>NC_137862.1:4401483-5123983 GCF_963924005.1 Protomyctophum bolini | reverse complement strand
TGGTGTTGAAATTGGGATGGTCCTAAAAAGTTGTCATTTTTACATTTGAGATCGCCCCCCTCTGACCAACCCATGTAATTACAGGTGTGTGTGTGTGTGTGTGTGTTTGTGTTCTCGTATTTGCTACCTACTTAGGACCTTTATGAGTAAAAAGAGCTTAGGCACTCAGGGAGTCACTGGGGAGGCACTGGGGAGACACTGGGGAGGCACTGGGGAGAAACTGCAGCCATTGGGGAGACACTGGGGAGGCACTGGGGAGGCACTCAGGGGACACTCAGGGGGACACTGGGGAGACACTAGGGAGGCACTGGGGAGACACTGGGGAGAAACTGCAGCCACTGGGGAGACATTGGGGAGGCACTGGGGAGACACTGGGAGGAACTCAGGGGGACACTGGGGAGGCACTCAGGGGGACACTGGGGAGCCACTGGGCAGACACTGCAGGGCAGACACTGGGGTGGCACTTGGGGAGGCACTGGGGAGGTACTGGACATTTCATATCACCCTTTTTTGGCAGCTTGGCATGGCATATATGATATGGGCATACAAGGTTTCTGCCCGACAGCAGCAATATGTTACACTCCGTTTAAATGTTTTTTTACTGCTCAGCAGAACAGATGACTTCAAATGGACGACGCTTAAAAGGCAAAATGTACACAAAATACAAACACATTGTTTTTATACAAATACAGTATGCTGCTGCCCTATATGCTCCTACATGAATAAGTCATGCACAAATAGTACATATACAGACTTATTGGATTCCATGTCAAATTGGTTTGTGTTGCTTTGATGCATTCTGGATCTGTTCATAGCCTCTGCAAATGGGATACCCAGGTCATCACTTCCTGTGTTCAAAAGTGTTCGAGAGAGTGAATTTGTCCTACTGAAAATGGCTCTAGATAACCTCCTAGATATTCACCCCCAACTTACTGAACAATATAAATATCAGATCCTACTAGAGACCATCTTCAACACTCAAATTGGCCAGATTCAGCATGCAAGACCATATTCCACTGCTTGTGACCAACTTTTTATTTAATTTGTCTTTTAAAAGCTTTTCAGGGGAGGAGACATTACATTATTTATCTGAGCATGTACATACGAAATCACAATAACTTACAGGAGTAAATGTTTTTTTATTTTTAGAACACAAATTGTCCTTATGTGATTGTTTATGTACCCGCATGGTTTGCCTACTGGCAACATTTTTTGTCTCTTCCTCCGATAGTGGCGGTTCTGTGGTTGCTAAGCAACCCAGTCCGCTTCTTAACCCCCCCACCTTACCCCCAGGATCGCACAGACTTTTTTGGAAAAGGGAAAAGGGAGACACATGATGTACATATGCATATTACACACTTATTTTTATCCATATTCCACTGCTCTCTGAGCACTTCAAGAACGATATGGCCTGCCAAGGCTGCTATTTCAGAGTGAAATTGTCACATTATTGAATTCCCCTATTATTCGCATTAGTAATGTTAAGGCCTTGGATGATTTTTTCCCTTATCCATGTTCTGGTGGGAATGTTGCTGTGCTTAGAGGGCCCTAATGGCAAAAACATGTTGTAATGAGGATATCCTTAACTCTGTCCATAGTTCTTATGTTGATAATTGCCTTTAAAATTCCCCTTCATCTCACAAAGCCAAGTCCCTAATTGACAAAAATGAGACCCCTACTTGCTGATGGTGGGTTTGACATCAGCTAATGAGCTAGCAATGACACAGCTGCAATAAACCATCTCTCACCAGATCCTAAAAGTGAACCGTGGCTATCAGAGAATGGAGGAGACCCCAAGGAGCTAACATTAGGCCTCGAACGGAACTGCTCTACTGACATACTGAGTTATAAGAACAAGTACATTATTTACCATCAGCCTACAATGAGGAACATTTAAAAAAAATAGTGTCAAGCCATTATGATCCTCTGGGCTGTATGACTCCTTTCACATCTCGTGCAAAAATCATAGTGCAGGATCTATGGAACCAGGAAAGAGGATGGGATAACTTCATTAAAACGTATAGCTTTAACTTTAAAACCTCACACTGCATATGTAACTCAGAGTGCACAAATAGGCCCTCCTCATTCCTACAATAGCAACATATAACAAATGCAGGTAAATGCAAGGTTATCAATTCTCCTGTATAATATACTGTATAGGTACATGACACTCAGACTGGTGTCCTGTGATCTGTCACAGGCCCCTGTTGCTAAATAATTAGCACTGTTTGGCTGGAGCCAAGTAGCTTCCAAAAATCACATTCCTACCTTTTGATACGTTCTTTCAGGGGTAGCATATAATGTGATCCTTTATAGTCAACCATAATAACGTCGTTGTGTTGAGGAATGCAGACTTGTTTATTTATTTTACTCAGTCATTGACACAGAGAAATGTGTTTCCTGCCACTAAATGAATGAAGTGGAACCTTACTGTCTTAGTGTATCACTCCGCCAGCTTTTTTTATTTAATTTCTTTTATTCGATGCAATTGTGAACAATAGCCAAGTAATACATAGTAAGATACATATCCATTGGCCAATCAAATGGTTCACTGCAGCTCAACAGTCAGTGTGAGGGGTGGTGATTGTTTACCCACAGGGCCGAGTCCCTGAGGGTGGCCTGGTCGCAACGAGATTCCCCCTGTCCGAAACGGACCAGAGACGGCTGAGATACGCCGGGGACCCCCGCGGACCCCCACCCGGGCACGAGACCCACGGGGCCGAGTCCCCGAGGGCGGCCCGGTCGCAACGAGATGCCCCCCAGCCAAAACGGACCAGAGACGGCTGAGATACGCTGGGGACCCCCGCGGACCCCCGCGGACCCCCACCCGGGCACGAGACCCACTGGGCCGAGTCCCCGAGGGCGGCCCGGTCGCAACGAGATGCCCCCTGTCCAAAACGGACCAGAGACGGCTGAGATACGCTGGGGACCCCCGCGGACCCCCGCCCGGGCACGAGACCCACGGGGCAGAGTCCCCGAGGGCGGCCCGGTCGCAACGAGATGCCCCCCGTCAAAAACGGACCAGAGACGGCCGAGATATCCATTATTTATGGAGCGCCAATAACCATTTGAAAATATATTTAAATTTCAATAGCTGTCTCAGTAGAAATTTGTAAATGGCTTTTGGGAGGAACTGGTTGCTGGTCCTAAGAAGACCCATGGGGGAGGGTAACACATCACACACACACACTCGGTCCTAAGAAGAACCATTTTTTTTTTTTTTAAGGGGGCTAGTGAATCATGGGGTGTGTGTGATATGAAATGTCCAGTACCTCCCCAGTGCCTCCCCAAGTGCCACCCCAGTGTCTGCCCTGCAGTGTCTGCCCAGTGCCTCCCCAGTGTCTGCCCAGTGCCTCCCCAGTGTCTCCCCAATGTCTCCCCAATGTCTCCCCAGTGCCTCCCCAGTGCCTCCCCAGTGTCTGCCCAGTGCCTCCCCAGTGTCTCCCCAGTGTCCCCCCGAGTGCCTCCCCAGTATCCCCCTGAGTGCCTCCCCAGTGTCTCCCCAGTGCCTCCTAGTGTCCCCCCAGTGCCTCCCTGAGTGCCTCCCCAGTGTCTCCCCAGTGCCTCCTAGTGTCCCCCCAGTGCCTCCCTGAGTGCCTCCCCAGTGCCTCCCCAGTGTCCCCTCAGTGCCTTCCCAGTGCCTCCCCAGTGTCCCCCCAGGGACTCCCCAGTGCCTCCCCAGTGCCTCCCCAGTGTCTCCCCAGTGCCTCCCCAGTTTCCCCTCAGTGCCTTCCCAGTGCCTCCCCAGTGCCTCCCCAGTGTCCCCTCAGTGCCTTCCCAGTGCCTCCCCAGTGTCCCCCCAGTGACTCCCCAGTGCCTCCCCAGTGCCTCCCCAGTGTCTCCCCAGTGCCTCCCCAGTGTCCCCACAGTGCCTTCCCAGTGCCTCCCCAGTGTCCCCCCAGTTCCTCACCAGTGTCCCCCTGAGGGCCTCCCCAGTGTCTCCCCAGTGCCTCCCCAGTGTCTCCCCAGTGTGCCCCTGAGTGCCTCCCCAGTGTCTCCCCAGTGCCTCCCCAGTGTGCCCCTGAGTGCCTCCCCAGTGCCTGCCCAGCGACTCCCCAGTGCCTGCCCAGTGTCCCCCAGTGTCCCCCCAGTGTCTCCAATAGCAATACAAGAGCAATAATACAAATTAATCTTAATTTATTAATGTTATTTAATGAATTAATCAAATTAATTAATGAATCAAAAGTTGATTGAAGTTATTATATACTTAAAGCAGCATTAGTATGTAACTTTCCTCTTCTACCCTGGATTTGAACCCGCTTTCCTGCGTGCTGAAAACTTTAGCATTGAGCTAATCGAGCCGAACTGCTTGCTCGGGGGATAAATTTAATCTTGACCATAAGGTCCAAATTCGAGTCAGATCCTGTGTCTAGGTGAGACATGACCTTTGACACGATCTAAATGTCTCAACAGAAGAGCAGGGAGACAAAATACAACCAGCCCAATTGTATAAGTTATATTGTATTAACATACTCTACCATACAGATTGGACAAAATGTTATTGTATTCATTAAAAAAAGAGTTACATTTTCCACCACTGCAAAACTACTGCCATTTGAGGCATTGATTTCTCATTTCTGCATTAATGGTTTTACTCCTAGGTTTAGTTTAGTTTATTTAGGATCCCCATTAGCTGTTACACCTGGCAACAGCTATTCTTCCTGGGGTCCTCACAGAATAATATACATACACAAATTTAAATAAAAACAACATTACAGATATCATAAAAGAAATACATTAAAGCATAACAACCACGGTTAGTGCATTCACTCTAGATTACATTAACTGGTATATTGACAGGGTAAAATGCCTTTTACCCTTAATTTCTGTGATGCATACTGGTAGAGCGTTCCAGAAAGTCATTGCCCTGTACATGACTGTATTCTTCACTGCATCAGTTCTTGGCTTAGGCACTGTAAATCGACCCATTGCAACATGTCTGGTATTATGTACATGTCTATCACTGGTATAATGAATATTTTTATATAAGCATTTTGTTTTTTTATTTGAACAAATGTTCCTAAAAAAATCCAGCCAGACTGGCAGCTAATCTCTGCTCCACCAACAGCCATGACAGCTTCTGATGATTTAACAGTGTACTAGATCTAGTATTGCAGTTCAGGGCAAGGCGAGCTGCCTTATTCTGGGCTATTTGTAATTTACGCAGGTACTTTTTAGGACCACACAACTGGACAATAGTCAAGGTGGGATATCACTAGTGCCTGGATGACCTGGACAGCAGATGTTGGAGTTAAAAACTCATCTCCTAATCATGGACAAACCCCCTCCCATTTCTTAGTTATGTTTTGAATACGAGTAGACCATGTTAGATGACTGTCTAATATAACCCCAATAAGTTTTGTTTCATCTACCTGCTCAACTGCTAGATTGCTCAGATTCAGATTCAATTTGGGTTTTGACTTGAGCATATGCTGTGATCCAAATACAATGGATTTAGTCTTTGAGATGTCCAGGACCATCCTATTGTTCACCACCCACTCTGATATGTTCTGTAGTTCCTTGTTAAGAGCTACAGACAGATCTTCCACATTAGTGGCAGACATATACAAAGTAGTGTCGTCAGAATACATGGCTATATTGGCCCCGACCAGTGGCATGTCATTTGTAAATATAGTGACCTAAGCAACTTCCTTGTGGAATTCCACAGTGAATATGTTTAGTATCTGAGAGACTCCCATTATAGTATACTCTCTGTGATCTGCTGGATGAATAGCTTTTTATCCACCTTAGTGCAGATAAGGTAAAACCATAACATGAAAGTTTGTCAAGCAATAGATTGTGATCAATAATGTCAAACGCGGCACTAAAATCTAACAGTACAGACCCCACTAGTCTCTTAGAATCCACATTCATTAGACAGTCATCTATTAACTGTGTCAGTGCTGTACATGTAGAAAGCCCATCTCTATAGGCGTGTTGAAAGTCAGCTTTAGCTTCCTTCCATATTTGTGGATTTTTGCCTTTCTCGTAAAAGCTACTATGTTGTGGTCAGTGCATCCAAATTCAACAGAAATCACCTTTGAGCATAGATCAGCTGCATTTGTAAAGATATGATCAATACAGGTGGAGGAGATGCCATTTATTATTTGTGTTCTTGTTGGCTTGTTTGCTAACTGTGTTAAATTGTATGTATCTGCAATAGCATGGAGGGTTTTCTTAAGTGAGCATGTTGGAGAGAACCAGTTCATATTCATATCTGCAGGTATATACAATTCCCTATTACTGTCTGATGCTCTGTCCACCATCAATTTACAATTTACAATTTAGGCATTTAGCAGACGCTCTTAATCCAGAGCGATTTACATTAAGCAAGAACAAAAGCACCATCTCACATACACTGCTGACTACTACTGAGAATTGGAATCCGGTAGTCTGTAACAGCAACACAGCAATATAGGTTTAATATTAGGCAAGTGGACTTAAAATATAAAAAAATATAAAAAGCCACACCCCCACCATGAATATTTCTGTCTCTCCTGTAGATATTATACCCATGTACCATAAATTCCTTATCACATGTTTCATCTAAATGTGTCAGATATGGCAAGTATTCTATATCAGGGGTGCCCAAACTTTTTTCACTGAGGGCCACATACAGAAAAATATAGGAAGGGCTGGGCCACTCACTAGAGATGAGGTATATCACCTCACCTGTCGTGTATTAAAGCAGGGTTTACTGCACAATGTTGTTGGCATGGCGCTGCGCCATGCTTGAAATAAATCGTGCCATGCCAAGCTGCCCAAAAAAAAGGAAGAAAAAAAAGAAAAGAAGGGGGGCTATTGAATCATGGTGTGTGTGTGATATGAAATGTCCAGTACCTCCCCCAGTGCCACCCCAGTGTCTGCCCAGTGGCTCCCCAGTACCTCCCCAGTACCTCCCCAGTGTCCCCTGAGTGTCTCCCCAGTGTCCCCTGAGTGTCTCCCCAGTGTCCCCTGAGTACCTCCCCAGTGTCCCCCTGAGTACCTCCCCAGTGTCCCCTGAGTGCCTCCCCAGTGTGCCCCTGAGTGCCTCCCCAGTGTCCCCTGAGTACCTCCCCAGTGTCCCCCTGAGTACCTCCCCAGTGTCCCCTGAGTGCCTCCCCAGTGTGCCCCTGAGTGCCTCCCCAGTGGCTGCAGTTTCTCCCCAGTGTTTCCCCAGTGCCTCCCCAGTGTGCCCCCAGTGCCTCCCCATTGTCTCCCCAGTGCCTCCCCAGAGGCTCCCCAGTGCCCCCCCAGTGTGCCCCTGAGTGCCTCCCCAGTGCATATAGATGATTAAACTCATAAGAGCCAATGCAGTGAAGTTACTGACCAAAAGGTTTTAGCTTTCTTTTGTTTGGAGACGGTCCTAACATAAATCGTGCCATGCCAAGATGCCCAAAAAAAAGGAAGAAAAAAAAAAAAAAGGGGGGCTATTGAATCATGGTGTGTGTGTGATATGAAATGTCCAGTACCTCCCCCAGTGCCACCCCAGTGTCTGCCCAGTGGCTCCCCAGTACCTCCCCAGTACCTCCCCAGTGTCCCCTGAGTGTCTCCCCAGTGTCCCCTGAGTGTCTCCCCAGTGTCCCCTGAGTACCTCCCCAGTGTCCCCTGAGTACCTCCCCAGTGTCCCCCTGAGTACCTCCCCAGTGTCCCCTGAGTGCCTCCCCAGTGTGCCCCTGAGTGCCTCCCCAGTGTCCCCTGAGTACCTCCCCAGTGTCCCCCTGAGTACCTCCCCAGTGTCCCCTGAGTGCCTCCCCAGTGTGCCCCTGAGTGCCTCCCCAGTGGCTGCAGTTTCTCCCCAGTGTTTCCCCAGTGCCTCCCCAGTGTGCCCCCAGTGCCTCCCCATTGTCTCCCCAGTGCCTCCCCAGAGGCTCCCCAGTGCCCCCCCCAGTGTGCCCCTGAGTGCCTCCCCAGTGCATATAGATGATTAAACTCATAAGAGCCAATGCAGTGAAGTTACTGACCAAAAGGTTTTAGCTTTCTTTTGTTTGGAGACGGTCCTAACAAGTAGGGTAAAAATGTGGTAATTTATAGTTTGCCCTTCTTTAAATCTGATGTGATTGTATTAAAATAGATTTTTTTCCACATTCAGGAGTGTAGTTTATATGTTTCTACTATGTCTAGAAAGTGTGGTCCTAACGAGGTAAGCAATAACCTGAAAAAAAAGTGTGGTCCTAAGAAGGTAAGTTATACGAGTATGTGTGTGTGTGTGTGTGTGTGTGTGTGTGTGGAGGCTGCTTGTTGTGTGGTGTATAGAAATGTGCAGCAAATGGTTGTGTCGTGTGTTGTGTGTGCTTTCATTTCTCTGCTGTGTGTAAAGTGTGTATCACTGTGCAAATGTTTATGTGTATTCAGAGAGCGCTTCTTTTCTTCAGCTGTCACTCTCCACACTCTATCATCCATTACAATTCTACCATGTGTGCCTAGCCTTCACTTTAAAGGATTATTTCAGATTCAAGTCCAGCACGTGCATGTGGGCAGGCCTGTGTGTGTGTGTGTGTGTGTGTGTGTGTGCGCGCGTGCATGTGTGTGTTTGTAATGTGTGAGGGCCAAACAGTGTTAACCCATTCTGACCTGAGATCAGATTCTAAAAAATGTCTTCTACACATCCTGACAGTTTTCTTTAAAAAGCTATGTTTCTATGTCAGTCGTTCTTTTCAAAAATAGCAGACCTACAAGCTCGTAGCGCGCCACTCGGTGGCGCGCTACGAGCTTGTAGATCTGCTATTTTTCAAAAGCTAAAGCATATAGCATAATGCTAACACCAAAAGGGGTTCCCGCCCAAACAGTGTTAATCAGGTATTTAAAAGAAGTGCACGGTGAATCTCCTGTGTGCCGCTGAAGGCACAGCTGTGAGCGGCGGTGTGAGCTCAGGAGAATACATTAGCTCGTTTCCAAATTAAACCAATCTTTAGTCGAGGGCTTCTTCAGATAAAAAGGTTTAATGCGATATACAATTGAAAGAAAACACAACAGGTGCATTTGACTTTTTGCCTCTTTAATTCATTCAACCTCCGTAAATGTATGCAAATGTGACCACATTTCACAATGTCTTGGGTAAAAGTTTGGACTGAAGTGCCTTCCATGTAATTAACCCATTTTGCGCGGGAACACCCTTTTGGTGTTAGCATTACGTTATGCTTTAGCTATTTAAAAATAGCAGATCTACAAGCTCATAGCGCGCCACCGAGTGGCGCGCTACGAGCTTGTATAGGTCTGCTTTTTTTGAAAAATCGAAGAACGACTGACATTTTTAGAATCTGATCTCAGGTCAGAATGGGTTAATCAGACCAGTGTGTTGTCCAGTGGAAACCTCGTATGAATCTGATCTCAGATCAGAATGGGTTGAACTTAACTCGACCGGTGCCCGGGCAGTGGCATAATGCTAGAGCCATAGAAGCTTTTGGAATCAGAATCAGAATGATTGAAATGTTAGTTAACAAAGAAGCACAGCGGGCGGTCGGTCGGTTGTTAATAACTTGTAATAGACTTGTTATGTGCTGTGGGCTGTTATTGGGCGGCTGTGGCTCAGGAGGTAGAGCAGGTCGTCCATTGATCCCTGCAGGGTCGGAGGTTCGAATCCCGGCTCCTCCTCCTCCTGTCCTACATGTGGAAGTGCCCTTGGGCAAGACACTGAACCCTACATTGCCTCCTGTCACGGTCCGTGACATGTGTTATGTTTTGCTAGTGTCTTGTTCTTAGTTTTGGTTTTACTTTACACTTGTGTGCTTTTATTTTGCAGTCTGTTAGTGTTTCCTGTGTTGCTCGTGTTACCTGTGTTGTCTCACCAGTACCCTGATTACCCTAGTGTTTCCACCCTGTCTTGTTAGTCCTTTTAGCCAATCATTGTGATAATTATATGTTGAGTTCACCTGTGTCTGTGTATTTATACTCCCCTGGTTTTGTCTTTTCCTTTGTCAGATCATTGTTTTATGTCACTTGTGTTTGCTCCTAGTGAATTCCCAGGTTATTTCTAGTTCTTGTTTTGCCTCGTGTTCCTGCTGTTTTTGGATTTTGGTAATAAACCTTCTGCAATTCCACTACTTTGCCTCTCTGCCTCTGTCCTGCACTTGGGTCCGAAAACCTCCTGCCTCGTATCGTGACAGCCTCCAATGAGTCGACCTGAGTGAGTGACCTTGGTACATAGAATTTGATCTATTATTGAAGATTCTGACCTTCAAATGTACATCATTTTTGTTTTGATTGTATTGCTGTATTGTTGTATTGTTCTTTCTGCTTTGGCAATGTAAACGTACGTTTTCTCATGCCAATAAAGCCCTTTGAATTGAATTGAATTGAGTGGGTCGGTGTGAGCTCGCCACCGTCGGTGTGTGGATGTGGGAAGTGAGGACGCTGGCGTCGACTGTTCGCCGCTTCACCTCCCAATGAATGAATGAATGAACCTTCACCTCCCAATGAATGAATGAATGAATGAATGAACCGTTGTGTAAAGCGCTTTGGGGCATTTAGAAAAAGTGCTATAAAAACGCAATTCATTATCATGTTCAACTGGACTACGGAGAACACGTCTGTCCTGTCCTGTCCTCTTCTCATGCGACCTTTTGACCTTGCATGATATGATATGATATGATACAGTACTTTATTGTCAGTTAGTTCTCACTGAAATTTGTCTTGCGACACAGCAGCCAAGTATATATGCAGAACACACATACACACATTTGACATATACACACATCTTAGATCATCCTGTGGCTTTACTACAACTCCTGATTAAGCCTCAAGGTCGGCTGGTGGATCCAGCAGAGAATGCGTGCCTATGTTTTTTTTTCCACACACTTCTTTCTATGTTCTTCTCTTGAGAGAAACACACATAATCAGTATAAAGGCTATTATAGTAACTAAGGTATGGTTGGTATGACGCAGTCTGCAAATCACGCTGAATCTGTTAACACTTGTTCTGCATGTTCTCTCTCTCTTCCTGTCAAAGCCATGGCTCCGCCAACGTCATCAACAGACCACGTTTCCACCTCACTGCCCCGGCGTGCCCCGCACACCTAACAGCGTCTCCCCGTCCCCCGTCCCCCCCCTCCCCCCTGCGGGCAACAGTTTGCTTATACGTGCCTCCATTCCCATCCTGCCTCCCATTTTCTTTAAAGTGCCACTATCTCCCTCGTCCCTGGGGTCTTATGTACCTCCCCACACACACACAAATGTATGCACACACACACACACACACACACACACACACACACACACACACACACACACACAAACACACAAATGTACGCACACACACACACACACACACACACACACACACACACACACACACACACAAACACACAAATGTACGCACACACACACACACACACGCACACAAACACACAAACGTACGCATACACACACACACACACACACACACGCGCGCACCCACAAATGTACGCACACACACACACACACACACACACACACACACACACACACACACACACACACACACACACACACACACACACAAATGTATGCGCACACACACACTCCGCATCTTTCTCCTCACCACCAGACTCTTTCTTAAAGGTCAGCAGTGCTGTAAAGATGGCCTGTGGGTGGAAGGAAGGAGGATGAGGTCATCCTCTCACCTATAACTATATAACTATATATATATAACTATATATATATATATAACTATACAGTCCAGTCACAAGCCACGGGATTTATGACACAATCGTCATGTCAGGAGGTGGTCAAGTGGATTCAACCCACGGCTGGCTGTCATCAGCCAAATGGGGCCCCGAGCGGGACCACAGGGGGCACAGACGGAAAGAGTAATCATTTTAATGTTTTGCGTTGCTGTGCGAGAGAGAGAGGCAGATGAGAGGTACTGTAGAGATATGCTGAAAGGTACCGGTGATGTCATGCACGTTGAGAAAGTCACTGGTTATGCAAATGCACACACACACGCATGCTCAAGTTGCATTCTATATCTGCGTTAATTTGCGTGTGTGCGTGCGTGCGTGCGTGCGTGCGTGCGTCCTCTCCTGTGGCTGTTCCCCTGTCCCTGTGTGATGTATGAAAGGCAATTCAGTTTACCGAAGGTGAACGTGAGCTCTGTTTTGTGCATGTGTTCACGCCCCCCCCCTCTCCCCACGCCCCCCCCCCACCCCCACCCCCTGCAGGTAACAGTAGAATTTCCCTGAGCGCAGCAGCTGATAATTTCCCTGCATCTCTCCCATTGTTATCCATTCCTATTACATCCTCAGTTCTTTCCCCCCATGATGCATCTCGCCCACTTTCATCCCTTCAGCTCTCTCTCACTTCTCTCTCTCTCTCTATACCTTTAACCCATTCTGACCTGAGATCAGATTCATACGAGGTTTCCACTGGACACACACTGGTCTGATGAACCCATTCTGACCCGAGATCAGATTCTAAAAATGTCTGTCGCTCTTCGATTTTTCAAAAAGAGCAGACCTATACAAGCTCGTAGCTACGAGCATGACATGATGCTAACACCAAAACGGGTTTCCGCGCAAAATGGGTTAGCGTTAGCCTCTCTTTATCTCTCCATCCACCCATCGCTGTGTGTCTCCTATACTACTGCGTCTCCAGCCTGGTTCTATTTACCCGTCGCTCATGTCTCTCCATGCTCGCTCTCCCATCTCTCTCCCTTCCCTTCCCGCCCTCCAGCCAATTTCCCCCCCTTCCCTTCCCTTACCGCTCCTCTCTCCTCTCTCCTCCGTACCGCGGCTGATCTGCCGCTCATGCTGAGCTCCTACACGCTCCGATGCCCTCCCTCTGTGTTTGTGTTATATGAGTGTTATTTGTATCCCCCTGCCTGACACAGTGAAGCTTATTGGGCCCCCAGTAGCCCCCCCCCCGGCCCCCCCCCCCCCAGCCACTCACTTTGCTGGCCGTGATGCGGGGAACTGTTAGAGTACACCCCCCCCCCCCTGTTAGAGTACACTCCACTGAACCGGTGACCTTTCTCTGGGCCTGTAGATACTCCGGCAGACGGTGTTCATTTAACCCATTTGTATCTCCAAATGCATTTTGTCTGAGCGTTTGTTCCTGCATGCGTTCGTTCGTTGTCTGCTGTGTGTCCTATACCTTCAGAGCAGCCGCCACATCATGCTCCATGTCTCTGTTTCAGCCTCACTATACTGTTAGGGCCGATTCATACTCATATTTTAGAGCCGAATAAAAGTCGGTTCAGCGCTGTAGAGCCTACAATGTGACGTCATTTGGCTCTGTAGAGCCTACAATGTGACGTCATTTGGCTCTGTAGAGCCTACAATGTGACGTCATTCGGCTCTGTAGAGCCTACAATGTGACGTCATTTGGCTCTGTAGAGCCTACAATGTGACGTCATTCGGCTCTGTAGAGCCTACAATGTGACGTCATTTGGCTCTGTAGAGCCTACAATGTGACGTCATTTGGCTCTGTAGAGCCTACAATGTGACGTCATTTGGCTCTGTAGAGCCTACAATGTGACGTCATTTGAGGTTCGGGGGGGTACCGTCCTAAAGTCCTCTCTTCGGTGCTACTGAAAATTTCTGACGAGCCTAAATCATTCCGGCACTACAGCGCCGAAACAACGGTAAAATAGGAGTATAGAATCGGCCCTAAGACGCATGCAGCACACATCCCGTTAGTTCATTGAAACACTTCAGCCTCAGAATGACCATTAACCATTCATTGCAAAGCTGTATGGCGGTGTGGCTCTGCTCATGTGATATTATCATCTGACATCGTATCAACATTTGATATCTCAGATTATCTGTGCCCCGAGACACAGCTCTGATATCAACATTTGATATCTCAGATTATCTGTGCCCCGAGACACAGCTCTGATATCAACATTTGATATCTCAGATTATCTGTGCGTCGAGACACAGCTCTGATATCAACATTTGATATCTCAGATTATCTGTGCACCGAGACACAGCTCTGATATCAACATTTGATATCTCAGATTATCTGTGCTTCGAGACACATCAATGCATTCCATATATCACATATAGATATACTGAACATATCACATGATCATCCATAAAACACATTATAATCACAGAACTATACCAAATACCGTATGGTACAATCCATAAATCATATAATCACAGAATCACCCATTACAGAACTAATGCCACAGGGAGGAGGCCGGAGAGGTGGGGGAAATTTAAACGCTGACATCTGAACAACAGAGACACGGAGTCAACTGCACGGGTATAGTGACTGCTTAAAAAGAACACCTGATTGAATGTGGGCGTGACTGAGTGACTTGAGCTGGCAGCGAATGAGAGTGAGGGGAGTTGACAAGGAGAGAGAGAGAGACAGCTGATTCTAAAGGAAACAGAATTAATTGCCGATAGAGAATGAAGGGGGGGATTATATATTAAACCTTCTGCCTTTCCGTGTCTCAATGAACTGTCGCTGCGCTGGATTTGTTTTCACATAAACCACTTAAGTTTACCAGGGTCCCCCATGAGGGCCCTGTACTATGTTTGCCCATTTTTTCTCCCTCTTCACTTTTCTCCCTCTTCAAAATGTCTTTGCTGAAAATAGCTGAAGTACACAAGTGGCAATGTGAGGCGCTGTGATATTGTAGATCGGCTCTTATCCCTGAATGTTTTCTCTAGAATAGGGATGCTATGGGTTCATGTGGTTAACCCATTTTGGGGCGTGAACCCCTTTTGGTGTTGGCATTATGCTATGCTTTATCTATTGAAAAATAGCAGATCTACAAGCTCATATCGCGCCACCGAGTGGCGAGCTACGAGCTAGTAGTTCTGCAAAAAAAAATTAAATCGAAGAACGAATGACATAGAAACATTCAGAAAACTGTCATTTTCAAACAGACATTTTTAGAATCTGATCTCAGGTCAGAATGGGTTTAAAGTATTTCAAGTGTGAATGCATGGTGCACTCCAACGCCTTCATTGGGTTCAGTCTTTCAGACGTGGCCCAAAGGACCATGTTCCTGTTATTCTTATTAGACTGAGTAAATAACACAAAGTCTCTGAGGGGAAACAAATTCTCCTTTTTCTTTTTCTCTCTCTTTTTTACACTCCTTTTGCGAGATTCTTTCCAGTGATTTATTTTATGTAATTTCACGGTCTGATGTGATCTCTCTGTCTTACATTCTTCTGATTGGAACCTAGCTTCCTATGTTGTTAAGCCATTTTGACCGGGGAACGATTCTACAAATGCCTTCTAAATCCTTACAGTTTTCTGTAAGGATTTCTATGTCAGTGGTTCTCAATATTCCTGGAATATTGAGAACCACTGACATAGAAATCCTTATAGAACATTTTTAACTAAAATCTTTGTCCTTGATTTTAGTTAAAAATTTTAGTTAAAGATTTTAGTTAAAAATGTTCGCTCTGAAAGAATATATTCAAAGATTTGCGTCACATTTTCACGGGTTTTTCAAAAATAGCAGACCTACAAGCTCGTAGCGCGCCACTCGGTGGCGCGCTATGAGCTTGTAGATCTGCTATTTTTCAATAGCTAAATTATAACAATGTTTAAAACACCAAAAAAAGGGTTCCAGCCTAAAATGGGTTAACTGTGCTGTGTCATTTGAGAGCACACGAGAGCACGCGAACGCTTCACTCATCCAAGACGGGAGAGAGAGACGCTACTGCCTGAATACACAGTGAGCCATTTGGTGCAACAAAATGGCTGGGAGGAGGTGCTCTTTGCTGGGGGGGGGGGGGGGAATAAATAAACAAAGAAAAAGCAAAAAACCAAGGCACTCTGCCAGTATATTTCAGTTAAAATGCCTTCATTAAATTGGCATGTTCAAGGTGGAACAGATAAAAAAAAGCTCACACGCGTTTTTAGGTACATGGCCTTCAGCGAGGAGTGACGAAGGCCATGTCGACGAAACGCGTCTGGGCTTTTTTTTAAATCTGTTCCACCTTGAGCATGCCAATTTAATAAAGGCATTTTAACTGTAACACTGGCACAGTGCCTTGGGTTTCTTTTTTCCTTTCTGTTTACTTCACTCAGCGCCAGCTTGATCAATATGATATACAGACCTCGAGCTATAAGTTATATAAATACAACAACTGTCTATTTTTCAGAAGCACGCATATATGTACATGTTGCTTCATTCTGTAATATCGAACCATCAAAACACTGGAAAAATACTGTAACTTTTCAGCCACAGTAGCATGCTTTTCTTTTGTGCTATAAGGTCCTTGAAGTTGCAGTCGCAGACTGATGCGGTTTGACAATGTCTCAACGTTTTTCAGAAAAAAACGCATCAGGCTACAAGGACCTTAAATAATTTTTGGTGGGAACCCCTTTTGGTGTTTTAAACATTATGTTATTATTTAGCTATTGAAAAATAGCAGATCTACAAGCTCATAGCTTGTAGGTCTGCTATTTTTGAAAAGTCGTGAAAATGTGGCTCAAATCTTTGAATATATATATTGTGGAAGCAGGTATATCTGAAAACACATATATGTGACCCCTCCCAGTATTTTCAACCACAAGTCGGCTCTAATGAAGCTTCACAATAAATTAAATAAAATAATAATTCTGTTCTGTTCTCTGCAAGCTGTGTGGGCCAGTTGGCCGGCCGAGCGCTTCATCTGCTTCACATGACTTCTGTTGACCTGTAGCTTCTGCGTCACAGCTGAGTATAGACAGTCCTCTCTGCCCTCACAGATGACCTGTATCTTCTGCGTCACAGCTGAGTATGGACAGTCCTCTCTGACCTCACAGATGACCTGTATCTTCTGCGTCACAGCTGAGTATAGACAGTCCTCTCTGCCCTCACAGATGACCTGTATCTTCTGCGTCACAGCTGAGTATAGACAGTCCTCTCTGCCCTCACAGATGACCTGTAGCTTCTGCGTCACAGCTGAGTATAGACAGTCCTCTCTGACCTCACAGATGGCCCCCACACACACATCCCCTTATTTACATAATGGAGTTCCTCTACTTTCCCGTATAAACCTACACCTTGGATCTGCATGGTCTCTTAACCCATTTTGACCCATGGGAACGGTTCTACACAAAATTACAGTTTTCTGAAAAACTCATGTTTCTATATGTCAGTCAGTGGTGCTCAATATTTCATGTCAAGGCCCCCGACGACCCCCATCTGAAAATATGTTGTTGCAGGGACCCCCCCCCCCCCATAAGCAAAGACTTGAGTTAAAAACTCTCTCTGTAACAATATATATTCAAAGATTTCAGGCACATTTTCACGATTTTTCAAAAAAAGCAGACCTACAAGATCTGCTATTTTTCAATAGCTAAAGCATAACACAATTCCTAACACCAAAAGGGGTTCCCTCCCAGAATGGGTTAAATATCACGTACTATACAGTCATTCACATTCTGCATCACTTCACTGGCATGTTTCATTGCACAACTACAGTCAGCAGTCATTTTTGTCTGGGGGCGGCCCATTTGTTTTCATTTGTATACTCTTGAGTTACGATTGATACATTAAAACACTGATTTGACTGTATGGCCAGTGAGGCGTCTATTTATTTATAATATATCTATGAGCTGTATAGAGCCCTGGCTTGGGGGGGACACTGGCTGGTCAACTAGAGTTTAACCCATTCTGACCGGGCACCCATTTTGGTGTTATAGCATCATGTTATGCTTTAGCTATTGAAAAATAGCAGATCTACAAGCTCATAGCGCGCCACCGAGTGGCGCGCTACGAGCTTGTAGGTCTGCTATTTTTGAAAAATCGAAGAGCGACTGACATTTTTAGAATCTGATCTCGGGTCAGAATGGGTTCATCAGACCAGTGTGTGTCCCAGTGGAAACCTCGTATGAATCTGATCTCAGGTCAGAATGGGTTAAGTGGTGAAGGCAAAACCATGCACTTGTGTATTAGTGTAAAAAAAGATATTTTAAAACAGCCCACCTATGATTCTGCTTCATTCAGTGCATTACTGTTTTGCCCGTATCTGTAATTGATCGTAATGATATAATAGGCAGCTCTCTCTCTCTCTCTCTCTCTCTCTCTCTCTCTCTCTCTCTCTCTCTCTCTCATGCAATTTGCTAAACTGTATCATTAAAGCCTGCCGCACCTCCTTTTCATTTCTATCCTACAAATGTTTTTATTTATTTATTTATTCTTTCTAATTCATAAACATTAAAAAAAAATGTTTTTCCTAAATCAGAAATGGACTTTCCATCTGGTGCAATTTGCATTAGTGCAAAATGCCAATTTAATGAATATTAATACTTTTAAATTCTTACATACTAATTCGATTTCTGGAGGGTGGCTATAGCGAGGTGTTGTCTGATGAATACTAAAATGGAAACACTTTTCTATAAAAGCAACCTCTGGCATTGGTTGGTTGGATGGTTATATGGAAAGAAGAAGCGCAGGCACCAGGCAAGGAGCAGATGGGATTAACCCATTCTGAACGGGAACCCATTTTGGGTTTGGCATCATGTCGTGCTTTAGCTATTGAAAAATAGCAGATCTACAAGCTCATAGCGCGCCACCGAGTGGCGCGCTACGAGCTTGTAGGTCTGCTATTTTTGAGAAAATCGAAGAACGACTGACATTTTTAGAATCTGATCTCAGGTCAGAATGGGGTTAATCAGACCAGTGTGTGTCCTGCAGTGGAAACCTCGAATGAATCTGATCTCAGGTCAGAATGGGTTAAAAGATTTTCTTCTTCTTTCCCTGTTTTCGTAGCCTCTCTGTCTTCCTCCTCTCTCTCGTTCACCCCATCAGTTTCTCTGTCAGCACACCTTCAAGCACAGTGTCGCTGCCAGTCATCCCTCCTGAGTGCCTGTCGTTCTTATTCCTGTTCCTCAACCTGGCAGCACATTCATTAACCCATTCTGACCTGAGATCAGATTCATACGAGGTTTCCACTGGACACACACTGGTCTGATTAACCCATTCTGACCTGAGATCAGATTCTAAAAAAATGTCAGTCGTTCTTCGAAAAAATAGCAGACCTACAAGCTCTTAGCGCGCCACTCGGTGGTGCGCTAAGAGCTTGTAGAGCTTAAGCTTGTAGCTTAAGTTAAAAACGTTCACTCTGAAAGAATATATATTCAAAGATTTGTGCCGCATTTTCAGGATTTCTCAAAAATAGCAGATCTACAAGCTCATGAGCTTGTAGATCTGCTATTTTTCAATAGCTAAAGTATAACATAATGCTTAGTTAAAGCACCAAAAGGGGTTCCCGCCCAGAATGGATTAAATACATCAGAGAAATGCTTCAGTGTGGCACATTGAAGCAATTAAACGCCACTCATAATCAATGAAGAAATATGTATTTACCATCATTTATTGTATTCACTAAGTAGCCTGTTTACTGTACTTATAGCTCTGGTATACTCTTCTCTTCCTGCGCTCGCATTAAATGCAGACCAGCCTTTCGTCTGTAGCGAAAATAGAAAAATAACGTTTTCACTACTCACCAATACGAAGGCGGCTTGTGTTGTTTAGAAAGACTACTTTCCTTAGTGGAGGCACTCGGAGCCCTTACATTACTTTACCTGGGTTAGCTTACATCTTCTAGGCCTAGACATTATAATCCCTTGGTGTTTCATTAGCGTAATCGGCAGTGATGTGACATCACTGGCGATTCCTTGGGCATGTGACGGACTTAACTTGTCTCCGTTGTTATGAGAAGCACCCAGCTGCCATTTATAACATCCTGCAGTGCGCTCTCTCAGGAGGGTACCTAGTACCCTATAGGGGACATGGGGAGAACATGTGAGGGTACCTAGTGCCCTAGGGACATGGGGAGAACATGTGAGGGTACCTACCCTAGGGGACACGGGGAGAACATACAAACTCCGCACAGAAAGGCCCTTTTGCCAACCCCACCTAGGGTATATGGCACTGGTGATGACGCAGAGGAGAGAAGAGAACAGCGTTCCCAGTGGGAATCAAACCCAGGACCAGAAGGGGATTTATTGTATACAATATAAATAAATAAATTCTAGAAGCCAAAATTCCACTGCCCTCTGTGAAAAGAAATCACTTAGGGAGGTGCATGGTTTCCTCTTCAGCCAGAGGCATTCACAGATAAAAGGTTTTATACAGCTTAACAGGACTGTACATGGGACTGTTCACTTCACTGCCATTTCCCCACGAAGACAGAAAAGCTCCAGGCAGAATTTGTAAAAGAATGACTCACTCCCCATACATCCTTGATTTAAATCTTTAATAAGCTTATTGCTCTTGCCTGAATGAGCAGTGTGTCCTCGTAACTCTTTTAATGTCACACCAGTGAGATAGAGTAATTAATAGAAACATTAGTCAAAGTGATTTAGAACGGTGGAACGGAGTCACTTCAAGAACGTCCTATAAGGTGTCCTTCCCCGGCTATACCCTTGGTGATGGATTCATGTATTCCAGTCGCTGTGACTCGTGGGAGTAGTGCTCAATCGCGCAGGACTGAATTTGGCAAACTAATATACAGTAGATGTGGTTTTCACATATTTTCAAACGCTTGCTTTAACCCATTCTGACCTGAGATCAGATTCATACGAGGTTTCCACTGGACACACACTGGTCTGATTAACCCATTCTGACCTGAGATCAGATTCTAAAAATGTCAGTCGTTCTTCGATTTCTTCAAAAATAGCAGACCTACAAGCTCGTAGCGCGCCACTCGGTGGCGCGCTATGAGCTTGTAGATCTGCTATTTTTCAATAGATAAAGCATAACATGATGCTAACACCAAAATGGGTGCCCGTACAGAATGGGTTAAACATTTGTATACTTATTTATGAATGTATTAATTATAATGTCAAACGTATTCATTGCCTAATTGACACTCCACAGATGGAGCTATACTGTATCAAAGTGACTGTATACTCTGCAGTAAACTGACACATTATTGTGCATCAAAGGGCTCAAGACAGACAGGCATTCATTTAATCACAACAACGTTACTGTTTTTCATACAGTATAGCGTTCTCTACATTAACCATCTGCCACCTGGCAGTCAATCAAGAAGACAAAGCAGCAGCCACACATGTATTTACATATTAATACAACCAGGCACATGCATGCTTATCGATAAAATATTGGGTATGAGGACTCTATAACGAGCCGTTTTTAGAAATCAAAATTATTCCTCCAGCATTTACAGTATTATAATGCCTTGTGCCTGGATGTTTGGATTGTGTTTTTCATGGTTTTGACCTTAGAGTATACAGTATAAACAATAGAGAAGGCACCCAGAGGAAACCCTGACTGGCGAAATGGACATAGTGGTCGAATTTGTCATTGCAGCTCGAGCCAGCGCTGCTCCGTTGACTATCATTGCGCACGTTCATGTGATTGAGGCCATGACACGTGAACGAATGTTTCATACGTGAACGCGGCACAAACGGCACAATGATATAGTCAACGACCAGCGCGTTCATGTGCTTGAGGCAAATCCATCCCAGAATGCACTCTGTTCCTATACCAGGAAGGAGGAGTGAAATCGCCTCATGCGCTTTTGAGCAACTTATCCCATTCTGAACGGGAACCCATTTTGGTGTTAGCATCATGTTATGCTTTAGCTATTGAAAAATAGCAGATCTACAAGCTCATAGCGCGCCACCGAGTGGCGCGCTACGAGCTTGTAGGTCTGCTATTTTTGAAAAATCGAAGAACGACTGACATTTTTAGAATCTGATCTCAGGTCAGAATGGGTTAATCAGACCAGTGTGTTGTCCCAGTGGAAACCTCGTATGAATCTGATCTCAGGTCAGAATGGTTTAATGCAAGTGGATGGGAGGAGAACTCGGGTGTCTTCTCTATTCATATATAACTCTATGGTTTTGACCCTGTAACACTCCAGTGTGACTTGATGCCACTTCAACACCCACGCCCACACTCAGCCCCGGTGAAGCCAGAGGGCCCTCGAGCCTCCTCATTTGTTCAGTTTGGAGAGCAGGTTAGGACAAGCAACATCCATGATGATGAAGGGAGAGAGCAGTGCATGGGATCATCTGGATCGCATTGGCAAAGTGAACGCTTGTGCTTGTTATGTTGCCTCCAAGGACAGTCAAGGAGTGTGTGTGTGTGTGTGTGTGTGTGTGTGTGTGTGTGTGTGTGTGTGTGTGTGTGTGTGTGTGTGTGTGTGTGTGTGTGTGGTGTTAGCTGGGGGGCATGAAGCTCAGAGCAGGGGCATTATTAAAAACCATCTGCTTTCCTGCCGAGTCAGAAGGCCGACTGGACACATGCAGTCTCTAACGCGGGGCCTTTGTTTTCCAAAGACCCTGAGGCGATATGAAAAGTGAAGTATAGAGGATGGGGATCATGGCTGAAACATTACATTCTATTTATTCATTTTTTTCCTCCATTTATTATGGTCCTGTCTGTTTCTCTCTCTCTGTGTGTGTGTGTGTGTGTGTGTGTGTGGGGGGGTATATTTTATATTAGATTACAGTGGTTGGGGAATGCGAGCAGTGGAAAAATAAAGAGTCCCCAAGCCTTTTATTTTCTGGTGGTGGACACCGATGTGCCAAATTGTTAATTCTGTTGTATCTCACGGCCGTATATAGAGACACTTTTAAACATGGCTGGCTGATATTTTACGCTCTTCAAAATATCTTTGTTTTAATATCTTTATTCGAGTTTTGCAACGAACTATAGCCATATATAAACCTTGATCTCTTTCTTGAATTATTAATCCTAGAACACTGGGATATATACCGTCACTATAATAAATTCCATAAAACAAAAATTTCTCATCAAAATATTAGTAGACATTTTGGTTATTGTTTGAAAAACATTCCTAAAAGAATAAAAGGTCCACCCACCATTCCTGCTGCTCACGTATGGAACTGTTGATGTTTATTCATTGTATTTATTAGGTAGTCAAATAAAGTCTGTAAAAACAGACTATATTATGGCAACCAAAAGGGAGACAAATCAAACACATTGTTATCATGCCAGGTGCGAAGAAGTACATGTAGGTACATTTCTATTTAAATATATAACTTTTTTGCAAGAATACAGATCATGGTAAACCGCCATCATTCAGTCAGATTGCAGTTAGGATTCATCTTGGACAATATATTTGGACATGTGTGTCATTGTGTACTGGAAATGTTGCCGTAATGGTGATGCCAGCAGTGGAAAGGTCAGTCTCTGTAGGTCAACGTGTTCAACATTTGACTACAGTATGTAGAGGTTTATGACTCCAAGGCCCTTTTTGCCCCAAAATTATCTTTTAAAAGCTGATTTCCCTGTAGGGGAAATGTGGAAGCTTGCGGAAAACAATCAAGGGACTCTCACAGTGTTTAATACTGAGACTTTGGGCCGATCTACATCGACACGTTATTGTGAGCTTGTAGATCGGCTATTTGAACTATTTTAAAAAGGTTTTTAAAAATAGTTAAAAAAAAGTGCAAGGTGGTGCAAGATATATAGCCCTTAATGTTATGAATTCAAGCCACCTCTTACTATAAAGTCATACTGTACCACCGGAAATGTAAGGGTTCTCGTTCTTCACAGCTCACTGTATCCCTTGGTCTTGTGTTCAGGTTTTGAATATCAGTGTCATTTTTGAACATAAAAAATAGGCCTACATAGTAGTATAATTACTTTATTATGTCATAATGCATATACTATACTAAGACATCCATAGGCCTACAGTCATGCGTATATGTAATAATGTAAAATTAGTTAGATATATTGCCAATTATATTGTTGTATTGTATTCATTACAGATTACACAACAAAAGAGTATTACTTACCTATATAGCCATACAGCTTGTTAACCCATTCTGAACGGGAACCCATTTTGGTGTTAGCATCATGTTATGCTTTAGCTATTGAAAAATAGCAGATCTACAAGCTCGTAGCGCGCCACTCGGTGGCGCGCTACGAGCTTGCTACGAGCTACGAGCTTGCTACGAGCTTGTAGGTCTGCTATTTTTGAAAAATCGAAGAACGACTGGCATTTTTAGAATCTGATCTCAGGTCAGAATGGGTTAATCAGACCAGTGTAGTGTCCAGTGGAAACCTCGTATGAATCTGATCTCAGGTCAGAATGGGTTAACACAAGCAGAAGCAGTCATTTAGTTTGACAAAAGTGTATCAACACTTTGCACACAGCAGTTAAAAGTATATATAACAATGATGACTATACTGAATGGCACATTCAAACTCAAACCAGTTCAGTTCAGTGCACACGACGAGAGTATAGATTCACTTAATTTTGTGTCCAGAATCTTATTGCCCAGCCAGTAGAGGAAATGTATCTTTTGTCCCCGCCACCATAATCTGAATCATTGCACCAAAGCCCTGCGCTGCCTCTAGTCAAGGCTTTAGATGACAGTTCGTCTTAGCTGAGGCTTTTCTTTGTTTGCATCTAAAGGCAGGAGTTCTTTAGTATGCTACTCACTGACCGTCTTCCCCCCCCCTCTCCTCTCATCCTCTTCCAGCGGCACAAACAAACAGTAATGGTCATTTGTATTTTTTGTTCCCCCTCAGTGGTTCGGTTCCTCCTCACATCCTTCGGCAGCTTAGCTTGACAGCTGTGCCTGCCATGCGTGGGTTAAATTGGTGGACTTGAAAGCTTTTTTGCAGCACTGGGGCTGACTGGGGCCCCGGACTAATAGAATCCTCCATTTGCCTTTTGGCCCCCGGGCAATGAGCAGCACAGGAATCAGGTTAAAGCCACGCTGGTATAGAAACTAAATGGAACATGATCCTCAGAAATACATGGCAATCTTAACCCATTCTGACCTGAGATCAGATTCATACGAGGTTTCCACTGGACACACACTGGTCTGATTAACCCATTCTGACCTGAGATCAGATTCTAAAAAATGTCAGTCGTTCTTTGATTTTTCAAAAATAGCAGACCTACAAGCTCGTAGCGCGCCACTCGGTGGCGCGCTATGAGCTTGTTGATCTGCTATTTTTCAATAGCTAAAGCATAACATGATGCTGACACCAAAACGGGTTCCCGTTCAGAATGGGTTAAGGCGGGGCAGGGGGGGGGGATACGGAGACATATAGCTTTGGAAAAGAGGGTTTCCTCCAAATGAGACACGCTGAAGTTGTTTGAACAGATCGAGGTCTGGGACTGAAAGGATAATCCTGTTGTCATCCAGGAACCTCTCTCTCACACGCACGCACGCACGCACACACGCACGCACGCACGCACGCACGCACGCACGCACACACACACACACACACCGGTTGTCGGTTAACTCTGCTGTGACATCATCAGGTGACAGCGTACATACACAGTCATTAAATTCTGTCATGTTTCATCACCTTTCTCAGCCAATTCAGGCCCTGGCACCACCACCACTGTACTGTAGCCTACTGTACGTTGGCTCAGTCTGTGGGTGTGTACAGTAAAGCCGCTCAGTAATGACAAGCTGGATGCTCATAATGCAGCAGTTTCACAATTCACGAGGAAATGATAATCTCTATAAGTGTCAGCGATTAATATAGTAAGCATGATCATCATTTATTAAAAGGTATTCTCTCTCCAGATGAGGCCATTTTGAGCTGCCTGATTGGGGGGAAACGTTGATCATTTTTTTTATTTCAATCCAAACCATTCTAGCGCATCTTGAAGTTCAGTAAATGATTTATATATAATTCAGAGCAGACATTCAGTAGATTAATTTATGGTGGTTTAAAGGCATCTACAACATAGGTCTTTGACTTCTAGTGATGTTTACTAGTTGACTATTGTTGCCTATAGTTTACTAGTCGACTAGAATTTTTTTTTTAAATGATAGTTGTTTTGAAAACTGTGTAGGCCTACATTGGTGACTTTAACTCTAATCTGTCTGATCTCGAGGCCTACAAAAACGGGATTTTGTTTCCTTATCAACTAGTCAACTAGTACCAACAAGGTCGACTAGTGGATTTACTAGTCGACTCGTTGCTTAACCCGTTCTGACCTGAGATCAGATTCATACGAGGTTTCCACTGGACACACACTGGTCTGATTAACCCATTCTGACCTGAGATCAGATTTCTAAAAATGTCAGTCGTTCTTCGATTTTTCAAAAATAGCAGACCTACAAGCTCGTAGCGCGCCACTCGGTGGCGCGCTACGAGCTTGTAGATCTGCTATTTTTCAATAGCTAAAGCATGACATGATGCTATAACACCAAAATGGGTTCCCGTTCAGAATTGCTTAAAGCCCTAGTGTAAATGCATGTACAGTACTTCAGTAGTATACACCTTATATTACCAATGATAAGTAAATGTGTTCTTTGTTCTGTAAAGTGACTTTGAGTACCTTGAAAAGCGCTACAGGCCTATATAAATCGTAGGACTATATGTATTATGACAGTAGTATTATTAAATAAGACTGTCAATGTATACATCCAAGTGAAAACGGTACGTTTTTATATATTTGTCCTGACAAACAGCAATATAAGCATCAGGATTAGTAACAGATGCTAGGCTGAAGTACTGCATTGTGGGAGTGCAACAGCAGAGTTCTGTATTCCAGACATGGAGCACGCATGCTGGAGCCAGTTTGGAGGAGGGTGTGTTTACTGGGAGTGGCATGCAATATTTTAAGGCGGATGAAATGAAATCAGGTTGTTGTGTTCTGGATGAGTTTTATAGGCTTAACCCATTCTGACCTGAGATCAGATTCACACGAGGTTTCCACTGGACACACACTTGTCTGATTAACCCATTCTGACCCGAGATCAGATTCTAAAAATGTCAGTCGTTCTTCGATTTTTCAAAAATAGCAGACCTACAAGCTCGTAGCGCGCCACTCGGTGGCGCGCTACGAGCTTGTAGATCTGCTATTTTTCAATAGCTAAAGCATGACATGATGCTAACACCAAAATGGGTTCCCGTTCAGAATGGGTTAAGTGTCTTTTGAACGCCTCTGGGGGGTTCCAGGCAGCAGTGTAGACGACGGTATGGCTGGAGTCTGCTCAAAGTGCTCAACAGAATATCCCCCGGTGAGGAAAACATGTGATTCACCAGATTCAGTGGATTGTACATTTTGCAGTGTTTTTTGGCTGTGACTATGACCATATGTGGTTAGCAATAACTGAGACAATTTTGGCAGTCGGGTAGGGAGGGTAGGAGGGGATGATGGAGATGTTGTCAGCATTGCCAGACAGAGTTTGCACACGTAGAAGAGCTGCTCAATCATGTTAAGGATGAGCTAGAAGTGATGGACAGTGGTGTGTCAGTCAGTGAAGGAAAAAAGACTGTTGGAGAGACAGCTTGGAATCCAGGCTGATTCACTCCACAGTGGATTTCTTTCAGCTTAGCTTTAGTATAATAGTGCTAATCATAGAAAAACTATGGAAATTTGATGTTAGAAGCAATTTTTTGTCAGAATCTGCCTTCCGTGTGTTTGCATTTGGTGTTCCTGAATCTTATTTTGAAGTGATGCTTTTGTGTTTACAAACTGAAAGAGACATGCCAGACTCAGATGGCACTGAAGTCCATAAATTAAGTTGACAATGCAATACCGACCTATCCTTCTCCCTGATAGTCCTCCCAACACTGATTGGCTGGTTTCCGAGTGATAATGGACACATAAACTCTACTCTCCTATATCAAACACAGGTGCATCATAATATGAAATATCGGGGCGCCTGATGGAGGGGAAAGGAACTGGTCGGAATAACGTGTCCCTTCCACGCGCTACGTCTGGCCGGGGAAATTCCCCTCTGTCAGGTGAAAAGAAGCAGCTTGGACTCCTCATGCATAGAAGGAGGCATGAGGTCAGTCCGCTGCCCCCCCAGGTTGGCAGAGGAAGTGTAGCGCCCAGGATTACTTTAGATAATTGGCACTGGGTCAAAAGAAAACTGGGTTACAAAATTGTGGGATAGAAATTTAATAAAATAAATCCACAGTTCCCCACTATCTGGAGCTGAACCAGGGAAGTTGTTTTCCTTATAAGCCCTGTGGGCTTGTGGGGCTTCTGAGAGCACCGCCCGCGTATGGACGGATGAGTTTATTGTTTATTGAATGGATCCCCAGTGTGAGGGGCTTTGGGACTTGTACGGAAAACAAGCGCTCCCCATCCCTCGCATCCATCTGTGCTGGAGTCTTGGCTACAAGGAAGTACACAGACATATAGTAGTTAATGAAGTTCACAGACATAGTAGTTACTTCTGGCTTTAAAGTTACAATGAGCTAAGTTTTGTTTCTCTGTGTTTGTTTGGGAAAGATTTATGTCTAACACACAGCTGGCTGGACCGGCTGAGTAAACACACACTATAGTATCTGTCAGGAATGATTAAGAACTGTTAATTGGAACGTGTATGATTTTCATGTTGCCATATTTGTAACCATTTTAGAAAATGAAGGGGTATTTAGTCACAGCAATAATAATAATGAATTGCATTTTTAAAGCGCTTTTCCAAGTGCTCAAAGCGCTTTATACAATGGTTCATTCATTCATACATTGGGAGGTGAAGCGGCGAACAGTCGACGCCAGCGTCCTCACTTCCCACATTCACACACCGACGGTGGCGAGCTCACACCGACCGACTCATTGGAGGCAACGTAGGGTTCAGTGTTTTGCCCAAGGACACTTCGACATGTGGACAGGAGGAGCCGGGATTCGAACCGCTGACCCAGGGATCATTGGACGACCTGCTCTACCTCCTGAGCCCATTAGATAAACCCGTCCATTTCCGAGCTAGTTGGTGGCTGCATCTCCTCCGTGCTACGCAGCCTTCCCATAATGACCATCATCTGAAACAACCAGAACAATGGAGCAACAATGTACTGAGCGTTTTTACACCTGTGATCATGTGATGTGACGGGGTGCATACTTAGTTTAGACTAGTCATTGGTTAGACATGGGTTAAGGTTAGGTTTAGGTGTGCTGCCCCGTGGGAGGTTAGGTTTAGGGTGCATACTTAGTTTAGACTAGTCATTGGTTAGACATGGGTTATAAGGTTAGGTTTAGGTGTGCTGCCCCGTGGGAGGTTAGGTTTATGGTGAGGGTTTGAGATAGGATGTAGTTGTAGGACTAATGACTGGTCTAAACCAATGACTAGTCTAAACCAAAAAACTGTCTAAACTAAGTGCTGCACCCGATGTGACAATAAACGTGATTGTGTTTCTGACCACTGTGATGTCTCGGCCTCTAGGGGAACCGAGACAACATAAAGTAGTAGTCTTATATGATGGGCGGACGGTACACTTTTTGGCCACTAGTGGCGCTAGTGAGCAATTTAATGCATAATTTGCATAATTAATTATGCAAATTAGTAATTAAACATTCCAGGAATTCCATAGATATAATTAGCATAATCATAAATAATAAATATCCATAAATATAAATATCCATAAATATAATTAGCATATAATAGTTTATAATTAAATAATAATAAAAACTAATGATAGTTATTTATAAAATGCATGATGTGTGTGTGTGTGAGTAGCTGATCTCATCTCTCTCTCTCCCTGCTTCTTCATGTGCCATGTCCCCCAACATGTAAATTTTGTCACTGGGGTTAAGGTGGGGGGATGGTCGCTAACCTCAGGCAATATTTATTTAGGGCAGGGGGGTCACTGTCTTGAAAAAGTTTGGTGGGGGATGGTATCTAAACAGGTCCAAGTTAGATAAACAAGGGGGGGATGGGCTCTAACCAGGTGCCAGGTGCGACATGCAAATTAAATGAAAGCGCGGGGGTGGGGTGGGGGGTATGGGGCCCCCCCTCTTTGTGGAATGCTAGGTGCCAGACATGCAAATTAAATGAAGCGGGGGGGTGAGGTGGGGGGATGGTATCTAAACAGGTGCAAGTTAGATAAACAAGGGGGTGGGGTGGGCTCTAACCAGGTGCTAGTAGTAAAATGCAAATTAGATAATCACAAAGGTGGGGGTCCTTATCTTTGAAGTGAATTGTATGCATAAATTAATCAAGGTAGTATTTAAATTCCTTACATACATTGACAGTGGGTGTGTGATTCCACCTAGTGGTCAATATCTATATAAATATTTACACTGCAATACCATTTATGCCCTGATGTGATCTCAGTCATCTAGGGAAATGTTTTTCAATCATTGGTCTGGGGACCACCAGTGGTCCTTGAATGTAATTATTGTGTAAGTCAAGGATATCCCCCTAGTGGTCAATTTCTATAAATATATATATATATATATATATATAATTACCCTGCAGTACCTACTATGCCATGATTTCAGTCCCCATAGTGCAAATGTTTTCAAGCAAGGGTCCGGGGGTTACCGATGGTCTTTGAGAGGGTTCAGGTGAGCCTCCCCAGCTAAATCATGGAGAGTTGGTAACCAAATAGTCTCCTTATAGATCTTTAACTCTATACTTTTCAATTTTTTGTGTTTTTGAATTTTTATGTTTCATGGTGTCCTAAGGTGTATGGTTTATTGTCTGTCTTGTATTATTTTTGGTGTTTTGTGTTGTGTCTTTGAATATTGTATGCTTCATGTGGTACTAGGGGTTTGGGTTATTGGCTGTCTTGTATTATTTTTGGTGTTTTGTGTTGTGACTTTGAATTTTTTATGGTTCATGTTGTCCTAATGGGGTTGGGTATTGTATATCTTGTATTATTTTTTGTGTTTTGTGTTGTGTCTTTGAATTTTGCATGCTTCATGTGGTACTAGGTGTTTGGGTTATTGTCTGTCTTGTATTATTTTTGGTGTTTTGTGTTGGGATCTTTGAATTTTTTATGTTTCATGTTGTCCAAATGGGGTTGGGTATTGTATATCTTGTATTATTTTTTGTGTTTTGTGTTGTGTCTTTGAATTTTGCATGCTTCATGTGGTACTAGGTGTTTTGGTTATTGTCTGTCTTGTATTATTTTTGGTGTTTTGTGTTGTGTCTTTGAATTTTTTATGTTTCATGTTGTCCAAATGGGGTTGGGTATTGTAAATCTTGTATTATTTTTGGTGTTTTGGGTTGTGTCTTTGAATTTTGCATGCTTCATGTGGTACTAGGTGTTTGGGTTATTGTCTGTCTTGTATTATTTTTGGTGTTTTGTGTTGGGATCTTTGAATTTTTTATGTTTCATGTTGTCCAAATGGGGTTGGGTATTGTAAATCTTGTATTATTTTTTGTGTTTTGGGTTGTGTCTTTGAATTTTGCATGCTTCATGTGGTACTAGGTGTTTGGGTTATTGTCTGTCTTGGATTATTTTTGGTGTTTTGTGTTGGGATCTTTGATTTTTTTATGTTTCATGTTGTCCAAATGGGTTGGGTATTGTAAATCTTGTATTATTTTTTGTGTTTTGGGTTGTGTCTTTGAATTTTGCATGCTTCATGTGGTACTAGGTGTTTGGGTTATTGTCTGTCTTGTATTATTTTTGGTGTTTTGTGTTGGGATCTTTGATTTTTTTATGTTTCATGTTGTCCAAATGGGTTGGGTATTGTAAATCTTGGATTATTTTTTGTGTTTTGTGTTGTGTCTTTGAATTTTGCATGCTTCATGTGGTACTAGGTGTTTGGGTTATTGTCTGTCTTGTATTATTTTTGGTGTTTTGTGTTGGGATCTTTGAATTTTTTATGTTTCATGTTGTCCAAATGGGGTTGGGTATTGTAAATCTTGTATTATTTTTTGTGTTTTGTGTTGTGTCTTTGAATTTTGCATGCTTCATGTGGTACTAGGTGTTTGGGTTATTGTCTGTCTTGTATTATTTTTGGTGTTTTGTGTTGGGATCTTTGAATTTTTTATGTTTCATGTTGTCCAAATGGGGTTGGGTATTGTAAATCTTGTATTATTTTTTGTGTTTTGTGTTGTGTCTTTGAATTTTGCATGCTTCATGTGGTACTAGGTGTTTGGGTTATTGTCTGTCTTGTATTATTTTTGGTGTTTTGTGTTGGGATCTTTGAATTTTTTATGTTTCATGTTGTCCAAATGGGGTTGGGTATTGTAAATCTTGTATTATTTTTTGTGTTTTGTGTTGTGTCTTTGAATTTTGCATGCTTCATGTGGTACTAGGTGTTTGGGTTATTGTCTGTCTTGTATTATTTTTGGTGTTTTGTGTTGGGATCTTTGATTTTTTTTTATGTTTCATGTTGTCCAAATGGGGTTGGGTATTGTAAATCTTGTATTATTTTTTGTGTTTTGTGTTGTGTCTTTGAATTTTGCATGCTTCATGTGGTACTAGGTGTTTGGGTTATTGTCTGTCTTGTATTATTTTTGGTGTTTTGTGTTGGGATCTTTGAATTTTTTATGTTTCATGTTGTCCAAATGGGTTGGGTATTGTAAATCTTGTATTATTTTTTGTGTTTTGTGTTGTGTCTTTGAATTTTGCATGCTTCATGTGGTACTAGGTGTTTGGGTTATTGTCTGTCTTGTATTATTTTTGGTGTTTTGTGTTGGGATCTTTGAATTTTTTATGTTTCATGTTGTCCAAATGGGGTTGGGTATTGTAAATCTTGTATTATTTTTTGTGTTTTGTGTTGTGTCTTTGAATTTTGCATGCTTCATGTGGTACTAGGTGTTTGGGTTATTGTCTGTCTTGTATTATTTTTGGTGTTTTGTGTTGGGATCTTTGAATTTTTTATGTTTCATGTTGTCCAAATGGGGTTGGGTATTGTAAATCTTGTATTATTTTTGGTGTTTTGGGTTGTGTCTTTGAATTTTGCATGCTTCATGTGGTACTAGGTGTTTGGGTTATTGTCTGTCTTGTATTATTTTTGGTGTTTTGTGTTGGGATCTTTGAATTTTTTATGTTTCATGTTGTCCAAATGGGGTTGGGTATTGTAAATCTTGTATTATTTTTTGTGTTTTGTGTTGTGTCTTTGAATTTTGCATGCTTCATGTGGTACTAGGTGTTTGGGTTATTGTCTGTCTTGTATTATTTTTGGTGTTTTGTGTTGGGATCTTTGAATTTTTTATGTTTCATGTTGTCCAAATGGGTTGGGTATTGTAAATCTTGTATTATTTTTTGTGTTTTGTGTTGTGTCTTTGAATTTTGCATGCTTCATGTGGTACTAGGTGTTTGGGTTATTGTCTGTCTTGTATTATTTTTGGTGTTTTGTGTTGGGATCTTTGAATTTTTTTTATGTTTCATGTTGTCCAAATGGGGTTGGGTATTGTAAATCTTGTATTATTTTTTGTGTTTTGTGTTGTGTCTTTGAATTTTGCATGCTTCATGTGGTACTAGGTGTTTGGGTTATTGTCTGTCTTGTATTATTTTTGGTGTTTTGTGTTGGGATCTTTGAATTTTTTATGTTTCATGTTGTCCAAATGGGTTGGGTATTGTAAATCTTGTATTATTTTTTGTGTTTTGTGTTGTGTCTTTGAATTTTGCATGCTTCATGTGGTACTAGGTGTTTGGGTTATTGTCTGTCTTGTATTATTTTTGGTGTTTTGTGTTGGGATCTTTGAATTTTTTATGTTTCATGTTGTCCAAATGGGGTTGGGTATTGTAAATCTTGTATTATTTTTTGTGCTTTGTGTTGTGTCTGTGAATTTTGCATGCTTCATGTGGTACTATGTGTTTGGGTTATTGTCTGTCTTGTATTATTTTTGGTGTTTTGTGTTGGGATCTTTGAATTTTTTATGTTTCATGTTGTCCAAATGGGGTTGGGTATTGTAAATCTTGTATTATTTTTTGTGTTTTGTGTTGTGTCTTTGAATTTTGCATGCTTCATGTGGTACTAGGTGTTTGGGTTATTGTCTGTCTTGTATTATTTTTGGTGTTTTGTGTTGGGATCTTTGAATTTTTTATGTTTCATGTTGTCCAAATGGGGTTGGGTATTGTAAATCTTGTATTATTTTTGGTGTTTTGGGTTGTGTCTTTGAATTTTGCATGCTTCATGTGGTACTAGGTGTTTGGGTTATTGTCTGTCTTGTATTATTTTTGGTGTTTTGTGTTGGGATCTTTGAATTTTTTATGTTTCATGTTGTCCAAATGGGGTTGGGTATTGTAAATCTTGTATTATTTTTTGTGTTTTGTGTTGTGTCTTTGAATTTTGTATGCTTCATGTGGTACTAGGTGTTTGGGTTATTGTCTGTCTTGTATTATTTTTGGTGTTTTGTGTTGGGATCTTTGAATTTTTTTATGTTTCATGTTGTCCAAATGGGGTTGGGTATTGTAAATCTTGTATTATTTTTTGTGTTTTGTGTTGTGTCTTTGAATTTTGCATGCTTCATGTGGTACTAGGTGTTTGGGTTATTGTCTGTCTTGTATTATTTTTGGTGTTTTGTGTTGGGATCTTTGAATTTTTTATGTTTCATGTTGTCCAAATGGGTTGGGTATTGTAAATCTTGTATTATTTTTTGTGTTTTGTGTTGTGTCTTTGAATTTTGCATGCTTCATGTGGTACTAGGTGTTTGTGTTATTGTCTGTCTTGTATTATTTTTGGTGTTTTGTGTTGGGATCTTTGAATTTTTTATGTTTCATGTTGTCCAAATGGGGTTGGGTATTGTAAATCTTGTATTATTTTTTGTGTTTTGTGTTGTGTCTTTGAATTTTGTATGTTTCATGTGATACTAGGTGTATGGGTTATTGTCTGTCTTGTATTATTTTTGGGGTTTTGTGTTGTGACTTTGAAATTTTTATGTTTCATGTTGTCCTAAGGTGTATGGTTTATTGTCTGTCTTGTATTATTTTTGGTGTTTTGTGCTGTGTCTTTGAATTTTATATGCTTCATGTGGTACTAGGTGTTTGGGTTATTGTCTGTCTTGTATTATTTTTGGTGTTTTGTGGTGGGATCTTTGATTTTTTTTATGTTTCATGTTGTCCAAATGGGGTTGGGTATTGTCTGTCTTGTATTATTTTTGGGGTTTTGTGTTGGGATCTTTGAATTTTGTATGCTTCATGTGGTACTAATGTGTTTGGGTTATTGTCTGGCTTGTATTATTTTCGGGGTTTTGTGTTGTGTCTTTGAATTTTTTATGTTTCATGTTGTCCTAATGGGGTTGGGTATTGTATATCTTGTATTATTTTTTGTGTTTTGGGTTGTGTCTTTGAATTTTGCATGCTTCATGTGGTACTAATTCAAAATATTATATTATTACAAACAGGCGGCCTGTTGTATTAATATAATATTTTGAATTAGTACCACATGAAGCATGCAAAATTCAAAGACACAACCCAAAACACAAAAAATAATACAAGATAGTAGTCTTATATGATGGGCGGACGGTACACTTTTTGGCCACTAGTGGCGCTAGTGAGCAATTTAATGCATAATTTGCATAATTAATTATGCAAATTAGTAATTAAACATTCCAGGAATTCCATAGATATAATTAGCATAATCATAAATAATAAATATCCATAAATATAAATATCCATAAATATAATTAGCATATAATAGTTTATAATTAAATAATAATAAAAACTAATGATAGTTATTTATAAAATGCATGATGTGTGTGTGTGTGAGTAGCTGATCTCATCTCTCTCTCTCCCTGCTTCTTCATGTGCCATGTCCCCCAACATGTAAATTTTGTCACTGGGGTTAAGGTGGGGGGATGGTCGCTAACCTCAGGCAATATTTATTTAGGGCAGGGGGGTCACTGTCTTGAAAAAGTTTGGTGGGGGATGGTATCTAAACAGGTCCAAGTTAGATAAACAAGGGGGGGATGGGCTCTAACCAGGTGCCAGGTGCGACATGCAAATTAAATGAAAGCGCGGGGGTGGGGTGGGGGGTATGGGGCCCCCCCTCTTTGTGGAATGCTAGGTGCCAGACATGCAAATTAAATGAAGCGGGGGGGGTGAGGTGGGGGGATGGTATCTAAACAGGTGCAAGTTAGATAAACAAGGGGGTGGGGTGGGCTCTAACCAGGTGCTAGTAGTAAAATGCAAATTAGATAATCACAAAGGTGGGGGTCCTTATCTTTGAAGTGAATTGTATGCATAAATTAATCAAGGTAGTATTTAAATTCCTTACATACATTGACAGTGGGTGTGTGATTCCACCTAGTGGTCAATATCTATATAAATATTTACACTGCAATACCATTTATGCCCTGATGTGATCTCAGTCATCTAGGGAAATGTTTTTCAATCATTGGTCTGGGGACCACCAGTGGTCCTTGAATGTAATTATTGTGTAAGTCAAGGATATCCCCCTAGTGGTCAATTTCTATAAATATATATATATATATATATATATAATTACCCTGCAGTACCTACTATGCCCTGATTTCAGTCCCCATAGTGCAAATGTTTTCAAGCAAGGGTCCGGGGGTTACCGATGGTCTTTGAGAGGGTTCAGGTGAGCCTCCCCAGCTAAATCATGGAGAGTTGGTAACCAAATAGTCTCCTTATAGATCTTTAACTCTATACTTTTCAATTTTTTGTGTTTTTGAATTTTTATGTTTCATGGTGTCCTAAGGTGTATGGTTTATTGTCTGTCTTGTATTATTTTTGGTGTTTTGTGTTGTGTCTTTGAATATTGTATGCTTCATGTGGTACTAGGGGTTTGGGTTATTGGCTGTCTTGTATTATTTTTGGTGTTTTGTGTTGTGACTTTGAATTTTTTATGGTTCATGTTGTCCTAATGGGGTTGGGTATTGTATATCTTGTATTATTTTTTGTGTTTTGTGTTGTGTCTTTGAATTTTGCATGCTTCATGTGGTACTAGGTGTTTGGGTTATTGTCTGTCTTGTATTATTTTTGGTGTTTTGTGTTGGGATCTTTGAATTTTTTATGTTTCATGTTGTCCAAATGGGGTTGGGTATTGTATATCTTGTATTATTTTTTGTGTTTTGTGTTGTGTCTTTGAATTTTGCATGCTTCATGTGGTACTAGGTGTTTTGGTTATTGTCTGTCTTGTATTATTTTTGGTGTTTTGTGTTGTGTCTTTGAATTTTTTATGTTTCATGTTGTCCAAATGGGGTTGGGTATTGTAAATCTTGTATTATTTTTGGTGTTTTGGGTTGTGTCTTTGAATTTTGCATGCTTCATGTGGTACTAGGTGTTTGGGTTATTGTCTGTCTTGTATTATTTTTGGTGTTTTGTGTTGGGATCTTTGAATTTTTTATGTTTCATGTTGTCCAAATGGGGTTGGGTATTGTAAATCTTGTATTATTTTTTGTGTTTTGGGTTGTGTCTTTGAATTTTGCATGCTTCATGTGGTACTAGGTGTTTGGGTTATTGTCTGTCTTGGATTATTTTTGGTGTTTTGTGTTGGGATCTTTGATTTTTTTATGTTTCATGTTGTCCAAATGGGTTGGGTATTGTAAATCTTGTATTATTTTTTGTGTTTTGGGTTGTGTCTTTGAATTTTGCATGCTTCATGTGGTACTAGGTGTTTGGGTTATTGTCTGTCTTGTATTATTTTTGGTGTTTTGTGTTGGGATCTTTGATTTTTTTATGTTTCATGTTGTCCAAATGGGTTGGGTATTGTAAATCTTGGATTATTTTTTGTGTTTTGTGTTGTGTCTTTGAATTTTGCATGCTTCATGTGGTACTAGGTGTTTGGGTTATTGTCTGTCTTGTATTATTTTTGGTGTTTTGTGTTGGGATCTTTGAATTTTTTATGTTTCATGTTGTCCAAATGGGGTTGGGTATTGTAAATCTTGTATTATTTTTTGTGTTTTGTGTTGTGTCTTTGAATTTTGCATGCTTCATGTGGTACTAGGTGTTTGGGTTATTGTCTGTCTTGTATTATTTTTGGTGTTTTGTGTTGGGATCTTTGAATTTTTTATGTTTCATGTTGTCCAAATGGGGTTGGGTATTGTAAATCTTGTATTATTTTTTGTGTTTTGTGTTGTGTCTTTGAATTTTGCATGCTTCATGTGGTACTAGGTGTTTGGGTTATTGTCTGTCTTGTATTATTTTTGGTGTTTTGTGTTGGGATCTTTGAATTTTTTATGTTTCATGTTGTCCAAATGGGGTTGGGTATTGTAAATCTTGTATTATTTTTTGTGTTTTGTGTTGTGTCTTTGAATTTTGCATGCTTCATGTGGTACTAGGTGTTTGGGTTATTGTCTGTCTTGTATTATTTTTGGTGTTTTGTGTTGGGATCTTTGATTTTTTTTTATGTTTCATGTTGTCCAAATGGGGTTGGGTATTGTAAATCTTGTATTATTTTTTGTGTTTTGTGTTGTGTCTTTGAATTTTGCATGCTTCATGTGGTACTAGGTGTTTGGGTTATTGTCTGTCTTGTATTATTTTTGGTGTTTTGTGTTGGGATCTTTGAATTTTTTATGTTTCATGTTGTCCAAATGGGTTGGGTATTGTAAATCTTGTATTATTTTTTGTGTTTTGTGTTGTGTCTTTGAATTTTGCATGCTTCATGTGGTACTAGGTGTTTGGGTTATTGTCTGTCTTGTATTATTTTTGGTGTTTTGTGTTGGGATCTTTGAATTTTTTATGTTTCATGTTGTCCAAATGGGGTTGGGTATTGTAAATCTTGTATTATTTTTTGTGTTTTGTGTTGTGTCTTTGAATTTTGCATGCTTCATGTGGTACTAGGTGTTTGGGTTATTGTCTGTCTTGTATTATTTTTGGTGTTTTGTGTTGGGATCTTTGAATTTTTTATGTTTCATGTTGTCCAAATGGGGTTGGGTATTGTAAATCTTGTATTATTTTTGGTGTTTTGGGTTGTGTCTTTGAATTTTGCATGCTTCATGTGGTACTAGGTGTTTGGGTTATTGTCTGTCTTGTATTATTTTTGGTGTTTTGTGTTGGGATCTTTGAATTTTTTATGTTTCATGTTGTCCAAATGGGGTTGGGTATTGTAAATCTTGTATTATTTTTTGTGTTTTGTGTTGTGTCTTTGAATTTTGCATGCTTCATGTGGTACTAGGTGTTTGGGTTATTGTCTGTCTTGTATTATTTTTGGTGTTTTGTGTTGGGATCTTTGAATTTTTTATGTTTCATGTTGTCCAAATGGGTTGGGTATTGTAAATCTTGTATTATTTTTTGTGTTTTGTGTTGTGTCTTTGAATTTTGCATGCTTCATGTGGTACTAGGTGTTTGGGTTATTGTCTGTCTTGTATTATTTTTGGTGTTTTGTGTTGGGATCTTTGAATTTTTTTATGTTTCATGTTGTCCAAATGGGGTTGGGTATTGTAAATCTTGTATTATTTTTTGTGTTTTGTGTTGTGTCTTTGAATTTTGCATGCTTCATGTGGTACTAGGTGTTTGGGTTATTGTCTGTCTTGTATTATTTTTGGTGTTTTGTGTTGGGATCTTTGAATTTTTTATGTTTCATGTTGTCCAAATGGGTTGGGTATTGTAAATCTTGTATTATTTTTTGTGTTTTGTGTTGTGTCTTTGAATTTTGCATGCTTCATGTGGTACTAGGTGTTTGGGTTATTGTCTGTCTTGTATTATTTTTGGTGTTTTGTGTTGGGATCTTTGAATTTTTTATGTTTCATGTTGTCCAAATGGGGTTGGGTATTGTAAATCTTGTATTATTTTTTGTGCTTTGTGTTGTGTCTGTGAATTTTGCATGCTTCATGTGGTACTATGTGTTTGGGTTATTGTCTGTCTTGTATTATTTTTGGTGTTTTGTGTTGGGATCTTTGAATTTTTTATGTTTCATGTTGTCCAAATGGGGTTGGGTATTGTAAATCTTGTATTATTTTTTGTGTTTTGTGTTGTGTCTTTGAATTTTGCATGCTTCATGTGGTACTAGGTGTTTGGGTTATTGTCTGTCTTGTATTATTTTTGGTGTTTTGTGTTGGGATCTTTGAATTTTTTATGTTTCATGTTGTCCAAATGGGGTTGGGTATTGTAAATCTTGTATTATTTTTGGTGTTTTGGGTTGTGTCTTTGAATTTTGCATGCTTCATGTGGTACTAGGTGTTTGGGTTATTGTCTGTCTTGTATTATTTTTGGTGTTTTGTGTTGGGATCTTTGAATTTTTTATGTTTCATGTTGTCCAAATGGGGTTGGGTATTGTAAATCTTGTATTATTTTTTGTGTTTTGTGTTGTGTCTTTGAATTTTGTATGCTTCATGTGGTACTAGGTGTTTGGGTTATTGTCTGTCTTGTATTATTTTTGGTGTTTTGTGTTGGGATCTTTGAATTTTTTTATGTTTCATGTTGTCCAAATGGGGTTGGGTATTGTAAATCTTGTATTATTTTTTGTGTTTTGTGTTGTGTCTTTGAATTTTGCATGCTTCATGTGGTACTAGGTGTTTGGGTTATTGTCTGTCTTGTATTATTTTTGGTGTTTTGTGTTGGGATCTTTGAATTTTTTATGTTTCATGTTGTCCAAATGGGTTGGGTATTGTAAATCTTGTATTATTTTTTGTGTTTTGTGTTGTGTCTTTGAATTTTGCATGCTTCATGTGGTACTAGGTGTTTGTGTTATTGTCTGTCTTGTATTATTTTTGGTGTTTTGTGTTGGGATCTTTGAATTTTTTATGTTTCATGTTGTCCAAATGGGGTTGGGTATTGTAAATCTTGTATTATTTTTTGTGTTTTGTGTTGTGTCTTTGAATTTTGTATGTTTCATGTGATACTAGGTGTATGGGTTATTGTCTGTCTTGTATTATTTTTGGGGTTTTGTGTTGTGACTTTGAAATTTTTATGTTTCATGTTGTCCTAAGGTGTATGGTTTATTGTCTGTCTTGTATTATTTTTGGTGTTTTGTGCTGTGTCTTTGAATTTTATATGCTTCATGTGGTACTAGGTGTTTGGGTTATTGTCTGTCTTGTATTATTTTTGGTGTTTTGTGGTGGGATCTTTGATTTTTTTTATGTTTCATGTTGTCCAAATGGGGTTGGGTATTGTCTGTCTTGTATTATTTTTGGGGTTTTGTGTTGGGATCTTTGAATTTTGTATGCTTCATGTGGTACTAATGTGTTTGGGTTATTGTCTGGCTTGTATTATTTTCGGGGTTTTGTGTTGTGTCTTTGAATTTTTTATGTTTCATGTTGTCCTAATGGGGTTGGGTATTGTATATCTTGTATTATTTTTTGTGTTTTGGGTTGTGTCTTTGAATTTTGCATGCTTCATGTGGTACTAATTCAAAATATTATATTAATACAACAGGCCGCCTGTTTGTAATAATATAATATTTTGAATTAGTACCACATGAAGCATGCAAAATTCAAAGACACAACACAAAACACAAAAAATAATACAAGATTTACAATACCCAACCCCATTTGGACAACATGAAACATAAAAAATTCAAAGATCCCAACACAAAACACCAAAAATAATACAAGACAGACAATAACCCAAACACCTAGTACCACATGAAGCATGCAAAATTCAAAGACACAACCCAAAACACCAAAAATAATACAAGATTTACAATACCCAACCCCATTTGGACAACATGAAACATAAAAAATTCAAAGATCCCAACACAAAACACCAAAAATAATACAAGACAGACAATAACCCAAACACCTAGTACCACATGAAGCATGCAAAATTCAAAGACACAACACAAAACACAAAAAATAATACAAGATTTACAATACCCAACCCCATTTGGACAACATGAAACATAAAAAATTCAAAGATCCCAACACAAAACACCAAAAATAATACAAGACAGACAATAACCCAAACACCTAGTACCACATGAAGCATGCAAAATTCAAAGACACAACACAAAACACAAAAAATAATACAAGATTTACAATACCCAACCCATTTGGACAACATGAAACATAAAAAATTCAAAGATCCCAACACAAAACACCAAAAATAATACAAGACAGACAATAACCCAAACACCTAGTACCACATGAAGCATGCAAAATTCAAAGACACAACACAAAACACAAAAAATAATACAAGATTTACAATACCCAACCCCATTTGGACAACATGAAACATAAAAAAAAATCAAAGATCCCAACACAAAACACCAAAAATAATACAAGACAGACAATAACCCAAACACCTAGTACCACATGAAGCATGCAAAATTCAAAGACACAACACAAAACACAAAAAATAATACAAGATTTACAATACCCAACCCCATTTGGACAACATGAAACATAAAAAATTCAAAGATCCCAACACAAAACACCAAAAATAATACAAGACAGACAATAACCCAAACACCTAGTACCACATGAAGCATGCAAAATTCAAAGACACAACACAAAACACAAAAAATAATACAAGATTTACAATACCCAACCCCATTTGGACAACATGAAACATAAAAAATTCAAAGATCCCAACACAAAACACCAAAAATAATACAAGACAGACAATAACCCAAACACCTAGTACCACATGAAGCATGCAAAATTCAAAGACACAACACAAAACACAAAAAATAATACAAGATTTACAATACCCAACCCCATTTGGACAACATGAAACATAAAAAATTCAAAGATCCCAACACAAAACACCAAAAATAATACAAGACAGACAATAACCCAAACACCTAGTACCACATGAAGCATGCAAAATTCAAAGACACAACACAAAACACAAAAAATAATCCAAGATTTACAATACCCAACCCATTTGGACAACATGAAACATAAAAAAATCAAAGATCCCAACACAAAACACCAAAAATAATACAAGACAGACAATAACCCAAACACCTAGTACCACATGAAGCATGCAAAATTCAAAGACACAACCCAAAACACAAAAAATAATACAAGATTTACAATACCCAACCCATTTGGACAACATGAAACATAAAAAAATCAAAGATCCCAACACAAAACACCAAAAATAATCCAAGACAGACAATAACCCAAACACCTAGTACCACATGAAGCATGCAAAATTCAAAGACACAACCCAAAACACAAAAAATAATACAAGATTTACAATACCCAACCCCATTTGGACAACATGAAACATAAAAAATTCAAAGATCCCAACACAAAACACCAAAAATAATACAAGACAGACAATAACCCAAACACCTAGTACCACATGAAGCATGCAAAATTCAAAGACACAACCCAAAACACCAAAAATAATACAAGATTTACAATACCCAACCCCATTTGGACAACATGAAACATAAAAAATTCAAAGACACAACACAAAACACCAAAAATAATACAAGACAGACAATAACCAAAACACCTAGTACCACATGAAGCATGCAAAATTCAAAGACACAACACAAAACACAAAAAATAATACAAGATATACAATACCCAACCCCATTTGGACAACATGAAACATAAAAAATTCAAAGATCCCAACACAAAACACCAAAAATAATACAAGACAGACAATAACCCAAACACCTAGTACCACATGAAGCATGCAAAATTCAAAGACACAACACAAAACACAAAAAATAATACAAGATATACAATACCCAACCCCATTAGGACAACATGAACCATAAAAAATTCAAAGTCACAACACAAAACACCAAAAATAATACAAGACAGCCAATAACCCAAACCCCTAGTACCACATGAAGCATACAATATTCAAAGACACAACACAAAACACCAAAAATAATACAAGACAGACAATAAACCATACACCTTAGGACACCATGAAACATAAAAATTCAAAAACACAAAAAATTGAAAAGTATAGAGTTAAAGATCTATAAGGAGACTATTTGGTTACCAACTCTCCATGATTTAGCTGGGGAGGCTCACCTGAACCCTCTCAAAGACCATCGGTAACCCCCGGACCCTTGCTTGAAAACATTTGCACTATGGGGACTGAAATCATGGCATAGTAGGTACTGCAGGGTAATTATATATATATATATATATATATATTTATAGAAATTGACCACTAGGGGGATATCCTTGACTTACACAATAATTACATTCAAGGACCACTGGTGGTCCCCAGACCAATGATTGAAAAACATTTCCCTAGATGACTGAGATCACATCAGGGCATAAATGGTATTGCAGTGTAAATATTTATATAGATATTGACCACTAGGTGGAATCACACACCCACTGTCAATGTATGTAAGGAATTTAAATACTACCTTGATTAATTTATGCATACAATTCACTTCAAAGATAAGGACCCCCACCTTTGTGATTATCTAATTTGCATTTTACTACTAGCACCTGGTTAGAGCCCACCCCACCCCCTTGTTTATCTAACTTGCACCTGTTTAGATACCATCCCCCCACCTCACCCCCCCGCTTCATTTAATTTGCATGTCTGGCACCTAGCATTCCACAAAGAGGGGGGGCCCCATACCCCCCACCCCACCCCCGCGCTTTCATTTAATTTGCATGTCGCACCTGGCACCTGGTTAGAGCCCATCCCCCCCTTGTTTATCTAACTTGGACCTGTTTAGATACCATCCCCCACCAAACTTTTTCAAGACAGTGACCCCCCTGCCCTAAATAAATATTGCCTGAGGTTAGCGACCATCCCCCCACCTTAACCCCAGTGACAAAATTTACATGTTGGGGGACATGGCACATGAAGAAGCAGGGAGAGAGAGAGATGAGATCAGCTACTCACACACACACACATCATGCATTTTATAAATAACTATCATTAGTTTTTATTATTATTTAATTATAAACTATTATATGCTAATTATATTTATGGATATTTATATTTATGGATATTTATTATTTATGATTATGCTAATTATATCTATGGAATTCCTGGAATGTTTAATTACTAATTTGCATAATTAATTATGCAAATTATGCATTAAATTGCTCACTAGCGCCACTAGTGGCCAAAAAGTGTACCGTCCGCCCATCATATAAGACTACTTAAAGTGAGGAAAACCGACCTTCCCAGCTCCCAAGAAAACCGCCGTCCAAACAGTTTACTTTTCGATGTTTTCTTTTTTATTTGTGTTGAACATCAAAACAAAACTAGAAAGGAAAAGTGAATGCTTTGCCTCAGTGAACCCAAAACCAAAATACAATCACTAACCTCCCTGTCAGAAAACAATATATAAACGGAAAACAAAAGATCAACCTTATGGTTAGCTGAGAACCCTCGCCTAGCGGAGTAGAACTTGGCAGGAGGCCGTGTTCAACTCCTTTTCAACAGTGCTGTAAATTCACTTGGTGTTTCATGAGTTTCTTTGAGAAATAACAAAGCGGGTGATCAATGCCCTCAACACCCTCCTGCCCCAGCACGGCCCTCGGCCCCCCCTGTCTGTCACTCGCGTCGACCTCCAGTTTGAACGGCCGTGAAAAATCAGGGGCTGCAAGGACAGGCACGCTTATTAAAGGACCACTTCACCACTGTTCAACCTATCTTCATATAATAGGTCCTCACTAATAATCATGATAAAATGGCACGATTTTTTCCTACTCGGTCTGTGTCTCATATAGGAGGGCTGTGGGCAGTTTAGAAATCGTCTTCCAGTGACATCATCATTAGGCAGACTTTTTTTTAAACAAGATCTTTTTACAAAAATTCACAGATTCATAGATTTTCATTATCGTGAGAATGATGGCTTCCATTTTTCGCATTGCAACTTTTCAGGACTAGAAAGCCTGCAGTTTCTATTAGCTTGTATTCCCCATTGATGATGTCACTGGAAGACGGTTTCTGAACTGCCCACTGCAGCCCTCCTATGAGACACAGACCGAGTAGAAAAAAATGGTGCCATTTTTTCATGATTATTAGCGAGGACCTATTATATGAAGATAGGTTGAAAAGTGGTGAAGTGGTCCTTTAACCTTTCGGCTGTCGTGTTAGAATGATCAGATATGGGTGGGTGGGTCGCGAAATCTTTTGAGATGTTCAACTGGGCCGCTGCTCTATACCAGGGAGGGTATATAGCCCAATCTGTAATCATTACAACCACCTGCAGATAGGTGGTGCTCTATACCAGGGAGGGTATAGCCCAATCTGTAATCATTACAACCACCTGCAGATAGGTGGTGCTCTATACCAGGGAGGGTATAGCCCAATCTGTAATCATTACAACCACCTGCAGATAGGTGGTGCTCTATACCAGGGAGGGTATATAGCCCAATCTGTAATCATTACAACGACCTGCAGATAGGTGGTGCTCTATACCAGGGAGGGTATAGCCCAATCTGTAATCATTACAACGACCTGCAGATAGGTGGTGCTCTATACCAGGGAGGGTATATAGCCCAATCTGTAATCATTACAACGACCTGCAGATAGGTGGTGCCGTCAGCGCTCTGGTTACTTACTGTAACGCATGATGCAGCCCCTTTATTCAGTTTGGTTGAATTGTTTTATGCAGTTTTTTTTATGCACCCTATAGTGTCTAGCCTTGTTTATCCCATTCTGACCTGAGATCAGATTCTATAAAAATGTCTTCTACATCCTGACCAGTTTTCTGAAAAAGCTATGTTTCTATGTCAGTCGTTTTTTTTCAAAAATAGCAGACCTACAAGCTCGTAGCGCGCCACTCGGTGGCGCGCTATGAGCTTGTAGATCTGCTATTTTTCCAATAGCTAAAACATAACATAATGCTATAACACCAAAAGGGATTCCCGCCCGAAATGGTTTATAAGGGGCTTGTGTGATGTATTACATGTCAGCCTTGGGCGCCTTTGTATTTTGCATCATATTTCAAATGTCCTGGAATTAATTCAAGCAAAGCAGAATGTGGTGGATGGGTTTAGGTGTAGAGATGGGCAGGTTGTTTCTGCCTTCATACCAAGGGGACGTTAAGGTCATACATGACTGCTTGCTGTGGGTAATATTTATGATAAGAGCGTGTACGATTTACGGTGTCGGTATTATTATTGTGAGGAGGACTCTAGAGCAATGGGTTCCCAAAGTGGGGTCCGGGGACCCCCAGGGGGTCCCTATAGCTCAATTACAGATAGTTAGGAACCACATGGGTCCATTTGGTTCCATTTGTACACTCTCAGAGTTAAATTAACAGTGGTTTTACAATATAAATTGGGGTATACCAGAGATAGAAATGCCATTAAATCAGGGGTCCGTGGCATAATGCGTGTGAAACTGGGGGGTTCTATGAAATGAATGTGTTTCAGAATAACTGTTAGAGCCGTAAAGATCCTCCCTTATCGAGGTCACTGGCATATGTTTAACGGGGGGTCCGGGGCCTAATAAATGTTCATTTGGGGGTCCTTGACACGAAAGAGTTTGGGAACCACTGCTATAGAGTCTAGAGACCAATTCCATGAAGGGATAATAATATTAATAATAATAATAATAATAATAAAAGAAGGGTAATAATACCCTTTAGCACTTCACTTCAACACAATATTATTATACTATAACAATAAAACAACCTATTTATCACATTTCTTCTGACTTTTATATGACAATAAATTGATGTAAAGTGTTACGTGTGTGTGTGTGTGTGTGTGTGTGTGTGTGTGTGTGTGTGTGTGTGTGTGTGTGTGTGTGTGTGCGCGTGTGTGCGTGTGTGTGTGTGTGTGTGCGAGACAGAGAGAGATTAAGACACCATATGGGCTGTGAAACATCTGTATGCCCCAGGGAGGGAGTGGCAAGGACTGATGGAATTCAGTTACTCTGTAGGAAAATATATTATTATGATTGAATGAATAAATAACCCATTAAGTCATATTAAATCATCTGGCGCACGGAAAGGTTTGATGATGCACTTTTCATCTGTGTCATTTTTATATTATATTTGTGTGTGTGTGTGTGTGTGTGTGTGTGCGTGCCGTGCGTCACGTGCGTCTGTCTGTGTGTGCGTGAGAGAGAGAGAGAGAGAGATAGAGAGAGGGCCTTATGGTGTTGGATGACACTTGCATAATAATGGGTAGTATTTTACAACACTACCTTGTCTTCTAACAAATGCTTCACAGCGAGCTGACAGTCACGTACTGAATACAGGGGGAAGAGAAACACAATGCAATATATTGTCTGTCGTGCAGAAGAACCGTTTCATCTGTTTTACTCCAGCTTTTAGTAGCAAAAAGAATTAAAAAAAGACTTGAAAATATTTTCATGAAAGTATGTAATGAGATACCGGTATGTGTTTTCAAATTCTAACCATTATTAAATATAGTGTTAATTGGTTATAGGCATACTTTGGACATATCATTTTGTTGGGAGGAGCATTGGTCCGAGGTTGCGTTAAGGGTTGGGAGAGGGTTATGGTTATAGGTTTAGGTGTGCTGCCCCCACCCCGTGGGAGGTTTAGGGTTAGGGAGAGGGTTATGGTTATAGGTTTAGGTGTGCTTCCCCCACCCCGTGGGAGGTTTAGGGTTAGGGAGAGGGTTATGGTTATAGGTTTAGGTGTGCTGCCCCCACCCCGTGGGAGGTTTAGGGTTAGGGAGAGGGTTATGGTTATAGGTTTAGGTGTGCTTCCCCCACCCCGTGGGAGGTTAGGGTTAGGGAGAGGGTTATGGTTATAGGTTTAGCCGTGCTGCCCCGCCCCGTGGGAGGTTAGGGTTAGTGCCCCCGCCCCGTGGGAGGTTAAGGTTTGAGATAGCTGGTTGTCGTTATCGGACCAATGGCATGTCGGACAAAAGTTTTGTCACACAAAACGCATGCACCCCCCATGAAGTCACCTCAATTGGTTCAGTGGCTGAAAACTCTCCAAAACCCCCCATTCTGTTTGATTGGAGTTTGCCTCCGATGCTGCTGACAGATAGATATAGGCACACAATTACAAAGGTCCATGCTGCTATGTGTGAGTTAGTTCTGCTTTGGCCCATGACCAACATGTTCCACATGGTTTCATGCAAATCCTTTTCCTAGCCTTTGGAGATAATTATCCAGCTAACGATAACAGACAAACTAATGGAATGGGGTGAAAAAAAATAACCCTGTGTAACTCTGAGCTAAAAAGCCAATGTATAAGCAGTCAGTCAGCTAAAGCTAGCAAGCCGCACACGCACACACGCACGCACTCACGCACGCACGCACACGCACGCACGCACACGCACGCACACGCACGCACGCACGCACGCACGCACGCACGCACGCACACACACACACACACACACACACACACGCAAACAAAGAAGATTGTCTGTTGCAGTGATTTATGCATTTTACTCTCACCAACACTCACTTGGGTTTAATGCTGTGTTATGGCAGGCTTGTCTCTCCTGTCCATAGCCCGTGGGTTCTCTCTTCTTCTACATTAACACCGCGTTTCCCTTCCCTCTGACATGGTTTCCAGGTGGCAACCATCACTGGATAATTGTTTTTTCCAGGAATACAAAACAAGCCTTAACTTAACCCATTCTGAACGGGAACCCATTTTGGTGTTTAGCATCATGTTATGCTTTAGCTATTGAAAAATAGCAGATCTACAAGCTCATAGCGCGCCACCGAGTGGCGCGCTACGAGCTTGTAGGTCTGCTATTTTTGAAAAATCGAAGAACGACTGACATTTCTAGAATCTGATCTCGGGTCAGAATGGGTTAATCAGACCAGTGTGTGTCCAGTGGAAAACCTTGTATGAATCTGATCTCAGGTCAGAATGGGTTAATGTTGTTGTTGTTGTTGTTGTTTTCCCCCATGAAAAATAACTGAATTTAATCATGTATTCATGCAGCCAGACGTTTCTCATGCGCTGCACAGCTAGTCATTCAAGTGTGAGAAGAATCCTGGACTAGGTGAGACTTAGACTGCGATGTTTATCATGTTTATCCTCTGAGAGGAAACAGTCAACCCCTCCAGTCTCAGTGAAAATGACTTGAGCTTAGCTTACTGAGTGTACTGACGTTCCCCCCAGAATAGATGCAGTATTCAAGTGGTTTAAGGTTCTCGAGTCTCCCCTGAGGATAAAGGGGCTTGTTTACGTAGCTTGGGCTGCCTCTGAATACTAAAGAATGAACTTAATTCCAAACGAACCTCCCATGAGTGCATGGACATAAAGTCTCCCATTCATTGTTTATGTCCAGCTCCATATTACAGTATGTGTAAGTCTACAGTTTAGCTTTTTTCTTCTTTCTTTATTTCTTTTTTTGTGTTTCAGAATGGTAGACCTGAGGCCTACTGTACCATACCAGGCCTGAGGACTACCATTGCGTGGCACATCTATGCACGGAATGTCTATGTTCACAGGCTTCTGTGTGCGGCCTAGAGGAGCATCTGAGCATGTGCAGCACTACACAAGTCTTACACCAAATGGGTTTGGGAAACCCGGCCATTTATATCATTATATACTGTAATTTGGCTACATGACAAATGTTGTGGGGATCAAGTGGTTAAGTAACAGTCAGTGGTGTCATGCTGGTAGAACGCAGTACCACGCCGTGGTACCAGTCGTTTATTGACGTGCACGCACAGGGACGGAACAGAACGGTGCATGTGCGTGCACGCTAGAACGCGTCCCCCGCCTAGATTCAAGAGAAGACGCACCATTGCACCTAATCAACATCGCGTCACCAGACTTTCCAAGACGCACCAAAGTACCCAGTGGTCTAGGTTTACTGGCGCCCCCCCCCCCCCCCCCCCCCCCAAAGCTCCACGTCCCAAACTCTTCTCCCTTCTGGCTCCAAAACTGTGGAATGCACTTCCCATTGCAGTCAGAACTGCAGCATCACTCGTAGTAGTCTGAAAACCCACCTTTTCAGACTCCATCATGGCCCATAGCACTTACCCCACCCCCTTAGATAGCACTTTATGTAGACTTAGATAGCATTTGACACAGACTTATAGCATGTTATGAAGACTATAATTGTATTGTATGTAGTCATAGAACGTCATAGCTAGTAGCCTACATGTGTATAGCATAGTAGTTTATAAGTATAGTTTCATTATATAGATATTCCACTGTTACTTTCTTAGCTTATGCATGTTTCATGATAAATGTTTTTATGTGATGTATTCCCATGCTTTTTTTGTTCTTGCTTAATGTAAGTCGCTCTGGATTAAGAGCGTCTGCTAAATGCCTAAATTGTAAATTGTAAATTGTATTTTCATGCCGTGTCAATTGAAGTACTGTGCCTACTACTTTGCATAACAACAGGACAGCTTTAACTGTTTATACCTGAGCGCACGGTAAGCATGCACACTGTCACTTTCTTATGATGAATTCCTGTTCTTTAACTATATAGAAGTGTCTATTTGTACGTCTCTAAATGTTTTGATGAATTGAACATGGTGGACCCTGTTGTAAACAAGTGTAATGCTTAATTGGGTCGTCCACTCACAGTTAACAGTCTTTTGTATTGAGTTTGTGCTTGAAATGTACTGTAATTCTAAATTCTAAAACTGTTAATAAAAACATAAATATTTCAATCGATAAATAAATTGTACAGCAGTATAGGCTTCATGGCTCCAGTAGGCTATATATACTGCTGCTGTGAGGTGTTCAGTTCAGCACACAAGAAAAATGGCTCCTCCAGTCAAAGAACAGATTCAATCGTCCAAAGCAAACTTTTTAATTGCACTGAATGTGCAGTAAAGATGTTTGTCTGACTGTTTTAAGTCTGCTTTTGTGTCTAAAACTCTCATACACTATATTTAACAATAGGCATATTATCAGCTGTTGCGTGTTCTGTGATGCGCACATGCACGCCACATGTACGTGTGTGCGTGTGTGCATGCGGCGCCCTTAAAAAGGGCGTCAGAAGGTACGTGATGAACGTAAAACCTCTCACTCTGTGTGATAAAAAGGGCGTACAGTAGTTAACATTTGTACTTTGTAATCTTTACTCCTCCAGAGGAAATGATCAAAGTGTCTGGTGTTCCTCCTCCGCCCTCAACGGCTCCACATTCATCAGTGGAGGAAATTAAATTAAAAGTCTTTGACAACTTGATAATAAGGATTTGGTTGGAAAATAACCCATTCTGACCTGAGATCAGATTCTAAAAATGTCTGTTTGAAATTGACAGTTTTCTGAAAAAGCTATGTTTCTATGTCAGTCGTTCTTCGATTTTTCAAAAATAGCAGACCTACAAGCTCGTAGCGCGCCACTCGGTGGCGCGCTATGAGCTTGTAGATCTGCTATTTTTCAATAGCTAAAGCATAACATGATGCTAACACCAGAATGGGTTCCCGCCTAAAATGGGATAAAGAACATCTTGAGATGATAATGACTTCTCATTATTCATAAAGCATAATTATATACGGAAGGTGTGGCAAGAACTTATTGGACAAAATGAAACAAATCATACAGGGATATTATAATGGGTCGTATTGCATTATCCTATTCCTTTAAATACGACTGTACTTTCAAAGAGAACAAAACATTTATGTTCAACGGCTTGTACATGTATTTGTTTCCATACATTTTCAAGCATTAATTGTCTGACTTCTGTATTTTTTTAATTAGGCAATTGTTCAAACAACATGGACTTGTTCTTCATGGGGTCCAAGCCATGGCAGGAAAACAACATTGCTAATTATTTTTTTGCAAACTTTCAAAAGATTTCTTAACATATTATTTATTTATTTATTTGTTTGTTTGTTTTCTTCCCCTGATATCTAAGAGCCGTGCACGCTTCGTCTTGTCGAACGTGGTCTATGCATATGCATCGGTTTGAAGTTGTTTGGCTTTCCCCAATATGTTTATTTTTAAATATATTTTTTTAATTATTTTTTTAATCTTTACTCATAATTTTCTGTTACTCCAAAGTAGATTGTCTTGATGTTTGGAAATCCTAATGAGATTTATGTTTCTAGGACATGCCATCTGAAATGAGGCTCTAGTCTCAGTAGGATAATATTTCAAGCACTCGTCTGTTGTTTCTCTTACTTATTCGATTCTAATAACAAAGGAAAGGTTGATAGACGGAGAGAAAAGAAACAGAAGGAGATTGGAGGCATTGCTTGAACGCTATAAACAAAGATTGTCCTTCAATACGTCTCATGGATGTTACACCCCACTTGCAAGTCATTAAAACAAAATTAAATAAGACCTATTTTGGTGTCTGGAGTTCCAAGGTGTAAACAAGGGTATTATCACAATTAATAGGTCAACATTCTTTGTACTGGCATCCGGTTTTGCAAATCCACTCAACTCGCAGGGAGTGTTATATGCTCTGATCATTAGGAATCAATAATGAATAAGGAGCAAATATGGATGCAGTAATAATTAAATGATTTTATTCACACTCTTTGAAAGGCAGATTTTATGAATTGTAAATGTGACTTTTTTTTATATTTGGATTGAATTACACAGCTCAATCTTGACTGAGTCAAAGAGAAAGTTAAAAGGAAATGGTTCCATATGTTAGCTTTGTAAAGGAAAATATGGCGAGTACGAATCTGTACGATGTGGACGAATCAATCTTTGACAACTCCAAAATCTATTGCTCTTATCTCATTTTGGGCGGGAACCCCTTTTGCTGTTTTATAAGCGTTACGTTATGCTTTAGCTATTTAAAAATAGCAGATCTACAAGCTCATAGCGCGCCACTCGGTGGCGCGCTATGAGCTTGTAGGTCTGCTATTTTTGGAAAATCGTGAATATGTGAATATATATTCTTTCAGAGTTTCAGTTTTTAACTCAAATCTTTGCTTATGGAGAGGCACAACATATTTTCAGATGGGGTTCGCCGGCCAATTACATATCATGTTTGGGGTCCTTGACATGAAATATTGAGAACCACTGATATTGAGAACCAGAAAAACAATGTCGACGTCAGGCCTAAGATTTCGACGTCAGGCCAAAATGGCTTAATCTAACCCAGAAACCATTTCTCCATCCTCTATTCGTCAATTGGTCAGTCACAGTACATCAGCTCCTCCCTATAACCTTTCCACTGGATTTCATCACCTATTTGGAGGAGTAGAGAAGAGAGAAGAGAGAAGCTTCCCTCATGCCCTCTCCCTAATGCCCTCCATTAACTTCACCTCTCAAATCCAAACACTTACATGGGAGTGAAACCCTAGTAAAGCCAAATGTTCAGTTTGATTTCCTGTACAGGTTCAAAACGACATAAGGCATAGCAAAAAAGAAAAGGGAAAAGAAAAGAAAAACACGTCAGGCTGACAGTAGTAGGGTGCTGTAAGAAGCAACACAGCTGCAGCTAATAACATTCACAAGTGTGTTTGATTTAGGCACACATCACACACACCTCCTCTTCCTGAGACGTAGTTACACTTCCCAACGTGTCATCTGTTATCCGATCACAGCAGGGTCCTGCATTATTGTCAAGTCTGTGCAGTCCAAGATGGGATCTTTGGGCTGAGCGAGACCACCTGCTGCTGCATGAGGTGAGGTGGCCTGGCGTCTGGATCTCAGTGAGGTGTGTGTCTGTCTGTCTGTCTGTCTGTCTGCTGTCTGGACTCAGTGAGGTGTGTGTCTGTCTGTCTGTCTGCTGTGTGGATCTCAGTGAGGTGTGTGTCTGTCTGTCTGTCTGTCTGCTGTGTGGATCTCAGTGAGGTGTGTGTCTGTCTGTCTGTCTGCTGTGTGGATCTCAGTGAGGTGTGTGTCTCTCTGTCTGTCTGCTGTGTGCACCTCAGTGAGGTGTGTGCTGTGTCTGTCTGCTGTGTGGATCTCAGTGAGGTGTGTGCTGTGTCTGTGTCTGCTGTGTGGACAGCTATTATGTGGACCCATCATCATCTTTCCTGTCCTGTGTGTGGGCATATCTGTTTCCAGGGGACTCATTCCAGTACGAAGCCTGTGTACAAAGTATACTTATCAACATTGCTATCTCTTAAATAAAGTTTATACAAAACAATAACAAATGTATATATTATTATTATTATTATTATTATTATTAGTAAGGCTCTCTTTCACACAATGTGATTTTCTTCTGGATGTATCAGAAAACTAATCTGAACAGGCATGTTAAATTAAAGTGTTCCAATCTGGTGCATCCAATACAAAAAGAACGTAATGTTGAAATTATTATAATGTGTCACTGTGTGTGTGTGTGTGTGTGTGTGTGTGTGTGTGTGTGTGTGTGTGTGTGTGTGTGTGTGTGTGTGTGTGTGTGTGTGTGTGTGTGTGTGTGTGTGCACGTGCGCTGGGGGATATGTTGTTGCTGATGATGATGACTTATTTAGACCAGACACATACGAGCATTTGAGAAATCCACAATGCCTGTCTTGTTGAAGTTCCTGATTTGAGGCTCAATACTATGTTTTTTGCTTGCCGACTTTGGGTTAGTTTTGTAGCCAGTTTCTCTCTCATGTACCAAAAGCCAGTACAGTACATCAGTTTAGACCTGGTTCACCTGTAGAAATCTACGAGGCATCCACACTACCTAAAATACAAATAAAAAGGGTGCCAACTATTATTCTGGCAATTAGTCTTGAATAACTTGAATTTATATATAGCGCCTTTCAAGAAACCCAAGGACGGAGGTTACAAAACTGAAAAACAGAAAACAAAACAAACCAACTAGTTGTCAAAAGCCTGAGTAAACATATGTCTCTTCAGTGCAGACTTAAGAGTCCCATGTACAGTAGGAGTCTGGCGAATCTCCAAGGGGAGAGAGTTCCAGAGGGCAGGGGGCTGCCACATGGAAGGCTCTATGGATCTACACTAGAGATCTATGGATCTACACTAGAGAGTTCCAGAGGGCAGGGGGCTGCCACACGGAAGGCTCTATCGCCGAGGGTCTGCTTTTTCGCATGACGGATGGTGAGGAGTTCCATGTCTTGAGATAATATTACATTTTCCTAGGATCAAAGTTGTAATCATAATCAAGGATAATAAGGACTATGTTAATGCTAAAGGTTGTATAGTTTTGTATCCAGTTTCTCTCTCATTTATACCAATAACCAGCAGCATAATATAATATATATTATATATATCAGTTTATACCCGGTTCAGAAGTGTAGACGTTTCTGATCCAAATTCATCTAAAAAGACAACCATTATGAAATCCTCACTGAGCTAGTATCTAGTAAAAAACATAGAATTAGTCATGAATCTGAATCAGCTTTATTGTCACATCACAGTTTTACAGGTAAAAAAGTGGGTGAAATTTGTTTTTGTGCATAGTTCCTGTTTTTAAACTGGACCCTCGTGTGGTTCTGACAGACTGGTAGTGTGTGCAGGCAGGCTGGGTGGTGTGTGGTTCTGACAGAACCAGGCTGGGTGGTGTGTGGTTCTGGGTGGTGTGTGGTTCTGGGTGGTGTGTGGTTCCGACAGAACCAGGCTGGGTGGTGTGTGGTTCTGGGTGGTGTGTGATAATCCGGTTGAATTATTCCTTCGGTACGGTGACTGTGGTGGCGGGCCCGGGAGGAAGAACAATAACGCGACACGAGTCAGTATCACGCTAAAGGTTCATAAAGTTTATTACACAACAGGAACATATATAGTTCTGGATCATAATGACGGGACAATAAGATATGAGACACTAAAGTACCGTGACTAATAATGCAGCAAGGCTGACCTTGAAGGATGTCTCTATATCTATAAAGTATGCTACAGTACAGGCAGTACACAATACATATCAAGTACACTGTATCTCAAGTTCAAGTACACAGACTTAGATGTACAGTACATGGACAACTCATAATATAACAATGTCATTTTCCAAGAAAACCAAAGAAATGGGAGCAGAGAGAGGAGGAGGAGCTGAGAGAGGAGGAGGAGCTGAGAGAGGAGGAGGAGCTGAGAGAGGAGGAGGAGCTGAGAGAGGAGGAGGAGCTGAGAGAGGAGGAGGAGCTGAGAGAGGAGGAGGAGCAGAGAGAGGAGGAGGAGCAGAGAGAGGAGGAGGAGCTCATGCAAGGCCGGAAAAGAAAGAACGTTGCTTTGTATTGTAAATGTTGTGTAGTGTCACGATCTGGTGGTGGTGGTGGTGAGGACCCAAATGCAGGACAGCCAGGCAGGAGTAGTGATCAAAACCCATGGTTGGGTATTTTATTGAACAGGTGAACAGGACACAAATACAGAGTGACACTAAACAATGAACCGACAAGGACTGACTGGGGAACAAGACTAATATACACAGGAGGGCTGATTACACATGAGAAACACCTGGGGAAGACAAGAACATAGAACCAAAACAACTACAACAAGAACATAGACATGCAACAGCTAGATAAACAGAACATAGAATCAAAACAAGTAGAACATAACATAGAAAAACAAGAGCTAGACAGGCAAAGTCTGTGACTGTGACATGTAGTCGACAGGCAGGAAACAATCAAACGGAACTTCCTTTTCCCTCAAACCGATTTTTCTCTTATATTATTAAAATTGAATTAAAAAATGTTATTCTTCCGGTCACGTATGTATGTATATATATATATATATATATATATATATATATATATATATATATATATATTGTGGCAAACCATGGGAAACAGCCAGGCCTGTTCCCCACAGAAGGAGGCTGGGGGAGGTAATAGAGCATGGGGTGGGCAACTTTGACGATGGCGAGGGCCAATATATTTACACACTCACTCCAGAGGGGCCACAGTGCATGTTACTGCCGATCTACAAGTTCAAAACGTGAATAATTATTTGCCATTTTTTTATTGGAATCCTGAAAAGTAACCTTTTATGAACTGTTAACATAAACTACATTGGACACAAAAAGACAATAACATTTTAATACTAGTCATTAAGTACTAGTCATTTAATACTAGTCATGGAGTAATTAAAGCGGGTTTGGAATTTTAACAGCTGAAATCAATACTATATCAGTATTCTGATATTAACATGCAGGCTGCATTAAGTGAAGGTGGGGGCCGCATGCGGCCCCCGGGCGGCCAGTTGCCCACTCCTGTGATAGAGGGAGTATATCACCCTGTACAGGTATTGCAGCCAATGGGAGCCTGGACATGGACGCACCTGCAGCCGGGAATACCGGACATCACACCGGTGAGTTGTCTTCACTTTTTGGTGAGTTGTCTTCACTTTTGGTGAAGACAACTCACCAAAAAGGGTATAAAGGGGTGAGTTGTCTTGTTACCGCAGCCAGTAAGGCAATCAACAGAAGCTTTTAAATAGCCGACGCCCGCCCAAGCTGCCTGGCTGGTGAGTCAGTTTGGACTATAATGGAGGAGTGAGGAAGGAAGCAGGAACCTCTCTGTTCATGAGGAGGTTCATGAGTTTGGACTATAATGGAGGAGTGAGGAAGCAGGAACCTCTCTGTTCATGAGGAGGTTCATGAGTTTGGACTATAATGGAGGAGTGAGGAAGCAGGAACCTCTCTGTTCATGAGGAGGTTCATGAGTTTGGACTAATGGAGGAGTGAGGAGATTCCTAGATGTATGTGATGTCACTGCAGAAGATGTGGATAGTACATTGAGAGAAGAATTCACACCATCTCAGGCATCAGGGTCTGGGATGTAGCGCACAGAATGGACAATGTGGATGGGGATCACTTTGGAGTGGGCACTATTAAGTTTGTACAGGGCGATGATAAGTTACGCTATAGATATAAGTTTTAGTTTTGTCTGATCCACACACGGATCAGAAGGGGGCGGTAATGCAACTATTTGGATGCCAACCGCCATGAAAACCCCAATAAGAAGAAGAAGAAGAATGGAGGAGTGAGGAAGCAGGAACCTCTCTGTTCATGAGGAGCACTAATGGAGGAGTGAGGAAGCAGGAATCTCTCTGTTCATGAGGAGGACTAATGGAGGAGTGAGGAAGCAGGAACCTCTCTGTTCATGAGGAGGTTCATGAGTTTGGACTAATGGAGGAGTGAGGAAGCAGGAACCTCTCTGTTCATGAGGAGGTTCATGAGTTTGGACTAATGGAGGAGTGAGGAAGCAGGAACCTCTCTGTTCATGAGGAGGTTCATGAGTTTGGACTAATGGAGGAGTGAGGAAGCAGGAATCTCTCTGTTCATGAGGAGGCTGGTATGAGTGAGTACAAGATTTAACTCAAACCTTTGGACTAATGGAGGAGTGAGGAGGAAGCAGGAACCTCTCTGTTCATGAGGAGGACTAATGGAGGAGTGAGGAAGCAGGAATCTCTCTGTTCATGAGGAGCACTAATGGAGGAGTGAGGAAGCAGGAATCTCTCTGTTCATGAGGAGCACTAATGGAGGAGTGAGGAAGCAGGAATCACTCTGTTCATGAGGAGCACTAATGGAGGAGTGAGGAAGCAGGAATCACTCTGTTCATGAGGAGCACTAATGGAGGAGTGAGGAAGCAGGAATCTCTCTGTTCATGGAGGAGGGAGGCTGGTATGAGTGAGTACAAGATTTGACTCAAACCTTTGGACCCACTTGGATGTGCTGTGCGTGTATTGTTGTGGCTCACCTGGTCTTAATTGTTCTCTCTCCCAACCTCCTGCTGCCTCCTGTGCAAATTCAAAACAGGTGGTACGCACCTGGGGGGCCGTTGAGTGATCTTCAAAGAGCACTTACGTATACAGACATTTATAGATATAGTTATCAGGACCACTTCACCACTTTTCAACCTATCTTCATATAATAGGTCCACAATATATTTCTACTCTGGTCTGTGTATCATAGGAGGGCTGTGGGCAGTTCAGAAACCGTCCTCCAGTGACATCATCGATGGGGAATACAAGCTAATAGAAACTGCAGGCTTTCTATAGTCCTGAAAAGTTGCAATGCGAAAATGTTAGCCATCAAAAACAATCTTGTTTAAAAAAAAAGTCTGCTTAATGATGATGTCAGTTTGCACTGAAATTGGTTTTGCGACCCAGCGGCCTTGTATGCAACACATATACACATTTGACATAACACAGGACAAAAAATAAAAAATAAAATACAGTTACATATACCTATACAGTAGAAAACATAGGGGCAGAGAGCAATGTCCACAGCTCAGTCTAGTTGATTGATCATTAGTCTCCAAACTCTTAGTATTTCAAACATGTGAAAGTAATTATGCATTCAGTATACATACAGTAGTTGGTTAATTGTCATGCATGGATGCATGCATAATGCTGCGTTGCATTAGTTGCGAGTAGTCTTTTTGCTCTTATTGTATAATTGGGCCAAATGTTCTTTATAGTAGAAAGAACTGGTTAGTACTGCTGATATACAGTACTACATTGCAGGCACCCTGCGTTCTCTGTCTGACTGTACGCCTCTTCAATATTTATGAAACATTGCCTATTACATGCTACGCTTATTGCTTGCAAAAAGTGCCCAGTTGTGCTTCAGATTGATGACGGCTTATCAACGCGATGATAACGAACCCCGATGTTAGATTCCAGAGTTCCCTGAAGGGCCCGCATTCTGTCGATCCACTGCCTCCCAAAGCAAATGTTACTGCCTGGCCATTTATTAATCCGTTTTGGGCGGAAAAACCCCTTTTTGTGTTTTAAACATTATGTTATAATTTAGCTATGGAAAAATAGCAGATCTACAAGCTCATAGCGCGCCACCGAGTGGCGTGCTACGAGCTTGTAGGTCTGCTATTTTTGAAAAATCGTGAAAATGTGCATGGCGCAAATCCTGACAGAAAACTGTCAGGATTTTAGAAGACATTTTATAAATTTCGACGTCAGGCATAAATGGGTTAATCGTATCCGCTCAAATATTGTCTCTCTCTCTCTCTCTCTGTCCTATATGGGGGCATATCTCTTTCATTTCTATGGCGAGCACGAGCTACCATTTGCAGACTAGGAGAGCAAATGTTAATTTGCCCTCTGTGCTCATTCCTCCGCCCAGGGAACGCCACGGGGCTGTGGAGGCTAACACGGTGGAGAAAGGGAGGGGGTCATCTGACGTTTGGGTATTTACATAAGTTAATGTGATTGAGTTGTTCCCATAGATTTATCAAAAAGACCCGGCCTGGGAAGGGAAGAGGTGTGGAATGATAACGATGCTGTGTGTCTGGCTGATGATATACACTGTTAAAGATCAATTGGGTTACATTTGTACACTCTCAGGGTGAAATGAACACTCTGGATTCTGGACTCTGTGTAGTAGTGTGTCAGAGCAGCACAGCCCCTCTGCCCTGTCCTACTTCCTTCCTAGCTCCATCTCCAGCACTCTGCTCTCCGTGCTAATATGATAGCTCTGCTCACCATGCCTCACTCTGCTCTCCGTGCTAATATGATAGTTCTGCTCACCATGCCTCACTCTGCTCTCCGTGCTAATATGATAGCTCTGCTCACCATGCCTCACTCTGCTCTCCGTGCTAATATGATAGCTCTGCTCACCATGCCTCACTCTGCTCTCCGTGCTAATATGATAGCTCTGCTCACCATGCCTCACTCTGCTCTCCGTGCTAATATGATAGCTCTGCTCACCATGCCTCACTCTGCTCTCCGTGCTAATATGATAGCTCTGCTCACCATGCCTCACTCTGCTCTCCGTGCTAATATGATAGCTCTGCTCACCATGCCTCACTTTGCTCTCCGTGCTAATATGATAGTTCTGCTCACCATGCCTGGATATAATTCCAAGCCCTCCTTCCTTCTCGTCTTGGGAGTTGATCAGCCAAAGGGAGATTCCATAGGCGTTGGTATACATGTATGTACACACAATAAGCTCTTCGTTAGAAGACATGGATAGATGGACATTCATCTTCAGAAATATCGAAGATAGATTTATGATTCACAGGGAGATTCCATAGGCGTTGGTACATGTATGTACACTGTAAGCTCTTCGTTAGAAGACATGGATAGATGGACATTCATCTACAGAAATATTGAAGATAGATTATGATTCATGAGAGTGTGTGATGCTGTGCCCCCCCCCCTTCTCTCTCTCTCTCTCTGTTAATGTTTCCATTTGTAGTGTATAGTAGTTGATACTTTATGCTTTTAGGGTTCATAATATTTTAGGAAGTGTTTCATATATTTTGTTTTATAATCACTATTGGGTTTTTTTTTAATTACCGTCCCGCCCCCCAGGTTAGAATATAATCCAGATATAAAATACAACTCAAGTCAAATCATTTGTCTCAATTGAAAGCTATAGAAACAAACTGATCTGTGATCCAATCATGTGAGCTGGAAATGTGTCTCTTCAAAAATATTCAAAATGTGTATACAAAAAAAATCATATATAGTGAGGGGGAACAGGGGTGGGGGGGGGGGGGATTCAGATTTTTATGGGGGCCAGTTTCGAATTGCAGCCTTCCGTCCGTATAGGTGTCCTTTGAGAGCAGTTTTGAAGGAGTCAAGGGATTTGCATGTACATCCAAGTAGAGTGAGTTGCAGCAGGTTTGACTTTGAATATCATCATTTTTTAAGTTGACCTCTTGGAAAAAAAAAGTCCAGCTGCAACTCGGGGCCCCCATGCTGAGAGAGCAACCCGGCACAGCTGCCAAATGGGCCACACATTTAAATCCTCTTTCATTTAAAGGAGAATTCATTGCTAGAATGCTTTCTTACCTTTCTTACCTTTCTTTGTAGTTGTAAGTTGTAGTTACGTCCCCACCAAAGAGGTCCAGGTGTTTTTTTGTGTGCAAAAGCTCCTTATTGGCTGTTTCCCCTACCATAAGCCCTCAATGAATTGCATTGAATTGAATGGGAATTGAATGGGGCTATATGGGGTGTTATGCTAATTCACTTATTTCCATCGAAATAAGTAGTAAACTGTGCCGCTTGGGATATTATTTACATTATGAAGAGAGGATATATATACAAAATAATTATAATTTTGAGCGATGGGAATAAGCAAATTAGCACCAAACGCCCCATAGCCCCATTCAATTCCCATTCAATGCAATTCATGTACGTACACTTACAGGGGCCAAAATAACAGCTGGACCTCTTTGGTGGGGACGTAACAACTACAAATAAAGGCATGGAATTCTCCTTTAACTCTGAACCAAAATAGATACATTAACTGAGGATTTGACTGTGCATTAATAAATACACAAAAGGATAATGTTCAACTTCAGCATATGGTCTACTACTTGAAGGAGTGTATAAAAGGTAGACAGACTGAATGTTAAAGTAATTTGTCCAGAATTCTATTTTTGCATATTAACTAAACAAAAACTAACCATGAAAAGCCACAATTTAGGAGCAAGTATAGTGTGCTACTTCTTGAATGTTAATCAGGTATATCTACTGTCGCATTATGCAAAATGAAAGGTTTCCTGTAAGACTTGTTGGCTTGTTGTAGATTTAGAACAAGGATATCCTTCTTCTCCTACAAACCGTACAGCTTGTCTGATCGAATAAGTTAAATGGTTCTAGTCGGTGTAAAAGAAAAAAAGGAAAAAAAGAAGAAGATAGGTGGAAGGGAAAAGCAGGTCAGCTGTTGACATGGACGAATGGGGACATAACAGCAGCACACCATAGTGACCCAAATAGCACAGTGTGTAACACGCACGCACGCACACACACACACACACACGCACGCACACACACACACACACACACACACACACACACACACACACACACACACACTGTCTACTGATAGGCCTAATGTAATATAATAAAATTAATTCATTTTGTGCGGGAACCCCTTTTGGTGTTATAGCATTATGTTATGCTTTAGCTATTGAAAAATAGCAGATTTACAAGCTCATAGATGAGCTTGTAGGTCTGCTATTTTTGAAAGATCGACTGAAGAACGACTGACATAGAAACATAGCTTTTTCAGAAAACTGTCAGGATGTATAGAAGACATTTTTAGAATCTGATCTCGGGTCAAAATGGGTTAATTATTCATATTATAGGCTATACTCTAAAGAAACACACACCAGTGTGCATTGCCTGCATGTGTGTGTGTGTGTGTGTGTTTGTGTGCGTGCTCTTGTATATTTAGATGTCACTCACAGAGACTGCACTGTGACAGTATTCAGAACAGATATCCGTCCCTGAATCCAGCACACTCTGAGCTATATTGACATGCTATATATCCTCAACCACAGGGTGGCACTGGTGGATTGTTGACCACAGAACCGCAGCATGCAGCATCTCACACTTGCACCTCTCTCTCTCTCTCTCTCTGTCTCTCTCTCTCTCTCTCTCTCTCTCTCTCTCTCTCTCTCTCTCTCTCTCTCTCTTCTCTCTCTCTCTGTGTCTGTCTTCTCATTCTCAGCCCTTCGACACCTTGCCCCCCCCCCCCCCTTGCTCTCTTTCTTAACATAATGTGAGATGAGGTGGAGTGTTATGGCAAATTAAGTAAAATTAAGACAGGAGAGACAGCAGCCCTACTCAACTCTTGTCTTCCCGTGCTTCTGTTGCATCGGCCTGCCAGTGGAGCATCACCATGTCGTCCTTATAAAGGATGGGGTGTTGATGACCGACAGTGAAAAGCCTGTTTATTTCATGGTACGACCGTGTCGCCCTGCTGAAAATACAGTAGCAGACAACGATGTATTTCTGAGTAATTAAGAAAAAGGAGGACCAAAAAAAAAGCTATACATTAACCCATTTTGGCCCGGAACGCATTTTGGTATTGGGTTACTGTATGCTTTATAGCTATTGAAAAATAGCAGATCTACAAGCTCATCATCACGAGCTTGTAGGTCTGCTATTTTTTTAAACTGTCAGGATTTAAGACATTTTTTTTTAATCTGATCTCAGGTCAAAATGCGTTAAAGAACCACCATTCTTCTGTGCGTTAGAATCTGATCTCAGGTCAGAATGGGTTAAGGGCTGGGGTGGGGGGGGGGGGGGGGGGTTACCAATCTCTCGCCATGGTTTGTTTTTCCTCACAATTGCTCTTCGAGTCTTTTTTTTTCTCCATTTATTTTGTTTGCCAATTTCTTTCCAACTACTAAAAGCTCCAACGCTCCACCACCACCACCAAAGACTTCACCACCCCCTGAGTTTCTGAGCTCGCTTTTTGCTTTTGTCCTCCTCAATTCAACGTCACACGACAGACAGCGAGGGGCTTGAATCCTGTCATTTGTTGCTGATGTCTTGAAGTATTTTCCATCTCCTCTCCTTCTCCTTCTTTTCCTCGACTCTCGACTGTTATCTCCCCCCTACCACCTTTTTGCCATCATCTAGTTCTACCTTTTCTCTCCCTCTGCCAGTCTCTTCCAGCATGGCACCTGTCTAACGCATTCTGGGCGGGATACCCCTTTTGGTGTTTTATAAAGCATCATGTTTTTATGCTTTAGCTATTGAAAAATATCAGATCTACAAGTTCATAGCGCGGCACCGAGTGCCGCGCTATGAACTTGTAGGTCTGCTATTTTTTTGGAAAATACCTGAAAATGTGGCACAAATCTTTGTATATATTTTATTTCAGAGCGAACGTTTTTAACTCAAATCTTTGCTTCTGTAGGTAGGGGGGGTCCTTATACCTTGACATGAAAATGTTTAAGAACAACTGACGACATACAGTAGAAACATAGGGTTTTTCAGAAAACTGTCATGATTTAGAAGGTATTTGTAGAAATGGTTCCCAGGTCAAAATGGTCTAATGCTCCTTGTACCTACTCTATGGTGCCACTCATAGCCTGCTACTTCACCCCCCCCCCCCTCTTCCTTCTCTGGCGCGCTCTGCCCTGGCACTCTGACAATGTTGGAGCACGCTGCTAAGCAGTTATCACCAGCTAGCAGAGGTGTGTTTGTGTGTGTGTGTGTGTGTGTGTGTGTGTGTGTGTGTGTGTGTGTGTGTGCGTGTGTGTGCTGTGCGTGTGTGTGTGTGTGTATGTGGCGCGCAGTGCAGCACGTGTACATTTATTTGTTATCAATAGAAAGGGAAAGGCATGAATTGAGATGTGCGTGTGAGCGTGTATCTCTTGTTTGTCTAGGGCTCTTGTGTTCGCTAAAACAATACAAACAATAGTCAGTCAGATGCTATTATAATTCCCATTGTATACCTCTTCCTCTGGAGTGTAATTTTTTTTCTTTCCTTTTTTTTTGTGTGCAACAATGAGGGGGGAAATGATACTGAAAGACTGTGACTTCTTCTTCCTCTAGCCGTGCCAAAACGTCCCCAACGTCTGGCTGCTCTGGAGCTAAATAAAAGCAACTCATTTCTTTGTCTTCAAGGTTTTTTTCCCCCCTTAGTGTCGCTTCCATCTGTCATTGGGAAGAGGTTGAAAGGGAAGCCGAATAAGCCCAGCTGGAAGCCTTCTTTGTCTATTGAAGGTAGATCACATTGTAGTAGGACCAGTGTACACTCCGTGGCGCGGCCTTGTGGGTAATGGAAGGGGAAGGGTACTGTGGCCAGGCCTGTCTCCCCAGGAGGGAGGCTTTCATTGGTCCAGACACACTGTAAAACCAGCTGCCCCCTCTCCTCTCTCTGTCCCCGGGTGTGTCATGCCAAGACCTCCGTCTGAAGCAAAACAACATCCAGGAGGATTTGAATGTTGTCCCTGCCTAACATCATTTTGGTAACTGTGCAAATAGAGGGAATGTGCTGTATTTGGTGTCGCCACTGGCAACCCTTATAAGACACATTTTGTTGTTTGTGTGCCGGTATACAGTCCTGTCCATGAAACTGGCCTCTGTGTGACTAGTAATAATTCCACGTTTTTCATCAAGGTGAGATGACAGGGACAGCAGTAAATATGAAAGTTGCGCTTTATAGAGAACTGAACAATGACATTGAAACATTTGATTATGAGAAGCTATACAGTTTTCAATAATGTGTCCGCTTTATTGCCAGATGGTCTTATCTGAGATGAGACTCCTATGGAGATGACTGAGCATCATCACACTATACTGTGTGTAAACAGCAATACAACTAAAAAACAATGGAGCTTTTGCACAACAACACATTTCACACACTTCTTTATCTTTACACATGTAATGATGTGACAACAACGTTGATTCAGATTCAGATGCTGTGGAGGTTACCTTGAATATTATACTGTCCTTCAATGGCTGATCCATTCTTATTTCAATTTACATTACATGTCAGGTTTAAGCCATTCTGAACGGGAACCCATTTTGGTGTTGGCATCATGTCATGCTTTAGCTATTGAAAAATAGCAGATCTACAAGCTCATAGCGCGCCACCGAGTGGCGCGCTATGAGCTTGTAGGTCTGCTATTTTAGAAAAATCGAAGAACGACTGACATTTTTTAGAATCTGATCTCAGGTCAGAATGGGTTCATCAGAGACCAGTGTGTGTCCAGTGGAAAACCTCGTATGGATCTGATCTCAGGTCAGAATGGGTTAACTAAGTAAGAGACATGATGATGCGATCAGACATGAATTCAACCATCATTTAAGGGAATTTTAATTGAAGGGAACTATACATTTTCATTGTTAGTATGGAACCCTGCATTTGTTATTATAGCAGCACATGTCTTTCACTGTCTGTGATCAAAGTGTATAAGCTCAAGTCAATGCCATGCACTAAAGAGACATCATATACTTGATGGCAGATTTCTTTATATTTATTTATTTATACGGTAGCCTATACAATGACGAACAACAGAGCATACATTAAGCATTATAGTTGTTGATTTACTTTTCAGCTTACAAAGGAAATACGTGTTTAATTCAGTGAGAGTAATATACTATATAGGGCTTATATTGGATGTTACATTTCTTTGTGGAATAAATAGATTATGTGACTGCTTACGTAAACGGTTTCATATCAGTACACAGCGTGACCTCTCGGTATAATGTCAGTCTTAACACTGTGTGCATGTGCGTTTGAGTGTGTGATATTATATCAATCTGTGAGGGAGTGATGACAATGTTCCTCACACTATACTGTATTAATATTAACACACTCCACAAAGTGCTCAAGATGCGGAAGAAAAGAGCATGTCATGTTCAGTCCTTGCACACCATCGTGATATTCTGTCTATTTAATGTAACCCAACGGAGGTTTTTATATAATCTGCTGATATGGGAGTGTACCTATTACGTTCCCCAGGCAGTGCCGGTTCTAGGCCTTTAGTGGCCCCAAGCAACATAATATTATGTGCCCCCCCAGAAAAATCTGTAAATTTGCCATGAAAATGCTTCAATCTGGTGCACTTTGAGATCAAAATTAAGAAGCTAGGTGGGGGCCACATGTGGCCAGTAGCCCATGTAAGGGATAGGGGATACATAAAAAAAAATCTTCTCCCTGTGACGTGGCCCCCTCAGTGGTTGTGGCCCCAAGCCACTGCTTGGTTCGCCTATGCCTAGAACCGGCCCTGTCCCCAGGTTCTATGTTCCCCACCATGCAGAAAAGGTTCTTTGTTCCCCACTTAGGATAAACCTAAATCAGAAACCTAACCTAGTCATTTTAGTAATTCTATTAGTGTTACTCTTAGTAGCAAATTCTTGATTTTAAGCTCAGTCTTTGAACAATCCATGGAACTTTAGGCCTGCCTATAGGCTACTTAAACTATCTAGTTTTACATGAACACTGGCATAAAATAAAACATAATTGCTCTGACTCTTCAACAAAGATGGCAAAAACAAACAAAAGAAGTTCTGTACTATACAATTGTACATACTGTACAATTGTATAGTACAAAACACTGAAGTCCTTAAACCAGAATGGACCAGATGGTCAAAAAGACAAACAAACAACAATAACAATGTATTTGTGAAATGGGTGCAACTGTAGTATTATTTCTTTACATGCATAATTATGCGTACACGCACGCACGCACGCACACACACACACACGCACGCATATGCACGCGAGCACATGAAATGACTTTATACAGCCCCATTCACACCAGCTCTTGTTACTACAGTAGACATGATGATACAGTCTGCTATACTGTAGTTATGCATGTCTTTCTTGTGCTGAAACGTGTATTGGGCAATGCCTGAAATATCTGTAGATAAGAGCCACAAAGCTGTTAGACCCGTAGACATTATTTTAAGACTCTGGTTGTATATCGATTATTTTCTCCAAAAAAAAGCTGCAATTTACTATATTCAGCTTAAAAACAAAATGTGTAAGTAAGCCTATGTGACTGTAAGGGTGGTTTATTGAACCTATAACACTATATCAAATCTTCAGGTGAAAAAACTGTACAAGAAAGAATGTGTAACCTGGTTAATGTCACACATTATTATGGCCTCTTTGTCAACTCATTGCTATACTGTGCTCATTGTGTACTGTGGCAGAATCTTTACAACCTCTGTGGTCACCGTGCATGGAGCGTATAGAACCTCTGTGGTCACCGTGCATGGAGCGTATAGAACCTCTGTGGTCACCGTGCATGGAGCGTATAGAACCTCTGTGGTCACCGTGCATGGAGCGTATAGAACCTCTGTGGTCACCGTGCATGGAGCGTATAGAACCTCTGTGGTCACCGTGCATGGAGCGTAGAACCTCTGTGGTCACCGTGCATGGAGCGTAGAACCTCTGTGGTCACCGTGCATGGAGCGTACTGAAGGTTTACAGGTTGCAGCTTTGGACACATAGCACTGTAAAACTCTGAGAATGAACAAAATGTAACCAAATTATATTATATATTTAGCAATTAGATTTGTACACTCACCCTGTGACCCAGGATTGTACTGGGTGGCAAAGAGTGTGTGCATATACTGTAGTGCCTATACCAATTCATATTGTGATCATTATCAGTCTCACCTGGAAAGACAGTCAAATACTGTATATCACATTTGTCTTCGTCAACATCCTCAATGGCCCTTGATGACAATGTTAAGAGCATCATGAAGGATCTATATAGGCCCTACACATCTTGGTTTATTTTTTACTGTATAGGTGTCATTTACGTCATATTTGAGTCAACGGTAAATTCCACTGCATGTAAAGCATCATTGAAACCATTTACCAGATGGATACATACAGTAGCGCTAACTGATTGATGGATTCTCCTTTTGTGGCGGGTCAAATTGATCTGTAAACAGAAACGGTAGTATCAGCAGATTGAGCTAATTTAGTAGAAGTCTCTGTACATCGTTCTCAGACGAGCCCTCCATCCAGTCATCTCGGGTCATCTGGCCATCGGTACATGGTGGCAGCGGTGGCCGAACGGTTTGCGGAGCGGTCTTGATATCGGAAAGGTCGCTATAGTTCGTATCCCCGGACCGGCACGTAAAAATTACCACCGCTGAAGTGCCCTTGAGCAAGGCATTGAACCCCTACCATGAAATGTTCTATGAGCAGGGCCTGGCTGTAAACAAGTTATTGAGCTTAGTCCAGTTACTCTGGGTAAACATGGTAACTTTGCTTTGCTTTGCTTACATCTGGCCAGCTCTTTTGTGCTTTCCGCACCAGCATCTTTCTTTAGTACATCCACGTAGGTGTAGGTGTGGTGACGTCCTCTCGATCGATGCCCGTGTGTTGGTTCCCACAGTACAAGCTTTTTGGCCGGGAGTTCTTGGTGTCGGTGGCAGCTATAGTGGCCAGCTAGTGTCATCCTCCTTACTGCTGTCTCCTCTGTTACACTTGGTAATGCCCCGTACAGTGGCCAGCTAGTGTCATCCTCCTTACTGCCATCTCCTCTGTTACACTTGGTAATGCCCCGTACAGTGGCCAGCTAGTGTCATCCTCCTTACTGCTGTCTCCTCTGATACACTTGGTAATGCCCCGTACAGTGGCCAGCTAGTGTCATCCTCCTTACTGCTGTCTCCTCTGATACACTTGGTAATGCCCCGTACAGTGGCCAGCTAGTGTCATCCTCCTTACTGCTGTCTCCTCTGTTACACTTGGTAATGCCCCGTACAGTGGCCTAGTGTCATCCTCCTTACTGCTGTCTTCTCTGATACACTTGGTAATGCCCCGTACAGTGGCCTAGTGTCATCCTCCTTACTGCTGTCTCCTCTGTTACACTTGGTAATGCCCCGTACAGTGGCCAGCTAGTGTCATCCTCCTTACTGCTATCTCCTCTGTTACACTTGGTAATGCCCCGTACAGTGGCCAGCTAGTGTCATCCTCCTTACTGCTGTCTTCTCTGTTACACTTGGTAATGCTCCGTACAGTGGCCAGCTAGTGTCATCCTCCTTACTGCTATCTCCTCTGTTACACTTGGTAATGCTCCGTACAGACGCTTGTTGGTGATGTGCTCGTCCCTGTTGATGTTCAGTACCACACGTAACATTCTGGTGTAGCACCCGTCCAGGGATTTCTGTAGGGCTTCAGTAGTACAGTATAATACGGAATAATAAGCCATACATATTTACTTGTATATCATTAATTATAATTCTTATTTATATTTACTCTATGTGTATAAGTTTAACTCATTTGAATAACTTTGTATTGTAGGTTGGGGGCTACAGGCTAGTGTATTGTAGAGCTGGCAGTGAGCTCATTTGACTCTTTAAGTAACTACTTTTCCACAAATACAAAATGGGAGTGGAAATTCCCTTGAACTAATGTGAATATTGTGAATGCATTAATTGCATGTACAGTATAATTATTATAGACATTGCTGAAAGAATATCTTTACTCCCCCAGGAGTCTCATCTTTACTACTGTACGCTTCCTCCATTCTTCTCCATCTACTGTACACCACTACTGATCTACATATCTACATATCTTCATATCTACATATCTTCGCTCAAAATAGCCAATCTATAAGATCACAGGTCACTGTGCCTTGTGAAGCAATCTGAGCTCGTACAACTACTATGTTCCCTGAATGTCACAACAAGATTTCACGTGGTTAAATTACATTATAGACGTAGTAGTTTATAGTTTTAAAACATGGACATGATCAACTGAGAGTTGTAATTATACAGTAAGAGTATAGTGCATAATTAAATACTGACTATATGCCAGTTAAAATGATATGATTCCGCATCTTCAGGCTAATTCCACGTGGTTGTGACCGCAGGCAATCAGTCACCTACAATGAGCCTAATGAGCCTAATGAGCACGATCTCTCATGTTGCAACAGCCTGAACGTTGTAAACGTTGTAATGTCTTAAGATTTGGGTCTAGAGAATCTGTGGTTTCTAAATGTATAACAAGTGTCCTGTTAGTATCACAGATACATTTCTAGTCTTTTTTTTTTTACAAGATACAAAACAAGAATTACTGCATCTATGTAAGAAGAGATGCAACTACAATGAGCAAATATAGGCTATTGATGAATGGAAGAGAAACACTGTTCTTCTCTTTCACTGCATGCCCAACTTACAAATTATTACTGTTTTTATTTTCCTCTTGCTACATACACTGTATGCGATGCGCCCAAGAGACCTATTAGGAAACCATGGGAAGAACATCAGCAGATTTCATTTGATTCCCCCGAGGTTGGAGTCTTACAATGTTAAGAATACTTATTGGATCCAGTCCATGGCGATACTTAGTAGTTTATTTTTTCCTTCTAAAATATTGATCTACTTAGCATTCATTCACCCTCCCCCTTTTTTCCAGTATTCGTTCAAATTCCCTTAACGTAGAATAAACTTTTCGTTTTTGTATGTGATGCTGTTAGCTTATTGCATCTGTTTGTCCTTTGGTTGCTGTGCTGAAGTTCACTTTCTTTCTAGGCATAATATTATCCTTCCAACCACAAATCAGAATTACATGTATTCCTCCTCCTTGCCATTTCATCACTTAAGAGAGCACAGAATACCTCGACCTCATCACTAGAATTCCTGTGCACAAAAGCATAGCTGACTCATGGCCGGTCTACTTAATGCCGAGGAGTGGTGAGACTCCAGATGCCCTTTCTCACCTGTCACCTCCATAATGCCTGAGTCGAGCATCCAAGGGCGGCCAGCCGCGCGGGGCTGACGGCACCACTCTGTGAGGGGGCGGCGTACAGTTGACCTGGCAGGGAACACTTCACAAGCTAAACCGCCAAGTTGCCCACAGCTGTCCTGGTGGTTTGAACCAACCAACGGAATCTTATAAACTTCAAGCACGCTGGGAAAATCAAACATTTTTAACCCATTTTAGGCGGGAACTCCTTCTGGCGTTTAATAGCGTTACGTTATGCTTTAGCTATTTAAAAATAGCCAGATCTACAAGCTCGGTGGCGCGCTATATGAGCTTGTAGGTCTGCTATTTATTTTTTTTAATCGAAGAGCGACTGACATGGAAGACATTTTTAGAATCTGATCTCGGGTCAGAATGAAAACTGTCAGGATGTAGAAGACTGTAAGACATTTTTAAGAATCTGATCTCGGGTCAGAATGAAAACTGTCAGGATGTAGAAGACTGTAAGACATTTTTAAGAATCTGATCTCGGGTCAGAATGGGTTAAAGTAACATGGACACAGTTGTTGCTACAACACAACGGGGAAGGAGACGTTTTTTGAAATGCGGTGTAGTTTTCTGTCAGTGTCAAAGGTTGAACGCAGATGACTGAATCCTGTGGTAGAGAGAACATATTGCCCATAGGATTAAGATTGGATGGCTGGGTTTAAACCTGTCAAAAGAGCAGACTCAAATCCCCTACTCACAAACACTTTATGGTGCTCACTTGATGTGCTTGTGAGCTGTGGGTGGAAGGGAAAGATTTCTCTTTCATGTCACTTTACTTCAGAAGGCATTCTGCACATCAGCGGGATTCTGGAGGATTTGTAAATTGCGTTTGGATGAGTCAGTTATCATAGTTTAATCATGTTTGTGACATCCGTAAAAAAAAAAACTAGTCTAGACTTTAAAATGGACTGCTTGTAAATAATTTGTGTATCCATTACACAAAAAACATGTCTGGTCTCTAGGGCACCGATCATACTATGCTCTCTTATCCCATTCTGAACGGGCACCCATTTTGGTGTTAGCATCATGTTATGCTTTAGCTATTGAAAAATAGCAGATCTACAAGCTCATATCGCGCCACCGAGTGGCGCGATACGAGCTTGTAGGTCTGCTATTTTTGAAAAATTCAAAGAACGACTGACATTTTTAGAATCTGATCTCAGGTCAGAATGGGTTCATCAGACCAGTGTGTGTCCAGTGGAAACCTCGTATGAATCTGATCTCAGGTCAGAATGGGATAACAACCATTTAGGCCTACTTCATCTGCCCAGTGGAATCAATTCCATTGGAAATGAAGGCCATTTCAAGTCCTCTCAATGCCATGTTGTCCAGGTGCAAAGCTGATATGTTATTGCCAAGCTGTATCTTTGCTGCATCAGAAAATGACTGACGACAAAACAAATCAAAACAAAAAAGTAATCATAGCTTTATCCAGTAGACATGTATGTATGCAAAGGAAACGTTGATGAGCAATCATGGGTGTAAATAAATAATATTAATTAAACAAATAGAATATTATGATATAGTGTATTGTACTGTATTCATATATATATGTATATATTATATATATAGTGTATTGTACTGTATTCATGCAAAATATAAAAAAAAAGAGCTATTGGCTCATGTGTAGAATATTTACACTGCACTGAATATAACGACTATTTTGTTATTGTTTTTCTTCCTTAATTTTTCTATCTCTTGGGTAATCTCTTTTTTCTGTTCTACACAGACTGGACATAAATAAACTCTAATGATGCATACATTGCCTGTAGTAAAACGTGCAATTGTGGATTAGTCACCCTATAGCGGCCCTACAGTAGTACAGTATAGCGGCCCTACAGTAGTACAGTATGTGATAATGTAGGGTTGTTGTTGGGGCTGTACAGTCATGGCATCTGCCCCAGGGATGGGGACGAAGAAGAATATGATGATGGCGGTGGTGGTGGTGATGAAACCCATGGGAGGCTGATGTAACCCGTGTAACCGGGGCTAAAAGTACTGCAACCAGAACCGCTCCAGGCATGGAGAGCACAATTGACAGACGAGACCCACGTGATGAATAACTTCCGATGCAAGTTGGTGTAACTTTTTTCTGACACGCACACAGCATGCTTGCCAAGGAGGAGGTTATTGTGTGCACATCACATTGCAATTAACCCCTTCTGACCCATGAGATCAGATTCATACGAGGTTTCCACTGGGACAACACACTGGTCTGATTAACCCGTTCTGACCTGAGATCAGATTCTAAAAAATGTCAGTCGTTCTTCGATTTTTCAAAAATAGCAGACCTATACAAGCTCGTAGCGCGCCACTCGGTGGCGCGCTACGAGCTTGTAGATCTGCTGTTTTTCAATAGTTAAAGCATAACACGATGCTAACACCAAAAGGGGTTCCCGTTCTGAATGGGTTAACCTCAATTTGACTGTTCAAAACTCAATCGGAGATTAATGTGTTTGTACGAGAGAGAGCCGAGGCTCCTCTGCTGCGCTTTTCAATTATCTTTTGTATTGCCGTTGTTGACATAGATCAGCTGCTGGCTTGACAAAAACAAAAACGAATCCAATAAGAGCTGCTGTTACTTTAACTCCATTAACCCATTCTGAACGGGAACCCATTTTGCTGTTAGCATCATGTTATGCTTTAGCTATTGAAAAATAGCAGATCTACAAGCTCATAGCGCGCCACTCTGTGGCGCGCTATGAGCTTGTAGATCTGCTATTTTTAAAAAATCGAAGAGCGACTGACATTTTTAGAATCTGATCTCAGGTCAGAATGGGTTAATCAGACCAGTGTGTGTCCAGTGGAAACCTCGTATGAATCTGATCTCAGGTCAGAATGGGTTAATTGGCTGAATGGGACTCACCTCCTGGTGAACTTGGCCTTAGATCGATTGCACCTGTTGTTATGATCGTGTTCGGATGGGGTTTGTCATAACAGAACAGGCAGGCATATGTTTATATTGTGCTGTTCCATTTATTATGAATTGTTGCTCCGGAGCCCCGCTGTCCAAATGGCTATTGATTAGGAAGGGGGCTGCTAGTCGGCGTGTTTGATTATTCATCTGAGGACTCGCCCGGGCAGGATCAATACGACCCCTAGCATGATAACGGCACATACTGTATGCTATTGCACACGCCCTTATGCATGTGCACACACACATGCACACGCACACTGGATAATTCAGAAAATTGGCATGGGGCAGCATAAGCTGGCAAGCATTTGAGGCGTAGTACGTGGCTCCATATTGTCGCTGTGCACGGGGCAGAAACCTTGTATCTCCATATTTCATCTTTTTATGTTTCATAAATAATTGCCATATACAGTATATAGGGGGCGGCGGTGGCTCAGGGGTAGAGTGGCCGGATGGTAACCACAAGGTTGCCTGTTTGAACCCCGTGGGCTCCCCCAGAGTTAGTGTCCTTGAGCAAGACTCTGAAGAACCCCTGATTGCTCCTGATGTGCAGGTTGGTGCCTTGCATGGTGTACGCTGCCATCTGTGTGTGAATGGGTGAATGTAATGCACAATCTATGGGAAGTGCCTTGGATAAAGATGCTATATAAATGCACCATTTACCATAGGGCTATACAAAACGTTAAATAAGATATTTTCCTGACAGGCTCATAATAGGTACTGTCTGTAAAAATTCCCCCGAGCCATTCTTCAAGATCAATCTAATCCTGATATGATATGATATGATATGATATAGTAGGCCTACTTTATTGTCAGTTCGCACTGAAATTCATTTTGCGACCCAGCGGCCTTGTATGCAACACATATACACATTTGACACAACACAGGACAAAAAAATAGAAATAAAATACAGTTACATACATAGAAAACATAAGGACAGAGAGCAATGTCCACAGCTCAGTCTAGTTCTGGCCAAAATCCTGATTAAGCCTCAGAGTTGATTGATGGACAAAAGACCTCTTCAGTCTGACCTTATTGTATGCTGGAACACCATATCTCCTTCCTGAAGGCAGAAACCTATACTCTCCATACAACACATATAACCTTCTATGCTGTTATCATACGTGGATGAGCCTCTGAAGTTGTTGTCCAACAATCTTTGAACAAAATGTTTAGTTGTTGCAGCATTTGTGACTTTGAGGCTACAGACAAACATCCATACCAGGTGGTTCTTGAGCTTAGTCCAGTTACCCTGGGTAAACATAGTACCTTTCCTTTCCTTTCCTTTGGTACTACAGTATACTGAAGAACACTCACAATAACAGAAGTGAAAAACAAAAGCAGAATCCGTCTACTAGCAGCACCAAAGGAAATACGGCGAAGGAAATAGATTCTGATGAAGTTGATCTTGAAGAAGGCCAGAGGGGCCCAAATGTCATCTAAATAAAAGAGAAAATGCATTATGTAGGCCAGAGTGTCACACTTTTTTTCTTCTAACCACGGAAGTGATAAGCCTATACCAAAATAGACACAACCCAGTGCATTCTCTATTTATCAAGTGACAAAAAATAATAAATCTGACAAGTTAACCCGTTCTGAACGGGATCCCATTTTGGTGTTGGCATCATGTTATGCTTTAGCTATTGAAAAATAGCAGATCTACAAGCTCATAGCGCGCCACCGAGTGGCGCGCTACGAGCTTGTAGGTCTGCTATTTTTGAAAAAAATCGAAGAACGACTTGACATTTTTTAGAATCTGATCTCAGGTCGGAATGGGTTAATCAGACCAGTGTGTGTCCTAGTGGAAACCTCGTATGAATCTGATCTCAGGTCGGAATGGGTTAAACAACAACAGCAGCAGGGAAAGTCAAACGAGAGCCTATTACCCTGGGACCGTATTGCTGCTCGCTCCTTCCATACAGACGCCAGCGGCATAGTAATGGACAGACAATGATGGCAATAGAAGCAATCTCCACGCAGTAAATGAATGTACATCTGCTGGATTGTTTCCCCCAAAGAAATCTGGAGGAAAAACCCCATCAATTAGCAGACAGACGCGCACACAGGCAAGGTGTTGTGATGTGAATGACAATCAACTATAGGCCTCGTCTTCAGTCTCCTCCTCCTCCTCCGCCACGGTGGCAATAGCACACTGTCAAATCCTGATTCTTAACCCATTCTGACCTGAGATCAGATTCATACGAGGTTTCCGCTGGACACACACTGGTCTGATCAACCCATTCTGACCTGAGATCAGATTCTAAAAATGTCAGTCGTTCTTCGATTTTTCAAAAATAGCAGACCTACAAGCTCGTAGCGCGCCACTCGGTGGCGCGCTATGAGCTTGTAGATCTGCTATTTTTCAATAGCTAAAGCATAACATGATGCTAACACCAAAATGGGTTTCCGTTCAGAATGGGTTAACCCATTTTGGACTGAGGTTGATTTAAAATAAAAAGGCAGTGTGGTGCTCAATCTTTTTCATGTCAACGACCGCCAGAATTATCTCTATTGGGCCACGGACCCCCATCTCAAAATATGTAGTTCCAGGGACCCCCCCCCCCAGAAGCAAATATTTTAGTTAAAAATGTTCGCTCTGAAATATTTTAAAACGATTTTTCAAAAATAGCAGACCTATACAAGCTCGTAGCGCGCCACTCGGTGGCGCACTATGAGCTTGTAGATCAGCTAAATGATAACATGGGTTCCCGCCCCAAAATGGTTTAACCCAGAGAGTGTACAAATGTATGGACTATGGACCCTATAGCGGCCTACTGTATATCGGGTCCATTATTTGATTACGCATGTTGGTTACAGCAGTAATTTGACTGTGCAGCACCTCTTCAACCAACCAGCGCACGGCTGAGGCTGAAAATGAGCGTGAACAAATAAAATCTCTCTTCAGTATGCAAATAAATATTCCCTGTGTTAATTTGATAATTTCACTTTGAGGGTATCAATCATTTCGGGTCCATTTTGCTCAATTGTCTTCACAGTCGGTTGAATTCATACTGAGTGAGGACACATACTGAGGTGCGTGTGTGTGCGTGTGTGTGTGTGTGTGTGTGTGTGTGTGTGTGTGTGTGTGTGTGTGTGTGTGTGTGTGTGATTATTTGTGAGTGTGCACTGTGAATAATGCGTATTGCTCACGCTTGAATGTGTTGTTGTGAAGAGTCAAACAAATGAAGTGGTTTCCACCCTCTCTGTGTGTGACAACACTTGAACTCTGTGGGGGATCTGGGAGTATTATGGAGTGTGTGTGTGTGTGTGTGTGTGTGTGTCCAGCAGCTGGGGGCCACCACCAATCAGTGGTATGTGAGCAATAGTGGAGTGAGCCAAATGACAGGGTGCATTACGTAGTCACCGCCGATAACAGCCGTGCTATAGTCAGGGAATATTATCAGTATTGCCAGTCAAATCTGGGAATAACATTTCTTACCAAGAATTGTCTTCACCAATGCCTTTTGTAAAGGTGTCTACTATAAAATATCCCCACAACGTCCACATTGGTTTATTATATTCAACCATCCGGGGAATTTTTGACAGCTTGGGGGGGGGTTCCATCAACAGCCAATATAATGGCAAAATGTTCTAGATTTCATTATGCTTTGAATAGCATGTGACGTGTCAAACTAGGGGGTTTTCATCATTCTGAATCCATTCCAAGCATTTGTTTTGCACGGAAAACACTCCTTGGGCTAAAAAACGGCCATATAGTCACATTTGTGATGACGTCGTCTATTTATGTCACGGACTGTGTGTGACATGTTATGTTTTCTTGCGTACACCCTGTTCTTGGTTGTTGTTGTTATTGTTTTACCTTTCTGTTGTGTTCCTGTGATTTTGAAGTATTGTATTTTCCTTTTTGTTTCTTAGTTGCTGTTTTGCTTTACACTGTGAACCTTTATTTTGTAGTCTTCCTGTCTGCCCCTGTAGTTCTGTCCCTGTCTTGTCTCACTAGTCCTGTGAGTGCCAGTGTTTCCACCATGAGGTTTCCACCTGTGTCCCCTTTAGTTCCCCAGCCTATCCCTGCAGTGTTGATTGTCAGTGGTGTTCACCTGTGTCTAGTTGTCCCTTGTCTATAAGTATGCCCTTGTATTTTGTCAGTTCTTTGTTGGTTCGTAAATTGTTGTCTGTGTTATTTATCTCCTTGTGATTCCTTGGATGTTCATAGTCTTGAACATCCTATAGTTATCCCTAGTTTCCTCATGTTCCTGTTCCTCTAGTTTTTGGGTTAATAAACCACCGTGCACTCGACCTGCCTTGTGTCTGCCTCATCCTCTGCCCTTGTCCTGCGCTTGGGTCCTATACACTACACCTCTCTGCCCTGCACCGTGAAATGCAGTCTATGGCCTTTTTAAGCCCAAGGTGTGCTTTTGTGCAAAACTAATGCTTGGAATGGATTCAGAATCATGAAAACCCCCTAGTTTGACTCCTATAGTTTGGCCATTTTTTAGCCCCAGGAGTGTTTTTCAGAATGATGAAAACCCCCTATAGTTTGACACGTCACATGCTATACTTAAAAAGCATAATGACACATTTTGCCTAATGGTTGTTGATGGTACCCCAACTTTCAGCAGCACTCCCTACTTCGGTTCAGAACGCACTCCCTACTTCGGTTCAGAACGCACTCCCTACTTCGGTTCAGAACGCACTCCCTACTTCGGTTCAGAACGCACTCCCTACTTCGGTTCAGAACGCACTCCCTACTTCGGTTCAGAACGCACTCCCTACTTCGGTTCAGAACGCACTCCCTACTTCGGTTCAGAACGCACTCCCTACTTCGGTTCAGAACGCACTCCCTACTTCGGTTCAGAACGCACTCCCTACTTCGGTTCAGAACGCACTCCCTACTTCGGTTCAGAACGCACTCCCTACTTCGGTTCAGAACGCACTCCCTACTTCGGTTCAGAACGCACTCCCTACTTCGGTTCAGAATGCACTCCCTACTTCGGTTCAGAATGCACTCCCTACTTCGGTTCAGAACGCACTCCCTACTTCGGTTCAGAACGCACTCCCTACTTCGGTTCAGAACGCACTCCCTACTTCGGTTCAGAACGCACTCCCTACTTCGGTTCAGAACGCACTCCCTACTTCGGTTCAGAATGCACTCCCTACTTCGGTTCAGAACGCACTCCCTACTTCGGTTCAGAACGCACTCCCTACTTCGGTTCAGAACGCACTCCCTACTTCGGTTCAGAACGCACTCCCTACTTCGGTTCAGAATGCACTCCCTACTTCGGTTCAGAATGCACTCCCTACTTCGGTTCAGAACGCACTCCCTACTTCGGTTCAGAACGCACTCCCTACTTCGGTTCAGAACGCACTCCCTACTTCGGTTCAGAATGCACTCCCTACTTCGGTTCAGAATGCACTCCCTACTTCGGTTCAGAATGCACTCCCTACTTCGGTTCAGAACGCACTCCCTACTTCGGTTCAGAATGCACTCCCTACTTCGGTTCTGCTCAAGTCATCATAGTTGTCGGTGAATTTAGCAATCACCGCATCCAGTCTCCACCAACTCATGAAACGGGGATAACACAGAAGGAATACAAACGATTCACAAGGCCAAATATATTAATCTAAAATGCGATGCATTCATGAATCACGCCGTAACAAACGGGCATGTTTGGCCTTGTTCCTCAGCGAGGAAAATGGAGAGTGATCGTAATTTGTCTAAGGATGAGCGGGGAGGCCTTTATACACGGTAAATCATGTGTTCATATGAATCCATTTGTTACTGTAACTCCCAAGAGTGTAAAAAATGAAACCGAATGGACCCACAAGAGTTAACCAAACAAACTGCAGTGATTTTGTCTAAAGGGAAGACTTTTATTTATTGAATATAGTAGAGCCTACTTGTATGTATTTTCAGCAGGTTGTTTTATTCATAAGGGCGTGCCGTGCGTTGGGGAGAGATAGTGAGCTTTTCTAATGCTGCATCAGCCTTGCTAGCATTGTCATCATTAACCCATTCTGGGCGGGAACCCCTTTTGGTGTTTTTTAAAGCATTATGTTGTACTTTATAGCTATTGAAAAATAGCAGATTCACAAGCTACAACTTGTAGGTCTGCTATTTTTTTAAAGTCGTGGGAAAATGGGGCCGCAAATCTTTGAATAATTATATATTTCAGAGCGAACATTTTTAACTAAAATATTTGCTTCTGGGGGGGGTTCATGGAACTATACATATTTTGAGATGGGGGGTCCGTGGGGCCCAATAGAGATAATACTGGGGGTCCTTGACATGAAAAAGGTTGAGCGTATACCACTGACACAGAAACATGGGGTTTTTCAGAAAAATCTTTTATCGACCTCAGTCCAGAATGGGTTAACCCATTCTGAACGGGAACCCCTTTTGGTGTTAGCATCATGTTATGCTTTAGCTATTGAAAAATAGCAGATCTACAAGCTCATAGCGCGCCACCGAGTGGCGCGCTACGAGCTTGTAGGTCTGCTATTTTTGAAAAATCGAAGAACGACTGACATTTTTAGAATCTGATCTCAGGTCAGAATGGGTTCATCAGACCAGTGTGTGTCCAGTGGAAACCTCGTATGAATCTGATCTCAGTCCAAAACGGGTTAAGTGGTGAATATGCATTGCCACATAACGTGCACAATGACAAGCAAAGGAAACAAGGTACAATTTGATATTTACATATTATGCATAGATGTTGCGCTTATGCTAATCTGTTGTATTACTTATAGGTTGATGGAAGTGACACAAAATGTTGAGTTTTTCCTTTCTTAAGGCCTTAAATCCTTCTTTTCCACATGCACGCATTGAAATGTTTGCCTTGTGCTCTCGTGCTTTTAACCCATTCTGACCTGAGATCAGATTCATACGAGGTTTCCACTGGGACACACACTGGTCTGATTAACCCATTCTGACCTGAGATCAGATTCTAAAAATGTCAGTCGTACAAAATAGCAGACCTACAAGCTCGTAGCGCGCCACTCGGTGGCGCGCTATGAGCTTGTAGAGCTGCTATTTTTCAATAGCTAAAGCATAACATGATGCTATAACACCAAAATGGGTTCCCGTTCAGAATGGGTTAAAATGGTTTTCTTTAATATGATGAATGTGATGCAAAGCTCAGTTTTTTTTTATTCAAAAATAGCTTGAAGAAAAGAATAATCTAAAGGGGGAATTCAAAGCCCATGTCAGAAAGTTCAGGACATCCATTATTATTGCCTTTGCGTTCATACTCTCTATTATTCGCGGCATGTGGACTTTGGGAAAATATTTAATCCGATCCACAGGTTTATGAAATGTATTTTTATGCAGTGAGTGTTGCCGAGAGCGCGTTGTTGTCTGTTAATCCATTCTGGCCGGGAACCCCTTTTGGTGTTATAGCATCATGTTATGCTTTAGCTATTGAAAAATAGCAGACCTACAAGCTCATAGCGCGCCACCGAGTGTGCGCGCTACGAGCTTGTAGGTCTGCTATTTTTTGAAGAATCGTGAAAAGTGACATGAAAGTGTTTGAGAACGACTGACATAGAAAAACACGGCTTTTTTCAAGAAAACAGTCGGGATTTAGAAGACATTTGTGGAATCGTTCCCAGGTGGAAATGGGTTAATCCTCACAGTATTATCCCCCCCCACTCTCACAAAGTCAAGACTACAGCATCTCGGCTGGATTACACAAAGGGAAAAAGTAAATAGGAAAAAAATATAGTTAATGTGTTGCCGAGGGACGGGTGCACCTTTTTAAACAGTGTTCCTATATTTCCTATGATGAAGGACTATAATGACAAAGAACTCTAGTTGTGAATTTAAGTCTAACTTTTAAGTTATACTTTGTTGTTGTACTATACGATATCATGCACCAAAGAAGATAGATACAAGCTCAAAACATGTTGTGATGCAAATGCATTATTTTCAGAACGGGAAGCGCTGCATATTGTCAACTATAAAGGCTTTAGAAATAAACACCAATGAATTTGGCATTATAGCATTGCGCGTACAGGAGCTTTCAAGGAACTGTATCCGTGTGCCCTGATGGTGCAAAGACATTCATAACACTGTCCTCCAGAGTGCATTATACAGTAACTAGAAACATAACTCTGACTGAAATTGTTCACTATACAGCATTTAACTGTGCATTGTGTTATCTTTTAGCCAGACCTGTTATACAGCCACTATGTGTGAAGTCAATTTACTTTAACACATTTGTAGTAAATATTGACATTCATTAAAATGTTCTCTTTTGAGTTTAACCCATTCTGAACGGGAACCCATTATGGGGTTAGCATCATGTCGTGCTTTAGCTATTGAAAAATAGCAGATCTACAAGCTCATAGCGCGCCACCGAGTGGCGCGCTATGAGCTTGTAGGTCTGCTAATTTTTTTTTAATCGAAGAACGACTGACATTTTTAGAATCTGATCTCAGGTCAGAATGGGTTAATTAGACCAGTGTGTGTCCAGTGGAAACCTCGTATGAATCTGATCTCAGGTCAGAATGGGTTAACACATTTGTAGTAAATATTGACATTCATTAAAATGTTCTCTTTTGTAGTTTAAAGTTGTGTGCTGCACACTGCACTGCTGCATTTCATTCCACTTCTAAGATGATGTTATAGAGCCAACAGAACAGAGAGAGAGAGTCTCTGTCTTGTCTGGGAATTCTTTGACGCAACAAAACAACAACCATGAAGGTCATTCTGGTCACCCTGGTGACGGCTGAATACATTTGGCACATTGTCAGGGCAGGCTATTTAATCAAGACTGGATCTTTGTGTCAGATGAATGGCCGACCGGCTCTTTATCTCCAACATTGCTGAGTGAGGTGAGTGACCCTCTCTGAGAAAGTGTGAGGGAGAAAGAAGGCATGAGAGAAGAAGATGAGTATTGGGAGAAAGGGACAAAACGTCTATTTTGTAAACTGGCACACTCAGTCGATAAGTGGGTAGAAACCAGAAGGTCTCCTGGTTGCCCTGCCGGCCCACCCACATGTCTACGTGTCTGTCTACAGTTCCTGAGCACAAAACAATGACTTATTGTCATCAATAATTGCACACGTACCCCATGAAGCCTTGAATCCATGGAGATTTTGGTATTTTTGTTGCATTCCTGAGCCAATAATTGAATCAATTTTTTGTTTTAAAGATATATATATTTTTTTGCCTTTATTGCTAGAAGTGCAGTAGGTAGACAGGAGGACACGGGGAGATAGATGGTGAGGGGGGGAAACAGACCCCTAAGCCGGCCCAGGCAATAGGAGACTCTTTGGGCCGATTCATACTCCTATTTTACCGCGGTTTCGGCGCTGTAGTGCCAAAATGATTTCGGTTCGTCAGAAATTTTCAGTAGCACCGAAGAGATGACTTTAGGACGGTACCCCCCCCCCCCCCCCGAACCTCAAATGACGTCACATTGTAGGCTCTACAGAGCCAAATTACGTCACATTGTAGGCTCTACAGCGCCGAACCGACTTTTATTCAGCTCTAAAATAGGAGTATGAATCGGCCCTTAGAGTCTCCGCTGGTCATCTTTGGAAAAAGAAAAAGAAAATCTCCACGAATTCAAGGCTTCACAGGGTGTGAAAATGCTAGAAAATTTGTGAAAATAATTTATTTTTTTTAGGGGGTGAATTTCCTCTGCAAAGTCATATTAGTACAAAGTAGTGGTAAGGTTGAAAGTATAAATATATCCGGGTCTTTCAGGGTTAAGGTTGGGTCTATAATGCATAACACTCAGTAGTCAGTATCCTGCATGGTGCTTTCTCTGGTCCTGGACCAGCTGTAACCCACTGTCTCACTGAGCCATGGTGCTTCCTCTGGCCCTGGACCAGCTGTAACCCACTGTCTCACTGAGCCGTGGTGCTTCCTCTGGCCCTGGACCAGCTCTAACCCACTGTCTCACTGAGCCGTGGTGCTTCCTCTGGCCCTGGACCAGCTGTAACCCACTGTCTCACTGAGCCGTGGTGCTTCCTCTGGCCATGGACCAGCTGTAACCCACTGTCTCACTGAGCCGTGGTGCTTCCTCTGGCCCTGGACCAGCTGTAACCCACTGTCTCACTGAGCCGTGGTGCTTCCTCTGGTCCTGGACCAGCTGTAACCCACTGTCTCACTGAGCCGTGGTGCTTCCTCTGGCCCTGGACCAGCTGTAACCCACTGTCTCATTGAGCCGTGGTGCTTCCTCTGTCCCTGGACCAGCTGTAACCCACTGTCTCACTGAGCCGTGGTGCTTCCTCTGGCCCTGGACCAGCTGTAACCCACTGTCTCACTGAGCCGTGGTGCTTCCTCTGGCCCTGGACCAGCTGTAACCCATGACTGTCTCACTGAGCCGTGGTGCTTCCTCTGGCCCTGGACCAGCTGTAACCCACTGTCTCACTGAGCCGTGGTGCTTCCTCTGGTCCTGGACCAGCTGTAACCCACTGTCTCATTGAGCCGTGGTGCTTCCTCTGGCCCTGGACCAGCTGTAACCCTCTGTCTCACTGAGCCGTGGTGCTTCCTCTGGCCCTGGACCAGCTGTAACCCTCTGTCTCACTGAGCCGTGGTGCTTCCTCTGGCCCTGGACCAGCTGTAACCCACTGTCTCACTGAGCCGTGGTGCTTCCTCTGGCCCTGGACCAGCTGTAACCCACTGTCTCACTGAGCCGTGGTGCTTCCTCTGGCCCTGGACCAGCTGTAACCCACTGTCTCACTGAGCCGTGGTGCTTCCTCTGGCCCTGGACCAGCTGTAACCCTCTGTCTCACTGAGCCGTGGTGCTTCCTCTGGCCCTGGACCAGCTGTAACCCATGACTGTCTCACTGAGCCGTGGCTAGGCAACCCAGCCAGGCTGTCAGAGATACTTAATGTTTCTAGTTTGCATCACAACTGTCTTATTATTATAGGCCTATCAGTAGCATCTGTATACTACATTTTATAGAAAAGGGAGAAAGAAAATGTTGAGGTGTATTAAAGTAGCCTACGGTGTAAATGTTAAGTGTGTTTATGATTGCCTATAACTATAATTACACAGTAAAATTATAATGCCGTTTTTTTTGATTGATTGATTGAAGTATTTATTAACAGTTTGCAGAATTACAGAACATTTCAAGCACAAACTCAATACAAAGACTGTTAACTGTGAGTGGACGACCCAATTAAGCATTACACTTGTTTACAAGAGGGTCCACATTGTTCAATTTATCATCAAAACATTTAGAGACAAATAGACACTTCTATATAGTTGAAGAACAGAACAGGAATTCATCATAAACTCATGTTTATAATGCATTATATAGGCATGGGCTTCATAGACGGTGTTTAACCAACAGAAACTATATATATAAAGAAAGAAAATACATGCCTGGAAGGCATAATTGGTACAATACGCTGGTCGGTGACTGTATACTACTTCAAAGCAAAAACAATAATAACTAGCTAAAGGAGATTGATGGGTGATTCTGTTGTTGCCGTGCAACAACAAAAAGAAGAAAAGAAAAGCTCAACAAGATGCTCTGCCTTGTTGGCATCAAAGGGAAAAGCAGCGAGGCAGTTGAAGGCACACTTCTTGTTTTACAGCAGGCAAAATCATCCCTGTATGATCTGGGCCTTATCCCATTCTGACCTGAGATCAGATTCATACGAGGTTTCCACTGGACACACACTGGTCTGATTAACCCATTCTGACCTGAGATCAGATTCTAAAAATGTCAGTCGTTCTTCGATGTTTCAAAAATAGCAGACCTACAAGCTCGTAGCGCGCCACTGAGTGGCGCGCTACGAGCTTGTAGGTCTGCTATTTTTCAATAGCTAAACATAACATAAAGCATAACAAAATGTGTTCCCGTTCAGAATGCCTTATAGATGCAAAGCAGTTATGTTGCGAGAGCACCGTGACAATGTCTGCGTATTGATTTGGCATTACTAAGTTCAAAAGTAGGTTATGCACATCCATTTTTGTGCACAACCAACCAGGATGAAATAAGTTACAATAGCCAAAGAAATTTAGTCTAGACACCAGCTTAGCTGCTATAATCATTTTACAGTGCAAAGAAAAACAAACACAGTGTTTTCAATGTTCTTTGTCTGTTGGATATTGATTTTTGTCTGTGGCATTGCCGCCATGGCCCCACCTGTAGTAAATTCTATTCAGAGACGAGGCTTCATATCAATCCACTTAACCCATTCTGAACGGGCACCCATTTTGGTGTTAGCATCATGTTATGCTTTAGCTATTGAAAAATAGCAGATCTACAAGCTCATAGCGCGCCACCGAGTGGCGCGCTACGAGCTTGTAGGTCTGCTATTTTTTTTAAATCGAAGAACGACTGACATTTTTAGAATCTGATCTCAGGTCAGAATGGGTTCATCAGACCAGTGTGTGTCCAGTGGAAACCTCGTATGAATCTGATCTCAGGTCAGAATGGGTTAACCTCTCCGCTCCTCTCCATAATGATAACGACAGGACGGCAGCAGAGGATGAGACAATTGGGGAGGGGCACATTTTTTGCATCCCATCTGTTGACAGCCAAGGCCGTCGTTATCACCGGGTACTGCCCTCTAGTTTATCCCATTTTGGGCAGGAACCCCTTTTGGTGTTTTAAAACATTGTTATAATTTAGCTATTGAAAAATAGCAGATCTACAAGCTCGTAGCGCGCCACTCGGTGGCGCGCTATGAGCTTGTAGATCTGCTATTTAAAAAAAAATCATGAACATGTGGTGCAAATTAAGCTTTGAATATATATTCTTTCAGAGCCAACGTTTTTAACTCAAATCTTTGCTTCTGTGAGGTGGGTCCCTGAAACAACACATTTTCAGATGGGGGTCGGTCAGCGGCCAATTTCATATATTTTTGAGGGTCCTTGACTTGAAATATTGAGAACCACTGATACAGAAACATGAGGTTTTTCTGAAAAAAATACATTGACTTTTTATTTATTTCAACGTCAGGCCTAAAGGTGTTATCTGTCTCTGGGAGATAGTGTCCCCCTCCTCACGTCTAAAGAGCCCAGGCAACCAATTATCTGTGTGCCCTCTATCAGATGTGATTTATATCGCCAGGCTGTCTTGTCTTTGCAGCCTAACTCTGAGTCTATGATCAATCATTCGATACAACCAACAAGAGGTCTTAACCCATTCTATACGGGAACCCATTTAGGTGTTAGCATCATGAAATGCTTTATCTATTGAAAAATAGCAGATCTACAAGCTCATAGCGCGCCACCGAGTGGCGCGCTACGAGCTTGTAGGTCTGCTATTTATTGAAAAATCGAAGAGCGACTGACATAGAAGACCTTTTTAGAATCTGATCTCAGGTCAGAATGAAAACTGTCAGGATGTAGAAGACATTTTTAGAATCTGATCTCAGGTCAGAATGGGTTAAACTGAATTAACAGGTGGTGTTTTTGCATCTTAGTGAATGGTATTGATAAAAAAAAAAGGATTTAAGCTCTCTAAATCCTAATTTATATACTGTGTTGCACGTCAGCTTGCACGTCAGCTTGCCTAAAATAGGTGAAAGTTTCCATACAATGAAGCATATACAGTAAATTAGCAATTGGCTGGTAATTGGAGAAACTCTTGAGTGGCACAGCGCAGAAGGTGGAGCAAAAGTGGGATTTTTTTTTAATATTGTCTGACAAGTCAGTAATACAATATGGTGAAGAAGATGCATTGCAGAGATGTTATCCACGCGCTGTGGAAAGTTTCATATGATTTTCATATTTCTAACGGTTTAATAAAAGGATGGTTGTCCATACAATGAAGCATATACAGTAAATTAACAATTAGCTGGTAATTGGAGAAACTCTATGAGTGGCAGCGCAGAAGGTGGAGCGAAAGTGGGATTTTTTTAAATATTGTCTGACAAGTCGGTAATACAATATGGTGAACGGTTTAATAAAAGGATGGTTGTCAAACAATGCTCCTTAACTATAATTACAATAAACTATATATGGCCTGCCACAAATTGTTCCTTATTCCACACTTTGTTATACATCAAATAGACAATCTACAAGCTCACAACGTGTCATGTTGTGATGCCTTCTGACTGAGCGTGTAGATTGGCTATTTTCCTCAAAAATATTCACCTATTTTCTTTTTCACCCCTATCATATCATGCCATACCCAGAACGGACACACAGGTTAATGTGGTTAAATTGTAAATTGTCAGTGTCAACATTAACACCCCATTGCCTGAATGAGCTCATAATCATAATAATAATAATAATGGCAGCTCTACCGATATGCATTAACCCATTTTGCGCGGGAACCCCTTTTGGTGTTAGCATTATGTTATGCTTTAGCTATTGAAAAATAGCAGATCTACAAGCTCATAGCGCGCCACCGAGTGGCGCGCTACGAGCTTGTAGGTCTGCTATTTTTGAAAAATCGAAGAGTGACTGCATGACGTAGAAGACATTTTTTTAGAATCTGATCTCAGGTCAGAATGGAAAACTGTCAGGATGTATAGAAGACATTTTTAGAATCTGATCCCAGGTCAGAATGGGTTAAAAATAAAACAGGATAAAACTGGGTCTAGGAGTGTGAAATCAATGCAGTCACAGGGAGGGATCAGGTCAAAGCCGCTGTTGTAACAATCCTGTCTGATGAATGTGAATCAGTCCAAGCCTCTGCCTTTCGGACCCCGTCTGGAGGCAGATCTGCTGCATTCTATAAAGCCTCTGCAACAGTATATAGAGAAGAGCACTAGGCCTCCCTGATGTATTTGTGTTATTGTGAGAGCGTTGTGAATATTTCAGACCCATGGAGATGATCAATAACAGGAGGCTAGTCTCATTAACCCATTTTGGCCTGACGTCGAGAAAAATAAATAAAAAAATAAATACCTATATGTTTCTGTATCAGTTGGTGCTCAATATTTCATGTCAAGGACCCCAAAGATGATCTGTAATTGGCCTCCGACCCCCCATCCAGGGGCGCAATAGCCTAGGGGACGCGGGGGACGCGTCCCCTGCCAGCGTCACATTGGTCCCCCCCAGATGAGTTTGGGCCTGGTACGAGACTATAGGTACAGCTGTTGCTTCTTTCGAAAAATATAACGCAACATAGGAACCCCGCTAGTGTTTTTGGTCTTCGTCTGACAGTTTCTGTAGCAGAAAGACCTCTTTTCTGGAGGGGGGGGGGGACAGTCGGTTTGGGGGGGTTCCCGACGGCTGCGCGTAGCTTCCACCTCTGACAGAGGGGAAGCGAGTAAGCGACGCCGTCAGAAACCCCCTCACTCAGGAAGGCCCCCTCACTCAGATCTCAGACGGACCAAATTGCGACAATAACATGTAAAGAGGAATATAAACAAGACCTTGGCGCAAAACTTCATATTTACCCTGCTCTAATACAACAAAAGTGTGTTCTTACATCCTCCATTTCACATCAGCACTCGTGAGTAAATTTAATTGCCATTATGAAAGTTTTCAGTGACGTTGGACCCACAGGTTGCATTGTCGTCAATAATTAATCTGTCTTTAAAACGTTCTAATGTTAATATAGCATATTGGCATTGTCTGTTGGTGGTCTGGTGGTATGTTATATGGACCATGTAACAACATGGTCAACAGCACTGTTTGCAAATGTAGCTACATTTGTTGGCCACAAAGACAATTTAGACAAAACATGCTGCTGCCTGCTAATGGAGCTTGTATAGATATAGGCTAATTATTTTTCGGGGAAATTGCAGATAGTTTAGCTTCCAGTGACTCAATGATTGAGTCACTGGAACAACCTCTCTGTAGTCCGACCCTAACCATAACCCCACGTTTTGGTGGTTAGACCCCCCCATCCCCCCCTCCCCTAGGGTAGTGGGGGGGACGGGGGGGACGGATTTTTCGGCGGCGCCGCTTCGCGGCGCCGCTCTATATCCCCCCCTAGCGTTCGGTCAGTGTTGCGCCTCTGCCCCCATCTGAAAACATGTTGTTCCATGAAGGAGGAACCCCTCAGAAGCAAATATTTGAGTTAAAAAAACGTTGGCTCTGAAAAAATAATATATATTATTCAAAGATTTGTGCCACATTTTCAATAGCTTAAATTATAACATAATAATGTTTAAAACACCAAAAGGGGTTCCCGCCCAGAATGCATTAACCCATTCTGAACGGGAACCCGTTTTGGTGTTAGCATCATGTTATGCTTTAGCTATTGAAAAATAGCAGATCTACAAGCTCATAGCGCGCCACCGAGTGGCGCGCTACGAGCTTGTAGGTCTGCTATTTTTTGAAAAATCGAAGAACGACTGACATTTTTAGAATCTGATCTCGGGTCAGAATGGGTTAATCAGACCAGTGTGTGTCCCAGTGGAAACCTCGTATGAATCTGATCTCAGGTCAGAATGGGTTAATGATGCACGGCCAGTGAGTCGTCTGACTCTGAATGGAAGTGGAAGAGATCGGGCGGAGGCAGTTTTTTTTTTTTTTTTTGGGTTTCCTTCTTTCATTAAGAACACATCAGTAGGCACAACATGTCTCTGTATAACACACGGCTGCGGCTTTAAGAGCCCCGTGGCTCAGCGGTCCATGAGGCACCTTGGCTGGTATAATCCAGTCTGGCGTGCGGTGTGCCGCGGGTTCGACTCCCGATCCCGACGGCCTTTACTGCATGTCATCCCCGCCTCTCTCTCTCTCCCCATTTCCTGTCAGCCTATACCGTCTGTCCCTCCATACATAACAAAAAAAACAACAAAAACATCTGTGCTGTGTTAGACTTGTGTGAGTTTAGATGTTGGCAAAGAAACTTTTAATTTCCTTCACTATCTCTTTCAGAACTCTCCCTCTCTATCTGCGTACCTGTCTAAGTTCTGTTCACTCTCTGGGCACTGAGAAAAGACCAGAAGAGACAGACAGCCAAACAGACACACAATGCACTCAATTCAAAGAACCTTTCTGCTGATCGCACGCACGCACGCACGCACGCACGCACGCACGCTTGCTCGCATCACTCACTCGCACGCAAGCTTGCTTGCATCACTCACTCACTCACTCACTCACTCACCATCCATCACCCCACAAGCAAGATGGTCAGAGTCTGCCTTTTGCTCATTTTTACAATGACATCATAGGAAACCTGGATAATTATTGTGTGATTGATTATCTTGTGTTGTTTCATCACTCTAGTGAGCTGGCTTGGTTTATTTAGGAATTGCACTAGGGAAGAGAATCTAGAGAATAGATAGGCTACACGTTGGTTGGGCTATAGCCTAAACACATGTACACACGTGCACGTGTTTTTGTGTGTGTGTGTGTGTGTGTGTGTGTGTGTGTGTGTGTGTGTGTGTGTGTGTGTGTGTGTGTGTGTGTGTGTGTGTGTGTGTGTGTGTGTGTGTGTGTGTGTGTGTGTGTGTGTGTGTGTGTGTGTGTGTGTGTGTGTGTGTGTGTGTGTGTGTGTGTGTGTGTGTGTGTGTGTGCGTGCGAGAGAGAGAACGAACATGTGCATCAATTGAGTCAACTGGCTCTTTTTTTTCACCCTTTGTCTCTTTTCCACTCGGAGCTCAGAAAGCCAGGGAAGATCACATTAAGTAGCCGCTGTAGCGTGGCCGCATCGATGGCTGAGTGCTGAGGCAGACGCAGGGCATGGCGTTCCATTCAGGCGGTCCCTACAGGGCCCGGCCGATGCCCGTCCACAGACAACAAGGCCAGTGTAATTCACAGAGAGATACAGACAGACATCCTCACTTCAATGCTTTGGGTGCCCATGTTATGTTATGAGCCATGTATTCTCTATTGAGGAAGGATGTTGTCTGACGTTGCATGTGTGCAACATTTGCAACATGTGCGTATGAAAATGCAGAAGAAAAAACACATCACATTAGGCTTTTGTCCTTCTCTACAGTGAATCGAGACCTCTCAAGCACATCATGTTCCCCATGATAATGAACATGTTGATGTATTCAATGTTTTCTGGGAAAATATATTATGACTCATATTCATATATAGGGGGGAGTGTCTTGGTTGTGTCTATGCAGACATTGCTATATTAACAGGGGACAAAATTGATCCTTATAGTACATAATGCAATATACTGTATATGGGCCGATGGCATTCAAGCATGCTGACAGATTTCATCATTTTGAACACTCATGCGTTGCAGCAATTAACCCATTCTGAACGGGAACCCATTTCGGTGTTAGCATCGTGTCGTGCTTTAGCTATTGAAAAATAGCAGATCTACAAGCTCATAGCGCGCCACCGAGTGGCGCGCTACGAACTTGTATAGGTCTGCTATTTTTGAAAAATCGAAGAACGACTGACATTTTTTTAGAATCTGATCTCAGGTGAGAATGGGTTAATCAGACCCAGTGTGTGTCCGGTGGAAACCTCGTATGAATCTGATCTCAGGTCAGAATGGGTTAAGGCACACAACACTGCCATATCCTCCGTTTTTCATCATCCATGACACGATACAACACAAAGCGACATAACATGACGTGTTCTCTTCTGTGGTGGCAAATAATGGCCTGGCAAGCTGCCAGTCGGTTCTGATGTATGCCCCCCCCCTGCCAGCTGTAGTACCCCATAGACCCCATCGATCAAAACAGCTACCACTCCATTTAACCCATTCTGACCTGAGATCAGATTCATAACGAGGTTTCCACAGGACACACACTGGTCTGATTAACCCATTCTGACCTGAGATCAGATTCTAAAAAATGTCAGTCGTTCTCAAAAATAGCAGACCTACAAGCTCGTAGCGCGCCACTCGGTGGCGCGCTACGAGCTTGTAGATCTGCTGTTTTTCAATAGCTAAAGCATAACGTGATGCTATAACACCAAAACGGGTTACCGTTCAGAATGGGTTAACATTAAAGCGCAAATAACATGCATTTTAAAACTGCTTTTAATATTTAATATCATAATGGTCTATGTCCCTCAAAGTTATTTCTAATGGTTTGAGCCTCAATCACCACCTCTGATATAACCAGTATACTTGTCATTTCTTTCTGGACTTTGAAAGCAGTTTTAGCTGCAGTACCACAATGTCCTGAGGTAGTGGAGAGGGCGCTGATATGCAGATTATTTAATATTTGACTCATTATAATACTGATATGCTAGATAAAACCAGGCTTGTTTCCATTCCATGCCAGCTTGGAAAATCAACAATGGCGGACATTATAAACAAAGTGCAAATTTGGAACTGAAGACTGAAGAAGAGGAGGAATTATACAAAGTAGAGTGACATTGTAGTGTCACCCTACACTGTTACTGTTACACAATTTAATGAGAAGATCGAAGCACACACATGCAAGTACACACACACACACACACACACACACACACACACACACACACACACACACACACACACACACACACACACACACACACACACACAAACCAAGTAATCTTCTCGCCCCCACAAATAATCTTATCTAGCAGCAGTCTGACACCTGTGGTGAGAGAACGAGAGAACACTTCCCACGAGTCCAGCCTCGCAATCAGACCGCTGAGGAAATCAGTCAACCAAGGAAACAAAACTCACTCTCACACAACCCCCCTCTCCCCCTCTATCCCTCTCTCTCTCTCTCTCTCTCTCTCTCTCTCTCTCTCTCTCTCTCTCTCTCTCTCTCTCTGATGAAATAGGTCCATAGGTGTTGGGAAAGTTAATTTATGTTATGAACTATAGTTCAGTTCACAGTTCAGGAATGTAAAAAGGAACTATACCGGTAGCAGCAGCACTTTGCAACATTGTTTTGAAAAGTGCTTTATAGATAAAGTTTATTATTATTATTATTATTATTATTATTGTTGTTGCAATAGTAATCCCGCTCAGTACGAGAGGAGCCGCAGGTTAATTCAGACTTGGTGCGTGTTACTAATACTTACTTGTTTACTTCTCCTTCGGTCTTGTGCCCTCGATCCACTCCAGTTGTTGTGCATGTCATTCATTACACTTTTAAAAGGTCATAAAAATGTTGCTCTTTATTGGTCAACGTTTGGGTGGATTAGAATCATTAGACCTTCATCAGGACAGACGATGAAGGTCTAATGGACCGAAACGTTGACCAATGAAGAGCAACATTTTTGCCAAGTGTCTGACAGTGTGACAGTGTGACAGTGTCTGACAGTGTGACAGTGTGACAGTGTCTGACAGTGTGACAGTGTGACAGTGTCTGACAGTCTGACAGTCTGACAGTCTGACAGTGTGACAGTCTGACAGTGTGACAGTCTGACAGTGTGACAGTGTCTGACAGTGTGACAGTGTGACAGTGTCTGACAGTCTGACAGTGTGACAGTCTGACAGTGTGACAGTCTGACAGTGTGACAGTGTCTGACAGTGTGACAGTGTCTGACAGTGTGACAGTCTGACAGTCTGACAGTGTGGCAGTCTGACAGTCTGACAGTGTGACAGTGTGACAGTGTGACAGTCTGATAGTCTGACAGTGTGACGGTGTGACGGTGTGACAGTGTGACAGTGTGACAGTGTGACAGTGTGCGGGACCCTTCTTTGTTTTTCAAAGATAACCTTTTTAAGTATGCTTTATTGCCCTATACGCTGCGCACCTGTCACTATAGCCTTCTGAGGTGTGCATCGGCCTTTTGCTATAATTCATTACACTTTAACCAGTCCACATGTACTGTATATATATGCCAGGTGTACATCCGCAACCACTGGCTCAATTGGATTTTACTTACTAAAACAGATATTGTACAGCACAATATAATGTGCTGGATGATGGATTTCCAGGTGCCTGGACCATTGAGCCTGAATTAGGGTGAACTTAATGCACAATCTATGTAAAGCGCTTTAGACCATGTATCACCTGTAGAAAGTAGAAACCCACCATTCCCCTATATACCTAATGTCTTTGGTGTGTGTATAGAAAATATGTTCTAGTCACTTCACTTCATCATTTCACTAGCACTTTATGATCACCACCCTGTAGGTTCATTATATTACAAAGAAAACCTGCATTAACCACATTTCGGCCATTTGAAAACAGCCAATCTACAAGATCACAATGCGTTGCATCATTGTGCGCTTGCAGATCTGCTATTTTCAAATGATTTTATACCTGTCATAATGAGTAAAGTACATTTTGTTCTTTTGAAAAAATTCCGGACTTAATTCTACTTAATTTCTATAGTTCTATAGTTTCTATAGTAATTTCTATATTGCAGTATTGATACTTTTACTTAACCCATTTTGGGCGGGAACCCTCTTCTGGTGTTTTAAGCATTATGTTACACTTTAGCTATTGGAAAATAGCAGATCTACAAGCTCATAGCGTGGCACCGAGTGCCGCGCTACGAGCTTGTAGGTCTGCTATTTTTGAAAAAACGTGAAGATGTGGCGCAAACCTTTGAATATATATTATTTCAGAGCGTTTTTTTTAACTGAAATCTTTGCTTCTGGGGGATTCCTGTAACAACATATTTTCAGATGGGGGGGCCCCGCGGCCAAATACAGATAATTCTGGGGGTCCTTATTGACATGAAATAGTTTGAGAACGACTGACATAGAAACAATCTGGTCTCGGTCGAAATGGGTTAAGTGAGAAAAAGGGGAGTACTTTTTTCCTAACGCTCTGCTGAGACACGGCCAGCCGGGGTGTATATGTATATGTATATATATATATATATATATATATATACCATAACCCCTCGACATCCTCTCTGAGCCTTGGGCAAGCCCCCGGGGTTTAACTCAGCGGTTTTACCCTAAAGAGGGAGAGCACGTCCCCTGGGAGGTGGTTGCTCCTTATCCCATTCTGACCGGGAACCCATTTTGGTGTTATCATCATGTTATGCTTTAGCTATTGAAAAATAGCAGACCTACAAGCTCATAGCGCGCCACCGAGTGGCGCGCTACGAGCTTGTAGGTCTGCTATTTTTGAACGACTGACATTTTTTAGAATCTGATCTCGGGTCAGAATGGGTTAATCAGACCAGTGTGTGTCCAGTGGAAACCTCGTATGAATCTGATCTCAGGTCAGAATGGGTTATAGCTTCCATCTGGCATTATGGGGGCTGCATGGGATCGCCCTCCTGCCTCATCAAAGAGCCGCTCTGCCTTTCCTTTTACGGGGAAATGTTCCACACCCGCACATAAAGCTCCATCAGACAGGTGTTCTACAGCAGGACTTATGGCAGGCAAGCAGTCATTCCTTACACTTTAACCAGCATTTCTGGGGGTGAACATTGACTCAATGTTATTTATTTTTTGCTCAATGCCCCCTTTTTTATATGGGGGGCATTTCCCATATATGGGCTTAATATTCATTCAGGGATATTGAGTGAGTGAGTGAGTCAGTGACTGACTGACTGACTGGAGAGGAAGCAATCTGATTGGTTGAAACAGCCTTCTATAGCTGTGCTTCAAACCAGCATCAAGGAACACCTATAATTAAAACAAAGAATTCAGCCGTGTTCGAGCAGCGCAGCAGACTCGGTGGCTGCCTATAGGCTACCTAGTTTCTTGGGACATTTGTGTTCATAGTGGCTTCATCTGCGATATTAGTTTTAAGGGTAACGCTGTCACTAACTGGTGTATAATCGCAATATCACACTCGAGGGTGCTCGTTCTTGCAGCAACGCAGGCGTGCCATTAATGACAGTAACGCGCACCCTCTCGTGTAATATTGGTTAATTTCATAGTTAACTGCGACCTGCGGTGGCAAAAACTGACAAATAAGTAAAATCACTTTTTCCAAACTGTACAACAAAGCTGCAGTACTTCTGACTTTTGTCTTTCCTTTCTTTTTCTTCAGTGAAGTCTTCAACGCAACACATCTGGGGCCTGAATTTCACTAGACCACAGAGAGCAGCAGGATTTCATTAGACCACAGAGAGCAGAGGGCGGCCTAGGAACACCTGGAGGCGGGACACTGAGGCGGAGCTGAAGAGACAGGGAATCAGCTGGGGAGAGGCGGAAAGGAAAGCCCAAAACCGTGTTGGATGGAGAAGAGTCGTTGATGGCCTATGCTCCACTGGGAGCGACGGGCCTAAGTAAAGTAAGTACAGAGAGCAGCAGAATTTCATTAGACCACAGAGAGCAGCAGGATTTTCAAGTGAGTTCTCACCACAAATTCTCATTTAGTCACACAGCCCTGGAGTGAGAAAAGGAGCAGTACTGTAAAACAAACGCTACAAAAGGCTTCTCCAAACATCTTTAAATCTCAGTAGATACAGATCTAATGCTATATTAAATATTAAAACGGAGTGGGCTATACTGTACAAAATCGTTTACCCCTTAACCCGTTGGGATCAGAGAACAGGAGATGGGGTTTGTGAAGACGGGTCACACCATTCCTAACCCCTGACCACCAGTATACACATTCCCTTGTTACACAACACAAACATAAAAAATATAACCGGCTCACTAGATTGTATACACTGGAAATACTGTTTGCTTTTGCAAGATTACCTTTTTTGACAAATAAGTGAAGCAACCACTGGTACAGTATACAGGCCCACGATGCCATGAATGAAGTTAAGTGGTGGTTTTATCTTTTATCTAGCATGACACAATTATAATTCAGACATTTAGCAGAAGCTCTCATCCTGTGTGAGTGTGAGATCAGAGTAAATGGCATAGACCCTTAAAGATGGAGTGCCACGCTTTGTTTGTGAAATTATAGGGTCTGTATGCATTTAAAGCATTAACTAACGATTTCAATGAGTACAGATGACACCAGTAAAACATGTTTATCTAAAAGGAATAGTTATAGACACTCTAGGAACAGAAGTGAAAGTCTAAGGTTGTTAGTATCAAAAGCAGGATTGCCCTCAGATTTCAACCAAGGCTCTTAGGCTCTACCTAAACGGTCCTGGCCTGTAGGGATTAGGCTGGATTTCGTCTCCTCCTGTTAAAAGATCAATGATATAGGTTGTAACTTGAGCTGTGCCTTAACACATTCTGGGCGGGAACCCCCTTTGGTGTTTTAAGCATTATGTTATACTTTAGCTATTGATAAATAGCAGATCTACAAGCTCGTAGCGCGGCACCGAGTGTCGCGCTACGAGCTTGTAGTGTCTGCTATTTTTTGAAAATGTGGCGCAAGTCTTTGATTATCTTTCTTTTTTAACTCAAATCTTTGCTGATATTTTCAGGTTGGTGGTCGGTGGCCAATTAAATATCATTTTTGGGGTCCTTGACATGAAATATTGAGCACCACTGATACAGAAACATGAGGTATTTCAGAAAACTGTCAGGACCGATTTAGAAGATATATATTTTTATTTCGACTTCAGGTCTAAATGCCTTAAAGTCAACCTCCACTACAAATGTCTACTGTTCAACTCACTCCTCTTGGAGGCATGCCTTTGACTCCATCTGCTGTCTCAACCTATCGCGGTCCAATTAGACACATGCTGAACGTTTGAGCACCCGTGGCGGATTAAAGGTCTGTGACACTTTCATATTTTAATATTCATACAATTCTGGATCTATGATTATTAAAATGTGAAAATATTTTCCAGTTAAAGCGAGATAGAGAGTACGTATAGAACAGTATAGATATGCTTTCAGAGCCTTTTCAGAATCATAGTTTAACTTTATTTATTTTACTTTTTATGTGGGAAAGCCATTCTAACCACTTTAACCTATATTTGGGCACGGCATCCAAAATGGTAACAACATGTTGTTGTTTTCAAAAATAGCTGATCTCCAAGCTGATTATCAGCTTGAAACATTTGGCATATCGCTACAGGCAAACGTTTAAAAAAGAAAATAGAGCTTACATTGTTAACCCATTCTGACCTGAGATCAGATTCATACGCGGTTTCCACGGGACACACACTGGTCTGATTAACCCATTCTGACCTGAGATCAGATTCTAAAAATGTCAGTCGTTCTTCGAATTTTTCAAAAATAGCAGACCTACAAGCTCGTATCGCGCCACTCGGTGGCGCGATATGAGCTTGTAGATCTGCTATTTTTCAATAGCTAAAGCATAACATGATGCTAACACCAAAATGGGTGCCCGGTCAGAATGGGTTAAACAACATCTGGAGGGGGACTTAATGATGTTTAGAAGATTTAGAAGACTTTCCTGGCGACTTTATGTGTGTAATAATAGGCCTATGTGGTTTTAGATATTTTAGATTCAATTCCTTCCTGGACTACGTGTTGTCTCAGTACGACAGCCCTCCCCCTATCCACAAGGAGGAGCAGTGCACCAAAGTGGTATATCCATTATTCAAAGGTTTATAACGCTACAGTATTTTGCATCCGCACAGTTGACCCGGCCGAATCACCACTTTTTTTTTTTACCTTCAAATAACTCATTTGAAGGAGTGAGTTGCTTCTCTTTCTCTGTCTGTGTTTTTTAGCATCAACCGTCAGCTCTACTATACACACTTCCTGGGTTATTTCACCATTGATTTGGCTTGTGATGATTCATGATCAGCTATACTGCATGCAAATTACATTAGAAGAAGTTTGGCATTTTAACCACAGGAACTAGCATCACTATTCGTGTCATATAATAGGTGAACGTTTGTCACAGCAGTGGTATGGTATACTTAAACAGATCATGGACTGGGGTATAGCCAACAGAGTATAGGTTTTAAGTGGTTCATGAGAGTCTATTGCCTGGGACTCTGCGATGAGTAGACTGAAAAGAAATTGCTCTAAGGTCACTATACAGCTGCATGCGGTATAGCCTGGGGGAAGAATGAATAACAGATTGACTTGGTACATCAAATGAAGAAACCTTGCTTCAACACTAGACCAAGAAACTGCAGAGCTAGAACTGCTGCAGGAAAACTTTGTTTTGAGTCGTGTTATGGTCAAGGACAGGTTATCAGAGGAGGCCTATATAGAGGGTATGCACATGCATATAGTCAGTGGCAAATCGAGTGTCAAAGTGAGTTTAATGTCGTGCTGAGTGCATGCCTTTTGTCCGACAGGGCATATAGGTCCGATCCATTGGTCCCATCGACTACCTAGCCCAAACCCTCACTCTAACCATAACCGCGAGCACGGGGCAGCACACCTAAACCTAACCCCAAACCCTCACCCTAACCATAACCACCAGCACAGGGCAGCACACCTAAACCTAACCCCAAACCCTCACCCTAACCATAACCACCAGCACAGGGCAGCACACCTAAACCTAACCCCAAACCCTCACCCTAACCATAACCGCGAGCACGGGGCAGCACACCTAAACCTAACCCCAAACCCTCACCCTAACCATAACCGCGAGCACGGGGCAGCACACCTAAACCTAACCCCAAACCCTCACCCTAACCATAACCGCCAGCACGGGGCAACACACCTAAACCTGACCCCAAACCCTCACCCTAACCATAACCGCGAGCACGGGGCAGCACACCTAAACCTAACCCCAAACCCTCACCCTAACCATAACCGCCAGCACGGGGCAGCACACCTAAACCTAACCCCAAACCCTCACCCTGACCATAACCGCGAGCACGGGGCAGCACACCTAAACCTAACCCCCAACCCTCACCCTAACCATAACCGCGAGCACGGGGCAGCACACCTAAACCTGACCCCAAACCCTCACCCTAACCATAACCGCGAGCACGGGGCAGCACACCTAAACCTAACCCCAAACCCTCACCCTAACCATAACCGCGAGCACGGGGCAGCACACCTAAACCTAACCCCAAACCCTCACCCTAACCATAACCGCCAGCACGGGGCAGCACACCTAAACCTAACCCCAAACCCTCACCCTAACCATAACCGCGAGCACGGGGCAGCACACCTAAACCTGACCCCAAACCCTCACCCTAACCCTAACCACGAGCACGGGGCAGCACACCTAAACCTAACCCCAAGCCCTCACCCTAACCATAACCGCGAGCATGGGGCAACACACCTAAACCTAACCCTGAGTCGGACCAATGGTCCGTCGTACCAAAGTATGCCTCCCCGTCTTGCTATGGTCAAGGTTATCAGAGAGGGTATAATTATGCAGAGTTTAACGTTGTCTAACGTAGTTTAATGCAATCAGATAGGACTTTTCTGTTTGGATTTAGGCCTATTGGCTGTCAAGGCCAGAAAGTCAGTCAGTATGGCCGCCAGCAATAAACCTATGGATCTTGTTTACACATAATTATGTCTTGACTCATGCGGTAAGAAAATGAATGAATGAATGAATGTCCAAGAGAGGATGCCAGTTGTCTTTTGCTATAATAGATAAAAAAAGAAAGCTCTGACAAATGAAGATATATAATAGGTGAGAGAGGTGCATTTAAAAAGGAGTTTCTCGAGGTTTTTTTCCCATCTCCCGATTGTTGTATAAAGTGTTGCCAAGTGAACTCCGTTGAACCAACGATTTCTCTCTGATACAAATCCCATGAGAAAAGAGGCCGACCAAAAACACATTATAGAAATAAAGCAACAGAAGGAAGGAGATCTCATGGGATCTGAAGAAGAAATATGGACAAATGAACAAAGTTGCCCTGTGTGGCCTCGGCAGTCTGCTGTGCCTAATCTCCCAGACGGTTTCTGTCCTCCGCTGAGTTTCACCATAACTTAGTTCCCTCACAGCAGTTTTGGCAACACAGCCAGCCAAAAAAAAGAACGGAATATGAAGTCGTAGCTATATTATTTAAGAAATGTGCTTCCCTAAGACAAATTTCCATGACAAATGTAGGCCTAGAGTTGAATGCAAAAATGTAAATTGCCATCAGGCTACAAAAAACAACAACTCTTAATAAACATTCATTAATAAACCTAGCTCAGCTTCAAACCCAATGTTTTGCTGCCAATTCCTCACCCACTCAAATTATATGCGAATCTGAAGACAGTTTTTACATTTTCACAGTAAAAAGCAACACTCTCTATACTAAGAAGTGCGGCCAGGCTATCAATCAATTATCAGGTTGGAAAACGCTGTCATCCTAATCCTGTGTGAGGCCAATCATACTCTGAGCAGAGCTGCGTTCATGTCATGTCACCTTGGAGCTCTGTTCTTTTTCTGTGTTGCTTCTAATCAATGTTGGGTGGCATGCTGCCAAGAAGCAATAGCCTACTATAGGCAAAGTCAGATTGTAGCCACTGACACTTGGCAAGCACTATTGCAGTTTTTTTCCCCCCAGCATTTTATTATCATGGAAGTAATGAGAAATGTAGGATCTGTCATTTTTCTTGAGAGCATGATGGTCAGTACAGTAGCATACAGTAGCCTAATGAACAAGAAGAGATTGAAATGACAACATAGTGGCTCCTTATAACGGTGTGTATATATAGAGCTTTAATCCAAAGCGCTTTACATAGATTGTACATTACATTACATTACATTACATTAACCTTCCCGTGTTTCTTCACTGGTCCGATCCAGGAGAACACAGTTTGCCGGCCACTGCTACAGAGCTGACAATGAGGTTATATCTTCCCTTCTTCTCTGGAGTCCTGCCCAGGCTCGGCTCCAGGATGAAATGACTGAGGGGGCATTTGAAAGTGGCGAGGGTGCACATCTAATTTTTATATAGTAAAACTATGCTGTATGTACATAAAAGTGAGGGTGCAGAATTTGGAACGGAGGGTACTGGGCACCCTCTGGCACCTCCGTGGCGCCGGGCCTGGTCCTGCCTCAAAGCAGACCAGAGGTATAGAAAACTGTCGTTCCCTCTGATGTCATCGCTAATAGGGACACATGCATCAGTAAAGGAGGAACTGGGGATGGCAATGAAGGAGCGGGAAGTCTGGCGTGTTATTGTGAAATCCACGATCTTGACCACGGTCGAAAAATGATGATGATGATGAGGTCTTGAAGTGAATGAAAAGCGATCATCTCTTCTTATAATTGAATCCACAATACATCCTATTCCACTGGCCACTAGGTGGCCACTGCACCACCGTCCACTGGTAAACAGTTTATCGCTACACCGCATCGTCTGCTTATACCTGTTTCATTTGTATCCTTTCTTTTAACCCATTCTGACCTGAGATCAGATTCATACGAGGTTTTCACTGGACACACACTGGGTCTGATTAACCCATTCTGACCTGAGATCAGATTCTAAAAATGTCAGTCGTTCTTTCGATTTTTCAAAAAATAGCAGACCTACAAGCGCGTCAGTTGCCTGCCTGAACTAGCTCTACAGGCTTCGCATCATAGGCTATATTGTATTTAGGCATAATGGCTTGATGTCATCTACTGAAAAACATTGGAATTGTATTTCTGCTTTACAATATCTTCCTTTTGAAGGCAGAAAGAAGATGAAGCATTGTGCTAGTTGGATCATGGTGACATGCATAAAGCTTCATTACTTTTGAAAAGTAGTACCCTGGGGGACAGGGGGACTGTCCTGGAGACTATACTGGAGACTGAGGTTCACAAGCTATATGTACATGCAATGAGTATCTGGATAATATATGTCTAACAGTATTGAATAATATAAGTGGATATTAATTAATGCAGCAGAGTCAAAGAGGATTGCTCCACATTATTTCAGTAACATCAGAACCAAGTAGAACCAGCTCTGGTGAAGAAACAACTGCTCATACTGTGATTTACATCACAGCCTCTTACAAAGAAAAACAGTTATTAGGCCTATTTGTTTTCCAAAACCCAAACTTCCACTCACCCCTAAAATGATTGCAGTGTCATAAATAGTACACAAGCCTTCATATCTTAGTTGTCTTTTACCAGTATACCACATCCCCTGTACTTTTATTATTATTTTATTAAGGTCAATGTAAGTTCAATTTGTTTCCACTTTAGTATAGAAGACAGTGGTCTGGTTTCTGTACAAAACTGGTCAAGGCCTAACAACACATTAGTATATTGTCAAATCATATCCCATTGTGTAATGTGTAGGCCTGTGTGCAGAAACATGTGTATTATTAAATAATGATCAGGATGAGTCAGGATAAATCATTATAATAATAATAATCATATCTTATATTCACGATTACATTGTTATTAACAACAGAGACACAATAACAGCAACAACTGTATTTGTGTAAACCTGGGAAACCGGACAACGTTAAGTCTTTAAGTCATTGTTCAGGTTGCTCTGAGGGAATGAGGAGCACTCAGGTGTGTGGAATTAGTTTCAATAGGGTTGTGATGACTGCACTTTTATTCAATGTTTTTTTTTTCAGATGCTAATAATGAACAAAACCCCAGGTTAAATGTAAACAGGCTAAATGATGATGGCTGATGCTTCATTCACTATAGACAATGCATTCAAATGCAGAGATTAAACGTGTTAATGGTCACTGGTTGTCTGGCATTGGACAGGTCACCTGTTAATGATCACATTATGGATGCACTGAGACCATTTTACACCTCTTTGACTCGGATGAGTTCCAGCAGAACTACATAAATAGGTCTATCACACAGAACGTTCCTGTGTGAGGCCAATCATACTCTGAGCAGAGCTGCGTTCATGTCATGTCACCTTGGAGCTCTGTTCTTTTTTTGTGTTGCTTCTAATCAATGTTGGGTGGCATGTTGCCAAGAAGCAATAGCCTACTATAGGCAAAGTCAGATTGTAGCCACTGACACTTGGCAAGCACTATTGCAGTTTTTTTCCCCCAGCATTTTATTATCATGGAAGTAATGAGAAATGTAGGATCTGTCATTTTTCTTGAGAGCATGATGGTCAGTACAGTAGCATGCAGTAGCCTAATGAACAAGAAGAGATTGAAATGACAACATAGTGGCTCCTTATAACGGTGTGTATATAGAGCTTTAATCCAAAGCACTTTACATAGATTGTACATTACATTACATTACATTACATATTGTGTGCGAAACAACCTTTCGTAATAGCATTTGAATATCCATCGTAACTAAATACATAGGCAGTTTGTTTTAGTGTTGAGTAACAATGATATTCTATATTTTTTGTAAAGCACAGACAAACGATTGATTCAACATTTTATTCAGTTTGTAGAATGGTTACAGTTCAACAAAAGTACAGGTCAAAAAACCTGATACGAGGAAAAATAAACAACTAAATTGTTTACACCATGGGGGTCCTCCATTTTTCAATTAATCCGAACATTTAATAACATACAACTAAAATGGTCTAAATGTAAACTACAGCAAATCTGGGGAATCTGTAACATGGCAGAAGACCAGTCCGTTCAAATAGTATGTTCCATTTACTTGCAATTCATCTATACATAAAAACAAGAACAGTTTAAATCCAGTGTATACAATCTTGTGAAAGTCTAAATTATTTGAATTACTAAAAGATTTTCCACACACATCACAATTATTTAGGTTTCTCTCCAGTGTGAATTCTCTGGTGTCTTTTAAGGTGTGCCATTTGACAGAAGTGTTTCCCACACTGATCACATCCATAGGGTTTCTCTCCAGTGTGAATTCTCTGGTGGCGTTTCAGGTTGGAATTGTCAGAGAAGTGTTGTCCACACTGATCACATCCATATGGTTTCTCCCCTGTATGAATTATCTTGTGTGTTTTAAGGTGTGCCATTTGAGAGAAGTGTTGTCCACACTGATCACATCCATAGGGTTTCTCTCCAGTGTGAATTCGCTGGTGACTTCTCAGGGTGGACATTTGAGAGAAGTGTTGTCCACAATGATCACATCCATAGGGTTTCTCTCCAGTGTGAATTCTCTGGTGTATTTTAAGTTTGGAATTGTCAGAGAAGTGTTGTCCACACTGATCACATCCATAGGGTTTCTCTCCAGTGTGAATTCTCTGGTGTATTTTAAGTCTGGAATTGTCAGAGAAGTGTTGTCCACACTGATCACATCCATAGGGTTTCTCTCCAGTGTGAATTCTCTGGTGTATTTTAAGTCTGGAATTGTCAGAGAAGTGTTGTCCACACTGATCACATACATATGGTTTCTCTCCAGTGTGAATTAGCTTGTGTGTTTTAAGGCTGTCCATTCTAGAGAAATGTTGTTCACACTGATCACATCCATAGGGTTTCTCTCCGGTGTGAATTTTCTGATGTCTTTTAAGGCTGGTCATCTGAGAGAAGTGTTGTCCACACTGATCACATCCATAGGGTTTCTCTCCAGTGTGAAATTTCTGGTGACTGGTAAGTTTGGACATTGTAGGGAAGCGTTTACCACACTGATCACAGCAGTGGTGTTTTTGCTTAGCCAACCTTCTTTGTTCATTCACCTCTGGTAGAACAGGAAAACCAGACTGATGATGCAACACTGAATTAGAGACAAAGACAAATGAAACATTGCTTAGTTGTACTTCATGGACTTAAAATCGCAGAAACTAATTTGAAGTTAATGTACACAATTTTATGTTAGCATCCATTTATAGTTTGATTCGACGTTCTGTTGTGCATTTGAGCAAAATAGGTATTTTAAGTCAATGCTAATATTAAAATAAAACAAACACATGACTATTTATGACATAGTGTATATCCATATAGACAGTTAGTAACTTACAGAGGTCTTGGTGATCATTGGGTCCTCCCTGTTGAGCAGAACTGTTCATGGTGGCATTGGTAGAGTTCATCTTCAGCTGAAGTCTGGAGTCCACAGTCAGATGGGATCAGAAATGATTGATATCCTGGAGGAGTTGTGGAGAACTCTTCTTATACTAGAGAGCCTGAGGTGGAACCACTAACTGCTTGGTGTTGATTGGCCAAAGAGTGGAACAATAGAATCATGTCTCCACCAATCACAACCTAACAAACTGCTGCATGTGCTCCACCCCTCTGTAGCTCCTCCCCCAGGCCATGCTCTATGCAACATTCTAGAAATAAACTGCTAACTGTGAGATTGCTTTGTAAGCTTCATATTTAATGAGTCTAAACTATATCCATATTATGATACATTGATGTATGGACATAAGTACATCCTATTAGTCTATGTGGACGTGAGTAAAGTAAATGCAGGAGTCAGCATGAATCCCAAAAAACAGACACTGTCAGAGTCAAAGCATATAATATAGAAAACATGATTAGTTAGTTATTGGTAAATCAGGAAACATGTGACTGAAACAAAATAAATAAAAAATAACAAAACATTACATGCAGCGGAGAAGAGAAAGAAAGTCAAACTCAATCAAATCCAGTGGGAAACAGAACCGTCTTTAACATAAATAATAGTTTTTACATATGTGGTGCATAAAAACAGCTGGTTTATAATAAACCTTAAAAACATCAAAGGAGTAGTTCCTACCAAACTCTCCATTGGGTCTCTATACTGGAGACTGAGGTTCACAAACTATATGCTATATGTACATGCAATGAGTATCTTGATAATATATGTCTAACAGTATTGAATAAGTGGATATTAATTAATGCAGCAGAGTCAAAGAGGATTGCTCTACATTATTTCAGTAACATCAGAACCAAGTAGAACCAGCTCTGGTGAAGAAACAACTGCTCATACTGTGGTTTACATCCCAGCATCTTACAAATAAAAACAGTTAGGCCAATTTGTTTTCCAAAACACAAACTGCCACTCACCCCTAAAATGATTGCAGACAGTCTTCATAAATAGTACACAAGCCTTCATATTTAGCCTTCTCTTTAACATTATACTACCACATCCCCTGTACCTTTATTATTATTTTATTAAGGTGCAATGTAAGTTCAATTTGTTTCCACTTAAGTATAAGACAGTGATCTGGTTTCTGTACAAAAACAGCAAATTACTATATTGTCAAATCATAGCCATTGTGTAATGTGTAGGCCTGTGTGCAGAAACATGTGTCCATACAGTATTATTAATTAATGATCAGGATAAATTATCATATCCTATATTCACGATTACATTGTTATTAACAGAGACACAATAACAGCAACAACTGTATTTGTGTAAACCTGGGAAACCGGACAACGTTAAGTCTTTAAGTCATTGTTCAGGTTGCTCTGAGGGAATGAGGAGCACTCAGGTGTGTGGAATTAGTTTCAATAGGGTTGTGATGACTGCACTTTTATTCAATGTGTTTTTTTTTCAAATGCTAAATAATGAACAAAACCCCTGGTTAAATGTAAACAGGCTAAATGATGATGGCTGATGCTTCATTCACTATAGACAATGCATTCAAATGCAGAGATTAAACGTGTTAATGGTCACTGGTTGTCTGGCATTGGACAGATCACCTGTTAATGATCACAGTATGGATGCACTGAGACCATTTTACACCTCTTTGACTCGGATGAGTTCCAGCAGAACTACATAAATAGGTCTATCACACAGAACTTAATATTACCCTTTGTGAAATGATAAAGGTGTTGTAAGGGATATGTGTAGTTAAAATAGCTCTAGTAATCATTGATATAAGTATTGTTTGTTCAGTAACAGAAGTCTTCCCATGTCTCCATATCCAGTCATATAACTCATATAGGATACATACAGAATATAAGTGATATACAGTAAGTGAAACTTTCAAACATGTTAGGGGGATCTACTCAGACTTTTGTGAGGACCCTATTTTTTAAGTTGATTTGTTTAACATAATGTCACTATATAGATCAAGTGTACTTTTTAATTATATACTAAGAAGAAAAAAACAGCACGAACAAACAATTGATTCAACATTTTATTCACTGTTTGTAGAATGGGTACAGTTCAACAAAAGTACAGGTCAATACAAAAAACCTGATACGAGGCAAAATAAACAAAAACATAAGAACATCTAACATTTAATTACATTTGGTCTGGCTAAACCATAGACTATTTCCTAATCATTTATCTGGACCCCATTTATTAAGTTGATGTGTTTAACATAATGTGTCATTAGAGACTATAGATCAAGCTTGTACAACAGGAAGAAAAAACAACCTTTCGTAATAGCATTTTGAATATCCATCGTAACTAAATACATAGGCAGTTTGTTTTAGTGTTGAGTAACAATGATATTCTATATTTTTTGTAAAGCACAGACAAACGATTGATTCAACATTTTATTCAGTTTGTAGAATGGTTACAGTTCAACAAAAGTACAGCTGAAAAAACCTGATACGAGGAAAAATAAACAACTAAATTGTTTACACCAGGGTCCTCCATTTTTCAATTAATCCGAACATTTAATAACATACAACTAAAATGATCTAAATGTAAACTACAGCAAATCTGGGGAATCTGTAACATGGCAGAAGACCAGTCCGTTCAAATAGTATGTTCCATTTACTTGCAATTCATCTATACATGGAAACATTTGTTTCATCAACATCCTATTCATCTAGAATTAGCATGCTCATATACATGTAATGCGTTTAAACAGTTTAGCCTTAAACAGTTGTTTAAAAAATACCATATGGATCAACATGTTACACTTGTTGTAATGTGGATTCATATGTGTGCGGTCATCACATTTTCAGTGGCTCCAATTAGTAAAATTTTACACAAGAACAGTTAAATCCAGTTTGTACAACCTTGTGAAAGTCTAAATTATTTGAATTACTAAAAGCTTTCCACACACATCACAATTATTTAGGTTTCTCTCCAGTGTGAATTATCTGGTGGCCTTTAAGGTTGGCCAAATCAGAGAAGTGTTTCCCACACTGATCACATCCATAGGGTTTCTCTCCAGTGTGAATTCTCTGGTGCTTTTTAAGGCTGGACATTTCAGAGAAGTGTTTCCCACACTGATCACATCCATAGGGTTTCTCTCCAGTGTGAATTCGCTTGTGTTTTTTAAGGTTGGCCAAATCAGAGAAGTGTTTCCCACACTGATCACATCCATATGGTTTTTCTCCAGTGTGAATTATCTGGTGTGTTTTAAGATTTGACATTTGAGAGAAGTGTTGTCCACAATGAACACATCCATAGGGTTTCTCTCCAGTGTGCATTTTCTGGTGGCTTTTAAGGCTGGACATTGTAGGGAAGCGTTTATCACAATGATCACATCCATAGGGTTTCTCTCCGGTGTGAATTTTCTGGTGGCTTTTAAGGCTGGACATTTGAGAGAAGTGTTGTCCACACTGATCACATCCATAGGGTTTCTCTCCGGTGTGAATTCGCTTGTGTGTTTTAAGGTGTGCCATTTGAGAGAAGTGTTTACCACACTGATCACATCCATAGGCTTTCTCGCCAGTGTGAATTCGCTTGTGTGTTTTAAGGTGTGCCATTTGAGAAAAGTGTTGTCCACAATGATCACATCCATAGGGTTTCTCTCCAGTGTGAATTTTCTGGTGGCTTTTAAGGCTGGGCATTGTAGGGAAGCATTTACCACACTGATCACATCCATAGGGTTTCTCTCCAGTGTGAATTTTCTGGTGGCTTTTAAGGCTGGGCATTGTAGGGAAGCATTTACCACACTGATCACATCCATAGGGTTTCTCTCCAGTGTGAATTCGCTTGTGTGTTTTAAGGTTGGCCAACTGAGAGAAGTGTTGTCCACACTGATCACATCCATAGGGTTTCTCTCCAGTGTGAATTAGCTTGTGTGTTTTAAGGTTGGCCAACTGAGAGAAGTGTTGTCCACACTGATCACATCCATAGGGTTTCTCTCCAGTGTGAATTCGCTTGTGTGTTTTAAGGTTGGCCAACTGAGAGAAGTGTTTTCCACACTGATCACATCCATAGGGTTTCTCTCCAGTGTGAATATTCTGGTGCTTTTTAAGGCTGGACATTTCAGAGAAGTGTTGTCCACACTGATCACATCCATAGGGTTTCTCTCCAGTGTGAATTCGCTTGTGTGTTTTAAGGTGTCCCATTTGAGAGAAGTGTTGTCCACAATGATCACATTCATAGGGTTTCTCTCCAGTATGAATTTTCTGGTGCTTTTTAAGGCTGGACATTTCAGAGAAGTGTTGTCCACACTGATCACATCCATAGGGTTTCTCTCCGGTGTGAATTCGCTTGTGTGTTTTAAGGTTGGCCAAACGAGAGAAGTGTTGTCCACAATGATCAAAACACAAACTGCCACTCACCCCTAAAATGATTGCAGTGTCATAAATAGTACACAAGCCTTCATATCTTAATTGTCTTTTACCAGTATACCACATCCCCTGTTATTATTATTTTATTAAGTTCAATTTGTTTCCACTTTAGTATAGAAGACAGTGGTCTGGTTTCTGTACAAAACTGGTCAAGGCCTAACAACACATTAGTATAATCAAATCATAGCCCATTGTGTAATGTGTAGGCCTGTGTGCAGAAACATGTGTATTATTAAATAATGATCAGGATTAGTCAGGATAGTAATAATAATCATATCTTATATTCACGATTACATTGTTATTAACAACAGAGACACAATAACAGCAACAACTGTATTTGTGTAAACCTGGGAAACCGGACAACGTCCTTACGTCATTGTTCAGGTTGCTCTGAGGGAATGAGGAGCACTCAGGTCTGTGGAATTAGTTTCAATAGGGTTGTGATTACTGCACTTTTATTCAATGTTTTTTTTTTCCAAATAATGAACAAAACCTACATTCTTACCCCAGGTTAAATGTAAACAGGCTTAATGATGATGGCTGATGCTTCATTCACTATAGACAATGCATTCAAATGCAAAAATGTAACGTGTTAATGGTCACTGGTTGTCTGGTATTGGACAGATCACCTGTTAATGATCACATTATGGATGCACTGAGACCATTTTACACCTCTTTGACTCTGAGGAGTTCCAGCAGAACTACATAAATAGGTCAATCACACAGAACTTAATATTACCCTTTGTGAAATGTTAAAGGTGTTGTAAGGGATATGTGTAGTTAAAATAGCTCTAGTAATCATTGATATAAGTATTGTTTGTTCAGTAACAGAAGTCTTCCCATGTCTCCATATCCAGTCATATAACTCATATAGGATACATACAGAATATAAGTGATATACAGTAAGTGAAACTTTCAAACATGTTAGGGGGATCTACTCAGACTTTTGTGAGGACCCTATTTTTTAAGTTGATTTGTTTAACATAATGTCACTATTTAGATCAAGTGTACATTTTAATTATATACTAAGAAGAAAAAAACAGCACGAACAAACAATTGATTCAACATTTTATTCACTGTTTGTAGAATGGGTACAGTTCAACAAAAGTACAGGTCAATACAAAAAACCTGATACGAGGCAAAATAAACAAAAACATCAGAACATCTAACATTTAATTAAATTTGGTCTGGCTAAACCATAGACTGTTCTTTCCTAATCATTTATCTGGACCCCATTTTTTAAGTTGATGCGTTTAACATAATGTGTCATTATAGACTATAGATCAAGCTTGGATCAACAGGAAGAAAAAACAACCTTTCGTAATAGCATTTTGAATATCCATCGTAACTAAATGCATAGGCAGTTTGTTTTACTTTTGAGTAACACAACAATTATTGATATTCTATATTTTTTGTAAAGCACAGACAAACGATTGATTCAACATTTTTATTCAGTTTGTAGAATGGTTACAGTTCAACAAAAGTACAGGTCAAAAAACCTGATACGAGGAAAAATAAACAACTAAATTGTTTACACCAGGGTCCTCCATTTTTCAATTAATCAGAACATTTAATGACATACAACTAAAATGTTCTAAATGTAAACTACAGCAAATCTAGGGAATCTGTAACATGGCAGAAGACCAGTCCGTCAAATTTACTTGCAATTCATCTATACATGGAAACATTTGTTTCATCGCCATCCTATTAATCTAGAATTAGCATGCTCATATACATGTAATGCGTTTAAACCGTTTAGCCTCAAACAATTGTTTAAAAAATGTTACACTTGTTGTAATGTGGATTCATATGTGTGCGGTCATCACATTTTCAGTGGAACAAATTAGAAAATCCAGTTTAAATCCAGTGTGTACAACCTTGTGAAAGTCTAAATTATTTGAATTACTAAAAGCTTTTCCACACACAACACAATTATTTTGGTTTCTCTCCAGTGTGAATTTTCTGGTGTGTTTCAAGGCTGTCCATTCTAGAGAAATGTTGTCCACACTGATCACATCCATAGGGTTTCTCTCCGGTGTGAATTCGCTTGTGTGTTTTAAGATTTGACATTTGAGAGAAGTGTTGTCCACAATGATCACATCCATAGGGTTTCTCTCCAGTGTGAATTTTCTGGTGGCTTTTAAGGTTGGACATTGTAGGGAAGCGTTTATCACAATGATCACATCCATAGGGTTTCTCTCCAGTGTGAATATTCTGGTGGATTTTAAGGCTGTACATTTGAGAGAAGTGTTGTCCACACTGATCACATCCATAGGGTTTCTCTCCAGTGTGAATTCTCTGGTGGCGTTTCAGGGTGGAATTGTCAGAGAAGTGTTGTCCACACTGATCACATCCATATGGTTTCTCCCCTGTATGAATTATCTTGTGTGTTTTAAGGTGTGCCATTTGAGAGAAGTGTTGTCCACACTGATCACATCCATAGGGTTTCTCTCCAGTGTGAATTCGCTGGTGACTTCTCAGGGTGGACATTTGAGAGAAGTGTTGTCCACAATGATCACATCCATAGGGTTTCTTTCCAGTGTGAATTCTCTGGTGTATTTTAAGGTTGGAATTGTCAGAGAAGTGTTGTCCACACTGATCACATCCATAGGGTTTCTCTCCAGTGTGAATTCTCTGGTGTGTTTTAAGTCTGTTCATTGTAGGGAAGCGTTTACCACACTGATCACATCCATAGGGTTTCTCTCCAGTGTGAATTTTCTGGTGGCTTTTAAGGCTGGACATTTGAGAGAAGTGTTGTCCACACTGATCACATCCATAGGGTTTCTCTCCAGTATGAATTCTCTGGTGACTGGTAAGTTTGGACATTCTAGGGAAGCGTTTACCACACTGATCACAGCAGTGGTGTTTTTGCTTAGCCAAGCTTTGTCCATTCACCTCTGGTAGAACAGGAAAACCAGACTGATGATGCAACATTGAATTGGAGACAAATTAAACATTGCTTAGTTGTACTTCATGGACTTAAAATAGCAGAAACTAATTTGAAGTTAATGTACACAATTTTACATTAGCATCCATTTATAGTTCAATTCGACAATCTGTTTTTTTTTGTTTAGAAAAAGAGGTATTTTAAGTCGATGCTAATATTTTAAATAAAACAAATACACATGACTATTTATGACATAGTGTATATCCATATAGACAGTTAGTAACTTACAGAGGTCTTGGTGATCATTGGGTCCTCCCTGTTGAGCAGAACTGTTCATGGTGGCATTGGTAGAGTTCATCTTCAGCTGAAGTCTGGAGTCCACAGTCAGATGGGATCAGAAATGATTGATATCCTGGAGGAGTTGTGGTGGAGAACTCTTCTTATACTAGAGAGCCTGAGGTGGAACCACTAACTGCTTGGTGTTGATTGGCCAAAGAGTGGAACAATAGAATCATGTCTCCACCAATCACAACCTAACAAACTGCTGCATGTGCTCCACCCCTCTGTAGCTCCTCCCCCAGGCCATGCTCTATGCAACATTCTAGAAATAAACTGCTAACTGTGAGATTACTTTGTAAGCTTCATATTTAATGAATCTAAACTATATCCATATTATGATACATTGATGTATGGACATAAGTACATCCTATTAGTCTATGTGGACGTGAGTAAAGTAAATGCAGGAGTCAGCATGAATCCCAAATAACAGACACTGTCAGAGTCGAAGCATATAATATAGAAAACATGATTAGTTAGTTATTGGTAAATCAGGAAACAAATAACTACAGCGGAGAAGAGAAAGAAAGTCAAACTCAATCAAATCCAGTGGGAAACAGAACCGTCTTTAACTGTGATTTAACATAAATAAGAGTTTTTACATATGTGGTGCATAAAAACAGCTGGTTTATAATAAACATTAAAAATGTCAAATAAGTTGTTCCTACCGAACTCTCCATTGGGTCTCTATACTGGAGACTGAGGTTCACAAACTATATGCTATATGTACATGCAATGAGTATCTGGACAATATATGTCTAACAGTATTGAATAATATAAATGGATATTAATTAATGCGCAGAGTCAAAGAGGATTGCTCCACATTCTTTCAGTAACATCAGAACCAAGTAGAACCAGCTCTGGTGAAGAAACAACTGCTCATACTGTGGTTTACATCACAGCATCTTACAAAGAAAAACAGTTAGGCCTATTTGTTTTCCAAAACACAAACTGCCACTCACCCCTAAAATGATTGCAGACAGTCTTCATAAATAGTACACAAGCCTTCATATTTAGCCCTCTCTTTAACATTATACTACCACATCCCCTGTTCCTTTATTATTATTTTATTAAGGTACAATATAAGTTCAATTTGTTTCCACTTTAGTATAGAAGACAGTGGTCTGGTTTCTGTACAAAACTGGTCAAGGCCTAACAACACATTAGTATATTGTCAAATCATATCCCATTGTGTAGTCCTGTGTGCAGAAACATGTCCATACAGTATTTTAATTAATGATCAGGATAAGTCAGGATAAATTATCATATCCTATATTCACGATTAGCCTACATTGTGTAATCGTTTCTGTAGACTTAGATAGCATTTGATACAGACTATGTAGACAGCACTATAATTGCATTGTATGTAGTCATAGCACGTCATAGTAGGCCTACATATGTATAGCATAGTATAGTATATATGTATAGTTTCATTATATAGATATTCCACTGTTACTTTCTTAGCTTACGCATGTTTCATGATAAATGCTTTGTATGTTCTCGCTTAATGTAAATCGCTCTGGATTAAGAGCGCCTGCTAAATACCTAAATTGTAGATTGTAATTGTTATTAACAACAGAGACAGAATAACAGCAACAACTGTATTTGTGTAAACCTGTGAAACCGGACAACATTAAGTCTTTATGTCATTGTTCAGGTTGCTCTGAGGGAATGACAGTGGTGGAAAAAGTACAAAAATATTTTACTTAAGTAAAATACTGATTCTCTACTTGAAAGTTACTTAAGTAAAAGTATAAAAGTACCTCAAATAAAATGTACTTAAGTACAAAAATGTACCCGGCGTAAAATGTACTTAAGTATAAAAGTAAAAATTACAAAGTACAAGTACAAAGTACAAAATACAAAATTATTCTCAAAATGAATACAAAGAAATGAATTTCCAAAAAAAAAATACAGAACCCCCAACAGCATACATCGTGTTGGGAAAGTTCTTTTTTTTTAGGAACTATAGTTCAGTTAACAGTTCAACATTTTTAAAATGAACTAGTTCCATTCATAGTTCATCATTCCAAACTATTATAGTTCTTTTTCGTTATTTTTTTGCTTAAATTTTTATATATTTTTTACATTTTACAAAAATTGCTCTTTTGCAATGTGAAATGCCACCGAATTATTTTTCCTTCTCTATATGGGCTTTTGCATGCTTTTATTGTGAAGGCAAAAGTTTCTGAACGTTCTCAGAGCCTGCATCTCCGCATGCTGGGGTTGGCTGATCTACAAGCTCACAACGTGTCCGGACGCGACGAGTTGTGAGCTTGTATATCAGCTATTTTCAGCACGGAACACTTTGTACGGCGAAGAATAAATTTCATTCACTGTTTGTTGGCCGTTCGTGGCGATATTATGGACACGTACCTCCTCGAAGCGATAATAACCAACTAAGCTATTGGAAGCTATTTTTCGTGGCACATTATGTGTGTACAACAACAAGTTCCCTCAGTGTTTGTGTTAGGAGTTGGGACAGTGTCTGCTGTCTGTCAGCGTGCATGATCCTCATGCAGTAGCTAGATGCGCGCTCCAGTGACGGCTGAGAAAGATTAGTTCATTTGTGTCGGATAGGGACTTATTGGTTGGTTTTCCGCTAAATATTAAGGCATGTTTAATGCATCCATGTTGAATGCGTGTGACAAAACAACACAGTGTGTGCGTCTTGCCGTCTTCAAAGCAGGCCAGGCAGCAGAACACAACTCCGCCCCCTATTATCTGAGAGTGGAGCAGCCCTGTTCAATTCTCAACTGCGCATTCCTCCAGTAAGACAAATATAAGATTTTATTATTTAATTTGTAGCGAGTAACGAGGTGTCCGATTTTAAATATAGCGCATTAAAAGTACGATTTTTTCCTTGTAAATGTAACGAAGTAAAAGTAAAAATACAGCAAAAGAAAAGTAGTCAATAAAAGTACAAATTCTCCAAACTTGTACTTAAGTACAGTAACGAAGTAATTGTACTTCGTTATTTTCCACCACTGGTGAATGAGGAGCACTCGGGTGTGTGGAATTAGTTTCAATAGGGTTGTGATGACTGCACTTTTATCCAATGTGTTTTTTTCCAAATGCTAATAATGAACAAAACCCCAGGTTAAAATGTAAACAGGCTAAATGATGATGGCTGATGCTTCATTCACTATAGACAATGCATTCAAATGCAGATGTTAAACGTGTTAATGGTCACTGGTTGTCTGACATTGGACAGATCACCTGTTAATGATCACATTATGGATGCACTGAGACCATTTTACACCTCTTTGACTCGGATGAGTTCCAGCAGAACTACATAAATAGGTCTATCACACAGAACTTAATATTACCCTTTGTGAAATGTTAAAGGTGTAAGGGATATGTGTAGTTAAACATTTTTAATCAATTTTTTAAGTTGATTTGTTTAACATAATGTCACTATATAGATCAAGTGTACATTTTAATAAGATGAAAAAAACAGGGGAAAAAAGATTTTAAAGCACGAACAAATGATTGATTCAATATTTTATTCACTGTTTGTAGAATGGGTACAGTTCAACAAAAGTACAGGTCAATACAAAAAACCTTATACGAGGCAAAATAAACAAAAACATCAGAACATCTAACATTTAATTACATTTGGTCTGGCTAAACCATAGACTGTTCTTTCCTAATCATTTATCTGGACCCCATTTATTAAGTTGATGTGTTTAACATAATGTGTCATTAGAGACTATAGATCAAGCTTGTACAACAGGAAGAAAAAACAACCTTTCGTAATAGCATTTTGAATATCCATCGTAACTAAATACATCTAGTTTGTTTTAGTGTTGAGTAACAATGATATTCTATATTTTTTGTAAAGCACAGACAAACGATTGATTCAACATTTTATTCAGTTTGTAGAATGGTTACAGTTAAACAAAAGTACAGGTGAAAAAACCTGATACGAGGAAAAATAAAAAACTAAATTGTTTACACCAGGGTCCTCCATTTTTCAATTAATCCGAACATTTAATGACATAGAACTGAAATGGTCTAAATGTAAACTACAGCAAATCTGGGGAATCTGCAACATGGCAGAAGACCAGTCCGTCAAATAGTATTATAATAATATTACATTTACTTGCAATTCATCTATACATGGAAACATTTGTTTCATCGCCATCCTATTACTCTAGAATTAGCATGCTCATATACATGTAAAGTTAAACAGTTTAGCCTTAAACAATTGTTTAAAAAATACCATATGGATCAACATGTTACTTGGTTGTAATGTGGATTCATGTGTGTGCGGTCATCACATTTTCAGTGGCTCAAATTAGTAAAACAAGAACAGTTTATATCCAGTGTATACAACCTTGTGAAAGTCTAAATTATTTGAATTACTAAAAGCTTTTCCACACACATCACAATTATTTAGGTTTCTCTACAGTGTGAATTTTCTGGTGGCTTTTAAAGCTGGACATTTGAGAGAAGTGTTGTCCACACTGATCACATCCATAGGGTTTCTCTCCAGTGTGAATTCTCTTGTGGCGTTTCAGGGTGGAATTGTCAGAGAAGTGTTGTCCACACTGATCACATCCATATGGTTTCTCCCCTGTATGAATTCTCTTGTGTGTTTTAAGTTGTGCCATTTGAGAGAAGTGTTGTCCACACTGATCACATCCATAGGGTTTCTCTCCAGTGTGAATTCTCTGGTGGATTTTAAGGTGTGCCATTCTAGAGAAATGTTGTCCACAATGATCACATCCATAGGGTTTCTCTCCAGTGTGAATTTTCTGGTGCTTTTTAAGGCTGGATATTATAGAGAAGTGTTGTCCACACTGATCACATCCATAGGGTTTATCTCCAGTGTGAATTCGCTGGTGAATTCTCAGGGTGGATATTTGAGAGAAGTGTTGTCCACAATGATCACATCCATAGGGTTTCTCTCCACTGTGAATTCTCTGGTGTGTTTTAAGGCTGGACATTGTATTGAAGCGTTTACCACAATGCTCACATCCATAGGGTTTCTCTCCAGTGTGAATTCTCTGGTGTGTTTTAAGGTTGGACATTTTAGGGAAGCGTTGTCCACACTGATCACATCCATATGGTTTCTCTCCAGTGTGAATTCACTGGTGACTTCTCAGGTTGGACTTGTCAGAGAAGTGTTGTCCACAATGATCACATCCATATGGTTTCTCTCCAGTATGAATTTTCTGGTGGCTTTTAAGGCTGGACATTTGAGAGAAGTGTTGTCCACACTGATCACATCCATAGGGTTTCTCTCCAGTGTGAATTTTCTGGTGGCTTTTAAGGCTGCCCAAATGAGAGAAGTGTTGTCCACACTGATCACATCCATAGGCTTTCTCTCCAGTGTGAATTTTCTGGTGGCTTTTAAGGCTGGACATTTGAGAGAAGTGTTGTCCACACTGATCACATCCATAGGGTTTCTCTCCAGTGTGAATTCTCTGGTGTGTTTTAAGGCTGGACAATTTAGGGAAGCGTTTACCACACTGATCACAGCAGTGGTGTTTTTGCTTAGCCAATCTTCTTTGTTCATTCACCTCTGGTAGAACAGGAAAACCAGACTGATGATGCAACACTGAATTGGAGACAAAGACAAATGAAACATTGCTTAGTTGTAGGCTACTTCATGGACTTAAAATCGCAGAAACTAATTTGAAGTTAATGTACACAATTTTACATTAGCATCCATTTATAGTTTGATTCGACGTCTGTTGTGCATTTTAGAAAAATAGGTAGGCCTATATTAAGTCAATGCTAATATTAAAATGAAAGAAATACACATGACTATTTATGACATAGTGTAGGCCTATATCCATATAGACAGTTAGTAACTTACAGAGGTCTTGGTGATCATTGGGTCCTCCCTGTTGAGCAGAACTGTTCATGGTGGCATCGGTAGAGTTCATCTTCAGCTGAAGTCTGGAGTCCACAGTCAGATGTGATCAGAAATGAGTGATATCCTGGAGGAGTTGTGGAGAACTCTTCTTATACTAGAGAGCCTGAGGTGGAACCACTAACTGCTTGGTATTGATTGGCCAAAGAGTGGAACAATAGAATCATGTCTCCACCAATCACAACCTAACAAACTGCTGCATGTGCTCCACCCCTCTGTAGCTCCTCCCCCAGGCCATGCTCTATGCAACATTCTAGAAATAAACTGCTAACTGTGAGATTGCTTTGTAAACTTCATATTTAATGAATCTAAACTATATCCAAATTATGATACATTGATGTATGGACAGCATATAATATAGAAAACATGATTAGTTAGTTATTGGTAAATCAGGAAACAAATGACTGAAACAAAATAAATAAAAAATAACAAAACATTACATGCAGCGGAGAAGAGAAAGAAAGTCAAACTCAATCAAATCCAGTGGGAAACAGAACCGTCTTTAACATAAATAAGAGTTTTTACATATGTCGTGCATAAAAACAGCTGGTTTATAATAAACCTTAAAAACATCAAAGGAGTAGTTCCTACCAAACTCTCCATTGGGTCTCTATACTGGAGACTGAGGTTCACAAACTATATGCTATATGTACATGCAATGAGTATCTGGATAATATATGTCTAACAGTCTAACAGTATTGAATAATATAATATTAATTAATGCAGCAGAGTCAAAGAGGATTGCTCCACATTCTTTCAGTAACATCAGAACCAAGTAGAACCAGCTCTGGTGAAGAAACAACTGCTCATACTGTGATTTACATCCCAGCATCTTACAAATAAAAACAGTTAGGCCTATTTGTTTTCCAAAACACAAACTGCCACTCACCCCTAAGATGATTGCAGACAGTCTTCATAAATAGTACACAATAGTACACAAATCTTCATATTTAGCCTTCTCTTTAACATTATACTACTGTAGTAAATTAAATATGGATAATGCCATAATGGTGGAGAATATACCTTGCAGGTTTCAGTAGAACAGATTCGAGAATCCAGGCACATCCATTAGCTTCCAATTGCATAGTTTATTCAGATTAGCCGAAATCATACGACATACAAGGCGGAATGCATCCTTGCAAGTGAGTTCTCACCACGATGCACAGTTAATATACACATTCAATTGTCCAGTTTCCACTTAGTGCATGTACGTGCATGTGAGTAGACTTTCATTGGTGTTCTTGTGTGTCAGAGGTGTGTGTGCTCTTAACGACTCTCCTGCCCTGGTGCTGAACCCAGTCCGGACATATGGCTATGATATATGGGTCCAAACTGCCTGAGTCACCTCGCCCAAACTCAGCTTTGTCCTCATCTCCTCCGGCTCTCTGACCTGTATGACCCTGGCCATAATAGACCCTCTTATGTATCAGCTTCTCACATCATGGCTTATTTGGTGACATACCTATATCCTTCACCTAACCGACAATTTCTACTAGATGTGAACTACATGTCATATCAATCAGGTCTTATGTTGTGGATGTAAGTACAGGTGTCCTATATGTGTATTCATGACTTGATCAAACAATTATAACATACTAAAGATGAAAGGCTTTCTCTCTCTCTCCAAAGGGGAAAAGCCTAGGGCAGGGGGTGGTCATGGTCTCTTCTGCATACCCACTTTGAGTTCCTCCCACTGTTTTAGTTGGAGGTAGTCAGGTTACTGGGTCTCTCCCCATATCTATCCCAGAGTGTGTCTCCACCTCTATTTATCTATATATCTATATGCCTACTGTATAATGCCTATATGTCTGGGCGCCAATACACAACAGAAAACCCCCCTCCTGGCATCCTTATGCCAGGACTTACAGAGGTGCCCAGACAACCAATAATTAACATAACTGGCCCCTTAAATAATAAAATGATATTCAGAGTCCAGACCCCTGTCCGATAAACCACACAAACCATATTTCCACCTGACCCCCCTGGAAAGACAAACAGCCTATTACATAGTAAAATAAGGAAAAACACACGCTCACCTAAGCACAAATGAACAAAATATAACAAAACATTACTCAAACAATACTATCATCGACCTTACTCATAAACTAAGACAAACTTCTGCCAGTATAAGCCGATACAAACACTACATTAATATCATTAACCTTACATGATCTATTGACTAAATAAACTACAAAACAAATGTAAGTAAATCATTTTAAACATAAACAAATCATATCTTGGCCTATACTGCATAATTACCATTCAAAACAACATGAATCAATCATAACATGCACAGTGACGAAATGGCACATGCAGCGCACATCTAAAACAAATAAAAACCTATGCTTAACGCAAAATCTTCGCCGTCAGTGACTCTGACAACCACCCAATTTCAAAGATAAGCACCCGTGTTTTGAAAACGATCCCAACATTCAAAATGAATCATTAAACCATAGTTTGACGTGCTATGCCCCCTGAATTTTCGACACCCCCCTTGACACAGGAGTGTCATATGAACTCCTTGAATGGTATCACATTTAAAACAGACAAACCCTTTGTAAATAGATTTGAAACTGAACCATGTGCTATCCCGAAATGGAACTCCTCATATAACTGAAATCCTATTTAAACCAAATCAAATTCCTATAGCCACTGATTAAATTCAAACACCTGCAAATGAAAAGTTGACACTCAAAACATATGACACAAATAATAAAACAAACAAATAAAACCCAAACAATAACTCCACACATACACGTGTCATTAACAACCCGTTCAAAAATAGTAGTTCAGTTAACAGTTCAACATTTTTAAAATGAACTAGTTCCATTCATAGTTCATCATTCCAAACTATTATAGTTCTTTTTCGTTATTTTTTTGCTTAAATTTTTATATATTTTTTACATTTTACAAAAATTGCTCTTTTGCAATGTGAAATGCCACCGAATTATTTTTCCTTCTCTATATGGGCTTTTGCATGCTTTTATTGTGAAGGCAAAAGTTTCTGAACGTTCTCAGAGCCTGCATCTCCGCATGCTGGGGTTGGCTGATCTACAAGCTCACAACGTGTCCGGACGCGACGAGTTGTGAGCTTGTATATCAGCTATTTTCAGCACGGAACACTTTGTACGGCGAAGAATAAATTTCATTCACTGTTTGTTGGCCGTTCGTGGCGATATTATGGACACGTACCTCCTCGAAGCGATAATAACCAACTAAGCTATTGGAAGCTATTTTTCGTGGCACATTATGTGTGTACAACAACAAGTTCCCTCAGTGTTTGTGTTAGGAGTTGGGACAGTGTCTGCTGTCTGTCAGCGTGCATGATCCTCATGCAGTAGCTAGATGCGCGCTCCAGTGACGGCTGAGAAAGATTAGTTCATTTGTGTCGGATAGGGACTTATTGGTTGGTTTTCCGCTAAATATTAAGGCATGTTTAATGCATCCATGTTGAATGCGTGTGACAAAACAACACAGTGTGTGCGTCTTGCCGTCTTCAAAGCAGGCCAGGCAGCAGAACACAACTCCGCCCCCTATTATCTGAGAGTGGAGCAGCCCTGTTCAATTCTCAACTGCGCATTCCTCCAGTAAGACAAATATAAGATTTTATTATTTAATTTGTAGCGAGTAACGAGGTGTCCGATTTTAAATATAGCGCATTAAAAGTACGATTTTTTCCTTGTAAATGTAACGAAGTAAAAGTAAAAATACAGCAAAAGAAAAGTAGTCAATAAAAGTACAAATTCTCCAAACTTGTACTTAAGTACAGTAACGAAGTAATTGTACTTCGTTATTTTCCACCACTGGTGAATGAGGAGCACTCGGGTGTGTGGAATTAGTTTCAATAGGGTTGTGATGACTGCACTTTTATCCAATGTGTTTTTTTCCAAATGCTAATAATGAACAAAACCCCAGGTTAAAATGTAAACAGGCTAAATGATGATGGCTGATGCTTCATTCACTATAGACAATGCATTCAAATGCAGATGTTAAACGTGTTAATGGTCACTGGTTGTCTGACATTGGACAGATCACCTGTTAATGATCACATTATGGATGCACTGAGACCATTTTACACCTCTTTGACTCGGATGAGTTCCAGCAGAACTACATAAATAGGTCTATCACACAGAACTTAATATTACCCTTTGTGAAATGTTAAAGGTGTAAGGGATATGTGTAGTTAAACATTTTTAATCAATTTTTTAAGTTGATTTGTTTAACATAATGTCACTATATAGATCAAGTGTACATTTTAATAAGATGAAAAAAACAGGGGAAAAAAGATTTTAAAGCACGAACAAATGATTGATTCAATATTTTATTCACTGTTTGTAGAATGGGTACAGTTCAACAAAAGTACAGGTCAATACAAAAAACCTTATACGAGGCAAAATAAACAAAAACATCAGAACATCTAACATTTAATTACATTTGGTCTGGCTAAACCATAGACTGTTCTTTCCTAATCATTTATCTGGACCCCATTTATTAAGTTGATGTGTTTAACATAATGTGTCATTAGAGACTATAGATCAAGCTTGTACAACAGGAAGAAAAAACAACCTTTCGTAATAGCATTTTGAATATCCATCGTAACTAAATACATCTAGTTTGTTTTAGTGTTGAGTAACAATGATATTCTATATTTTTTGTAAAGCACAGACAAACGATTGATTCAACATTTTATTCAGTTTGTAGAATGGTTACAGTTAAACAAAAGTACAGGTGAAAAAACCTGATACGAGGAAAAATAAAAAACTAAATTGTTTACACCAGGGTCCTCCATTTTTCAATTAATCCGAACATTTAATGACATAGAACTGAAATGGTCTAAATGTAAACTACAGCAAATCTGGGGAATCTGCAACATGGCAGAAGACCAGTCCGTCAAATAGTATTATAATAATATTACATTTACTTGCAATTCATCTATACATGGAAACATTTGTTTCATCGCCATCCTATTACTCTAGAATTAGCATGCTCATATACATGTAAAGTTAAACAGTTTAGCCTTAAACAATTGTTTAAAAAATACCATATGGATCAACATGTTACTTGGTTGTAATGTGGATTCATGTGTGTGCGGTCATCACATTTTCAGTGGCTCAAATTAGTAAAACAAGAACAGTTTATATCCAGTGTATACAACCTTGTGAAAGTCTAAATTATTTGAATTACTAAAAGCTTTTCCACACACATCACAATTATTTAGGTTTCTCTACAGTGTGAATTTTCTGGTGGCTTTTAAAGCTGGACATTTGAGAGAAGTGTTGTCCACACTGATCACATCCATAGGGTTTCTCTCCAGTGTGAATTCTCTTGTGGCGTTTCAGGGTGGAATTGTCAGAGAAGTGTTGTCCACACTGATCACATCCATATGGTTTCTCCCCTGTATGAATTCTCTTGTGTGTTTTAAGTTGTGCCATTTGAGAGAAGTGTTGTCCACACTGATCACATCCATAGGGTTTCTCTCCAGTGTGAATTCTCTGGTGGATTTTAAGGTGTGCCATTCTAGAGAAATGTTGTCCACAATGATCACATCCATAGGGTTTCTCTCCAGTGTGAATTTTCTGGTGCTTTTTAAGGCTGGATATTATAGAGAAGTGTTGTCCACACTGATCACATCCATAGGGTTTATCTCCAGTGTGAATTCGCTGGTGAATTCTCAGGGTGGATATTTGAGAGAAGTGTTGTCCACAATGATCACATCCATAGGGTTTCTCTCCACTGTGAATTCTCTGGTGTGTTTTAAGGCTGGACATTGTATTGAAGCGTTTACCACAATGCTCACATCCATAGGGTTTCTCTCCAGTGTGAATTCTCTGGTGTGTTTTAAGGTTGGACATTTTAGGGAAGCGTTGTCCACACTGATCACATCCATATGGTTTCTCTCCAGTGTGAATTCGCTGGTGACTTCTCAGGTTGGACTTGTCAGAGAAGTGTTGTCCACAATGATCACATCCATATGGTTTCTCTCCAGTATGAATTTTCTGGTGGCTTTTAAGGCTGGACATTTGAGAGAAGTGTTGTCCACACTGATCACATCCATAGGGTTTCTCTCCAGTGTGAATTTTCTGGTGGCTTTTAAGGCTGCCCAAATGAGAGAAGTGTTGTCCACACTGATCACATCCATAGGCTTTCTCTCCAGTGTGAATTTTCTGGTGGCTTTTAAGGCTGGACATTTGAGAGAAGTGTTGTCCACACTGATCACATCCATAGGGTTTCTCTCCAGTGTGAATTCTCTGGTGTGTTTTAAGGCTGGACAATTTAGGGAAGCGTTTACCACACTGATCACAGCAGTGGTGTTTTTGCTTAGCCAATCTTCTTTGTTCATTCACCTCTGGTAGAACAGGAAAACCAGACTGATGATGCAACACTGAATTGGAGACAAAGACAAATGAAACATTGCTTAGTTGTAGGCTACTTCATGGACTTAAAATCGCAGAAACTAATTTGAAGTTAATGTACACAATTTTACATTAGCATCCATTTATAGTTTGATTCGACGTCTGTTGTGCATTTTAGAAAAATAGGTAGGCCTATATTAAGTCAATGCTAATATTAAAATGAAAGAAATACACATGACTATTTATGACATAGTGTAGGCCTATATCCATATAGACAGTTAGTAACTTACAGAGGTCTTGGTGATCATTGGGTCCTCCCTGTTGAGCAGAACTGTTCATGGTGGCATCGGTAGAGTTCATCTTCAGCTGAAGTCTGGAGTCCACAGTCAGATGTGATCAGAAATGAGTGATATCCTGGAGGAGTTGTGGAGAACTCTTCTTATACTAGAGAGCCTGAGGTGGAACCACTAACTGCTTGGTATTGATTGGCCAAAGAGTGGAACAATAGAATCATGTCTCCACCAATCACAACCTAACAAACTGCTGCATGTGCTCCACCCCTCTGTAGCTCCTCCCCCAGGCCATGCTCTATGCAACATTCTAGAAATAAACTGCTAACTGTGAGATTGCTTTGTAAACTTCATATTTAATGAATCTAAACTATATCCAAATTATGATACATTGATGTATGGACAGCATATAATATAGAAAACATGATTAGTTAGTTATTGGTAAATCAGGAAACAAATGACTGAAACAAAATAAATAAAAAATAACAAAACATTACATGCAGCGGAGAAGAGAAAGAAAGTCAAACTCAATCAAATCCAGTGGGAAACAGAACCGTCTTTAACATAAATAAGAGTTTTTACATATGTCGTGCATAAAAACAGCTGGTTTATAATAAACCTTAAAAACATCAAAGGAGTAGTTCCTACCAAACTCTCCATTGGGTCTCTATACTGGAGACTGAGGTTCACAAACTATATGCTATATGTACATGCAATGAGTATCTGGATAATATATGTCTAACAGTCTAACAGTATTGAATAATATAATATTAATTAATGCAGCAGAGTCAAAGAGGATTGCTCCACATTCTTTCAGTAACATCAGAACCAAGTAGAACCAGCTCTGGTGAAGAAACAACTGCTCATACTGTGATTTACATCCCAGCATCTTACAAATAAAAACAGTTAGGCCTATTTGTTTTCCAAAACACAAACTGCCACTCACCCCTAAGATGATTGCAGACAGTCTTCATAAATAGTACACAATAGTACACAAATCTTCATATTTAGCCTTCTCTTTAACATTATACTACTGTAGTAAATTAAATATGGATAATGCCATAATGGTGGAGAATATACCTTGCAGGTTTCAGTAGAACAGATTCGAGAATCCAGGCACATCCATTAGCTTCCAATTGCATAGTTTATTCAGATTAGCCGAAATCATACGACATACAAGGCGGAATGCATCCTTGCAAGTGAGTTCTCACCACGATGCACAGTTAATATACACATTCAATTGTCCAGTTTCCACTTAGTGCATGTACGTGCATGTGAGTAGACTTTCATTGGTGTTCTTGTGTGTCAGAGGTGTGTGTGCTCTTAACGACTCTCCTGCCCTGGTGCTGAACCCAGTCCGGACATATGGCTATGATATATGGGTCCAAACTGCCTGAGTCACCTCGCCCAAACTCAGCTTTGTCCTCATCTCCTCCGGCTCTCTGACCTGTATGACCCTGGCCATAATAGACCCTCTTATGTATCAGCTTCTCACATCATGGCTTATTTGGTGACATACCTATATCCTTCACCTAACCGACAATTTCTACTAGATGTGAACTACATGTCATATCAATCAGGTCTTATGTTGTGGATGTAAGTACAGGTGTCCTATATGTGTATTCATGACTTGATCAAACAATTATAACATACTAAAGATGAAAGGCTTTCTCTCTCTCTCCAAAGGGGAAAAGCCTAGGGCAGGGGGTGGTCATGGTCTCTTCTGCATACCCACTTTGAGTTCCTCCCACTGTTTTAGTTGGAGGTAGTCAGGTTACTGGGTCTCTCCCCATATCTATCCCAGAGTGTGTCTCCACCTCTATTTATCTATATATCTATATGCCTACTGTATAATGCCTATATGTCTGGGCGCCAATACACAACAGAAAACCCCCCTCCTGGCATCCTTATGCCAGGACTTACAGAGGTGCCCAGACAACCAATAATTAACATAACTGGCCCCTTAAATAATAAAATGATATTCAGAGTCCAGACCCCTGTCCGATAAACCACACAAACCATATTTCCACCTGACCCCCCTGGAAAGACAAACAGCCTATTACATAGTAAAATAAGGAAAAACACACGCTCACCTAAGCACAAATGAACAAAATATAACAAAACATTACTCAAACAATACTATCATCGACCTTACTCATAAACTAAGACAAACTTCTGCCAGTATAAGCCGATACAAACACTACATTAATATCATTAACCTTACATGATCTATTGACTAAATAAACTACAAAACAAATGTAAGTAAATCATTTTAAACATAAACAAATCATATCTTGGCCTATACTGCATAATTACCATTCAAAACAACATGAATCAATCATAACATGCACAGTGACGAAATGGCACATGCAGCGCACATCTAAAACAAATAAAAACCTATGCTTAACGCAAAATCTTCGCCGTCAGTGACTCTGACAACCACCCAATTTCAAAGATAAGCACCCGTGTTTTGAAAACGATCCCAACATTCAAAATGAATCATTAAACCATAGTTTGACGTGCTATGCCCCCTGAATTTTCGACACCCCCCTTGACACAGGAGTGTCATATGAACTCCTTGAATGGTATCACATTTAAAACAGACAAACCCTTTGTAAATAGATTTGAAACTGAACCATGTGCTATCCCGAAATGGAACTCCTCATATAACTGAAATCCTATTTAAACCAAATCAAATTCCTATAGCCACTGATTAAATTCAAACACCTGCAAATGAAAAGTTGACACTCAAAACATATGACACAAATAATAAAACAAACAAATAAAACCCAAACAATAACTCCACACATACACGTGTCATTAACAACCCGTTCAAAAATAATAAATCATACTAAGTGACAAAACTGCCCATCACCGAATATTACATGTACTGAAACACATAAAACAAAAACAAAGATTCTCTAAGTTGAAATGCAATATCTCTAATGACAGCGGTCCTCTGCCATTCCTCCCCCACTGACCTTTGTTGAGGTCCCCTGAGTACACACCAAGTCCGTACACGCGACATGCGATAGACACACCTCTCTCACTTCAGCCAAGAGACGGCAGGTCTCACTAGCTCGCTATGCAGCTAATTGTTGCACTGACAAAATGAAAACAAACATCCCTAAGAATAGCACTATTCAGTACTTTGTTAAATCTAGTTGATCTGTATCAGCACAGAAAACAACAACCTGTTAGACATAACATCTTTCAACATTGATTAAAACCACGATTTCTCAGCATTAATCACAATTCAGATGAATCACGATTTCTTCTCTTTCTCCATGATGTAAATTGTTCAGATGTTCAGACACGCGGTAGGAAATGGCTCCCACATTTCTTTTTTCGCCTACAGAATAACAACGCTTTAGAAAATCTTCTTGATTCTCAGAGCTGAAATAGCTCTCAGATCTGTAGGTACAGAGCAGACCGTCACCATATACTACAGTACAAGTGTACCACAACTGCCCTGTAGTTGGTCATAGCATCTCCTTCCCGAGCAATCACAAGGCTCTGACTGGCCGCTTATTGCTTGTCATGTCAATCACGACAGCAATAGCATTGAAACTCTCCTCTTCTCCATCGTATCATGAACGTTGGAAGCTCCTCCCATGGGTCCTGGTCCAGAATAGTGTTCGTTCCGACACCTCATGCAACGAACGCCGTAGTATCTGTGAAGGGTCACCTGCTGTTTTGATCTCCCGACGGTAGGAGCTGATTTAGGAGCTCCTCCGTGTTCCGTAGACAGCTGCCCTGAGGCCACACCCCCCTGGGCTCTCCGTCCTCTCGGGATGACCCCATCTTCCTGGTGGTCCTGCCAGATGTCCCCTGTCGACATCTTCTGAACCTGGAGATCACTAGTGCAGTTGGAATCCGAACGGACTCCTCTCCTTTCCACACCCATTAAAGGAAGCATGCAGGCCCCTCTACAGAAATCTCTCGCTGAACTACCTAACAATTCACTGATGTCAAATCAACAAGCTCATGTATGCTAGGGCAGGACTGGCGGTTAAACTGAAAGGCACATTATTTTAACCCCGAAACCGTTCAACCTTGGTTGAAAACTCCACTTCCTGGAGACATGGGTCAGAAACCCCTCAGTCATGCTATTAGCTATAGTCAGCTGTCCCAACCACAGGGTTTACGACTCCCCATGATCAGTATGTAACATGTACGGTGATGTCAGCCGTCGCCTTCATCACCCCACACACACACCTTGACTAAGGCCAATAATTGTTCAAATTCACACCAAACCCTCTTCCTTGCACTCCACTTTGACATCAGACTCCAGTCACTTCTCACTCCTTAGAGCAGAGATCAAACTCTGCTCATATCTCACAATGAATCTTCTAAAACACAATAGTACAGAAGATAAGGACAGGACAGGAGGTCCTCGCTCGTATCTTATTTACGGTGAGAAGAGATGGCTCTCGCCTCTCCCCTCTTAGTCATACTTTACTGGATATAGCTTGGTGTTCATCCATACATTCATTCATTAATTTCGTTCGCTCATTCACACATACATTATTCTCAATCAAACACCGTGATTTCATTCACACATACTCACACTTTCAGGCTTGTGATCTTCTCATTTAAACCCCTGGCCAGTCTACCCATTTCAAGCTTCATATGACCTGGCAAACATTTCTGTTACTTCTGACACCTATAGGTGTACCAAATCAAATTCCACCGCCAAAACAAAAAAAGGTCAACAGTAGACATCTACCATCGCTATGCCTTTTTAAATGAGAAGATTCCATGCCTGCAGACATTTACACCACACACTAGGACAGAGTAGAAGTGTTATGTTTCTTCCACTATAAGGAGAGGATGGCCCCCCCCTTGACTCATGCCCTCACTCACGTGCTCCCACATTCCACACACTCATTTACACACAACCCTCTCATAAAATGAGTAGATGGAGATTTCTCACTTTAAACAACTTTCACACACTTCCTCATATGCACACGTACATACCGTACATGAATAGCCTAGTTCCCTTATCTAATTTAGTTCATTCATTCAGTTTATTTATTAACCTCCTATTCATTTCCAACCTTCATGTGAATATTTGACCGCCTGGAGGGATATTGTTCCCCCCTACTTACATCAGCATGCATATTGTCTTGTGGCATTAACATTTTGACTTGTGTCTACCGTCAGTATGACCCCTGCAGCCCCTGCAGAGGTTGCAGTCGGTCGCCCCGGTTACACTGACGCCAGAAATGACTGGATTCTCCACATATGTAACAAACGCTCAGGTTCCTCTAATGGGAATTACTACCCGGTCCTTGACGTCTAGGTGGTCTAACCCCTGGCAGAGGAGAGTATGGGAGGTACCGGGGTTCAGCCTGGCCGGCCCGTGGCGGCTGCTGCTGACTATTTGAACTAACCACCCTCTGTCCTGCCAGTTGAGCAGAACTTACCAGTTGGGCACAAGTCAACGCCCTCTGCATCTCCGCATCTTGTTCTGTCTGAGTAGTTAACTTTCTTCGGTACAGGTCGACATAACGCGCAACATGGTCTATATACATCGCTTTAGTCATGTTGGTAAGACCCACAACCTCCCTTAACTTCCTCTGCACCGTCTCGGGCAACCCTTGTTCAGTCCTGTGGCATATAAGCATCTGTTCTAGCATGCCCAATTCAGATTCTTTTGTCTTCGTCTCATCTAACCAAAGCCGTTGAATCCTTTTTACGTATTTTTCTGGATTCTCTTTCTCTCCCAGGGGCGCTAACACAATACTGTCATACAAGCTCATCAACTTCATCCCATCCATGGGTGTCTGAGTATATTTATTATTCATTATTAACCCTGTAAAATAAATACTAAACAAAATAATAAACAAACAACCCTCAAACAAAATAATAAAAACAACCTTCCTCAATCAAGACAAGGTCTCTTGTGTTTGTCTGAGTTCTTGCCCTGGCCTTTCTCTGTGGTGTGATGGGTTGACTAAAAACACAAAAATACAAAAGTAATGTCATTAGTATATTGTTCCCTTATATGTCCTACAGATTATTACTATTATTATTATTGTTACTTTCCTATTTCCTATTATTATTATTATTTTCCTAAATGTTCCAACCCGAATCAATATATATATATCATCCCCCCTTTAAAACATGTAGAACATGTTTTAACCATAGTCCACCACAGGCCAAGGCATAATGACCCATGCACAGCACCATCACTTCACGGGAGCAATCACAACAAAATCCCTTTCTATTCCATCAATTTTATCACTCCAAGTTAGGCCCGGAACTCTTAATGCATCACCCAACCATATTGTTCACCCGTTTAGCCCGAACAGCACACCAGGATCTACCGGAAACTACCAGCCCAATAACAGGCACATCATTATCTTGTATTATCTCGGCATAAGAAACTTAATCACCTACACCCATTTGGTGTCGAATCTAAACATGTAATACAACTGTCTACCCTTCTAGACATGGAAATGTAAGCCCCCAAAATAAACTATTCATTCACAGATTAGTCATTCATCCAATTAACCCGACTCCGCACAACAATTCTAAACTTAGGACCTTGTTTCTGCAATAATCAAATACTGTAGGGTGCATGATTCCGAAATATGACACCCCAAATATTATTGACACCTAGCCGTGTCGCCAGACCCACTCTGTCGACATGTTTTCCCCAAAATGACTCTTCCCATTAAAATGGAACTGCAAGAAAACACACTGACAAAACCATTAACTCCTACTCTACCTCGTCACATTACTACTACTTGTCGATGGTGGATTCAATACTTTGTAATATGACGGGATACGCCAGGTCCATGTACCTCACCATTTCCACTACTTTGGATGTGGTGAACCCAATACTTCACTAAGTAATGGCTTACATCATACACAGTCGGTCCCTGAATGCCCTCAAGTAAGCTGCCCATCAACTCATCATAGGCCTCTCTAGAGCCTTCTATTGGGGTACAATTAAATCCTAGGGGTCCGCGTGAACTTCTCCACATAGCACCTTCGCTGTATCTTATTTACTGCCAGTCTATCTTTCCTGACCCAACTTGTCTACCAACTGACCTCAGCTAACATTCCCACGTCCCCATATGGCCTCATTCAAACAATCGTTGTTACCTATGAAAATAGTTCCTCAAAGTTACTCCACAAATGACATATATGTTGTCAATGTCTTTCCTTTTCCTGCTCACACCCCATATATTTACTTATCTAAATGACGACAGCTCATACTTGCTCTTACTACCATTATCGAATTAATATGCCAACACCATCAGTGAGCTGCGAAAGCACTTTCCGCTGTACTGTACTGTATTTTACTCGCACTCTACCCTGACAACAAATTGAACCTCACCTCATCTCATCTTATCTGTGACACGCATTCCACCGGCCCTGAAGACCAGAGTGTAGCACAGGACTGTCATGCCTTATTACAAATACTATTCCAAATCAATTGTTATTCAACAAAACTATGCCTGTTATATACCATACTTACATCCTAATTAATCACTTAACTGATACAATATAACGTAGAGATTGACTGATTTTACACCGGTATATTTTCGACCTCCCATAACTGTAGTAGCACCTTAACTTAACTGTCCATCTTCATTTGTATAAGCATATCACTGCCCACACATGCTGACGTGATTCATGATCGATCACTTATCTAATACTATAATATTGACTCATTTACATTAGTATTGTAGTATTCGACCTGCTGAGCACCTGATCATAGTATGTCTTTACATTCAGCCCAAACAATCTAATACCCTGCACTAAACGTCTGTGTACAGAAGGACATGGGAGGTTTGTTACTTTTTTCCCATGTTGTAAACTAAGTCATAAACATTCTAATAGCGCTAGGCCAGCTGTTTTCCCTATGCTTTGTCAAGTCAAGATCCTGGTCAAACTAAAATCATATATCCTGGGGCACAACCATTTAAAGCTTACCAGACCCAACCACCCATTTCTATACACAGCAGCCATGAGTTACAAACCCTTCAAACAACTATATTTTAAATTATCACAATTATAGTTGTTAGTACTCTAATATATCATATTCCATGTAGGCCTATGACTTATTGCCATACTCTTTGTTTTTACCTACTGTAGACGCTCTGGATTAAAATAGAGCTCTAAATGCCTAAATTGTAAATTGCATTCCAGTTTTCTCTGAATTTCCTTAGATCTTTGCAAAAGATGTCACCAAATCAATCATCGTCACAATATTCTTATATGCCAATTAGTGACTAGTCGTTAGCCTGTGCCAGGCCGAAGTGTCCTTAAAAGTTATTATATTTACCCCCAATAAATGCAATCACTTCTATCAGCCACACAGTGTTCAGGCAAATTCTCCAATTTTATCTTTTACGTGCACATACAGTACATATCAGGTACACTACATAACTCTTTCCTTCGGGACTCTATTGGTGGGTGGGGCCTTGGGGCATTGGGGGTAAGTCCCTGCGACATACTAGTGTCATATCCAGAGGTGTACTTCTACATCAAGCTGCCTCACGCTACAAATGACATGGGATATATGGGATCCTGCCCTATGGGCCTCATGGCTTGGCAAGGCTACTTTACTCCCAATAGTCTCACTGAAATAACCCCGCGGGTTATCCACTAATTATTTTTTAACATTACCAATAACAAACGACAGCTACAAAGTAACTATCTTGGGAAGTAACCCTTTACATTCACAATAGGAAACACAACTAGAACTGTAGTTATGGTAAATTCCTGTCCACGAATGGGCTTTATAAGGTGATCCACTTTAACCCTCTCCTGCCTGTAGCATGAACCATGTTACACAGAGGAGAGGCGAATAGACAATGAACCAATTGTACGGGGTAATTATCTCACACAACAGCATGACCCCTCCCTGGCCAGCGAGTATAGGCCTACTATCTGATTACATTTTCAACAAACTTTTTGTAGAACTGCTTATTTTTAAAACACTTGCCTTCTCACTATATCAAATTTATCATCTTAAATTGTATTTCACTATCTGCTGTCCTAATAATTTCCTCAAAAGGTAATGTAATCCAGGTCCCAGTCTATACTACTTCAATAATATTTTCCCATTCCGTCTTATCTTAAACCTTAAACAGTTTACATTCTGCTTTTCTCTGAATATGTCTACAATTTAAATAACTTGCCATCGCGTATATTTCAGAGAACAGGAGATCTGGTGCATTTGGCTCTTAACTAATTTACACCATTAATCAGGGCATGGCCTGTCTGGGGACTTTAGACTATACATTTTAACCATGTCAGGGGAGAACAATCGCTCCATTTTTTACGGCTTAGGGAATTCACATGCAATTTTCCCAATTAACAACAACGTCAGACCATGAGCTGATCAGAACGAGGCAATACACTATTTTAATAGTGATTATAGCTACCATTTTTCATAAAGGCTTAACCCCACACCATAAATTATATAGTGAAGTCAATAGACGAGGCTATCGTTGGTCACTATTATACCTAAATTACTTTTTAGCTCCACGTTCTGATACAGCTTGTCCACAATGCATTTAATCATTAAAAGAACAATGTCCACGGCACTACATGTGCTTCGAATATGGCCTAAGGAAATCTGTAGACTTCTGCTCTTACTACAGCCATCTGCCTAAACATGGTGTCCCAAAACATTCCAGCAAGCCCTGCGCTGTGATAACCGGGTAATCATGGCTCCATGAACAACAGCTGGGTTTATGTCACAATGTGGTCAGATATTTTCACTCCAAAGCAACACAAAGAATACCTATAGAATTAATTAACCTTTATATTCTCATCATACACATTTGATCACTCCTCAGACATACAGTATGTGTTTTAGCATATCTCCCTATACTTTTTCAGTCCTCCGCTAGAGGATCATGACACTTCATATAGAATGGATTTATCTACATCCAGTTATACTAAGTATTATTTTTCATACCTATCTCCACTTTAGGCTCCCGGCTGTTAACTATTTAACATCACTCTTCACAACGATCTCTCACACTCCTTTTCTTCTCATTCTGTCTGTCTCTCTCTCTTCCCCACACACATACGGGCAGACAGACATTTAAACCGTCATGACAGTCAAATCCATATAGCGCTCAACATTATTTTATGCTCTCGCTAGCAGCGGGACCCACAAGGCGACTGGCGAGGATTATAACCTCCCTTATTAGTAGCTACGAACTTAGGCAAGACAATTTGTCTCCCTTTTAGATCATACACTCACAGACACACTACACGTAGGACAAACACACACGCACAGCTCGCTCAAACAAACAGACACATGCATGCAGCCACAAGTAATCGAGTATTTCTACTCTCCCCTGCAGCGCGCATGCGGAGTCTGTGGACCATACTCCTCTATACACTCCTCTCCCAACTAACATAGGCCAATTATTCAATACACCAGCCCACAACCATACAACAACCGATCAACAGTCGCAGTATAAACAAAACAAAACTTAAAAAATCGCATCCAAGAGAGATAGATTGAGTGCAGCGAAACAAAAAAAGGAAAAATAAAAATAAAACACTTAGGGTCGGATCACCATTAGATAAATCCACGCAGGGCCGTGTGACCCACTTGTTGAGCATAGCCTATACACACAAGGATCCAGACATTGAGACACTCGGTCTAGATACGAGTATCCCAAATAAGAAAACAAATAAATAATTAAATGACGGAGGCTGACAGGAGTTGTCGTCACCGTTCCATGACACTTACGCACGCACACAGCCATAATAGACAGAGACACAGCCCACAGAAAGGCAGACAGATCGACCACACTTTTGACAACATACAACAAAAACAACCTACCCTATCATTGCAAATTCAATTTTAATCCAACCATTTTCATCACATCCATCATAATTAACTGGTACCAATCTGTACCTGGTGCCTCTATACACCTCCCAAGGCTCTCACGTTACCTGCCTACACATATTATAATGGGATGATTTTTTCACATGGGGTGAGCTCAAAGCCTTAATTCTATGTAACCCGCTTCTGTTTACATATTCAGTTTTAACAATTTTATATAACCTTGTGTCACATATTCAGTTTTAACATTCGAAAATTCTTTGCCACCCTCATGCGCTGCCCCACAGGTATAGTCGCGAATTATTACTCCGTTTAATTAGGACAGTCTCCCCGCGATCATTCCCCAGAATGATCGTTACCAACCAAGACGCAATCCCACGTCCCTAATTATTCCCAAAACGTAATAATTAAGCTTATGGCCGCCACTGCATTCATTCCATCAATCATGTCAAACCAGTTCATTGTACAGTATAAATGAAACAAATAAAAATACATCTCAAAATTAACAAATAACAGCCTCACGCACCATTCATTCCGTGTCAACTCGGTGTAGGCTACCCGCCGACATTATCCAGTGAGCCCCCGCTCCCGTCACCCAAAGCTGACGTTCATGTCACATAAACACATAAACACACCCCAGAACGATGCGGCCTTTACAAATAACCCAAATATACTGTACAATGGACGCATATAAAAGTCGTATAAACATGATCGCATTCAACACGTTCCTAGCAAGTCTTTTTTGGACAACATGGGGTATTTCCCAGATAAGCCTGTATAACCAACACAGGTTTGCAGTAGATTATTCACCGCTCGACTTAATATGGACTTAAATGACTCCAGCGCAGTCGGCACAACATCGCACAGATCCGGGAAACCCTGTGTCATCACATTTCAGTTTTCACTTTTTATTTTAGTTTTATATTTTATATCATTCCATTTAATTTAATTCAATTTCACTTTCAATTAGTTTTACAATTTTATATCAATCTACTTTATCTCTGGCAATTGCGATTCCCAGAAATAGAGTAGGTAATCATTATTATTAATAATAATAATTAATAATAATAATAATTATTATTAATCATGGACTCTCACTGCCTGCAGTTTAGTAATACTCTCACCATTATGCAACCGACGCCAAATCAACGTAGGTTCTTTCCGTTAACCTGTTCCTGGAAACGCAGTGAGTCAACTCACCAGGTCTCCCCCCCAAAAAAATAAAAAAAAACAGGCTGAGATCGTCCGCAGCTAGCTCGCCAGATTTGTAGTAAATTAAATATGGATAATGCCATAATGGTGGAGAATATACCTTGCAGGTTTCAGTAGAACAGATTCGAGAATCCAGGCACATCCATTAGCTTCCAATTGCATAGTTTATTCAGATTAGCCGAAATCATACGACATACAAGGCGGAATGCATCCTTGCAAGTGAGTTCTCACCACGATGCACAGTTAATATACACATTCAATTGTCCAGTTTCCACTTAGTGCATGTACGTGCATGTGAGTAGACTTTCATTGGTGTTCTTGTGTGTCAGAGGTGTGTGTGCTCTTAACGACTCTCCTGCCCTGGTGCTGAACCCAGTCCGGACATATGGCTATGATATATGGGTCCAAACTGCCTGAGTCACCTCGCCCAAACTCAGCTTTGTCCTCATCTCCTCCGGCTCTCTGACCTGTATGACCCTGGCCATAATAGACCCTCTTATGTATCAGCTTCTCACATCATGGCTTATTTGGTGACATACCTATATCCTTCACCTAACCGACAATTTCTACTAGATGTGAACTACATGTCATATCAATCAGGTCTTATGTTGTGGATGTAAGTACAGGTGTCCTATATGTGTATTCATGACTTGATCAAACAATTATAACATACTAAAGATGAAAGGCTTTCTCTCTCTCTCCAAAGGGGAAAAGCCTAGGGCAGGGGGTGGTCATGGTCTCTTCTGCATACCCACTTTGAGTTCCTCCCACTGTTTTAGTTGGAGGTAGTCAGGTTACTGGGTCTCTCCCCATATCTATCCCAGAGTGTGTCTCCACCTCTATTTATCTATATATCTATATGCCTACTGTATAATGCCTATATGTCTGGGCGCCAATACACAACACTACCACATCCCCTGTACCTTTATTATTATTTTATTAAGGTGCAATGTAAGTTCAATTTGTTTCCACTTAAGTATAAGACAGTGATCTGGTTTCTGTACAAAAACAGCAAATTACTATATTGTCAAATCATAGCCATTGTGTAATGTGTAGGCCTGTGTGCAGAAACATGTGTCCATACAGTATTATTAATTAATGGTCAGGATAAATTATCATATCCTATATTCACGATTACATTGTTATTAACAACAGAGACACAATAGCAGCAACAACTGTATTTGTGTAAACCTGGGAAGCCGGACAACGTTAAGTCTTTAAGTCATTGTTCAGGTTGCTCTGAGGGAATGAGGAGCACTCAGGTGTGTGGAATTAGTTTCAATAGGGTTGTGATGACTGCACTTTTATTCAATGTTTTGTTTTTCAAATGCTAAATAATGAACAAAACCCCTGGTTAAATGTAAACAGGCTAAATGATGATGGCTGATGCTTCATTCACTATAGACAATGCATTCAAATGCAGAGATTAAACGTGTTAATGGTCACTGGTTGTCTGGCATTGGACAGATCACCTGTTAATGATCACATTATGGATGCACTGAGACCATTTTACACCTCTTTGACTCGGATGAGTTCCAGCAGAACTACAGAAATAGGTCAATCACACAGAACTTAATATTACCCTTTGTGAAATGTTAAAGGTGTTGTAAGGGATATGTATAGTTAAAATAGCTCTAGTAATCATTGATATAAGTATTGTTTGTTCAGTAACAGAAGTCTTCCCATGTCTCCATATCCAGTCATATAACTCATATAGGATACATACAGAATATAAGTGATATACAGTAAGTGAAACTTTCAAACATGTTAGGGGATCTACTCAGACTTTTGTGAGGACCCTATTTTTTAAGTTGATTTGTTTAACATAATGTCACTATATAGATCAAGTGTATATTTTAATTATATACTAAGAAGAAAAAAACAGGGAAAAAATATATTTTAAAGCACAAACAAACGATTGATTCAACATTTTATTCACTGTTTGTAGAATGGGTACAGTTCAACACAAGTACAGGTCAATACAAAAAACCTGATACGAGGCAAAATAAACAAAAACATCAGAACATCTAACATTTAATTACATTTGGTCTGGCTAAACCATAGACTGTTCTTTCCTAATCATTTATCTGGACCCCTGGATTTTTTAAGTTGATGTGTTTAACATAATGTGTCATTATAGACTATAGATCAAGCTTGTACAACAGGAAGAAAAAACAACTTTTTGTTATAGCATTTTGAATATCCATCGTAACTAAATACATAGGCAGTTTGTTTTAGTGTTGAGTAACACAACAATTATTGATATTCTATATTTTTTGTAAAGCACAGACAAACGATTGATTCAACATTTTATTCAACTTGTAGAATGGTTACAGTTCAACAAAGTACAGGTCAAAAAACCAGATACGAGGAAATATAAACAACTAAATTGTTTACACCATGGGGATCCTCCATTTTTCAATTAATCCGAACATTTAATGACATGCAACTAAAATGGTCTAAATGTAAACTACAGCAAATCTAGGGAATCTGTAACATGGCAGAAGACCAGTCCGTTCAAATAGTATGTTACATTTACTTGCAATTCATCTATACATGGAAACATTTGTTTCATCACCATCCTATTAATCTAGAATTAGCATGCTCATATACATGTAATGCGTTTAAACCGTTTAGCCTTAAACAATTATTTAAAAAATACCATATGGATCAACATGTTACACTTGTTGTAATGTGGATTCATATGTGTGCGGTCATCACATTTTCAGTGGCTCCAATTAGTACAATTCTAACACAAGAACAGTTTAAATCCAGTGTGTACAACCTTGTGAAAGTCTAAATTATTTGAATTACTAAAAGATTTTCCACACACATCACAATTATGTAGGTTTCTCTCCAGTGTGAATTATCTTGTGTGTTTTAAGGCTGGCCAAATGAGAGAAGTGAACAATGATCACATCCATAGGGTTTCTCTCCAGTGTGAATTATCTGGTGTCTTTTAAGGTTGGCCAAAAGAGAGAAGTGTTGTCCACACTGATCACATCTTTAGGGTTTCTCTCCAGTGTGAATTCTCTGGTGGCTTTTAAGGCTGGACATTTGAGAGAAGTGTTGTCCACACTGATCACATCCATAGGGTTTCTCTCCAGTGTGGATTCGCTTGTGTGTTTTAAGGTTGGCCAAATGAGAGAAGTGTTGTCCACAATGACCACATCCATAGGGTTTCTCTCCAGTGTGATTTAGCTTGTGTGTTTTAAGGTTGGCCAACTGAGAGAAGTGTTGTCCACACTGATCACATCCATAGGGTTTCTCTCCAGTGTGAATTCGCTTGTGTGTTTTAAGGGTGGTCAAATGAGAGAAGTGTTGTCCACACTGATCACATCCATAGGGTTTCTCTCCAGTGTGATTTAGCTTGTGTGTTTTAAGGTTGGCCAACTGAGAGAAGTGTTGTCCACACTGATCACATCCATAGGGTTTCTCTCCGGTGTGAATTATCTGGTGTGTTTTAAGATTTGACATTTGAGAGAAGTGTTGTCCACACTGATCACATCCATAGGGTTTCTCTCCAGTGTGAATTCTCTGGTGGCTTTTAAGGTTGGCCAACTGAGAGAAGTGTTGTCCACACTGATCACATCCATAGGCTTTCTCTCCAGTGTGAATTCTCTGGTGTGTTTTAAGATTTGACATTTGAGAGAAGTGTTGTCCACAATGATCACATCCATAGGGTTTCTCTCCAGTGTGAATTTTCTGGTGGCTTTTAAGGCTGGACATTGTAGGGAAGCGTTTATCACACTGATCACATCCATAGGGTTTCTCTCCAGTATGAATTTTCTGGTGCTTTTTAAGGCTGGACATTTCAGAGAAGTGTTGTCCACACTGATCACATCCATAGGGTTTCTCTCCAGTGTGAATTCTCTGGTGGCTTTTAAGGCTGCCCAAATGAGAGAAGTGTTGTCCACACTGATCACATCCATAGGGTTTCTCTCCAGTGTGAATTCTCTTGTGTGTTTTAAGGTTGGCCAATTTAGAGAAGTGTTGTCCACACTGATCACATCCATAGGGTTTCTCTCCAGTGTGAATTCTCCGGTGAGTTTTCAGGGTGGACTTATCAGAGAAGTGTTGTCCACACTGATCACATCCATAGGGTTTCTCTCCAGTATGAATTCTCTGGTGACTGTTAAGTTTGGACATTGTAGGGAAGCGTTTACCACACTGATCACAACAGTGGTGTTTTTGCTTAGCCAAGCTTCTTTGTCCATTCACCTCTGGTAGAACAGGAAAACCAGACTGATGATGCAACACTGAATCAGAGACAAAGACAAATGAAACATTGCTTAGTTGTACTTCATGGACTTAAAATCTCAAAAATTTAATGTACACAATTTTACATTAGCATCCAATTATAGTTCGATTTGATGATCAAACTATACATTTCTAAAATGATCTGTTGTGCATTTTAGAAAAATAGGTATTTTAAGTGAATGCTAATATTAAAATAAAACAAATACACATGACTATGACATAGTGTATATCCATATAGACACTTAGTAACTTACAGAGGTCTTGGTGATCATTGGGTCCTCCCTGTTGAGCAGAACTGTTCATGGTGGCATTGGTAGAGTTCATCTTCAGCTGAAGTCTGGAGTCCACAGTCAGAAATGATTGATATCCTGGAGGAGTTCTGGAGAACTCTTCTTATAGAGAGAGCCTGAGGTGGAACCACTAACTGCTTGGTGTTGATTGGTCAAAGAGTGGAACAATAGAATCATGTCTCCACCAATCACAACCTAACAAACTGCTGCATGTGCTCCACCCCTCTCTAGCTCCTCCCCCAGGCCATGCTCTATGCAACATTCTAGAAATAAACTGCTAACTGTGAGATTACTTTGTAAGCTTCATATTTAATTAATCTAAACTATATCCATATCATGATACATTGATGTATGGACATAAGTACATCCTATTAGTCTATGTAGACGTGAGTAAAGTAAATGCAGGAGTCAGCATGAATCCCAAATAACAGACACTGTCAGAGTCGAAGCATATAATATAGAAAACATGATTAGTTAGTTATTGGTAAATCAGGAAACTAATAACTACAGCGGAGAAGAGAAAGAAAGTCAATCTCAATCAAATCCAGTGGGAAACAGAACCGTCTTTAACTGTGATTTAACATAAATAAGAGTTTTACATATGTGGTGCATAAAAACAGCTGGTTTATAATAAACGTTAAAAACATCAAATAAGTTGTTCCTACCGAACTCTCCATTGGGTCTCTATACTGGAGACTGAGGTTCACAAACTATATGCTATATGTACATGCAATGAGTATCTGGATAATATATGTCTAACAGTCTAACAGTATTGAATAATATAAGTGGATATTAATTAATGCAGCAGAGTCAAAGAGGATTGCTTCACATTCTTTCAGTAACATCAGAACCAAGTAGAACCAGCTCTGGTGAAGAAACAACTGCTCATACTGTGGTTTACATCACAGCATCTTACAAAGAAAAACTGCCACTCACCCCTAAAATGATTGCAGACAGTCTTCATAAATAGTACACAAGCCTTCATATTTAGCCCTCTCTTTAACATTATACTACCACATCCCCTGTTCCTTTATTATTATTTTATTAAGGTACAATATAAGTTCAATTTGTTTCCACTTTAGTATAGAAGACAGTGGTCTGGTTTCTGTACAAAAACAGCAAATTACTATATTGTCAAATCATAGCCATTGTGTAATGTGTAGGCCTGTGTGCAGAAACATGTGTCCATACAGTATTATTAATTAATGGTCAGGATAAATTATCATATCCTATATTCACGATTACATTGTTATTAACAACAGAGACACAATAGCAGCAACAACTGTATTTGTGTAAACCTGGGAAGCCGGACAACGTTAAGTATTTAAGTCATTGTTCAGGTTGCTCTGAGGGAATGAGGAGCACTCAGGTGTGTGGAATTAGTTTCAATAGGGTTGTGATGACTGCACTTTTATTCAATGTTTTGTTTTTCAAATGCTAAATAATGAACAAAACCCCTGGTTAAATGTAAACAGGCTAAATGATGATGGCTGATGCTTCATTCACTATAGACAATGCATTCAAATGCAGAGATTAAACGTGTTAATGGTCACTGGTTGTCTGGCATTGGACAGATCACCTGTTAATGATCACATTATGGATGCACTGAGACCATTTTACACCTCTTTGACTCGGATGAGTTCCAGCAGAACTACAGAAATAGGTCAATCACACAGAACTTAATATTACCCTTTGTGAAATGTTAAAGGTGTTGTAAGGGATATGTATAGTTAAAATAGCTCTAGTAATCATTGATATAAGTATTGTTTGTTCAGTAACAGAAGTCTTCCCATGTCTCCATATCCAGTCATATAACTCATATAGGATACATACAGAATATAAGTGATATACAGTAAGTGAAACTTTCAAACATGTTAGGGGGATCTACTCAGACTTTTGTGAGGACCCTATTTTTTAAGTTGATTTGTTTAACATAATGTCACTATATAGATCAAGTGTATATTTTAATTATATACTAAGAAGAAAAAAACAGGGAAAAAATATATTTTAAAGCACAAACAAACGATTGATTCAACATTTTATTCACTGTTTGTAGAATGGGTACAGTTCAACACAAGTACAGGTCAATACAAAAAACCTGATACGAGGCAAAATAAACAAAAACATCAGAACATCTAACATTTAATTACATTTGGTCTGGCTAAACCATAGACTGTTCTTTCCTAATCATTTATCTGGACCCCTGGATTTTTTAAGTTGATGTGTTTAACATAATGTGTCATTATAGACTATAGATCAAGCTTGTACAACAGGAAGAAAAAACAACTTTTTGTTATAGCATTTTGAATATCCATCGTAACTAAATACATAGGCAGTTTGTTTTAGTGTTGAGTAACACAACAATTATTGATATTCTATATTTTTTGTAAAGCACAGACAAACGATTGATTCAACATTTTATTCAACTTGTAGAATGGTTACAGTTCAACAAAGTACAGGTCAAAAAACCAGATACGAGGAAATATAAACAACTAAATTGTTTACACCATGGGGGTCCTCCATTTTTCAATTAATCCGAACATTTAATGACATGCAACTAAAATGGTCTAAATGTAAACTACAGCAAATCTAGGGAATCTGTAACATGGCAGAAGACCAGTCCGTTCAAATAGTATGTTACATTTACTTGCAATTCATCTATACATGGAAACATTTGTTTCATCACCATCCTATTAATCTAGAATTAGCATGCTCATATACATGTAATGCGTTTAAACCGTTTAGCCTTAAACAATTATTTAAAAAATACCATATGGATCAACATGTTACACTTGTTGTAATGTGGATTCATATGTGTGCGGTCATCACATTTTCAGTGGCTCCAATTAGTACAATTCTAACACAAGAACAGTTTAAATCCAGTGTGTACAACCTTGTGAAAGTCTAAATTATTTGAATTACTAAAAGATTTTCCACACACATCACAATTATGTAGGTTTCTCTCCAGTGTGAATTATCTTGTGTGTTTTAAGGCTGGCCAAATGAGAGAAGTGAACAATGATCACATCCATAGGGTTTCTCTCCAGTGTGAATTATCTGGTGTCTTTTAAGGTTGGCCAAAAGAGAGAAGTGTTGTCCACACTGATCACATCTTTAGGGTTTCTCTCCAGTGTGAATTCTCTGGTGGCTTTTAAGGCTGGACATTTGAGAGAAGTGTTGTCCACACTGATCACATCCATAGGGTTTCTCTCCAGTGTGGATTCGCTTGTGTGTTTTAAGGTTGGCCAAATGAGAGAAGTGTTGTCCACAATGATCACATCCATAGGGTTTCTCTCCAGTGTGATTTAGCTTGTGTGTTTTAAGGTTGGCCAACTGAGAGAAGTGTTGTCCACACTGATCACATCCATAGGGTTTCTCTCCAGTGTGAATTCGCTTGTGTGTTTTAAGGGTGGTCAAATGAGAGAAGTGTTGTCCACACTGATCACATCCATAGGGTTTCTCTCCAGTGTGATTTAGCTTGTGTGTTTTAAGGTTGGCCAACTGAGAGAAGTGTTGTCCACACTGATCACATCCATAGGGTTTCTCTCCGGTGTGAATTATCTGGTGTGTTTTAAGATTTGACATTTGAGAGAAGTGTTGTCCACACTGATCACATCCATAGGGTTTCTCTCCAGTGTGAATTCTCTGGTGGCTTTTAAGGTTGGCCAACTGAGAGAAGTGTTGTCCACACTGATCACATCCATAGGCTTTCTCTCCAGTGTGAATTCTCTGGTGTGTTTTAAGATTTGACATTTGAGAGAAGTGTTGTCCACAATGATCACATCCATAGGGTTTCTCTCCAGTGTGAATTTTCTGGTGGCTTTTAAGGCTGGACATTGTAGGGAAGCGTTTATCACACTGATCACATCCATAGGGTTTCTCTCCAGTATGAATTTTCTGGTGCTTTTTAAGGCTGGACATTTCAGAGAAGTGTTGTCCACACTGATCACATCCATAGGGTTTCTCTCCAGTGTGAATTCTCTGGTGGCTTTTAAGGCTGCCCAAATGAGAGAAGTGTTGTCCACACTGATCACATCCATAGGGTTTCTCTCCAGTGTGAATTCTCTTGTGTGTTTTAAGGTTGGCCAATTTAGAGAAGTGTTGTCCACACTGATCACATCCATAGGGTTTCTCTCCAGTGTGAATTCTCCGGTGAGTTTTCAGGGTGGACTTATCAGAGAAGTGTTGTCCACACTGATCACATCCATAGGGTTTCTCTCCAGTATGAATTCTCTGGTGACTGTTAAGTTTGGACATTGTAGGGAAGCGTTTACCACACTGATCACAACAGTGGTGTTTTTGCTTAGCCAAGCTTCTTTGTCCATTCACCTCTGGTAGAACAGGAAAACCAGACTGATGATGCAACACTGAATCAGAGACAAAGACAAATGAAACATTGCTTAGTTGTACTTCATGGACTTAAAATCTCAAAAATGTAATGTACACAATTTTACATTAGCATCCAATTATAGTTCGATTTGATGATCAAACTATACATTTCTAAAATGATCTGTTGTGCATTTTAGAAAAATAGGTATTTTAAGTGAATGCTAATATTAAAATAAAACAAATACACATGACTATGACATAGTGTATATCCATATAGACACTTAGTAACTTACAGAGGTCTTGGTGATCATTGGGTCCTCCCTGTTGAGCAGAACTGTTCATGGTGGCATTGGTAGAGTTCATCTTCAGCTGAAGTCTGGAGTCCACAGTCAGAAATGATTGATATCCTGGAGGAGTTCTGGAGAACTCTTCTTATAGAGAGAGCCTGAGGTGGAACCACTAACTGCTTGGTGTTGATTGGTCAAAGAGTGGAACAATAGAATCATGTCTCCACCAATCACAACCTAACAAACTGCTGCATGTGCTCCACCCCTCTCTAGCTCCTCCCCCAGGCCATGCTCTATGCAACATTCTAGAAATAAACTGCTAACTGTGAGATTGCTTTGTAAGCTTCATATTTAATTAATCTAAACTATATCCATATCATGATACATTGATGTATGGACATAAGTACATCCTATTAGTCTATGTGGACGTGAGTAAAGTAAATGCAGGAGTCAGCATGAATCCCAAATAACAGACACTGTCAGAGTCGAAGCATATAATATAGAAAACATGATTAGTTAGTTATTGGTAAATCAGGAAACTAATAACTACAGCGGAGAAGAGAAAGAAAGTCAATCTCAATCAAATCCAGTGGGAAACAGAACCGTCTTTAACTGTGATTTAACATAAATAAGAGTTTTACATATGTGGTGCATAAAAACAGCTGGTTTATAATAAAGGTTAAAAACATCAAATAAGTTGTTCCTACCGAACTCTCCATTGGGTCTCTATACTGGAGACTGAGGTTCACAAACTATATGCTATATGTACATGCAATGAGTATCTGGATAATATATGTCTAACAGTCTAACAGTATTGAATAATATAAGTGGATATTAATTAATGCAGCAGAGTCAAAGAGGATTGCTCCACATTCTTTCAGTAACATCAGAACCAAGTAGAACCAGCTCTGGTGAAGAAACAACTGCTCATACTGTGGTTTACATCACAGCATCTTACAAAGAAAAACTGCCACTCACCCCTAAAATGATTGCAGACAGTCTTCATAAATAGTACACAAGCCTTCATATTTAGCCCTCTCTTTAACATTATACTACCACATCCCCTGTTCCTTTATTATTATTTTATTAAGGTACAATATAAGTTCAATTTGTTTCCACTTTAGTATAGAAGACAGTGGTCTGGTTTCTGTACAAAACTGGTCAAGGCCTAACGACACATTAGTATATTGTCAAATCATATCCCATTGTGTAATGTGTAGTCCTGTGTGCAGAAACATGTCCATACAGTATTTTAATTAATGATCAGGATAAGTCAGGATAAATTATCATATTCACGATTAGCCTACATTGTGTAATCGTTTCTGTAGACTTAGATAGCATTTGATACAGACTATGTAGACAGCACTATAATTGCATTGTATGTAGTCATAGCACGTCATAGTAGGCCTACATATGTATAGCATAGTATAGTATATATGTATAGTTTCATTATATAGATATTCCACTGTTACTTTCTTATCTTACGCATGTTTCATGATAAATGCTTTGTATGTTCTTGCTTAATGTAAATCGCTCTGGATTAAGAGCGCCTGCTAAATACCTAAATTGTAGATTGTAATTGTTATTAACAACAGAGACAGAATAACAGCAACAACTGTATTTGTGTAAACCTGTGAAACCGGACAACATTAAGTCTTTAAGTCATTGTTCAGGTTGCTCTGAGGGAATGAGGAGCACTCAGGTGTGTGGAATTAGTTTCAATAGGGTTGTGATGACTGCACTTTTATTCAATGTGTTTTTTTTCCAAATGCTAATAATGAACAAAACCCCAGGTTAAAATGTAAACAGGCTAAATGATGATGGCTGATGCTTCATTCACTATAGACAATGCATTCAAATGCAGATGTTAAACGTGTTAATGGTCACTGGTTGTCTGACATTGGACAGATCACCTGTTAATGATCACATTATGGATGCACTGAGACCATTTTACACCTCTTTGACTCGGATGAGTTCCAGCAGAACTACATAAATAGGTCTATCACACAGAATAATATTACCCTTTGTGAAATGTTAAAGGTGTAAGGGATATGTGTAGTTAAACATTTTTAATCAATTTTTTAAGTTGATTTGTTTAACATAATGTAACTATATAGATCAAGTGTACATTTTAATAAGAAGAAAAAAACAGGGAAAAAAGATTTTAAAGCACGAACAAATGATTGATTCAACATTTTATTCACTGTTTGTAGAATGGGTACAGTTCAACAAAAGTACAGGTCAATACAAAAAACCTGATACGAGGCAAAATAAACAAAAACATCAGAACATCTAACATTTAATTACATTTGGTCTGGCTAAACCATAGACTGTTCTTTCCTAATCATTTATCTGGACCCCATTTATTAAGTTGATGTGTTTAACATAATGTGTCATTAGAGACTATAGATCAAGCTTGTACAACAGGAAGAAAAAACAACCTTTCGTAATAGCATTTTGAATATCCATCGTAACTAAATACATGGGCAGTTTGTTTTAGTGTTGAGTAACACAACAATTATTGATATTCTATATTTTTTGTAAAGCACAGACAAACGATTGATTCAACATTTTATTCAGTTTGTAGAATGGTTACAGTTCAACAAAAGTACAGGTCAAAAAACCTGATACGAGGAAAAATAAACAACTAAATTGTTTACACCATGGGGGTCCTAATCCGAACATTTAATGACATGCAAATAAAATGGTCTAAATGTAAACTACAGCAAATCTGGGGAATCTGTAACATGGCAGAAGACCAGTCCGTTCAAATAGTATGTTACATTTACTCGCAATTCATCTGTACATGGAAACATTTGTTTCATCACCATCTAGAATTAGCATGCTCAAATACATGTAATGTGTTTAAACCGTTTAGCCTTAAACAATTGTTACAAAAATACCATATGGATCAACATGTTACACTTGTTGTAATGTGGATTCATATGTGTGCGGTCATCACATTTTCAGTGGCTCAAATTAGTAAAATTTTACACAAGAACAGTTTAAATCCAGTTTGTACAACCTTGTGAAAGTCTAAATTATTTGAATTACTAAAAGCTTTCCACACACATCACAATTATTTAGGTTTCTCTCCAGTGTGAATTCTCTGGTGGCCTTTAAGGTTGGCCAAATCAGAGAAGTGTTTCCCACACTGATCACATCCATAGGGTTTCTCTCCAGTGTGAATTCGCTTGTGTGTTTTAAGGTTGGCCAAACGAGAGAAGTGTTGTCCACAATGATCACATCCATAGGGTTTCTCTCCAGTATGAATTTTCTGGTGCTTTTTAAGGCTGGACATTTCAGAGAAGTGTTTCCCACACTGATCACATCCATAGGGTTTCTCTCCAGTGTGAATTCGCTTGTGTTTTTTAAGGTTGGCCAAATCAGAGAAGTGTTTCCCACACTGATCACATCCATAGGGTTTCTCTCCAGTGTGAATTCTCTGGTGCTTTTTAAGGCTGGACATTTCAGAGAAGTGTTGTCCACACTGATCACATCCATAGGGTTTCTTTCCGGTGTGAATTCGCTTGTGTGTTTTAAGGTTGGCCAAACGAGAGAAGTGTTGTCCACACTGATCACATCCATAGGGTTTCTCTCCAGTGTGAATTCTCTGGTGGCTTTTAAGGTTGGACAACTGAGAGAAGTGTTGTCCACACTGATCACATCCATAGAGTTTCTCTCCAGTATGAATTTTCTGGTGCGTTTTAAGGCTGGACATTTCAGAGAAGTGTTGTCCACACTGATCACATCCATAGGGTTTCTCTCCAGTGTGAATTCTCTGGTGGCTTTTAAGGCTGCCCAAATGAGAGAAGTGTTGTCCACACTGATCACATCCATAGGGTTTCTCTCCAGTGTGAATTCTCTTGTGTGTTTTAAGGTTGACCAATTTAGAGAAGTGTTGTCCACACTGATCACATCCATAGGGTTTCTCTCCAGTGTGAATTCTCCGGTGAGTTTTCAGGGTGGACTTATCAGAGAAGTGTTGTCCACACTGATCACATCCATAGGGTTTCTCTCCAGTATGAATTCTCTGGTGACTGTTAAGTTTGGACATTGTAGGGAAGCGTTTACCACACTGATCACAGCAGTGGTGTTTTTGCTTAGCCAAGCTTCTTTGTCCATTCACCTCTGGTAGAACAGGAAAACCAGACTGATGATGCAACACTGAATTGGAGACAAAGACAAATGAAACATTGCTTAGTTTAGTTGTACTTCATGGACTTAAAATCTCAAGTTAATGTACACAATTTTACATTAGCATCCAATTATAGTTCGATTTGATGATCAAACTATACATTTCTAAAATGATCTGTTGTGCATTTTAGAAAAATAGGTATTTTAAGTGAATGCTAATATTAAAATAAAACAAATGCACACGACTATTTCTGACATAGTGTATATCCATATAGACACTTAGTAACTTACAGAGGTCTTGGTGATCATTGGGTCCTCCCTGTTGAGCAGAACTGTTCATGGTGGCATTGGTAGAGTTCATCTTCAGCTGAAGTCTGGAGTCCACAGTCAGAAATGATTGATATCCTGGAGGAGTTCTGGAGAACTCTTCTTATAGAGAGAGCCTGAGGTGGAACCACTAACTGCTTGGTGTTGATTGGCCAAAGAGTGGAACAATAGCATCATGTCTCCACCAATCACAACCTAACAAACTGCTGCATGTGCTCCACCCCTCTGTAGCTCCTCCCCCAGGCCATGCTCTATGCAACATTCTAGAAATAAACTGCTAACTGTGAGATTGCTTTGTAAGCTTCATATTTAATGAGTCTAAACTATATCCATATTATGATACATTGATGTATGGACATAAGTACATCCTATTAGTCTATGTGGACGTGAGTAAAGTAAATTCAGGAGTCAGCATGAAGCCCAAATAACAGACACTGTCAGAGTCAAAGCATATAATATAGAACACATGATTAGTTAGTTATTGGTAAATCAGGAAACAACTGTCTGAAACAAAATAAATAAAAAATAACAAAACATTACATGCAGCGGAGAAGAGAAAGAAAGTCAAACTCAATCAAATCCAGTGGGAAACAGAACCGTCTTTAACATAAATAAGAGTTTTTACATATGTGGTGCATAAAAACAGCTGGTCAAAACTGGTCAAGGCCTAACAACACATTAGTATATTGTCAAATGGTATCCCATTGTGTAATGTGTAGTCCTGTGTGCAGAAACATGTCCATACAGTAGGCTATTTTAATTAATGATCAGGATATGTCAGGATAAATTATTATATCCTATATTCACGATTAGCCTACATTGTGTAATCGTTTCTGTAGACTTGGATAGCATTTGATACAGACTATGTAGACAGCACTATAATTGCATTGTATGTAGTCATAGCACGTCATAGTAGGCCTACATATGTATAGCATAGTATAGTATATATGTATAGTTTCATTATATAGATATTCCACTGTTACTTTCTTAGCTTACACATGTTTCATGATAAATGCTTTGTATGTTCTTGCTTAATGTAAATCGCTCTGGATTAAGAGCGCCTGCTAAATACCTAAATTGTAGATTGTAATTGTTATTAACAACAGAGACAGAATAACAGCAACAACTGTATTTGTGTAAACCTGTGAAACCGGACAACATTAAGTCTTTAAGTCATTGTTCAGGTTGCTCTGAGGGAATGAGGAGCACTCAGGTGTGTGGAATTAGTTTCAATAGGGTTGTGATGACTGCACTTTTATTCAATGTGTTTTTTTTCCAAATGCTAATAATGAACAAAACCCCAGGTTAAAATGTAAACAGGCTAAATGATGATGGCTGATGCTTCATTCACTATAGACAATGCATTCAAATGCAGATGTTAAACGTGTTAATGGTCACTGGTTGTCTGACATTGGACAGATCACCTGTTAATGATCACATTATGGATGCACTGAGACCATTTTACACCTCTTTGACTCGGATGAGTTCCAGCAGAACTACATAAATAGGTCTATCACACAGAACTTAATATTACCCTTTGTGAAATGTTAAAGGTGTTGTAAGGGATACGTGTAGTTAAAATGGCTCTAGTAATCATTGATATAATTATTATAACCTAACAAACTGCTGCATGTGCTCCACCCCTCTGTAGCTCCTCCCCCAGGCCATGCTCTATATGCAACATTCTAGAAATTAACGGCTAACTGTGAGATTGCTTTGTAAACTTCATATTTCATTAATCTAAACTATATCCATATTATGATACTATCTATGATACTATCGACCAAATAGGCAGTTTGTTTTAGTGTTGAGTAACACAACAGTTAATGATATTCTATATTTTTTGTAAAGCACAGACAAACGATTGATTCAACATTTTATTCAGTTTGTAGAAAGGTTACAGTTACATCAAAAGTACAGGTAAAAAAAAACCTGATGCGAGGAAAGATAAACAACACATTTATTTACACCAGGGTCCTCCATTTTTCAATTCATCTGAACATTTAATGACATAAAACTAAAATGGTCTAAATGTAAACTACAGCTAATCTGGGGAATCTGTAACATGGCAGAAGACCAGTCCGTTCAAATAGTATGTTACATTTACTTGCAATTCATCTATACATGGAAACATTTGTTTCATCACCATCCTATTAATCTAGAATTAGCATGCTCATATACATGTAATGCGTTTAAACAGTTTAGCCTTAAACAATTGTTTAAAAAATACCATATGGATCAACATATTACACTTGGTTGTAATGTGGATTCATATGTGTGCGGTCAACACATTTTCAATGGCTCAAATTAGTAAAATTCTAACACAAGAACAGTTTAAATCCAGTGTGTACAACCTTGTGAAAGTCTAAATTATTTGAATTACTAAAAGCTTTTCCACACACAACACAATTATTTTGGATTCTCTCCAGTGTGAATTTTCTGGTGGCCTTTAAGGTTGGCCAAATCAGAGAAGTGTTTCCCACACTGATCACATCCATAGGGTTTCTCTCCAGTGTGAATTCTCTGGTGCTTTTTAAGGCTGGACATTTCAGAGAAGTGTTTCCCACACTGATCACATCCATATGGTTTCTCTCCAGTGTGAATTCGCTTGTGTGATTTAAGGTTGGCCAAACGAGAGAAGTGTTGTCCACAATGATCACATCCATAGGGTTTCTCTCCAGTATGAATTTTCTGGTGCTTTTTAAGGCTGCCCAAATGAGAGAAGTGTTGTCCACACTGATCACATCCATAGGGTTTCTCTCCGGTGTGAATTATCTGGTGTGTTTTAAGATTTGACATTTGAGAGAAGTGTTGTCCACACTGATCACATCCATAGGGTTTCTCTCCAGTGTGAATTCTCTGGTGGCTTTTAAGGTTGGCCAACTGAGAGAAGTGTTGTCCACACTGATCACATCCATAGGGTTTCTCTCCAGTGTGAATTCGCTGGTGACTTTCCAGGGTGAACATGACAGAGAAGTGTTGTCCACACTGATCACATCCATAGGGTTTCTCTCCAGTATGAATTTTCTGGTGCTTTTTAAGGCTGGACATTTCAGAGAAGTGTTGTCCACACTGATCACATCCATAGGGTTTCTCTCCAGTGTGAATTCTCTGGTGGCTTTTAAGGCTGCCCAAATGAGAGAAGTGTTGTCCACACTGATCACATCCATAGGGTTTCTCTCCAGTGTGAATTCTCTTGTGTATTTTAAGGTTGGCCAATTTAGAGAAGTGTTGTCCACACTGATCACATCCATAGGGTTTCTCTCCAGTGTGAATTCTCTTGTGTGTTTTAAGGTTGGCCAATTTAGAGAAGTGTTGTCCACACTGATCACATCCATAGGGTTTCTCTCCGGTGTGAATTATCTGGTGTGTTTTAAGATTTGACATTTGAGAGAAGTGTTGTCCACACTGATCACATCCATAGGGTTTCTCTCCAGTGTGAATTCTCTGGTGACTGTTAAGTTTGGACATTGTAGGGAAGCGTTTACCACACTGATCACAGCAGTGGTGTTTTTGCTTAGCCAAGCTTCTTTGTCCATTCACCTCTGGTTGAACAGGAAAACCAGACTGATGATGCAACACTGAATTGGAGACAAAGACAAATGAAACATTGCTTAGTTGTACTTCATGGACTTAAAATCTCAAAAAGTTAATGTACACAATTTTACATTAGCATCCATTTATAGTTCGATTCGATGATAGAACTATACATTTCTAAAATGATCTGTTGTGCATTTTAGAAAAAATAGGTATTTTAAGTCAATGCTAATATAAAATAAAACAAATACACATGACTATTTCTGACATAGTGTATATCCATATAGACAGTTAGTAACTTACAGAGGTCTTGGTGATCATTGGGTCCTCCCTGTTGAGCAGAACTGTTCATGGTGGCATTGGTAGAGTTCATCTTCAGCTGAAGTCTGGAGTCCACAGTCAGATGTGATCAGAAATGATTGATATCCTGGAGGAGTTGTGGAGAACTCTTCTTATAGAGAGAGCCTGAGGTGGAACCACTAACTGCTTGGTGTTGATTGGCCAAAGAGTGGAACAATAGAATCATCTCGCCACCAATCACAACCTAACAAAATGCTGCATGTGCTCCACCCCTCTGTAGCTCCTCCCCCAGGCCATGCTCTATGCAACATTCTAGAAATAAACTGCTAACTGTGAGATTGCTTTGTAAGCTTCATATTTAATGAATCTAAACTATATCCATATTATGATACATTGATGTATGGACATAAGTACATCTTATTAGTCTATGTGGACGTGAGTAAAGTAAATGCAGGAGTCAGCATGAATCCCAAATAACAGACACTGTCAGAGCCAAAGCATATAATATAGAACACATGATTAGTTAGTTATTGGTAAATCAGGAAACAAATGACTGAAACAAAATAAATTAAAAATAACAAAACATTACATGCAGCGGAGAAGAGAAAGAAAGTCAAACTCAATCAAATCCAGTGGGAAACAGAACCGTCTTTAACATAAATAAGAGTTTTTACATATGCGGTGCATAAAAACAGCTGGTTTATAATAAACCTTAAAAACATCAAAGGAGTAGTTCCTACCAAACTCTCCATTGGGTCTCTATACTGGAGACTGAGGTTCACAAACTATATGCTATATGTACATGCAATGAGTATCTGGATAATATATGTCTAACAGTCTAACAGTATTGAATAATATAAGTGGATATTAATTAATGCAGCAGAGTCAAAGAGGATTGCTCCACATTCTTTCAGTAACATCAGAACCAAGTAGAACCAGCTCTGGTGAAGAAACAACTGCTCATACTGTGGTTTACATCACAGCATCTTACAAAGAAAAACTGCCACTCACCCCTAAAATGATTGCAGTCAGTCTTCATAAATAGTACACAAGCCTTCATATTTAGCCCTCTCTTTAACATTATACTACCACATCCCCTGTTCCTTTATTATTATTTTATTAAGGTACAATATAAGTTCAATTTGTTTCCACTTTAGTATAGAAGACAGTGGTCTGGTTTCTGTACAAAACTGGTCAAGGCCTAACAACACATTAGTATATTGTCAAATCATATCCCATTGTGTAGTCCTGTGTGCAGAAACATGTCCATACAGTATTTTAATTAATGATCAGGATAAGTCAGGATAAATTATCATATCCTATATTCACGATTAGCCTACATTGTGTAATCGTTTCTGTAGACTTAGATAGCATTTGATACAGACTATGTAGACAGCACTATAATTGCATTGTATGTAGTCATAGCACGTCATAGTAGGCCTACATATGTATAGCATAGTATAGTATATATGTATAGTTTAATTATATAGATATTCCACTGTTACTTTCTTAGCTTACGCATGTTTCATGATAAATGCTTTGTATGTTCTTGCTTAATGTAAATCGCTCTGGATTAAGAGCGCCTGCTAAATACCTAAATTGTAGATTGTAATTGTTATTAACAGCAGAGACAGAATAACAGCAACAACTGTATTTGTGTAAACCTGGGAAACCGGACAACATTAAGTCTTTAAGTCATTGTTCAGGTTGCTCTGAGGGAATGAGGAGCACTCAGGTGTGTGGAATTAGTTTCAATAGGGTTGTGATGACTGCACTTTTATTCAATGTGTTTTTTTTTCCAAATGCTAATAATGAACAAAACCCCAGGTTAAAATGTAAACAGGCTAAATGATGATGGCTGATGCTTCATTCACTATAGACAATGCATTCAAATGCAGATGTTAAACGTGTTAATGGTCACTGGTTGTCTGACATTGGACAGATCACCTGTTAATGATCACATTATGGATGCACTGAGACCATTTTACACCTCTTTGACTCTGAGGAGTTCCAGCAGAACTACATAAATAGGTCTATCACACAGAACTTAATATTACCCTTTGTGAAATGTTAAAGGTGTAAGGGATATGTGTAGTTAAACATTTTTAATCAAATTTTTAAGTTGATTTGTTTAACATAATGTCACTACAGAGGCGCAACACTGACCGAACGCTAGGGGGGGATATAGAGCGGCGCCGCGAAGCGGCGCCGCCGAAAAATCCGTCCCCCCCGTCCCCCCCACCACCCTAGGGGAGGGGGGGATGGGGGGTCTAACCACCAAAACGTGGGGTTATGGTTAGGGTCGGATTACAGAGAGGTTGTTCCAGTGACTCAATGCACATACAAAACTGCTTTGGCACAGTTATTATTATTATGAATTACCTGGCTGTGATTCCTCCTCCTCCCATGTGTCCCATGCACAGTACTGTATGTAACAACAAGAGCCGTTCTAGGGCTACAGCAACGCCTAAAACAGGTCAAAACTCACTGACCTCATGTAAGTTAGCCTATTCTATATAAAATGTACAACACCTGGGCAGTTTTCAGGAGAGGAGAGGGTTCGCATGTTTTAAATATGTAGTTGCACCTTACCTGGTGTTGACAGTTGTGCTTTCATTAGTGGCTAATATAATAATATAAATCCCAAAGTGGGGTCCGGCCGTCCGGGGACCCCCAGAGGTCCTTGAGCCGTGAGTTCCAGGGGGTACAGCTACATGATAGTTTGGAACCAAATGGACCCTTGTCGCCTTAATTGTGGCATGTCATGTGGACGCAGCGGGGTCCTTGAAATTAAACGGGTTGAGAATCACTGCTACTGTATAAATCTTCTCCTTCTCTTCTCTTCAAATGGGGGGAGGGGGGTCCGCGGGCTAATACGTGTCCATTTGGGGGTCCTTGACACGAAAAGGTTTGGGAACCACTGTACTAGAGTAGAGGATAAAGTATATTCATTCATCTCCTATCGATCTAGTCAATACACGTTACCAAAAGTTGTGCGTGACACCAAAAGTGCTGACCTATTGAATACTGTTCCTGTATTATTAGAATCATTACGCAATCACCACAGAGTGCAAAGCACATTGGGTCACTGATGGCGGTGTAACAACTTCCCGAAGGTAGATGGGCCAAACCATTTTGGGATTTAGACAGGGGTGGATCAAATATACCCTTCAAAATATATCGCGTTTATGAACGCAGGATTTCACAAGTATTACTCCTAAGATAACTTTGGAGCCAGGGGGATAAAGGGGGGGACCCCCAAGCCAGAGGGGGATCCCCAAACTCATTTGGGGGGGACCAATGTGACGCTGGCAGGGGATTCGTCCCCTCCGTCCCCTAGCCTATTGCGCCCCTGTGTCACTATATAGATCAAGTGTACATTTTAATAAGAAGAAAAAAACAGGGAAAAAAGATTTTAAAGCACGAACAAATGATTGATTCAACATTTTATTCACTGTTTGTAGAATGGGTACAGTTCAACAAAAGTACAGGTCAATACAAAAAACCTGATACGAGGCAAAATAAACAAAATCATCAGAACATCTAACATTTAATTAAATTTGGTCTGGCTAAACCATAGACTGTTCTTTCCTAATCATTTATCTGGACCCCATTTATTAAGTTGATGTGTTTAACATAATGTGTCATTATCGACTATAGATCAAGCTTGTACAACAGGAAGAAAAAACAACCTTTCGTAATAGCATTTTGAATATCCATCGTAACTAAATACATAGGCAGTTTGTTTTAGTGTTGAGTAACACAACAATTATTGATATTCTATATTTTTTGTAAAGCACAGACAAACGATTGATTCAACATTTTATTCAGTTTGTAGAATGGTTACAGTTCAACAAAAGTACAGGTCAAAAAAACCTGATACGAGGAAATATAAACAACTAAATTTGAAAATTGTTTACACCAGGGTCCTCCATTTTTTAATTCATCCGAACATTTAATGACACAACTAAAATGGTCTAAATGTAAACTACAGCAAATCTGGGGAATCTGTAACATGGCAGAAGACCAGTCCGTTCAAATAGTATGTTACATTTACTTGCAATTCATCTATACATGGAAACATTTGTTTCATCAACATCCTATTAATCTATAATTAGCATGCTCATATACATGTAACGCGTTTAAACAGTTTAGCCTTAAACAATTGTTTAAAAAATACCATATGGATCAACATGTTACACTTGGTTGTAATGTGGATTCATGTGTGCGGTCATCACATTTTCAGTGGCTCAAATTAGTAAAATTCTAACACAAGAACAGTTTAAATCCAGTGTGTACAACCTTGTGAAAGTCTAAATTATTTGAATTACTAAAAGCTTTTCCACACACATCACAATTATTTAGGTTTCTCTCCAGTGTGAATTCTCTGGTGGCTTTTAAGGTGTGCCATTTGAGAGAAGTGTTTCCCACACTGATCACATCCATAGGGTTTCTCTCCAGTGTGAATTCGCTTGTGTGTTTTAAGGTTGGCCAACAGAGAGAAGTGTTGTCCACACTGATCACATCCATAGGCTTTCTCTCCGGTGTGAATTCGCTTGTGTGTTTTAAGGTTGGCCAACAGAGAGAAGTGTTGTCCACACTGATCACATCCATAGGCTTTCTCTCCAGTGTGAATTATCTGGTGTGTTTTAAGATTTGACATTGTAGGGAAGCGTTTATCACAATGATCACATCCATAGGGTTTCTCTCCAGTGTGAATTCTCTGGTGGCTTTTAAGGTTGGTCATTTCAGAGAAGTGTTGTCCACACTGATCACATCCATAGGCTTTCTCTCCAGTGTGAATTCTCTGGTGTGTTTTAAGATTTGACATTTGAGAGAAGTGTTGTCCACAATGATCACATCCATAGGGTTTCTCTCCAGTGTGAATTTTCTGGTGGCTTTTAAGGCTGGACATTGTAGGGAAGCGTTTATCACAATGATCACATCCATAGGGTTTCTCTCCAGTGTGAATTCTCTGGTGGCTTTTAAGGCTGGACATTTGAGAGAAGTGTTGTCCACACTGATCACATCCATAGGGTTTCTCTCCAGTGTGAATTTTCTGGTGGCTTTTAAGGCTGCCCAAATGAGAGAAGTGTTGTCCACACTGATCACATCCATAGGCTTTCTCTCCAGTGTGAATTTTCTGGTGGCTTTTAAGGTTGGACATTTGAGAGAAGTGTTGTCCACACTGATCACATCCATAGGGTTTCTCTCCAGTGTGAATTCTCTGGTGCATTTTAAGGCTGGACATTTTAGGGAAGCGTTTACCACACTGATCACAGCAGTGGTGTTTTTGCTTAGCCAAGCTTCTTTGTTCATTCACCTCTGGTAGAACAGGAAAACCAGACTGATGATGCAACACTGAATTGAAGACAAAGACAAATGAAACATTGCTTAGTTTAGTTGTACTTCATGGACTTAAAATCGCGGAAACTAATTGAATTTAATGTACACAATTTTACACTAGCATCCATTTATAGTTCGATTCGATGATAGAAAAAAGAGGTATTTTAAGTCAATGCTAATATTAAAATAAAACAAATACACATGACTATTTATGACATAGTGTAGGCCTATATCCATATAGACAGTTAGTAACTTACAGAGGTCTTGGTGATCATTGGGTCCTCCCTGTTGAGCAGAACTGTTCATGGTGGCATTGGTAGAGTTCATCTTCAGCTGAAGTCTGGAGTCCACAGTCAGAAATGATTGATATCCTGGAGGAGTTCTGGAGAACTCTTCTTATAGAGAGAGCCTGAGGTGGAACCACTAACTGCTTGGTGTTGATTGGCCAAAGAGTGGAACAATAAAATCATGTCTCCACCAATCACAACCTAACAAACTGCTGCATGTGCTCCACCCCTCTGTAGCTCCTCCCCCAGGTCATGCTCTATGCAACATTCTAGAAATAAACTGCTAGCTGTGAGATTGCTTTGTAAGCTTCATATTTAATGAATCTAAACTATATCCATATTATGATACATTGATGTATGGACATAAGTACATCTTATTAGTCTATGTGGACGTGAGTAAAGTAAATGCAGGAGTCAGCATAAATCCCAAATAACAGACACTGTCAGAGTCAAAGCATATAATATAGAAAACATGATTAGTTAGTTATTGGTAAATCAGGAAACAACTGTCTGAAACAAAATAAATAAAAAATAACAAAACATTACATGCAGCGGAGAAGAGAAAGAAAGTCAAACTCAATCAAATCCAGTGGGAAACAGAACCGTCTTTAACATAAATAAGAGTTTTTACATATGTGGTGCATAAAAACAGCTGGTCAAAACTGGTCAAGGCCTAACAACACATTAGTATATTGTCAAATCATATCCCATTGTGTAATGTGTAGTCCTGTGTGCAGAAACATGTCCATACAGTAGGCTATTTTAATTAATGATCAGGATAAGTCAGGATAAATTATTATATCCTATATTCACGATTAGCCTACATTGTGTAATCGTTTGCACTATAATTGCATTGTATGTAGTCATAGCACGTCATAGTAGGCCTACATATGTATAGCATAGTATAGTATATATGTATAGTTTCATTATATAGATATTCCACTGTTACTTTCTTAGCTTACACATGTTTCATGATAAATGCTTTGTATGTTCTTGCTTAATGTAAATCGCTCTGGATTAAGAGCGCCTGCTAAATACCTAAATTGTAGATTGTAATTGTTATTAACAACAGAGACAGAATAACAGCAACAACTGTATTTGTGTAAACCTGTGAAACCGGACAACATTAAGTCTTTAAGTCATTGTTCAGGTTGCTCTGAGGGAATGAGGAGCACTCAGGTGTGTGGAATTAGTTTCAATAGGGTTGTGATGACTGCACTTTTATTCAATGTGTTTTTTTTCCAAATGCTAATAATGAACAAAACCCCAGGTTAAAATGTAAACAGGCTAAATGATGATGGCTGATGCTTCATTCACTATAGACAATGCATTCAAATGCAGATGTTAAACGTGTTAATGGTCACTGGTTGTCTGACATTGGACAGATCACCTGTTAATGATCACATTATGGATGCACTGAGACCATTTTACACCTCTTTGACTCGGATGAGTTCCAGCAGAACTACATAAATAGGTCTATCACACAGAACTTAATATTACCCTTTGTGAAATGTTAAAGGTGTTGTAAGGGATACGTGTAGTTAAAATGGCTCTAGTAATCATTGATATAATTATTATAACCTAACAAACTGCTGCATGTGCTCCACCCCTCTGTAGCTCCTCCCCCAGGCCATGCTCTATATGCAACATTCTAGAAATTAACGGCTAACTGTGAGATTCCATTGTAAGCTTCATATTTAATTAATCTAAACTATATCCATATTATGATACTATCTATGATACTATCGACCAAATAGGCAATTTGTTTTAGTGTTGAGTAACACAACAGTTAATGATATTCTATATTTTTTGTAAAGCACAGACAAACGATTGATTCAACATTTTATTCAGTTTGTAGAAAGGTTACAGTTACATCAAAAGTACAGGTAAAAAAAAACCTGATGCGAGGAAAGATAAACAACACATTTATTTACACCAGGGTCCTCCATTTTTCAATTCATCTGAACATTTAATGACATAAAACTAAAATGGTCTAAATGTAAACTACAGCTAATCTGGGGAATCTGTAACATGGCAGAAGACCAGTCCGTTCAAATAGTATGTTACATTTACTTGCAATTCATCAATACATGGAAAGATTTGTTTCATCGCCATCCTATTAATCTAGAATTAGCATGCTCATATACATGTAATGCGTTTAAACAGTTTAGCCGTAAACAAAATTGTTTAAAAAATACCATATGGATCAACATGTTACACTTGGTTGTAATGTGGATTCATATGTGTGCGGTCATCACATTTTCAATGGCTCAAATTAGTAAAATTCTAACACAAGAACAGTTTAAATCCAGTGTGTACAACCTTGTGAAAGTCTAAATTATTTGAATTACTAAAAGCTTTTCCACACACAACACAATTATTTTGTATTCTCTCCAGTGTGAATTTTCTGGTGGCCTTTAAGGTTGGCCAAATCAGAGAAGTGTTTCCCACACTGATCACATCCATAGGGTTTCTCTCCAGTGTGAATTCTCTGGTGCTTTTTAAGGCTGGACATTTCAGAGAAGTGTTTCCCACACTGATCACATCCATAGGGTTTCTCTCCGGTGTGAATTCGCTTGTGTGTTTTAAGGTTGGCCAAACGAGAGAAGTGTTGTCCACAATGATCACATCCATAGGGTTTCTCTCCAGTATGAATTTTCTGGTGCTTTTTAAGGCTGCCCAAATGAGAGAAGTGTTGTCCACACTGATCACATCCATAGGGTTTCTCTCCGGTGTGAATTATCTGGTGTGTTTTAAGATTTGACATTTGAGAGAAGTGTTGTCCACACTGATCACATCCATAGGGTTTCTCTCCAGTGTGAATTATCTGGTGGCTTTTAAGGTTGGCCAACTGAGAGAAGTGTTGTCCACACTGATCACATCCATAGGGTTTATCTCCAGTGTGAATTTTCTGGTGTCTTTTAAGGTTGGTCAAATGAGAGAAGTGTTGTCCACACTGATCACATCCATAGGGTTTATCTCCAGTGTGAATTTTCTGGTGGCTTTTAAGGTTGGACATTTGAGGGAAGTGTTGTCCACACTGATCACATCCATAGGGTTTTTCTCCAGTGTGAATTAGCTTGTGTGTTTTAAGGTGTGCCATTCGAGAGAAGTGTTGTCCACACTGATCACATCCATAGGGTTTATCTCCAGTGTGAATTTTCTGGTGGCTTTTAAGGCTGGACATTTGAGAGAACTGTTGTCCACACTGATCACATCCATAGGGTTTCTCTCCAGTGTGAATTCTCTGGTGTGTTTTAAGGCTGGACATTTGAGAGAACTGTTGTCCACACTGATCACATCCATAGGGTTTCTCTCCAGTGTGAATTCTCTGGTGTGTTTTAAGGCTGGACATTGTAGGGAAGCGTTTACCACACTGATCACAGCAGTGGTGTTTTTGCTTAGCCAAGCTTCTTTGTTCATTCACCTCTGGTAGAACAGGAAAACCAGACTGATGATGCAACACTGAATTGAAGACAAAGACAAATGAAACATTGCTTAGTTGTACTTCATGGACTTACAATCGCGGAAACTAATTGAATTTAATGTACACAATTTTACACTAGCATCCATTTATAGTTCGATTCGATGATAGAAAAAAGAGGTATTTTAAGTCAATGCTAATATTAAAATAAAACAAATACACATGACTATTTCTGACATAGTGTATATCCATATAGACAGTTAGTAACTTACAGAGGTCTTGGTGATCATTGGGTCCTCCCTGTTGAGCAGAACTGTTCATGGTGGCATCGGTAGAGTTCATCTTCAGCTGAAGTCTGGAGTCCACAGTCAGATGTGATCAGAAATGATTATCCTGGAGGAGTTGTAGAGAACTGACAACTACAAACTCTTCTTATACTAGAGAGCCTGAGGTGGAACCACTAACTGCTTGGTGTTGATTGGCCAAAGAGTGGAACAATAGAATCATGTCTCCACCAATCACAACCTAACAAACTGCTGCATGTGCTCCACCCCTCGAGCATTGGGGCTAAATATGTATTTTTTTACAACATTTTATAGAAACAGTTTAGCCTTAAACAATTGTTTAAAAAATACCATATGGATCAACATGTTACACTTGGTTGTAATGTGGATTCATGTGTGCGGTCATCACATTTTCAGTGGCTCAAATTAGTAAAATTCTAACACAAGAACAGTTTAAATCCAGTGTGTACAACCTTGTGAAAGTCTAAATTATTTGAATTACTAAAAGCTTTTCCACACACATCACAATTATTTAGGTTTCTCTCCAGTGTGAATTCTCTGGTGGCTTTTAAGGTGTGCCATTTGAGAGAAGTGTTTCCCACACTGATCACATCCATAGGGTTTCTCTCCAGTGTGAATTCGCTTGTGTGTTTTAAGGTTGGCCAACAGAGAGAAGTGTTGTCCACACTGATCACATCCATAGGCTTTCTCTCCGGTGTGAATTCGCTTGTGTGTTTTAAGGTTGGCCAACAGAGAGAAGTGTTGTCCACACTGATCACATCCATAGGCTTTCTCTCCAGTGTGAATTATCTGGTGTGTTTTAAGATTTGACATTGTAGGGAAGCGTTTATCACAATGATCACATCCATAGGGTTTCTCTCCAGTGTGAATTCTCTGGTGGCTTTTAAGGTTGGTCATTTCAGAGAAGTGTTGTCCACACTGATCACATCCATAGGCTTTCTCTCCAGTGTGAATTCTCTGGTGTGTTTTAAGATTTGACATTTGAGAGAAGTGTTGTCCACAATGATCACATCCATAGGGTTTCTCTCCAGTGTGAATTTTCTGGTGGCTTTTAAGGCTGGACATTGTAGGGAAGCGTTTATCACAATGATCACATCCATAGGGTTTCTCTCCAGTGTGAATTCTCTGGTGGCTTTTAAGGCTGGACATTTGAGAGAAGTGTTGTCCACACTGATCACATCCATAGGGTTTCTCTCCAGTGTGAATTTTCTGGTGGCTTTTAAGGCTGCCCAAATGAGAGAAGTGTTGTCCACACTGATCACATCCATAGGCTTTCTCTCCAGTGTGAATTTTCTGGTGGCTTTTAAGGTTGGACATTTGAGAGAAGTGTTGTCCACACTGATCACATCCATAGGGTTTCTCTCCAGTGTGAATTCTCTGGTGCATTTTAAGGCTGGACATTTTAGGGAAGCGTTTACCACACTGATCACAGCAGTGGTGTTTTTGCTTAGCCAAGCTTCTTTGTCCATTCACCTCTGGTAGAACAGGAAAACCAGACTGATGATGCAACACTGAATTGAAGACAAAGACAAATGAAACATTGCTTAGTTTAGTTGTACTTCATGGACTTAAAATCGCGGAAACTAATTGAATTTAATGTACACAATTTTACACTAGCATCCATTTATAGTTCGATTCGATGATAGAAAAAAGAGGTATTTTAAGTCAATGCTAATATTAAAATAAAACAAATGCACACGACTATTTATGACATAGTGTATATCCATATAGACACTTAGTAACTTACAGAGGTCTTGGTGATCATTGGGTCCTCCCTGTTGAGCAGAACTGTTCATGGTGGCATTGGTAGAGTTCATCTTCAGCTGAAGTCTGGAGTCCACAGTCAGAAATGATTGATATCCTGGAGGAGTTCTGGAGAACTCTTCTTATAGAGAGAGCCTGAGGTGGAACCACTAACTGCTTGGTGTTGATTGGCCAAAGAGTGGAACAATAAAATCATGTCTCCACCAATCACAACCTAACAAACTGCTGCATGTGCTCCACCCCTCTGTAGCTCCTCCCCCAGGTCATGCTCTATGCAACATTCTAGAAATAAACTGCTAGCTGTGAGATTGCTTTGTAAGCTTCATATTTAATGAATCTAAACTATATCCATATTATGATACATTGATGTAAGGGCATAAGTACATCCTATTAGTCTATGTGGACGTGAGTAAAGTAAATGCAGGAGTCAGCATAAATCCCAAATAACAGACACTGTCAGAGTCAAAGCATATAATATAGAAAACATGATTAGTTAGTTATTGGTAAATCAGGAAACAACTGTCTGAAACAAAATAAATAAAAAATAACAAAACATTACATGCAGCGGAGAAGAGAAAGAAAGTCAAACTCAATCAAATCCAGTGGGAAACAGAACCGTCTTTAACATAAATAAGAGTTTTTACATATGTGGTGCATAAAAACAGCTGGTCAAAACTGGTCAAGGCCTAACAACACATTAGTATATTGTCAAATCATATCCCATTGTGTAATGTGTAGTCCTGTGTGCAGAAACATGTCCATACAGTAGGCTATTTTAATTAATGATCAGGATAAGTCAGGATAAATTATTATATCCTATATTCACGATTAGCCTACATTGTGTAATCGTTTCTGTAGACTTGGATAGCATTTGATACAGACTATGTAGACAGCACTATAATTGCATTGTATGTAGTCATAGCACGTCATAGTAGGCCTACATATGTATAGCATAGTATAGTATATATGTATAGTTTCATTATATAGATATTCCACTGTTACTTTCTTAGCTTACACATGTTTCATGATAAATGCTTTGTATGTTCTTGCTTAATGTAAATCGCTCTGGATTAAGAGCGCCTGCTAAATACCTAAATTGTAGATTGTAATTGTTATTAACAACAGAGACAGAATAACAGCAACAACTGTATTTGTGTAAACCTGTGAAACCGGACAACATTAAGTCTTTAAGTCATTGTTCAGGTTGCTCTGAGGGAATGAGGAGCACTCAGGTGTGTGGAATTAGTTTCAATAGGGTTGTGATGACTGCACTTTTATTCAATGTGTTTTTTTTCCAAATGCTAATAATGAACAAAACCCCAGGTTAAAATGTAAACAGGCTAAATGATGATGGCTGATGCTTCATTCACTATAGACAATGCATTCAAATGCAGATGTTAAACGTGTTAATGGTCACTGGTTGTCTGACATTGGACAGATCACCTGTTAATGATCACATTATGGATGCACTGAGACCATTTTACACCTCTTTGACTCGGATGAGTTCCAGCAGAACTACATAAATAGGTCTATCACACAGAACGTAATATTACCCTTTGTGAAATGTTAAAGGTGTTGTAAGGGATACGTGTAGTTAAAATGGCTCTAGTAATCATTGATATAATTATTATAACCTAACAAACTGCTGCATGTGCTCCACCCCTCTGTAGCTCCTCCCCCAGGCCATGCTCTATATGCAACATTCTAGAAATTAACGGCTAACTGTGAGATTGCTTTGTAAGCTTCATATTTAATTAATCTAAACTATATCCATATTATGATACTATCTATGATACTATCGACCAAATAGGCAATTTGTTTTAGTGTTGAGTAACACAACAGTTAATGATATTCTATATTTTTTGTAAAGCACAGACAAACGATTGATTCAACATTTTATTCAGTTTGTAGAAAGGTTACAGTTACATCAAAAGTACAGGTAAAAAAAAACCTGATGCGAGGAAAGATAAACAACACATTTATTTACACCAGGGTCCTCCATTTTTCAATTCATCTGAACATTTAATGACATAAAACTAAAATGGTCTAAATGTAAACTACAGCTAATCTGGGGAATCTGTAACATGGCAGAAGACCAGTCCGTTCAAATAGTATGTTACATTTACTTGCAATTCATCAATACATGGAAAGATTTGTTTCATCGCCATCCTATTAATCTAGAATTAGCATGCTCATATACATGTAATGCGTTTAAACAGTTTAGCCGTAAACAAAATTGTTTAAAAAATACCATATGGATCAACATGTTACACTTGGTTGTAATGTGGATTCATATGTGTGCGGTCATCACATTTTCAATGGCTCAAATTAGTAAAATTCTAACACAAGAACAGTTTAAATCCAGTGTGTACAACCTTGTGAAAGTCTAAATTATTTGAATTACTAAAAGCTTTTCCACACACATCACAATTATTTAGGTTTCTCTCCAGTGTGAATTCTCTGGTGGCTTTTAAGGTGTGCCATTTGAGAGAAGTGTTTCCCACACTGATCACATCCATAGGGTTTCTCTCCAGTGTGAATTCGCTTGTGTGTTTTAAGGTTGGCCAACAGAGAGAAGTGTTGTCCACACTGATCACATCCATAGGCTTTCTCTCCGGTGTGAATTCGCTTGTGTGTTTTAAGGTTGGCCAACAGAGAGAAGTGTTGTCCACACTGATCACATCCATAGGCTTTCTCTCCAGTGTGAATTATCTGGTGTGTTTTAAGATTTGACATTGTAGGGAAGCGTTTATCACAATGATCACATCCATAGGGTTTCTCTCCAGTGTGAATTCTCTGGTGGCTTTTAAGGTTGGTCATTTCAGAGAAGTGTTGTCCACACTGATCACATCCATAGGCTTTCTCTCCAGTGTGAATTCTCTGGTGTGTTTTAAGATTTGACATTTGAGAGAAGTGTTGTCCACAATGATCACATCCATAGGGTTTCTCTCCAGTGTGAATTTTCTGGTGGCTTTTAAGGCTGGACATTGTAGGGAAGCGTTTATCACAATGATCACATCCATAGGGTTTCTCTCCAGTGTGAATTCTCTGGTGGCTTTTAAGGCTGGACATTTGAGAGAAGTGTTGTCCACACTGATCACATCCATAGGGTTTCTCTCCAGTGTGAATTTTCTGGTGGCTTTTAAGGCTGCCCAAATGAGAGAAGTGTTGTCCACACTGATCACATCCATAGGCTGTCTCTCCAGTGTGAATTTTCTGGTGGCTTTTAAGGTTGGACATTTGAGAGAAGTGTTGTCCACACTGATCACATCCATAGGGTTTCTCTCCAGTGTGAATTCTCTGGTGCATTTTAAGGCTGGACATTTTAGGGAAGCGTTTACCACACTGATCACAGCAGTGGTGTTTTTGCTTAGCCAAGCTTCTTTGTCCATTCACCTCTGGTAGAACAGGAAAACCAGACTGATGATGCAACACTGAATTGAAGACAAAGACAAATGAAACATTGCTTAGTTTAGTTGTACTTCATGGACTTAAAATCGCGGAAACTAATTGAATTTAATGTACACAATTTTACACTAGCATCCATTTATAGTTCGATTCGATGATAGAAAAAAGAGGTATTTTAAGTCAATGCTAATATTAAAATAAAACAAATACACACGACTATTTATGATATATTGTATATCCATATAGACACTTAGTAACTTACAGAGGTCTTGGTGATCATTGGGTCCTCCCTGTTGAGCAGAACTGTTCATGGTGGCATTGGTAGAGTTCATCTTCAGCTGAAGTCTGGAGTCCACAGTCAGAAATGATTGATATCCTGGAGGAGTTCTGGAGAACTCTTCTTATAGAGAGAGCCTGAGGTGGAACCACTAACTGCTTGGTGTTGATTGGCCAAAGAGTGGAACAATAAAATAATGTCTCCACCAATCACAACCTAACAAACTGCTGCATGTGCTCCACCCCTCTGTAGCTCCTCCCCCAGGTCATGCTCTATGCAACATTCTAGAAATAAACTGCTAGCTGTGAGATTGCTTTGTAAGCTTCATATTTAATGAATCTAAACTATATCCATATTATGATACATTGATGTATGGGCATAAGTACATCCTATTAGTCTATGTGGACGTGAGTAAAGTAAATGCAGGAGTCAGCATAAATCCCAAATAACAGACACTGTCAGAGTCAAAGCATATAATATAGAAAACATGATTAGTTAGTTATTGGTAAATCAGGAAACAACTGTCTGAAACAAAATAAAATAAAAATAACAAAACATTACATGCAGCGGAGAAGAGAAAGAAAGTCAAACTCAATCAAATCCAGTGGGAAACAGAACCGTCTTTAACATAAATAAGAGTTTTTACTGTGGTGCATAAAAACAGCTGGTCAAAACTGGTCAAGGCCTAACAACACATTAGTATATTGTCAAATCATATCCCATTGTGTAATGTGTAGTCCTGTGTGCAGAAACATGTCCATACAGTAGGCTATTTTAATTAATGATCAGGATAAGTCAGGATAAATTATTATATCCTATATTCACGATTAGCCTACATTGTGTAATCGTTTCTGTAGACTTGGATAGCATTTGATACAGACTATGTAGACAGCACTATAATTGCATTGTATGTAGTCATAGCACGTCATAGTAGGCCTACATATGTATAGCATAGTATAGTATATATGTATAGTTTCATTATATAGATATTCCACTGTTACTTTCTTAGCTTACACATGTTTCATGATAAATGCTTTGTATGTTCTTGCTTAATGTAAATCGCTCTGGATTAAGAGCGCCTGCTAAATACCTAAATTGTAGATTGTAATTGTTATTAACAACAGAGACAGAATAACAGCAACAACTGTATTTGTGTAAACCTGTGAAACCGGACAACATTAAGTCTTTAAGTCATTGTTCAGGTTGCTCTGAGGGAATGAGGAGCACTCAGGTGTGTGGAATTAGTTTCAATAGGGTTGTGATGACTGCACTTTTATTCAATGTGTTTTTTTTCATATACATGTAATGCGTTTAAACAGTTTAGCCGTAAACAAAATTGTTTAAAAAATACCATATGGATCAACATGTTACACTTGGTTGTAATGTGGATTCATATGTGTTCGGTCATCACATTTTCAATGGCTCAAATTAGTAAAATTCTAACACAAGAACAGTTTAAATCCAGTGTGTACAACCTTGTGAAAGTCTAAATTATTTGAATTACTAAAAGCTTTTCCACACACAACACAATTATTTTGTATTCTCTCCAGTGTGAATTTTCTGGTGGCCTTTAAGGTTGGCCAAATCAGAGAAGTGTTTCCCACACTGATCACATCCATAGGGTTTCTCTCCAGTGTGAATTCTCTGGTGCTTTTTAAGGCTGGACATTTCAGAGAAGTGTTTCCCACACTGATCACATCCATAGGGTTTCTCTCCGGTGTGAATTCGCTTGTGTGTTTTAAGGTTGGCCAAACGAGAGAAGTGTTGTCCACAATGATCACATCCATAGGGTTTCTCTCCAGTATGAATTTTCTGGTGCTTTTTAAGGCTGCCCAAATGAGAGAAGTGTTGTCCACACTGATCACATCCATAGGGTTTCTCTCCGGTGTGAATTATCTGGTGTGTTTTAAGATTTGACATTTGAGAGAAGTGTTGTCCACACTGATCACATCCATAGGGTTTCTCTCCAGTGTGAATTATCTGGTGGCTTTTAAGGTTGGCCAACTGAGAGAAGTGTTGTCCACACTGATCACATCCATAGGGTTTATCTCCAGTGTGAATTTTCTGGTGTCTTTTAAGGTTGGTCAAATGAGAGAAGTGTTGTCCACACTGATCACATCCATAGGGTTTATCTCCAGTGTGAATTTTCTGGTGGCTTTTAAGGTTGGACATTTGAGGGAAGTGTTGTCCACACTGATCACATCCATAGGGTTTTTCTCCAGTGTGAATTAGCTTGTGTGTTTTAAGGTGTGCCATTCGAGAGAAGTGTTGTCCACACTGATCACATCCATAGGGTTTATCTCCAGTGTGAATTTTCTGGTGGCTTTTAAGGCTGGACATTTGAGAGAACTGTTGTCCACACTGATCACATCCATAGGGTTTCTCTCCAGTGTGAATTCTCTGGTGTGTTTTAAGGCTGGACATTTGAGAGAACTGTTGTCCACACTGATCACATCCATAGGGTTTCTCTCCAGTGTGAATTCTCTGGTGTGTTTTAAGGCTGGACATTGTAGGGAAGCGTTTACCACACTGATCACAGCAGTGGTGTTTTTGCTTAGCCAAGCTTCTTTGTTCATTCACCTCTGGTAGAACAGGAAAACCAGACTGATGATGCAACACTGAATTGAAGACAAAGACAAATGAAACATTGCTTAGTTGTACTTCATGGACTTACAATCGCGGAAACTAATTGAATTTAATGTACACAATTTTACACTAGCATCCATTTATAGTTCGATTCGATGATAGAAAAAAGAGGTATTTTAAGTCAATGCTAATATTAAAATAAAACAAATACACATGACTATTTCTGACATAGTGTATATCCATATAGACAGTTAGTAACTTACAGAGGTCTTGGTGATCATTGGGTCCTCCCTGTTGAGCAGAACTGTTCATGGTGGCATCGGTAGAGTTCATCTTCAGCTGAAGTCTGGAGTCCACAGTCAGATGTGATCAGAAATGATTATCCTGGAGGAGTTGTAGAGAACTGACAACTACAAACTCTTCTTATACTAGAGAGCCTGAGGTGGAACCACTAACTGCTTGGTGTTGATTGGCCAAAGAGTGGAACAATAGCATCATGTCTCCACCAATCACAACCTAACAAAATGCTGCATGTGCTCCACCCCTCTGTAGCTCCTCCCCCAGGCCATGCTCTATGCAACATTCTAGAAATAAACTGCTAACTGTGAGATTGCTTTGTAAGCTTCATATTTAATGAATCTAAACTATATCCATATTATGATACATTGATGTATGGACATAAGTACATCCTATTAGTCTATGTGGACGTGAGTAAAGTAAATGCAGGAGTCAGCATAAATCCCAAATAACAGACACTGTCAGAGTCAAAGCATATAATATAGAAAACATGATTAGTTAGTTATTGGTAAATCAGGAAACAAATGACTGAAACAAAATAAATAAAAAATAACAAAACATTACAGCAGAGAAGAGAGAGAAAGTCAAACTCAATCAAATCCAGTGGGAAACAGAACCGTCTTTAACATAAATAAGAGTTTTTACATATGTGGTGCATAAAAACAGCTGGTCAAAACTGGTCAAGGCCTAACAACACATTAGTATATTGTCAAATCATATCCCATTGTGTAATGTGTAGTCCTGTGTGCAGAAACATGTCCATACAGTAGGCTATTTTAATTAATGATCAGGATAAGTCAGGATAAATTATTATATCCTATATTCACGATTAGCCTACATTGTGTAATCGTTTCTGTAGACTTGGATAGCATTTGATACAGACTATGTAGACAGCACTATAATTGCATTGTATGTAGTCATAGCACGTCATAGTAGGCCTACATATGTATAGCATAGTATAGTATATATGTATAGTTTCATTATATAGATATTCCACTGTTACTTTCTTAGCTTACACATGTTTCATGATAAATGCTTTGTATGTTCTTGCTTAATGTAAATCGCTCTGGATTAAGAGCGCCTGCTAAATACCTAAATTGTAGATTGTAATTGTTATTAACAACAGAGACAGAATAACAGCAACAACTGTATTTGTGTAAACCTGTGAAACCGGACAACATTAAGTCTTTAAGTCATTGTTCAGGTTGCTCTGAGGGAATGAGGAGCACTCAGGTGTGTGGAATTAGTTTCAATAGGGTTGTGATGACTGCACTTTTATTCAATGTGTTTTTTTTCCAAATGCTAATAATGAACAAAACCCCAGGTTAAAATGTAAACAGGCTAAATGATGATGGCTGATGCTTCATTCACTATAGACAATGCATTCAAATGCAGATGTTAAACGTGTTAATGGTCACTGGTTGTCTGACATTGGACAGATCACCTGTTAATGATCACATTATGGATGCACTGAGACCATTTTACACCTCTTTGACTCGGATGAGTTCCAGCAGAACTACATAAATAGGTCTATCACACAGAACTTAATATTACCCTTTGTGAAATGTTAAAGGTGTTGTAAGGGATACGTGTAGTTAAAATGGCTCTAGTAATCATTGATATAATTATTATAACCTAACAAACTGCTGCATGTGCTCCACCCCTCTGTAGCTCCTCCCCCAGGCCATGCTCTATATGCAACATTCTAGAAATTAACGGCTAACTGTGAGATTCCATTGTAAGCTTCATATTTAATTAATCTAAACTATATCCATATTATGATACTATCTATGATACTATCGACCAAATAGGCAATTTGTTTTAGTGTTGAGTAACACAACAGTTAATGATATTCTATATTTTTTGTAAAGCACAGACAAACGATTGATTCAACATTTTATTCAGTTTGTAGAAAGGTTACAGTTACATCAAAAGTACAGGTAAAAAAAAACCTGATGCGAGGAAAGATAAACAACACATTTATTTACACCAGGGTCCTCCATTTTTCAATTCATCTGAACATTTAATGACATAAAACTAAAATGGTCTAAATGTAAACTACAGCTAATCTGGGGAATCTGTAACATGGCAGAAGACCAGTCCGTTCAAATAGTATGTTACATTTACTTGCAATTCATCAATACATGGAAAGATTTGTTTCATCGCCATCCTATTAATCTAGAATTAGCATGCTCATATACATGTAATGCGTTTAAACAGTTTAGCCGTAAACAAAATTGTTTAAAAAATACCATATGGATCAACATGTTACACTTGGTTGTAATGTGGATTCATATGTGTGCGGTCATCACATTTTCAATGGCTCAAATTAGTAAAATTCTAACACAAGAACAGTTTAAATCCAGTGTGTACAACCTTGTGAAAGTCTAAATTATTTGAATTACTAAAAGCTTTTCCACACACAACACAATTATTTTGTATTCTCTCCAGTGTGAATTTTCTGGTGGCCTTTAAGGTTGGCCAAATCAGAGAAGTGTTTCCCACACTGATCACATCCATAGGGTTTCTCTCCAGTGTGAATTCTCTGGTGCTTTTTAAGGCTGGACATTTCAGAGAAGTGTTTCCCACACTGATCACATCCATAGGGTTTCTCTCCGGTGTGAATTCGCTTGTGTGTTTTAAGGTTGGCCAAACGAGAGAAGTGTTGTCCACAATGATCACATCCATAGGGTTTCTCTCCAGTATGAATTTTCTGGTGCTTTTTAAGGCTGCCCAAATGAGAGAAGTGTTGTCCACACTGATCACATCCATAGGGTTTCTCTCCGGTGTGAATTATCTGGTGTGTTTTAAGATTTGACATTTGAGAGAAGTGTTGTCCACACTGATCACATCCATAGGGTTTCTCTCCAGTGTGAATTATCTGGTGGCTTTTAAGGTTGGCCAACTGAGAGAAGTGTTGTCCACACTGATCACATCCATAGGGTTTATCTCCAGTGTGAATTTTCTGGTGTCTTTTAAGGTTGGTCAAATGAGAGAAGTGTTGTCCACACTGATCACATCCATAGGGTTTATCTCCAGTGTGAATTTTCTGGTGGCTTTTAAGGTTGGACATTTGAGGGAAGTGTTGTCCACACTGATCACATCCATAGGGTTTTTCTCCAGTGTGAATTAGCTTGTGTGTTTTAAGGTGTGCCATTCGAGAGAAGTGTTGTCCACACTGATCACATCCATAGGGTTTATCTCCAGTGTGAATTTTCTGGTGGCTTTTAAGGCTGGACATTTGAGAGAACTGTTGTCCACACTGATCACATCCATAGGGTTTCTCTCCAGTGTGAATTCTCTGGTGTGTTTTAAGGCTGGACATTTGAGAGAACTGTTGTCCACACTGATCACATCCATAGGGTTTCTCTCCAGTGTGAATTCTCTGGTGTGTTTTAAGGCTGGACATTGTAGGGAAGCGTTTACCACACTGATCACAGCAGTGGTGTTTTTGCTTAGCCAAGCTTCTTTGTTCATTCACCTCTGGTAGAACAGGAAAACCAGACTGATGATGCAACACTGAATTGAAGACAAAGACAAATGAAACATTGCTTAGTTGTACTTCATGGACTTACAATCGCGGAAACTAATTGAATTTAATGTACACAATTTTACACTAGCATCCATTTATAGTTCGATTCGATGATAGAAAAAAGAGGTATTTTAAGTCAATGCTAATATTAAAATAAAACAAATACACATGACTATTTCTGACATAGTGTATATCCATATAGACAGTTAGTAACTTACAGAGGTCTTGGTGATCATTGGGTCCTCCCTGTTGAGCAGAACTGTTCATGGTGGCATCGGTAGAGTTCATCTTCAGCTGAAGTCTGGAGTCCACAGTCAGATGTGATCAGAAATGATTATCCTGGAGGAGTTGTAGAGAACTGACAACTACAAACTCTTCTTATACTAGAGAGCCTGAGGTGGAACCACTAACTGCTTGGTGTTGATTGGCCAAAGAGTGGAACAATAGAATCATGTCTCCACCAATCACAACCTAACAAACTGCTGCATGTGCTCCACCCCTCGAGCATTGGGGCTAAATATGTATTTTTTTACAACATTTTATAGAAACAGTTTAGCCTTAAACAATTGTTTAAAAAATACCATATGGATCAACATGTTACACTTGGTTGTAATGTGGATTCATGTGTGCGGTCATCACATTTTCAGTGGCTCAAATTAGTAAAATTCTAACACAAGAACAGTTTAAATCCAGTGTGTACAACCTTGTGAAAGTCTAAATTATTTGAATTACTAAAAGCTTTTCCACACACATCACAATTATTTAGGTTTCTCTCCAGTGTGAATTCTCTGGTGGCTTTTAAGGTGTGCCATTTGAGAGAAGTGTTTCCCACACTGATCACATCCATAGGGTTTCTCTCCAGTGTGAATTCGCTTGTGTGTTTTAAGGTTGGCCAACAGAGAGAAGTGTTGTCCACACTGATCACATCCATAGGCTTTCTCTCCGGTGTGAATTCGCTTGTGTGTTTTAAGGTTGGCCAACAGAGAGAAGTGTTGTCCACACTGATCACATCCATAGGCTTTCTCTCCAGTGTGAATTATCTGGTGTGTTTTAAGATTTGACATTGTAGGGAAGCGTTTATCACAATGATCACATCCATAGGGTTTCTCTCCAGTGTGAATTCTCTGGTGGCTTTTAAGGTTGGTCATTTCAGAGAAGTGTTGTCCACACTGATCACATCCATAGGCTTTCTCTCCAGTGTGAATTCTCTGGTGTGTTTTAAGATTTGACATTTGAGAGAAGTGTTGTCCACAATGATCACATCCATAGGGTTTCTCTCCAGTGTGAATTTTCTGGTGGCTTTTAAGGCTGGACATTGTAGGGAAGCGTTTATCACAATGATCACATCCATAGGGTTTCTCTCCAGTGTGAATTCTCTGGTGGCTTTTAAGGCTGGACATTTGAGAGAAGTGTTGTCCACACTGATCACATCCATAGGGTTTCTCTCCAGTGTGAATTTTCTGGTGGCTTTTAAGGCTGCCCAAATGAGAGAAGTGTTGTCCACACTGATCACATCCATAGGCTTTCTCTCCAGTGTGAATTTTCTGGTGGCTTTTAAGGTTGGACATTTGAGAGAAGTGTTGTCCACACTGATCACATCCATAGGGTTTCTCTCCAGTGTGAATTCTCTGGTGCATTTTAAGGCTGGACATTTTAGGGAAGCGTTTACCACACTGATCACAGCAGTGGTGTTTTTGCTTAGCCAAGCTTCTTTGTCCATTCACCTCTGGTAGAACAGGAAAACCAGACTGATGATGCAACACTGAATTGAAGACAAAGACAAATGAAACATTGCTTAGTTTAGTTGTACTTCATGGACTTAAAATCGCGGAAACTAATTGAATTTAATGTACACAATTTTACACTAGCATCCATTTATAGTTCGATTCGATGATAGAAAAAAGAGGTATTTTAAGTCAATGCTAATATTAAAATAAAACAAATGCACACGACTATTTATGACATAGTGTATATCCATATAGACACTTAGTAACTTACAGAGGTCTTGGTGATCATTGGGTCCTCCCTGTTGAGCAGAACTGTTCATGGTGGCATTGGTAGAGTTCATCTTCAGCTGAAGTCTGGAGTCCACAGTCAGAAATGATTGATATCCTGGAGGAGTTCTGGAGAACTCTTCTTATAGAGAGAGCCTGAGGTGGAACCACTAACTGCTTGGTGTTGATTGGCCAAAGAGTGGAACAATAAAATCATGTCTCCACCAATCACAACCTAACAAACTGCTGCATGTGCTCCACCCCTCTGTAGCTCCTCCCCCAGGCCATGCTCTATGCAACATTCTAGAAATAAACTGCTAACTGTGAGATTGCTTTGTAAGCTTCATATTTAATGAATCTAAACTATATCCATATTATGATACATTGATGTATGGGCATAAGTACATCCTATTAGTCTATGTGGACGTGAGTAAAGTAAATGCAGGAGTCAGCATAAATCCCAAATAACAGACACTGTCAGAGTCAAAGCATATAATATAGAAAACATGATTAGTTAGTTATTGGTAAATCAGGAAACAACTGTCTGAAACAAAATAAATAAAAAATAACAAAACATTACATGCAGCGGAGAAGAGAAAGAAAGTCAAACTCAATCAAATCCAGTGGGAAACAGAACCGTCTTTAACATAAATAAGAGTTTTTACATATGTGGTGCATAAAAACAGCTGGTCAAAACTGGTCAAGGCCTAACAACACATTAGTATATTGTCAAATCATATCCCATTGTGTAATGTGTAGTCCTGTGTGCAGAAACATGTCCATACAGTAGGCTATTTTAATTAATGATCAGGATAAGTCAGGATAAATTATTATATCCTATATTCACGATTAGCCTACATTGTGTAATCGTTTCTGTAGACTTGGATAGCATTTGATACAGACTATGTAGACAGCACTATAATTGCATTGTATGTAGTCATAGCACGTCATAGTAGGCCTACATATGTATAGCATAGTATAGTATATATGTATAGTTTCATTATATAGATATTCCACTGTTACTTTCTTAGCTTACACATGTTTCATGATAAATGCTTTGTATGTTCTTGCTTAATGTAAATCGCTCTGGATTAAGAGCGCCTGCTAAATACCTAAATTGTAGATTGTAATTGTTATTAACAACAGAGACAGAATAACAGCAACAACTGTATTTGTGTAAACCTGTGAAACCGGACAACATTAAGTCTTTAAGTCATTGTTCAGGTTGCTCTGAGGGAATGAGGAGCACTCAGGTGTGTGGAATTAGTTTCAATAGGGTTGTGATGACTGCACTTTTATTCAATGTGTTTTTTTTCCAAATGCTAATAATGAACAAAACCCCAGGTTAAAATGTAAACAGGCTAAATGATGATGGCTGATGCTTCATTCACTATAGACAATGCATTCAAATGCAGATGTTAAACGTGTTAATGGTCACTGGTTGTCTGACATTGGACAGATCACCTGTTAATGATCACATTATGGATGCACTGAGACCATTTTACACCTCTTTGACTCGGATGAGTTCCAGCAGAACTACATAAATAGGTCTATCACACAGAACGTAATATTACCCTTTGTGAAATGTTAAAGGTGTTGTAAGGGATACGTGTAGTTAAAATGGCTCTAGTAATCATTGATATAATTATTATAACCTAACAAACTGCTGCATGTGCTCCACCCCTCTGTAGCTCCTCCCCCAGGCCATGCTCTATATGCAACATTCTAGAAATTAACGGCTAACTGTGAGATTGCTTTGTAAGCTTCATATTTAATTAATCTAAACTATATCCATATTATGATACTATCTATGATACTATCGACCAAATAGGCAATTTGTTTTAGTGTTGAGTAACACAACAGTTAATGATATTCTATATTTTTTGTAAAGCACAGACAAACGATTGATTCAACATTTTATTCAGTTTGTAGAAAGGTTACAGTTACATCAAAAGTACAGGTAAAAAAAAACCTGATGCGAGGAAAGATAAACAACACATTTATTTACACCAGGGTCCTCCATTTTTCAATTCATCTGAACATTTAATGACATAAAACTAAAATGGTCTAAATGTAAACTACAGCTAATCTGGGGAATCTGTAACATGGCAGAAGACCAGTCCGTTCAAATAGTATGTTACATTTACTTGCAATTCATCAATACATGGAAAGATTTGTTTCATCGCCATCCTATTAATCTAGAATTAGCATGCTCATATACATGTAATGCGTTTAAACAGTTTAGCCGTAAACAAAATTGTTTAAAAAATACCATATGGATCAACATGTTACACTTGGTTGTAATGTGGATTCATATGTGTGCGGTCATCACATTTTCAATGGCTCAAATTAGTAAAATTCTAACACAAGAACAGTTTAAATCCAGTGTGTACAACCTTGTGAAAGTCTAAATTATTTGAATTACTAAAAGCTTTTCCACACACATCACAATTATTTAGGTTTCTCTCCAGTGTGAATTCTCTGGTGGCTTTTAAGGTGTGCCATTTGAGAGAAGTGTTTCCCACACTGATCACATCCATAGGGTTTCTCTCCAGTGTGAATTCGCTTGTGTGTTTTAAGGTTGGCCAACAGAGAGAAGTGTTGTCCACACTGATCACATCCATAGGCTTTCTCTCCGGTGTGAATTCGCTTGTGTGTTTTAAGGTTGGCCAACAGAGAGAAGTGTTGTCCACACTGATCACATCCATAGGCTTTCTCTCCAGTGTGAATTATCTGGTGTGTTTTAAGATTTGACATTGTAGGGAAGCGTTTATCACAATGATCACATCCATAGGGTTTCTCTCCAGTGTGAATTCTCTGGTGGCTTTTAAGGTTGGTCATTTCAGAGAAGTGTTGTCCACACTGATCACATCCATAGGCTTTCTCTCCAGTGTGAATTCTCTGGTGTGTTTTAAGATTTGACATTTGAGAGAAGTGTTGTCCACAATGATCACATCCATAGGGTTTCTCTCCAGTGTGAATTTTCTGGTGGCTTTTAAGGCTGGACATTGTAGGGAAGCGTTTATCACAATGATCACATCCATAGGGTTTCTCTCCAGTGTGAATTCTCTGGTGGCTTTTAAGGCTGGACATTTGAGAGAAGTGTTGTCCACACTGATCACATCCATAGGGTTTCTCTCCAGTGTGAATTTTCTGGTGGCTTTTAAGGCTGCCCAAATGAGAGAAGTGTTGTCCACACTGATCACATCCATAGGCTGTCTCTCCAGTGTGAATTTTCTGGTGGCTTTTAAGGTTGGACATTTGAGAGAAGTGTTGTCCACACTGATCACATCCATAGGGTTTCTCTCCAGTGTGAATTCTCTGGTGCATTTTAAGGCTGGACATTTTAGGGAAGCGTTTACCACACTGATCACAGCAGTGGTGTTTTTGCTTAGCCAAGCTTCTTTGTCCATTCACCTCTGGTAGAACAGGAAAACCAGACTGATGATGCAACACTGAATTGAAGACAAAGACAAATGAAACATTGCTTAGTTTAGTTGTACTTCATGGACTTAAAATCGCGGAAACTAATTGAATTTAATGTACACAATTTTACACTAGCATCCATTTATAGTTCGATTCGATGATAGAAAAAAGAGGTATTTTAAGTCAATGCTAATATTAAAATAAAACAAATACACACGACTATTTATGATATATTGTATATCCATATAGACACTTAGTAACTTACAGAGGTCTTGGTGATCATTGGGTCCTCCCTGTTGAGCAGAACTGTTCATGGTGGCATTGGTAGAGTTCATCTTCAGCTGAAGTCTGGAGTCCACAGTCAGAAATGATTGATATCCTGGAGGAGTTCTGGAGAACTCTTCTTATAGAGAGAGCCTGAGGTGGAACCACTAACTGCTTGGTGTTGATTGGCCAAAGAGTGGAACAATAAAATAATGTCTCCACCAATCACAACCTAACAAACTGCTGCATGTGCTCCACCCCTCTGTAGCTCCTCCCCCAGGCCATGCTCTATGCAACATTCTAGAAATAAACTGCTAACTGTGAGATTGCTTTGTAAGCTTCATATTTAATGAGTCTAAACTATATCCATATTATGATACATTGATGTATGGACATAAGTACATCCTATTAGTCTATGTGGACGTGAGTAAAGTAAATGCAGGAGTCAGCATAAATCCCAAATAACAGACACTGTCAGAGTCAAAGCATATAATATAGAAAACATGATTAGTTAGTTATTGGTAAATCAGGAAACAACTGTCTGAAACAAAATAAAATAAAAATAACAAAACATTACATGCAGCGGAGAAGAGAAAGAAAGTCAAACTCAATCAAATCCAGTGGGAAACAGAACCGTCTTTAACATAAATAAGAGTTTTTACTGTGGTGCATAAAAACAGCTGGTCAAAACTGGTCAAGGCCTAACAACACATTAGTATATTGTCAAATCATATCCCATTGTGTAATGTGTAGTCCTGTGTGCAGAAACATGTCCATACAGTAGGCTATTTTAATTAATGATCAGGATAAGTCAGGATAAATTATTATATCCTATATTCACGATTAGCCTACATTGTGTAATCGTTTCTGTAGACTTGGATAGCATTTGATACAGACTATGTAGACAGCACTATAATTGCATTGTATGTAGTCATAGCACGTCATAGTAGGCCTACATATGTATAGCATAGTATAGTATATATGTATAGTTTCATTATATAGATATTCCACTGTTACTTTCTTAGCTTACACATGTTTCATGATAAATGCTTTGTATGTTCTTGCTTAATGTAAATCGCTCTGGATTAAGAGCGCCTGCTAAATACCTAAATTGTAGATTGTAATTGTTATTAACAACAGAGACAGAATAACAGCAACAACTGTATTTGTGTAAACCTGTGAAACCGGACAACATTAAGTCTTTAAGTCATTGTTCAGGTTGCTCTGAGGGAATGAGGAGCACTCAGGTGTGTGGAATTAGTTTCAATAGGGTTGTGATGACTGCACTTTTATTCAATGTGTTTTTTTTCATATACATGTAATGCGTTTAAACAGTTTAGCCGTAAACAAAATTGTTTAAAAAATACCATATGGATCAACATGTTACACTTGGTTGTAATGTGGATTCATATGTGTGCGGTCATCACATTTTCAATGGCTCAAATTAGTAAAATTCTAACACAAGAACAGTTTAAATCCAGTGTGTACAACCTTGTGAAAGTCTAAATTATTTGAATTACTAAAAGCTTTTCCACACACAACACAATTATTTTGTATTCTCTCCAGTGTGAATTGTCTGGTGGCCTTTAAGGTTGGCCAAATCAGAGAAGTGTTTCCCACACTGATCACATCCATAGGGTTTCTCTCCAGTGTGAATTCTCTGGTGCTTTTTAAGGCTGGACATTTCAGAGAAGTGTTTCCCACACTGATCACATCCATAGGGTTTCTCTCCAGTGTGAATTCGCTTGTGTGTTTTAAGGTTGGCCAAACGAGAGAAGTGTTGTCCACAATGATCACATCCATAGGGTTTCTCTCCAGTATGAATTTTCTGGTGCTTTTTAAGGCTGCCCAAATGAGAGAAGTGTTGTCCACACTGATCACATCCATAGGGTTTCTCTCCGGTGTGAATTATCTGGTGTGTTTTAAGATTTGACATTTGAGAGAAGTGTTGTCCACACTGATCACATCCATAGGGTTTATCTCCAGTGTGAATTTTAACATTGGGTCCTCCCTGTTGAGCAGAACTGTTCATGGTGGCATCGGTAGAGTTCATCTTCAGCTGAAGTCTGGAGTCCACAGTCAGATGTGATCAGAAATGATTATCCTGGAGGAGTTGTAGAGAACTGACAACTACAAACTCTTCTTATACTAGAGAGCCTGAGGTGGAACCACTAACTGCTTGGTGTTGATTGGCCAAAGAGTGGAACAATAGCATCATGTCTCCACCAATCACAACCTAACAAAATGCTGCATGTGCTCCACCCCTCTGTAGCTCCTCCCCCAGGCCATGCTCTATGCAACATTCTAGAAATAAACTGCTAACTGTGAGATTGCTTTGTAAGCTTCATATTTAATGAATCTAAACTATATCCATATTATGATACATTGATGTATGGACATAAGTACATCCTATTAGTCTATGTGGACGTGAGTAAAGTAAATGCAGGAGTCAGCATAAATCCCAAATAACAGACACTGTCAGAGTCAAAGCATATAATATAGAAAACATGATTAGTTAGTTATTGGTAAATCAGGAAACAAATGACTGAAACAAAATAAATAAAAAATAACAAAACATTACAGCAGAGAAGAGAGAGAAAGTCAAACTCAATCAAATCCAGTGGGAAACAGAACCGTCTTTAACTGTGATTTAACATAAATAAGAGTTTTTACATATGTGGTGCATAAAAACAGCTGGTTTATAATAAACCTTAAAAACATATAAGTAGTAATTCCTACCAAACTCTCCATTGGGTCTCTATACTGGAGACTGAGGTTCACAAACTATATGCTATATGTACATGCAATGAGTATCTGGATAATATATGTCTAACAGTATTGAATAATATAAATGGATATTAATTAATGCAGCAGAGTCAAAGAGGATTGCTCTACATTCTTTCAGTAACATCAGAACTAAGTAGAACCAGCTCTGGTGAAGAAACAACTGCTCATACTGTGGTTTACATCACAGAATTTTACACAGAAAAACAGTTAGGCCTATTTGTTTTCCAAAACACAAACTGCCACTCACCCCTAAAATGATTGCAGACAGTCTTCATAAATAGTACACAAGCCTTCATATTTAGCCTTCTCTTTAACATATATATAACATATAATATTTAATTAAGGTGTAATGTAAGTTCAATTTGTTTCCACTTTAGTATAGAAGACAGTGGTCTGGTTTCTGTACAAAACTGGTCAAGGCCTAACAGCAAATTACTATATTGTCAAATCATATCCCATTGTGTAATGTGTAGGCCTGTGTGCAGAATCATGTGTCCATACAGTATTATTAATTAATGGTCAGGATAAGTCAGGATAAATGATCATATCCTATATTCACGATTACATTGTTATTAACAACAGAGACACAATAACAGCAACAACTGTATTTGTGTAAACCTGGGAAACCGGACAACGTTAAGTCTTTAAGTCATTGTTCAGGTTGCTCTGAGGGAATGAGGAGCACTCAGGTGTGTGGAATTAGTTTCAATAGGGTTGTGATGACTGCACTTTTATTCAATGTTTTTCTTTTTCAAATGCTAAATAATGAACAAAACCCACATTCTTACACCAGGTTAAAATGTAAACGGGCTAAATGATGATGGCTGATGCTTCATTCACTATAGACAATGCATTCAAATGCAGAGATTAAACGTGTTAATGGTCACTGGTTGTCTGGCTTTGGACAGATCACCTGTTAGATGTTAGGGGGATCTACTCAGACTTTTGTGAGGACCCTATTTTTTAAGTTGATTTGTTTAAAGGACAACTTTAGTTTTTTTCAACCAAGGTTCATGTTTTAGTTTGTTTCTTTTAATTTGCTGCTTTCTTTTGTTTTAGGGATTTTAGCTGTTTTTAACAGGGGGGGCGGGGGCATTCGAGCATGGGGCTAAATATGTATTTTTTTACAACATTTTATAGCGATTTCTTTTTTTAATTATTTACTATAGTCCTAATAAACCCCTGGAAATTTCATCTGACCACAAAACATCACGAGATCTACTGAATGTGTCAAACTGACATTGACATATGACATATGACACACAGTGTGGCTTCCCCCCAGTAGGCTACCTTCACATTCAGTAGATCCTGTGATTTATTTGTGGCCAGATTATTCAGTTTGTAGAATGGTTACAGTTCAACAAAAGTACAGGTCAAAAAACCTGATACGAGGAAAAATAAACAACTAAATTGTTTACACCATGGGGGTCCTCCATTTTTCAATTAATCCGAACATTTAATGACATGCAACTAAAATGGTCTAAATGTAAACTACAGCAAATCTGGGGAATCTGTAACATGGCAGAAGACCAGTCCGTTCAAATAGTATGTTACATTTACTCGCAATTCATCTGTACATGGAAACATTTGTTTCATCGCCATCCTATTAATCTAGAATTAGCATGCTCTGTTCTGTAGCTCCTCCCCCAGGCCATGCTCTACGCAACATTCTAGAAATAAACTGCTAACTGTGAGATTGCTTTGTAAGCTTCATATTTAATGAATCTAAACTATATCCATATTATGATACATTGATGTATGGACATAAGTACATCCTATTAGTCTATGTGGACGTGAGTAAAGTAAATGCAGGAGTCAGCATAAATCCCAAATAACAGACACTGTCAGAGTCAAAGCATATAATCTAGAAAACATGATTAGTTAGTTATTGGTAAATCAGGAAACAAATGACTGAAACAAAATAAATAAAAAATGACTGAAACAAAATAAATAAAAAATAACAAAACATTACATGCAGCGGAGAAGAGAGAGAAAGTCCAGTGGGAAACAGAACCGTCTTTAACTGTGCATTTAACACAAATAAGAGTTTTGTGGTGCATAAAAACAGCTGGTTTATAATAAACCTTAAAAACATCAAAGGAGTAGTTCCTACCAAACTCTCCATTGGGTCTCTATACTGGAGACTGAGGTTCACAAACTATATGCTATATGTACATGCAATGAGTATCTGGATAATATATGTCTAACAGTCTAACAGTATTGAATAATATAAGTGGATATTAATTAATGCAGCAAAGTCAAAGAGGATTGCTCTACATTATTTTAGTAACATCAGAACCAAGTAGAACCAGCTCTGGTGAAGAAACAGCTGCTCATACTGTGGTTTACATCCCAGCATCTTACAAATAAAAACAGTTAGGCCTATTTGTTTTCCAAAACACAAACTGCCACTCACCCCTAAAATGATTGCAGACAGTCTTCATAAATAGTACACAAGCCTTCATATTTAGCCTTCTCTTTAACATTATACTACCACATCCCATGTACCTTTATTATTATTTTATTAAGGTGCAATGTAAGTTCAATTTGTTTCCACTTTAGTATAGAAGACAGTGGTCTGGTTTCTGTACAAAACTGGTCAAGGCCTAACAGCAAATTACTATATTGTCAAATCATGAAATCATAGCCCATTGTGTAATGTGTAGGCCTGTGTGCAGAAACATGTGTCCATACAGTATTATTAATTAATGATCAGGATAAGTCAGGATAAATGATCATATCCTATATTCACGATTAGCCTACATTGTGTAATCGTTTCTGTAGACTTAGATAGCATTTGATACAGACTTATACCATGTCATGTAGACAGCACTATAATTGCATTGTATGTATTCATAGTACATACTGTATGTATAGCATAGTATAGTTGTATAGTTTAATTATATAGATATTCCACTGTTACTTTCTTAGCTTACGCATGTTTCATGATAAATCCTTTGTATGTGCATGTATTCCCATGCTTTTTTGTTCTTGCTTAATGTAAATCGCTCTGGATTAAGAACGTATGCTAAATGCCTAAATTGTAGATTGTAATTGTTATTAACAACAGAGACAGAATAACAGCAACAACTGTGTAAACCTGTGAAACCGGACAACATTAAGTCTTTATGTCATTGTTCAGGTTGCTCTGAGGGAATGAGGAGCACTCAGGTCTGTGGAATTAGTTTCAATAGGGTTGTGATGACTGCACTTTTATTCATATGCTAAATAATGAACAAAACCACAGGTTAAAATGTAAACAGGCTAAATGATGATGGCTGATGATTCATTCACTATAGACAATGCATTCAAATGCAGAGATTAAACGTGTTAATGGTCACTGGTTGTCTGGCATTGGACAGATCAACTGTTAATGATCACATTATGGATGCACTGAGACCATTTTACACCTCTTTGACTCGGATGAGTTCCAGCAGAACTACATAAATAGGTCAATCACACAGAACTTAATATTACCCTTTGTGAAATGTTAAAGGTGTTGTAAGGGATATGTGTAGTTAAAATAGCTCTAGTAATCATTGATATAAGTATTGTTTGTTCAGTAACAGAAGTCTTCCCATGTCTCCATATGCAGTCATTTAACTCATATAGGATACATACAGAATATAAGTGATATACAGTAAGTGAAACTTTCAAACATGTTAGGGCATGGGTGTCAAACTCAAGGCCCGCGGGCCAAATGTGGCCCGCCATGTCATTTAATGTGGCCCGCCTGCCTCAAGCAAAAAAAAAAAAAAAATAGGCTTATAAGTAAGGCTGCATGATATATCGAACATGTACCTTCATCAGAGTGGAGAAAATAAGTATAAATCAAGTTGAGCAAAGCCACTCTTCTCTGCCCCTCTCTCTAACAGACACAGTTAACGATTGCTTGTTAAGTGCCTGCCAGACAGACAATCAGATGAAATGAAGGCAGGTGTAGAGTAGAGTGTAGACTAGTGAACTGAACATGTTCTCTTTATATCAAGTACTTCATACCAGCCCCTTATGAAACTACTTCTCCCCAAATCCAAATGGATTTCATTTTCCATCCTGAATGGCAGTAACTAGCATACAATGAGAACTGAGAAGATCTGCACAAAGGTTTACTCATTAAAACTGATTATATAACTGTAACCATCAAAGCATGCACTCAACATAATGGTTATGTGACCATGGCATGTGCATAATATAAAATCTTATACGTTTTATCTGATATTGATTAATATGGGGGGTGGGTTCAATTAATCGATTATTAATCGGCAGAGCTGTCGACTATTCAATTTGGCTGATGTTCACTTTGTGGCATCCCTACAAGTTACAACAAGTGAGTAAGTGACTATCTCTCTTCCATACTGGTGTGTGGCGTCTCTTGCGTGATATGATGAAGTAGAACGGTGCCGTGCACATTATAGGGACAAAGTCGTGTGTGTGTGTGTGTGTGTGTGTGTGAATGTGTGAAGACCAGAGTTGGGGTCCGTTACTCTTAAAAGTAAGGCACTACATATTACATATTACTTTTGAAAAAAGTAATGCCTTACTTTACTTTATTACTCCCTGGAGAAAGTAACTAGTTACACTACTCGTTACATTACTTTTGCGTTACTCCATAACATTGCCTGTCACATTGTCACATAATTTACCACTTAACAAATCTTTATAATCCTAATAAGGAGGACATACACAAGATATGTCTTTATGCTCTTTACCAGGTTGTGGAGGAATAAAACAAAATGGGCCTTTCCAAACGGTGGTTCTCTTGACCTTGTAAAACTTTTTCTATGCAAACTTCTAATCAATTATTCAATCAATCAATCAAATCAAATATATTCAAATAAAAATAATGAGACTGAGAGAAATCAGTAGCCTATATGTTCACAGTGCTTTAGGATCCCTTTCTTTATGATGTGGAGTTCCCTGCTCCATTGCTCATTAAATGTAGTTTTAACATATTTGGTTTATTCATCTCTGCATTAACTAACTAGTACACATTCTACAAGAAACAAACCGACCCTCCCACTGGCAGTGTTACCAGGTTTTGGAAGAGAAACAAGCAGCCATGTCTATGAAAACAAGCTCAAAATAGGCCATTATAAAACAAGCCCAAAGTCGCTTATAATAAGCGGACATGGCAACACCCCAGCGTCTGCTCTGTCTCTTTGACAGTGGGATACTGGCTCGCTGTGTGGAGCGGAGGAGTGCTGCTGCGGAGATTTTAATACCGAGACGACGTAAATGACAGTTATGAGCTTATGACACAAGCACTGTAGGATATATTACAAAAGAAAACGGAGGTTGAGGTGGGAGGAGGACAGGTGGGTCTAAAACCGGACGTCTGGCCACCCTACGAGTCCACGACAGTAACGAAAAGTGCTGTGCTGCTGCTGATCTGACACCGGTTTGACATGTTCTAGTCCGCGACTCCGCTAGTGCGTTGCCAGCGCACCATTACTGTTTATGTTCAACTCATCTCCGTTGTGTGCATTATTCTCCAAGTCCAAAGCAACACTGCTGAAAGCAGCCACATGACGCAATTAAGTAACGAGTAACTCAAGCGCTGCAGCGACCAGTAACTGTAGTGTGATTATCAAATTTGGAGGAGTAGTGTCGTTATATTACTCGTTACCGACCAAAGTAGTGTCGTTACAGTAACGAGATTTTCCGTTACTCGTTACACCCAACTCTGGTGAAGACCCATCTTCTCTTTCTGTCATAGTGACATTGTCCTGCATCAGATCATGTCCAAATCAGGTTCTCCAATCTCCAGTAGCCTCTTCAGTTTTTTGAAGATTTTTTGAGTGGTGCAACCACTCCCTTACGGAGGTGTGTGTGGCTGGCTGGGTCTGAGCACTATGTGTGTGGCTTGCTGGCTGGCTGGGTCTGAGCACTATGTGTGTGGCTTGCTGGCTGGCTGGGTCTGAGCACTATGTGTGTGGCTGGCTGGCTCTGAGCACTATGTATGTGGCTTGCTGGCTGGCTGGGTCTGAGCACTGTGTGTGGCTGGCTGGGTCTGAGCACTATGTGTGTGGCTTGCTGGCTGGCTGGGTCTGAGCACTATGTGTGTGGCTTGCTGGCTGGCTGGCTGGGTCTGAGCATAGATAGATAGATAGATAGATAGATAGATAGATAGATAGATAGATAGATAGATAGATAGATAGATATTATAGCAGTGACTGACTGAAGGGCCTCCCACACCGTCTGCGAACGCCGCGCGTCAAAACAGCCGCCTCCATAATTTTCAATGAACCTATCGCACACCGGCGGCGTCCGACGTGCGCTGACGCGCTGCGTCGGACGGAGCCGGTGTGTGTTGGGCTTGAGACATCGAGCGTGCGTCCGCAACTGGTTGTGGCCCCCATCAAGTGACCTTTTGACCAATGCGGCCCTCGCCCCAAATGAGTTTGACACCCCTGTGTTAGGGGATCTACTCAGACTTTTGTGAGGACCCTATTTTTAAGTTGATTTGTTTAACATAATGTCACTATATAGATCAAGTGTACATTTTAATTATATACTAAGAAGAAAAAAGCAGGGAAAAAAAATATATTTTAACAAATGATTGATTCAACATTTTATTCACAGTTTGTAGAATGGGTACAGTTCAACAAAAGTACAGGTCAATACAAAAAACCATGATACGAGGCAAAATAAACAAAAACATCAGAACATCTAACATTTAATTACATTTGGTCTGGCTAAAGCATAGACTGTTCTTTCCTAATCATTTATCTGGACCCCATTTCAATGGGGTCCATCAATTTTAAGTTGATGTGTTTAACATAATGTGTCATTATAGACTATAGATCAAGCTTGTACAACAGGAAGAAAAAACTACTTTTTGTAATAGCATTTTGAATATCCATCGTAACTAAATACATAGGCAGTTTGTTTTAGTGTTGAGTAACACAACAATTCATGATATTCTATATTTTTTGTAAAGCACAGAAAAACGATTGATTCAATCAGTGTGAATTCTCTGGTGTCTTTTAAGGTGTGCCATTTGAGAGAAGTGTTTCCCACACTGATCACATCCATAGGGTTTCTCTCCAGTGTGAATTCGCTTGTGTGTTTTAAGGTTGGCCAACAGAGAGAAGTGTTGTCCACACTGATCACATCCATAGGCTTTCTCTCCGGTGTGAATTCGCTTGTGTGTTTTAAGGTTGGCCAACAGAGAGAAGTGTTGTCCACACTGATCACATCCATAGGCTTTCTCTCCAGTGTGAATTATCTGGTGTGTTTTAAGATTTGACATTGTATGGAAGCGTTTATCACAATGATCACATCCATAGGGTTTCTCTCCAGTGTGAATTCTCTGGTGGCTTTTAAGGTTGGTCATTTCAGAGAAGTGTTGTCCACACTGATCACATCCATAGGGTTTCTCTCCAGTGTGAATTTTCTGGTGGCTTTTAAGGCTGCCCAAATGAGAGAAGTGTTGTCCACACTGATCACATCCATAGGCTTTCTCTCCAGTGTGAATTTTCTGGTGGCTTTTAAGGTTGGACATTTGAGAGAAGTGTTGTCCACACTGATCACATCCATAGGGTTTCTCTCCAGTGTGAATTCTCTGGTGCATTTTAAGGCTGGACATTTTAGGGAAGCGTTTACCACACTGATCACATCCATAGGGTTTCTCTCCAGTGTGAATTCTCTGGTGTGTTTTAAGGCTGGACATTGTAGGGAAGCGTTTACCACACTGATCACAGCAGTGGTGTTTTTGCTTAGCCAAGCTTCTTTGTTCATTCACCTCTGGTAGAACAGGAAAACCAGACTGATGATGCAACACTGAATTGAAGACAAAGACAAATGAAACATTGCTTAGTTGTGCTTCATGGACTTAAAATCGCGGAAACTAATTGAATTTAATGTACACAATTTTACACTAGCATCCATTTATAGTTTGATTCGATGATAGAACTATACATTTCTAAAATGATCTGTTGTGCATTTTAGAAAAAGAGGTATTTTAAGTCAATGCTAATATTAAAATAAAACAAATACACATGACTTTTTCTGACATAGTGTATATCCATATAGACAGTTAGTAACTTACAGAGGTCTTGGTGATCATTGGGTCCTCCCTGTTGAGCAGAACTGTTCATGGTGGCATCGGTAGAGTTCATCTTCAGCTGAAGTCTGGAGTCCACAGTCAGATGGGATCAGAAATGATTGATATCCTGGAGGAGTTCTGGAGAACTCTTCTTATACTAGAGAGCCTGAGGTGGAACCACTAACTGCTTGGTGTTGATTGGCCAAAGAGTGGAACAATAGCATCATGTCTCCACCAATCACAACCTAACAAAATGCTGCATGTGCTCCACCCCTCTGTAGCTCCTCCCCCAGGCCATGCTCTATGCAACATTCTAGAAATAAACTGCTAACTGTGAGATTGCTTTGTAAGCTTCATATTTAATGAATCTAAACTATATCCATATTATGATACATTGATGTATGGACATAAGTACATCCTATTAGTCTATGTGGACGTGAGTAAAGTAAATGCAGGAGTCGGCATGAATCCCAAATAACAGACACTGTCAGAGTCAAAGCATATAATATAGAAAACATGATTAGTTAGTTATTGGTAAATCAGGAAACAAATGACTGAAACAAAATAAATAAAAAATAACAAAACATTACAGCAGAGAAGAGAGAGAAAGTCAAACTCAATCAAATCCAGTGGGAAACAGAAGCGTCTTTAACTGTGATTTAACATAAATAAGAGTTTTTACATATGTGGTGCATAAAAACAGCTGGTTTATAATAAACCTTAAAAACATATAAGTAGTTCCTACCAAACTCTCCATTGGGTCTCTATACTGGAGACTGAGGTTCACAAACTATATGCTATATGTACATGCAATGAGTATCTGGATAATATATGTCTAACAGTATTGAATAATATAAGTGGATATTAATTAATGCAGCAGAGTCAAAGAGGATTGCTCTACATTATTTCAGTAACATCAGAACCAAGTAGAACCAGCTCTGGTGAAGAAACAACTGCTCATACTGTGGTTTACATCACAGCATTTTACACAGAAAAACAGTTAGGCCTATTTGTTTTCCAAAACACAAACTGCCACTCACCCCTAAAATGATTGCAGACAGTCTTCATAAATAGTACACAAGCCTTCATATTTAGCCTTCTCTTTAACATATATATAACATATAATATTTCATTAAGGTGTAATGTAAGTTCAATTTGTTTCCACTTTAGTATAGAAGACAGTGGTCTGGTTTCTGTACAAAACTGGTCAAGGCCTAACAGCAAATTACTATATTGTCAAATCATATCCCATTGTGTATTGTGTAGGCCTGTGTGCAGAATCATGTGTCCATACAGTATTATTAATTAATGGTCAGGATAAGTCAGGATAAATTATCATATCCTATATTCACGATTACATTGTTATTAACACGCGCTGCGTCGGACGGAGCCGGTGTGTGTTGGGCTTGAGACATCGAGCGTGCGTCCGCAACTGGTTGTGGCCCCCATCAAGTGACCTTTTGACCAATGCGGCCCTCGCCCCAAATGAGTTTGACACCCCTGTGTTAGGGGATCTACTCAGACTTTTGTGAGGACCCTATTTTTAAGTTGATTTGTTTAACATAATGTCACTATATAGATCAAGTGTACATTTTAATTATATACTAAGAAGAAAAAAGCAGGGAAAAAAAATATATTTTAACAAATGATTGATTCAACATTTTATTCACAGTTTGTAGAATGGGTACAGTTCAACAAAAGTACAGGTCAATACAAAAAACCATGATACGAGGCAAAATAAACAAAAACATCAGGACTTAAAATCGCGGAAACTAATTGAATTTAATGTACACAATTTTACACTAGCATCCATTTATAGTTTGATTCGATGATAGAACTATACATTTCTAAAATGATCTGTTGTGCATTTTAGAAAAAGAGGTATTTTAAGTCAATGCTAATATTAAAATAAAACAAATACACATGACTATTTCTGACATAGTGTATATCCATATAGACAGTAACTTACAGAGGTCTTGGTGATCATTGGGTCCTCCCTGTTGAGCAGAACTGTTCATGGTGGCATCGGTAGAGTTCATCTTCAGCTGAAGTCTGGAGTCCACAGTCAGATGGGATCAGAAATGATTGATATCCTGGAGGAGTTGTGGAGAACTCTTCTTATACTAGAGAGCCTGAGGTGGAACCACTAACTGCTTGGTGTTGATTGGCCAAAGAGTGGAACAATAGAATCATGTCTCCACCAATCACAACCTAACAAACTGCTGCATGTGCTCCACCCCTCTGTAGCTCCTCCCCCAGGCCATGCTCTATGCAACATTCTAGAAATAAACTGCTAACTGTGAGATTGCTTTGTAAGCTTCATATTTAATGAATCTAAACTATATCCATATTATGATACATTGATGTATGGACATAAGTACATCCTATTAGTCTATGTGGACGTGAGTAAAGTAAATGCAGGAGTCAGCATGAATCCCAAAAAACAGACACTGTCAGAGTCAAAGCATATAATATAGAAAACATGATTAGTTAGTTATTGGTAAATCAGGAAACAAATGACTGAAACAAAATAAATAAAAAATAACAAAACATTACAGCAGAGAAGAGAGAGAAAGTCAAACTCAATCAAATCCAGTGGGAAACAGAACCGTCTTTAACTGTGATTTAACACAAATAAGAGTTTTTACATATGTGGTGCATAAAAACAGCTGGTTTATAATAAACCTTAAAAACATATAAGTAGTTCCTACCAAACTCTCCATTGGGTCTCTATACTGGAGACTGAGGTTCACAAACTATATGCTATATGTACATGCAATGAGTATCTGGATAATATATGTCTAACAGTATTGAATAATATAAGTGGATATTAATTAATGCAGCAGAGTCAAAGAGTATTGCTCCACATTCTTTCAGTAACATCAGAACCAAGTAGAACCAGCTCTGGTGAAGAAACAACTGCTCATACTGTGGTTTACATCACAGCATTTTACACAGAAAAACAGTTAGGCCTATTTGTTTTCCAAAACACAAACTGCCACTCACCCCTAAAATGATTGCAGACAGTCTTCATAAATAGTACACAAGCCTTCATATTTAGCCTTCTCTTTAACATATATATAACATATAATATTTCATTAAGGTGTAATGTAAGTTCAATTTGTTTCCACTTTAGTATAGAAGACAGTGGTCTGGTTTCTGTACAAAACTGGTCAAGGCCTAACAGCAAATTACTATATTGTCAAATCATATCCCATTGTGTATTGTGTAGGCCTGTGTGCAGAATCATGTGTCCATACAGTATTATTAATTAATGGTCAGGATAAGTCAGGATAAATTATCATATCCTATATTCACGATTACATTGTTATTAACACGCGCTGCGTCGGACGGAGCCGGTGTGTGTTGGGCTTGAGACATCGAGCGTGCGTCCGCAACTGGTTGTGGCCCCCATCAAGTGACCTTTTGACCAATGCGGCCCTCGCCCCAAATGAGTTTGACACCCCTGTGTTAGGGGATCTACTCAGACTTTTGTGAGGACCCTATTTTTAAGTTGATTTGTTTAACATAATGTCACTATATAGATCAAGTGTACATTTTAATTATATACTAAGAAGAAAAAAGCAGGGAAAAAAAATATATTTTAACAAATGATTGATTCAACATTTTATTCACAGTTTGTAGAATGGGTACAGTTCAACAAAAGTACAGGTCAATACAAAAAACCATGATACGAGGCAAAATAAACAAAAACATCAGGACTTAAAATCGCGGAAACTAATTGAATTTAATGTACACAATTTTACACTAGCATCCATTTATAGTTTGATTCGATGATAGAACTATACATTTCTAAAATGATCTGTTGTGCATTTTAGAAAAAGAGGTATTTTAAGTCAATGCTAATATTAAAATAAAACAAATACACATGACTATTTCTGACATAGTGTATATCCATATAGACAGTAACTTACAGAGGTCTTGGTGATCATTGGGTCCTCCCTGTTGAGCAGAACTGTTCATGGTGGCATCGGTAGAGTTCATCTTCAGCTGAAGTCTGGAGTCCACAGTCAGATGGGATCAGAAATGATTGATATCCTGGAGGAGTTGTGGAGAACTCTTCTTATACTAGAGAGCCTGAGGTGGAACCACTAACTGCTTGGTGTTGATTGGCCAAAGAGTGGAACAATAGAATCATGTCTCCACCAATCACAACCTAACAAACTGCTGCATGTGCTCCACCCCTCTGTAGCTCCTCCCCCAGGCCATGCTCTATGCAACATTCTAGAAATAAACTGCTAACTGTGAGATTGCTTTGTAAGCTTCATATTTAATGAATCTAAACTATATCCATATTATGATACATTGATGTATGGACATAAGTACATCCTATTAGTCTATGTGGACGTGAGTAAAGTAAATGCAGGAGTCAGCATGAATCCCAAATAACAGACACTGTCAGAGTCAAAGCATATAATATAGAAAACATGATTAGTTAGTTATTGGTAAATCAGGAAACAAATGACTGAAACAAAATAAATAAAAAATAACAAAACATTACAGCAGAGAAGAGAGAGAAAGTCAAACTCAATCAAATCCAGTGGGAAACAGAACCGTCTTTAACTGTGATTTAACACAAATAAGAGTTTTTACATATGTGGTGCATAAAAACAGCTGGTTTATAATAAACCTTAAAAACATATAAGTAGTTCCTACCAAACTCTCCATTGGGTCTCTATACTGGAGACTGAGGTTCACAAACTATATGCTATATGTACATGCAATGAGTATCTGGATAATATATGTCTAACAGTATTGAATAATATAAGTGGATATTAATTAATGCAGCAGAGTCAAAGAGGATTGCTCTACATTCTTTCAGTAACATCAGAACCAAGTAGAACCAGCTCTGGTGAAGAAACAACTGCTCATACTGTGGTTTACATCACAGCATTTTACACAGAAAAACAGTTAGGCCTATTTGTTTTCCAAAACACAAACTGCCACTCACCCCTAAAATGATTGCAGACAGTCTTCATAAATAGTACACAAGCCTTCATATTTAGCCTTCTCTTTAACATATATATAACATATAATATTTCATTAAGGTGTAATGTAAGTTCAATTTGTTTCCACTTTAGTATAGAAGACAGTGGTCTGGTTTCTGTACAAAACTGGTCAAGGCCTAACAGCAAATTACTATATTGTCAAATCATATCCCATTGTGTAATGTGTAGGCCTGTGTGCAGAATCATGTGTCCATACAGTATTATTAATTAATGGTCAGGATAAGTCAGGATAAATGATCATATCCTATATTCACGATTACATTGTTATTAACAACAGAGACACAATAACAGCAACAACTGTATTTGTGTAAACCTGGGAAACCGGACAACGTTAAGTCTTTAAGTCATTGTTCAGGTTGCTCTGAGGGAATGAGGAGCACTCAGGTGTGTGGAATTAGTTTCAATAGGGTTGTGATGACTGCACTTTTATTCAATGTTTTTCTTTTTCAAATGCTAAATAATGAACAAAACCCACATTCTTACACCAGGTTAAAATGTAAACGGGCTAAATGGTGATGCTGATTCACTATAGACAATGCATTCAAATGCAAAAATTAAACGTGTTAATGGTCACCGGTTGTCTGGATTGGACAGATCACCTGTTAGATGTTAGGGGAATCTACTCAGACTTTTGTGAGGAGCCTATTTTTTAAGTTGATTTGTTTAAAGGACAACTTTAGTTTTTTTCAACCAAGGTTCATGTTTTAGTTAGTTTTTTTTTTTTTTTTTTCATTTGCTGCTTTCTTTTGTTTTAGGGATTTTAGCTGTTTTTAACAGGGGGGGCGGGGGCATTCGAGCATGGGGCTAAATATGTATTTTTTTACAACATTTTATAGCGATTTCTTTTTTAATTATTTACTATAGTCCTAATAAACCCCTGGAAATTTCATCTGGCCACAAAACATCACGAGATCTGCTGAATGTGTCAAACTGACATTGACATATGACACACAGTGTGGCTTCCCCCCAGTAGGCTACCTTCACATTCAGTAGATCCTGTGATTTATTTGTGGCCAGATGTAATTTCCTGGGGTTTATTAGGACTATAGTAAATAATAAAAAAATAAATCTCCATAATATTTTGTAAAAAAAAATACATATTTAGCACGATGCTCGAATGCCCCCACCCCCCTGTACAAAACAGCTAAAATCCCTAAAACGAAAGAAAGCAGCAAATGAAAAAAAAATAACACTCATCTTTTACTTTCTCTAATAACAACCTAAAACATGAACATTGGTTGAAAAACTAAACTAAAGTTGTCCTTTAACATAATGTCACTATATCAAGTGTACATTTTAATTATATAGGCCTACTAAGAAGAAAAAAAACAGGGAAAAAAATATATTTTAAAGCACGAACAAACGATTGATTCAACATTTTATTCACTGTTTGTAGAATGGGTACAGTTCAACAAAAGTACAGGTCAATACAAAAAACCTGATACGAGGCAAAATAAACAAAAACATCAGAACATCTAACATTTAATTACATTTGGTCTGGCTAAACCATAGACTGTTCTTTCCTAATCATTTATCTGGACACTATTCTGACTATTGGCTCAGTGAATGAGGAGTAGTACTAAAAATAACAGTCTGTTCAAATAGTATGTTAGTATAGCCTACTTGCAACTCATCTATACATGGAAACATCCCATACCTTTGGTTGCTTTGAATGCCAGCATCAGAGTTTTGTATTCTGTGCGGGCAGCGTCCGGGAAATGGTGCATTTATATATAGCGCCTTTATCCAAGGCGCTTTACATAGAATGTGCATTACATTCACCCATTCATACACCGATTGCGACGGAAGCCACGCAAGGTACCGTACCAACCATGAGCACATCAGGAGAAGGGGGAGACATGTGAGAACGTTGGCTGGTTGAAGACCAAGTGAGCATTTTGGATCAGTTGGAGAGGCTTAAGTGCACATGCCAGATTGCCAGTAGGCCAGTAAGGAGGGAGTTACAATAGTCAAGTTTTGACAAGACTGTTGTCTGGATTAGGAGCTGGGCTGACTCCTGGGTGAGGAACGGTCTAATTCGTTGTATGTTATATAGTGTGAACCTATATGGATCGAGTGACAGCTGTGATGTGTGTTTTGAACGAGAGCTGAAGGTCCAGGACAACACCAAGGTTCCTGGCTGTTGTGTTGGGACAGACGTTACCAGGGCGTTGTCTATGGAAATAGTTAGCTCCCGCATCGGGCAGGACTTAGCTCGGAGGAAGAGAAGCTCAGTCTTGTTTGACATTGTATTTAAGTTCGACAACCTTTTATGTAACCAAGTTAAACAACCTAATACAAGTATACACAACATTTTGTAGCATAAGTAGCCTAGATTATGACTGACACAATGTTGTGTGTGCACTTGGTTGTGTCATTTATTCTATTAACAATGCATCGGAAGTGCAATTTTAGTGCTGACATGGACACAAAAAATATAAAGTCAAGCATGCAAGAACATTTGAGAATGTATCCACAGGAAAAAAAACTATTAAACAAAGGCAGAGAGAAAAGCGAGACAGGGAAGGTATTTAAAGGCAATCAGTCTAGCGGGCCTTAACCTCTCGAAACATTTCCAGTGCATTCAACCCTTAAATGCGAAATAAACTCTTTCAACAAAGGCAGTGTATAAACAGCAGCTCTGCGTGCCTATATCCAGACAGCCTGAAGCGACCGATAGGAACTCGCTCATCCTTCCCTGTTTCAGCTTTGCATGGTCATCCGGTGCCAACTGGAACATACTGGAGGCCCCACATGTTGTAGTCACGTCTGTTAGCTCTGCCTGCAAAGCCGGCTGGCAGGGATACAAATACAAGCAATACGACAAGCAACGTAACAGTGTTTTAGCTCACTCTCGTGTCAACATGTTGGGGGACTCGGGAGAATAGGTGGCATTTAACACTTCACAAAACTGGTTATAATGACATTATATCAACATGGCAGATTTACTTAACCCATTTTGACCTGCGGGAATGATTCTACAAATGTTTTTCTAAATTATGACAGTTTTCTGAAAAAAACCTATGTTTCTATATGTCAGTGGCGCTCTACAATTTCATGTCAAGGACCCCCAGAATTATCTGTATTTTGCCGCCGACCTCCATCTGAAAATATGTTGTTCCAGAGACCCCCCCCCCCCAGAAGCAAAGATATGAGTTATATACGTTCGTTCTGAAAAAATATATATTCCAAATTTTCACTTTTTTTCAAAAATAGCAGACCTACGTACAAGCTCATAGCGTGCCACCGAGTGGCACGCTATGAGCTGGTGGCACGCTATGAGCTTGTAGATCTGCTATTTTTCAAATAGCTAATTTATAACATAATTTAAAACACCAAAAGGGGTTCCCGTCTAAAATGGGTTAAGCACTATTGAACTAGCGTCAGCTCAGCTGTCATTAAAGGTTGTGCACTATATGCAAAACCATACAATGTTATATCAGCAATCCTATCATCTGTTTGTTTGAATGTCACATGGGTCCTACAGGGCTGGGCTCTCACCATTAGCAGTGAAAGGATGATATATGGAGCAGACTTAAGAGAGTAGCTTGTGTGTGTGCTTTGCCATGTCCCAAGACAGTCCCCATTTAATTGTGCATTAACCCATTCTGAACGGGAACCCGTTTTGGTGTCAGCATCATGTTATGCTTTAGCTATTGAAAAATAGCAGATCTACAAGCTCATAGCGCGCCACCGAGTGGCGCGCTACGAGCTTGTAGGTCTGCTATTTTTGAAAAATCGAAGAGCGACTGACATTTTTAGAATCTGATCTCAGGTCGGAATGGGTTAATCAGACCAGTGTGTGTCCTAGTGGAAACCTCGTATGAATCTGATCTCAGGTCAGAATGGGTTAAAGACCATGCACTGCGCCATTTATTACATACACTGTTTATTTATATAGCAACAGCCCTGTAGCTCCTTATTCCTATTTGAGCTCTAATTAATCCAGAGCAGAAAATCTCAAAATTCGTTTAAGTCGGGCAGCTGCTCTAACACCCACAACTTGAGTTAATTGCAAAATTTGAATTAGGAAAAAAAATAAAAATAAAAATAATAATAAACGTTAAGCTGTGGTGGGATAATAGAAAAGGGTTTAGCTATAAGTATAGCTCTGGTGGTCCATAGCCAATGCTTCTATGATTCTGCCCTACATTGGCTATGCTGACACACAAACACACACACATTGGCTATGCTATACTTTCGCTTTTAAATCTCACATGGAACTGATCAGACCAGCCTCTCCTCTTTAGCGTATATTTAAAAAGAACATTTTTGCTACTCACCAAAACAAAGGCGGGTCGTGTCATTAGAAAGCCTACTTTCCTTAGCACTTTGAGCTGCATTTCATGTCATGAAAGGTGCTATACAAATAAAGTTTTATTATTATTTATTATTATTAGTGGACTCACTCTGAGCCCATAAACGGTACTTTTTGGCCAGAAAGGGATTATTATTTTTAAATATTCTCTATGAGGCTGCAGTTCTCTGGGCAATATCGGTAGAGGGCGCATTGGAGTAACTAAACGTTTTATTTTTCCCGGTGGAAACAAAATCCCTTTCTGGCCAAAAAGTACCGTTCATATACGTGTGGTGGGGGGGCTCAGAGTGCGTCCAATATATCGATATATCGCAATATATCGAATATCGTGATATTATCGTTATCGAGGGCCTAAATATCGCGATATATATATCGTATCGTGAGGTATAGCCATATCGTCCCACCCCCTAATATATAGTGGGATGTCGCAAGACAAAAGGCCGCCAGGTGAGCATTATGCCCGGGGGGGGGGGGGGGGGGGGGGGGGGCAGTGGGGTCGGGCCAGAGCACAGCCAAGAAGACCGCGCCCATACCTCTCGGGCTGCATCATCGAGGGGTGTCATTATTCTAACCTAAACGCTCAATCAAGTTCATTACTATCCACCCGCGCCACTGGAGAGGAGGATGCAGTGTTTGCGTGGCTGCCTCTCTGTCCTCATTCCTCACTGGCTCTCCGAGGGGACAGACGGGGCATGCTCTGGCACTAAGCGACTCTCTCTCTCTCTCACCACATCACATTATGTTGTGTTTGAGGAAATCACTAATACGTGTGTTTCCTTCTACAGGCAATCTAAGGCGACCGACCGTACACACTATTGAAACGAAATCGCTCTCTCTGCTCCGGGAGGAGAGAGGGGGGGGGGGGGAGGCAGAGCAGCTCGTGATTCCATTTTCAACGTCAAGTAGCAGCTCTGCTCAATGGATGTGTTCTGCCCCCCCCCCCCCCCATGGAGTAGCTGCTCTGCGAATCCCAGTGACCCCCCCCCCCCCCCCCCCCCCCCCTCTCCCTCCGGAACAGAGACCAATGTTGTTTCTGTGGTGTGTATGGCACCCAGATAAATAAATAATAATTAAAAAAAATATATATATATATATATATATGGTGGTTAGAAAAAGCATATTGTATTCGCTCCAAAGTCAACAGCTGTATAATATCTGCAATTTGTCTCGGAGGATGCCTCTCCTCTCAATAATTAATTATCCTGCTACAGATCGCTGGCATTTCTCATTTTACTGACTGGTGCACTCCACCTGTTTTCTTTTAAAGATACAAAAAAAAAAATCATCTAAGTTGCTCAAAAGCCCAGACAATCTTCCCAAGTGTCTTTTATTAGTAGTACCGACCCCAGTCGGGGGGGTAGTACCGACCAGTCGGGGGGGTAGTACCACCCCAGTCGGGGGGGTAGTACCACCCCAGTCGGGGGGGTAGTACCGACCAGTCGGGGGGGTAGTACCACCCCAGTCGGGGGGGTAGTACCACCCCAGTCGGGGGGGTAGTACCGACCAGTCGGGGGGGTAGTACCACCCCAGTCGGGGGGGTAGTACCACCCCAGTCGGGGGGTAGTACCGACCCCAGTCGGGGGGGTAGTACCGACCCCAGTCGGGGGGGTAGTACCACCCCCAGTCGGGGGGGTAGTACCACCCCAGTCGGGGGGGTAGTACCACCCCAGTCGGGGGGGTAGTACCACCCCAGTCGGGGGGGGGGTAGTACCACCCCAGTCGGGGGGGTAGTACCACCCCAGTCGGGGGGGTAGTACCACCCCAGTCGGGGGGTGGTAGTACCACCCCAGTCGGGGGGGTAGTACCACCCCAGTCGGGGGGGTAGTACCACCCCAGTCGGGGGGGTAGTACCGACCCCAGTCGGGGGGGTAGTACCGACCCCAGTCGGGGGGGTAGTACCAACCCAGTCGGGGGGGGGGGTAGTACCACCCCAGTCGGGGGGGTAGTACCACCCCAGTCGGGGGGGTAGTACCGACCCCAGTCGGGGGGGTAGTACCACCCCAGTCGGGGGGGTAGTACCACCCCAGTCGGGGGGGTAGTACCAACCCAGTCGGGGGGGGGGGTAGTACCACCCCAGTCGGGGGGGTAGTACCACCCCAGTCGGGGGGGGGGTAGTACCACCCCAGTCGGGGGGGTAGTACCACCCCAGTCGGGGGGGTAGTACCACCCCAGTCGGGGGGTGGTAGTACCACCCCAGTCGGGGGGGTAGTACCACCCCAGTCGGGGGGGTAGTACCACCCCCAGTCGGGGGGGTAGTACCACCCCAGTCGGGGGGGGTAGTACCACCCCAGTCGGGGGGGTAGTACCACCCCAGTCGGGGGGGGGGTAGTACCACCCCAGTCGGGGGGGTAGTACCACCCCAGTCGGGGGGGTAGTACCACCCCAGTCGGGGGGGGGGGTAGTACCACCCCAGTCGGGGGGGGGGTAGTACCACCCCAGTCGGGGGGGTAGTACCACCCCAGTCGGGGGGGTAGTACCGACCCCAGTCGGGGGGGTAGTACCAACCCAGTCGGGGGGGGGGGGGTAGTACCACCCCAGTCGGGGGGGTAGTACCACCCCAGTCGGGGGGGTAGTACCGACCCCAGTCGGGGGGGTAGTACCAACCCAGTCGGGGGGGGGGGGGGTAGTACCACCCCAGTCGGGGGGGTAGTACCACCCCAGTCGGGGGGGGGTAGTACCACCCCAGTCGGGGGGGGTAGTACCACCCCAGTCGGGGGGGTAGTACCGACCCCAGTCGGGGGGGTAGTACAGACCCCAGTCGGGGGGGTAGTACCACCCCAGTCGGGGGGGTAGTACCGACCCCAGTCGGGGGGGTAGTACAGACCCCAGTCGGGGGGGTAGTACCACCCCAGTCGGGGGGGGGGGTAGTACCACCCCAGTCGGGGGGTTAAATGGGTTAAGCTCCCCGCAAGTTGTGTTTTTTCTTTAATCTGCCGACTGCCCTGCAACTCCACGTTGGTTAAAATGATAGAATACAGCAGCAGAAAGCTTGCCATTCTCCATTAGCGACAGCAACGTATGGACATGTGTCTGCTTTGCATTATGGACAAAAATACCAGAATCTCCTCCCTCAGTTTACAAACATGGTTTCGACATACTTCCTTTGCTATCCATCTAATGTCATTATGGATAAGCAAATTATTGAGCGAGCGGACAGTTTGAAAACAAATGGTGGAAAAAAAACTGTAAATGATGATGCCTGCATGCACAGGAGACACAATGAAAAGAAAAGTGAATAATTGTGATGAACAGAGTCCATGTTTTCTTTTGAGGATTTGGGTGATATAAGTCAACGTGGTGATCTAAGCCGTGAAGCGTAGCAGACAGCCCCGCGTCCTGCCTGCCATCGCGGGCACAACATGTTAATTATACACCAAAACCCAACGTGTTCACCTCAAAAGAATGAGACAATATGTCATTACTCATTAATTATCTCACTGAATGAGTGTCCCACAAAAATAATTAGGCCCGGTTAGAAGTAGATCCTCCCAAAAGCATTCGCCATCAAATAACCCATTCTGGGCGGGAACCCCTTTTGGTTGTTTTGACTAAGCATTATGTTACGCTTTAGCTATTGAAAAATAGCAGATCTACAAGCTCACAGCGCGCCACCGAGTGGAGCGCTACGAGCTTGTAGGTCTGCTATTTTTGAAAAATCGTGAAAATGTGGCACAAATCTTCTTAAATATTCTTTCAGAAGACTTTTTTTTATATTTCGACGTCAGGCCTAAATTAGATAAGAGACACAGCTGCTGTTCTACATTTGCTGTTGTTGTCAGTTGATTCATCCACAGCTAGAGATTTCACCTCTCTGCCTCCCTCTGTTAGTCCAAGACAGTTTCAAAGACGTCTGATGTAAGGGGCCGGGCCTCTACCCTCCTTGTGGTTGAAGTGTCTGAATCAATCAGCTTTTATGGTCTTTCTCATCTGTAACTACCTCCCTTGATGCAAGCGTACACTGCCTTGCTTGACAGTCTACGCATTTGTAAACAGCTTTTTCTTTTTGCCTAATATCCAAGCCACTCACAGTGATTCCAATATATAGCAATCTCTTGCTCTGTAAAAGACGTCACAGCTTTTCTCATAACACAAGGTTATAGCTAAAAGGACACTCTTAATCCAGAGCGACTACAGTAAACAAGAACATCACATTTCATCAAATACATAGAAATAGTCATCTAGGATCATAAGTAAATCAAGAACCTATCGTCCAGCGAACAGTAGAACATACATTGAAACTATCGTCCAGCTAGTAGAACATACATTGAAAGTATAAACAATATACTGTAGAATGCCTGATCAATAATAGTATTATTATAGGGTTGGATCAGACTTTGAAGATATGGTGGTGACCATACCTTTCATTGCTGTGTACTCTGTGTGGGCAGTAACCGGAGTGACCATACCTTTCATTGCTTTGTACTCTGTGTGGGCAGTAACCGGAGTGACCATACCTTTCATTGCTGTGTACTCTGTGTGGGCAGTATAACCGGGGTGACCATACCTTTCATTGCTTTGTACTCTGTGTGGGCAGTAACCGGAGTGACCATACCTTTCATTGCTTTGTACTCTGTGTGGGCAGTAACCGGAGTGACCATACCTTTCATTGCTGTGTACTCTGTGTGGGCAGTATAACCGGGGTGACCATACCTTTCATTGCTTTGTACTCTGTGTGGGCAGTATAACCGGGGTGACCATACCTTTCATTGCTTTGTACTCTGTGTGGGCAGTAACCGGAGTGACCATACCTTTCATTGCTGTGTACTCTGTGTGGGCAGTATAACCGGGGTGACCATACCTTTCATTGCTTTGTACTCTGTGTGGGCAGTAACCGGAGTGACCATACCTTTCATTGCTGTGTACTCTGTGTGGGCAGTATAACCGGGGTGACCATACCTTTCATTGCTGTGTACTCTGTGTGGGCAGTATAACCGGGGTGACCATACCTTTCATTGCTTTGTACTCTGTGTGGGCAGTAACCGGAGTGACCATACCTTTCATTGCTGTGTACTCTGTGTGGGCAGTATAACCGGGGTGACCATACCTTTCATTGCTTTGTACTCTGTGTGGGCAGTAACCGGAGTGACCATACCTTTCATTGCTGTGTACTCTGTGTGGGCAGTATAACCGGGGTGACCATACCTTTCATTGCTTTGTACTCTGTGTGGGCAGTAACCGGGGTGACCATATACCGTTCAAACGATTGTCTTATGAAGAAGAGTATAATTTGTATTTATTTTTTGTTGAGAAAAATATACCTGTATATATATCTGCACTGATGAAATACTTAGTAAAAAAGACACTTACTGCTTGTAAGTGAACTTGGCAACTGTTAGACTTGGACTTGCATCCGTAATGAGAAAAACAACTTGAGTCTAATAGACGTTAGCAGGACGGAGGGAACTTTTAATGCTTAGCTGAACAGCAGATGTTCTGCCGACACTATTTGCACAAGAACAGCTTTTCAATCGGGCCAAAATTACCCAAATTGTTTCGTCTCATCTGGCCCAATATGAGGGTAAATACTGTAGGTGATACATGTGATTCATTTTCACTTTTAACCACCATTAACTTCCATGCAGAACTATATTCCCCAAACACGGATGCAATTTACTGTACATCAGTACGCAGCTGGCATGAACACATTCTTCGTAAAAAACTGTAAATGTTGGAGATATTTTTTTTAACGTCAACTATTGGATATAGTTTATCTTATTTCCCCATAAATTACTGTCCAAATTCCTTTCATTTAAACTTGACCAACTTTTCTCACAGCTACCAGTGTGTTTAAGCCCCAAAGGACACGGGTCCTGGCTTGACAAACAGATTTACCTGCACCCACAGTAATGAGCTCCTCATTTTCCCTGACACACTGTGTTTCCCACAGTGTGCTGTTTGTGAAAGAGGGCCTGAGGTCTGTCAAATCAAAAAACGGTTGTATATATGCGAGGTTGTGACCACCCTCAGGGCCGGCGCGGCTCAGCTGGGACATAAGCCTATACTCAGCTGTGCTAAAAAGGGGGGTATGGAAACAGCTGCATGCAGGGGGCCAATGAGGAGGACGCCCCTGGATGTTGTTCCGACACCTTCCTCGTCTCACATTATCATTCATTCCCGTTAGGATTTAACCAATCCCTTGGCATTAGCATGTTGCCACAAGCAGTCACAGCTAAATGTTGTGCATGTGTCGCGTGTGTTATATTATCCGGCACGCCACGCACACACACACACACACACACACACACACACACACACACACACACACACACGCTCTGTGCATACACATTACACACACAGCACACGCCGTGTACACAGCAGTGACTGATTAACCTAAATTCATGCTCACACACACATAGAACACAGACTTACAAACACGTGAACAGGGGATTACAAATGGGAAAGGACGTCCTGAGAGAAAATGCATTAAAGCAAAGAAAAAAGGATATAATTCTGCACCCGAGTGGAGTGACACAGACAGACAGCAGTGCAGCTGCATTGAGAAACTTGGACATTGCAGCACTCCAAATTGACTAGTGCAGGTATAGCCGCTACTCAAAATCATAGACACGTTGGTTACATTGTGTAGACTCAATACCGTACAGAACACTGTCTGTGCTGCATCATAATAGCCTACTGTATAGCTGTGTAGTATAGTATAGGATGCGTTCTTTATTTTGGTCAAAAGCATTTCAGACATGCATTCTTATATGCTCACAAGAATCATGAGACAATGATACAATAGACAATACAAACACTTTAAAGAGAGCCTTTTGTTGTTGTACAGTCTGGGGCAAAAGGTTGTAAAAATATCTATATCAAAATATTTTTTTTGTGGCAGAATAAGCTCTCAGCCTCAAACTGTGTTTCTCTCTTCCCTTAATTCTTTGTTTTTCTTGGAAGAAAATGTCACGACGGGAACTATATGCACAAAAATGTATTTTACCGACTTGTTTTTACCTGTAAAACTGTGATGTGACAATAAAGCTATTGTACCCCAACATTGTCCAAACTTTGTGAAATAATAGAGTACTGATGGATAGATAGATAGATTTCTTTATTTTTGTGTCATGCACCAAAGGCGCCCATGCAGCCCACATGGACTTACAGGACACACCATAACATTGCTTCCATATTGCATTGTGTACAATAAACAGATTTGTTTTGTTGATATTCCCTTTTTTTATTATATATATATTTTTTTACACAAACAAAACATTCTGCCTTATTTCCCACGCCCTGCATAAAAAGTCAGCCAAAGCAAAAATACCTTTCCTAAAACAAAATTCCAGTTTTTCATAGTCCTCCAACCAGAAAAAGTCAGCACAGATGGTTGTCATTTTACAAAATAATACATGTCTTAATTCTTCATATAATGGGCAGTACTATATTCTCTAAACGTTCAAATTGACAGAGATGATTAGGTGTTCCCAGACGGCACTCCTCCGACGCGGTTTAAAACTATAGCGCGGTTAATTGGGAGGATTTCGTATTTGTAATATTATGTATGGCGTTTTGGGATCCGTGCAATTTCACACCATTTGTATATAACTCTGTTGTGCCGCTCATTCCTAGTCCCTCCCCAGCACAACATCACAGTCTCCACCAGTCCCTCCCCAGCACAACATCACAGTCTCCACCAGTCCCTCCCCAGCACAACATCACAGTCTCCACCAGTCCCTCCCCAGCACAACATCACAGTCTCCATCAGTCCCTCCCCAGCACAACATCACAGTCTCCACCAGTCCCTCCCCAGCACAACATCACAGTCTCCACCAGTCCCTCCCCAGCACAACATCACAGTCTCCATCAGTCCCTCCCCAGCACAACATCACAGTCTCCATCAGTCCCTCCCCAGCACAACATCACAGTCTCCACCAGCCTGCAGAAGCCAGCTCAGGTGTTGTTGATCAAAACCCAGCTGCTCTGCATCACTTTGTCGGTATTTTTTTATCTACAGTATTACATTGTTGTTGTTTTTTTTATATTGCATCTTTAAATATGCTTTCTACTGTTGGCCAGCTGGCGGTAAGTTGTTGATTTGCTATGTTGCATCTATTTAATTGTGTTCGATTTTCCTGCTTTTTTTTTTTAGTGAATTCGTTGTACAGCACTTTGTGACTTTGTCCAGAAAAGTGCTTTTAAGTTATTATTATTATTATTATCACCATCAACAGAAGCTGCTGAGAACTCCCAATCTTCAGCCGTAGTTTGAAAACCCACCTTTTCAGACTCCATCATGGCCCATAGCACTTACCCCATGACCCCCTTAGATAGCAATTCTGTAGACTTAGATAGCATTTGATACAGACTTATAGCATGTTATGTAAACAGCATAAGTGCATTGTAGTCATAGCACGTCATAGTACATAATGTATATCATAGTAGTATAGATGTATAGCTTATTTCATTATAGATATTCCACTGTTACTTTCTTAGCTTACACATGTTTCATGATAAATGTTTTTATGTGATGTATTCCCCATGCTTTTTGTTCTTGCTTAATGTAAGTCGCTCTGGATTAAGAGCGTCTGCTAAATGCCTAAATTGTAAATTGTAAATTGTAACTGGTTCCCGGTGCTTGGACATTGAGTACTGTGGTTAGTGTAATTGGCAGTTTAGAACAGTGTGTGTTTTTCGCTCTAACTTCTTTTCCCTGTTTTGTTCCAGGCTTCGTCCACAAACCCAGGTGTCTCCCAGGCAGCTCCACCGCTCGCTCGCTCGCTGTGAAATTGCTTTCATGTCATCATATGAACAATAAACTTTATAGTCGTGTCAGAACAGATATAAACAACAGATGTAGAAGTGGACCCTTAAGTGTGCGTATAGGCTCTCTTGTGCAGGTGAGACATCGTTTAGCAGCAGTTATATCAAACATTATGTACAGTATACATATAAGTGGCAGTGCTATAGTGTCGCCACAGTGATGCGCAGCCAGCCACATTCATAATGTATAATTGTGAGAGGAAAAAAAATAGTCTTGTGTGGCAGCCTGTGTTGTCAAGACAGCCTAGCTGGCACCGGGTGGGGCTCAGGCAGCACTATTGTCTAAGAGATTGATGGTCGGTTGACATATGTAAATGGTTCAGAAGCCTGGTGGTATTGCTTGCCTGTCCACGGCCACAGCAGTGGTGTGAACATATTGTGACGGGGATGATTGTCTTTACTCGGCTTTAGCCACAAGTCCACATAAGATTCTAAATACTTCCTTAACCCATTCTGACCTGAGATCAGATTGAGATTCATACGAGGTTTCCACTTGACACACACTGTGACTGGTCTGATTAACCCATTCATTCTGACCTGAGATCAGATTCTAAAAATGTCAGTCGTTCTTCGATTTTTCAAAAATAGCAGACCTACAAGCTCGCAGCGCGCCACTCAGTGGCGCGCTATGAGCTTGTAGATCTGCTATTTTTCAATAGCTAAAGCATAACATGATGCTAACACCAAAATGGGCTACCGTTCAGTATCGGTTAATGTTAACGTTAAATCCACACCCACAACACCAGAGGAAGTGCAACAAACCATGTACAACCCAGATTCGGCACACACAAACAAGGGACTAAATTATTTTCGCTCCTATATGCCACCAAAATGTGGAATGCCCTACCGACAGTCATTAAGACATGTGAATCCCTTGACTCCTTCAAAACCGCTCTCAAAGGGCACGTACAGTATGGACGGCTGCAATTCGAAACTGCAGCCCTACGTAAAATCGGAATCCCCCCACCCCTTTTCCCCCTCACTGTATTATATGTTTCTTTTCCCCATGTGCATTGTGTGTGTTGCAGCAGTGTGTATTCGGAGGAAGTTAAACTAACTGACAACTCACCACTGCAACACCATCAATGTAATCACCGTATATGCCTTATATAATAATCCATGATTATTTCCTTGGCCTTGCTGATGTTGAGGGAGAGGTTGTTCTTAGCTGACAGTGATCTAACCTCGTCCCCGCAGGCATGATGTGTTCTTTCTCATTTAAACTCTGCTCCATCACTGTGGTGTCATCATCATACTTTAACCCATTTTGGGGCGGGAACCCCTTTTGGTGTTCTTAGCATTATGTTATGCTTTAGCTATTGAAAAATAGCAGATCTACAAGCTCATAGCGCTACGAGCTTGTAGGTCTGCTATTTTTGAAAAATCGAAGAAACATAGCTTTTTCAGAAAACTGTCAGGATGTAGAAGACTTTTAGAAGCTGATCTCAGGTCAACCTGACGTCGAAAATTTTAAATAAATGTTTTCTAAATCATGACAATTTTCTGAAAGATTTGAGGCACATTTCAACGATTTTTCAAAAATAGCAGACCTACAGTATACAAGCTCGTGGCGCGCTATGAGCTTGTAGATCTGCTATATTTTTCAATAGCAAAATTATAACGTAATGTTTAAAACCCCAAAAGGGGTTCCCGCACAGAATGGGTTAAGATGACGTGGAGCTGTGCATGGCCAGTTGGCCACACGGTTCTGTTGTACAGGGAGGGAGTGGAGGGGTCCTGTGTTGACTGTCAGTTGCCCATTCTCACCACTTGGTCAGGGAGTCCTGTCTACCTAGGCTTGGTGTCGAGCCACAGCTAGGGGCTGTTGTGTTTAATCCTGAGCTGTAGTCCACAAACAAACATCCAAGCACTTCTGTTCCCCATTCCAGGTGAGAGAGATCGAGGGCAGTATGAAGAACCTTGGCAATTGTTGGGTTTAACGATATGCAAATTGCCACGGGACCAATGAGGCAGACGTAGTACATGGAAAACACCAGTCTCTCACAGTCTCTCACCAACCGTTCAAACCGTTTACTGCCAATAGAGGTAGCAGAAATTGCATATCTACAAGCTCACAAAGTGTTGCTTTGTGAGCTTGTAGATATGCAATTTGTTTTGCTACATTCTGAAAAGTTTGCCTGTAATGAGTAGCCGATGCCAATTTGAAAGTGTTTATTGAAAGCAATATTGTCAGGGTGGATATTTTGATGAGCAGAGGATTGATGTTACAGCTGAAATCAAAGCATACAGTAGGCTATACTGTAGGCTCTGGCCTGTGTGTGGCCAAAAGGACTTTCAAACTAGGAAGGGTATGGCCTGGTCAGCCTGCAATGACATGCATAAGATCTGGTCATCCCAGCTAATATTTAGGACGACCGTTGAGCCGATTCTACTCTATGGCTCCGAGACATGGACACTTTCAAAGAAACTAGAGAAATGTTTTGATGGCACTTAAACACCCGCCTTCTAATGGAGGAATGAGAGCGCAACATCTGTCTTGGAAGAGCCACCCATCGACTAATATACGGCAACCTTCCCCGTGTTTCTTCACTAGTCCGATCCAGAAGAACACAGTTTTCCGGCCGGTGCTACAGAGCTGACAATGAGGTTATATATTTTCCCTTCTTCTCTGGAGTCTCTGCCTCAAAGCAGACCAGAGGTAGAAAACTGTCGTTCCCTCATGTCATCGCTATAGGGACACATGCATCAGTAAGCAGGAACTGGGGATGGCAATGAAAGACCGGGAAGTCTGGCGTGATATTGTGAAATCCACGATCTCGACCGCGGTCTAAAAATGATGATGATAGGCTCTGGCCTGTGTTAGAGTCCAGTTCACGACGACCTTTGCTGCATGACTCTCCGAATCTCTCTCTCTCTCTCCTCTGCATTTGAAACTATCAATAAAAAGGCAGAAAAGGTTAAAAATCTAAAAAGAAGAATCTAATACTATGAAAGGAGGAAAACACTGTAAATACAAGAGTGAGAGAAAAAGGGGAACTCACATTTTAATAGATGAGCACTATACAATACATTAATTTGAAGCAGAGGGCACAATGGATTGAACATATGAGCCATAGATTGTGACGCAAAGATGGATCATTCTCCGCATAATCGTTCAAACTTGTGAAATTGGGTCAAAATCGGCCTCTCTCTTCTTTTTCATTAGAGTAGCTCTAGGAAATACTGTTGATGAAACCGATTACAGTCTCAGTAGTCTCTCTCTCTCTCTCTCTCTCTCTCTCTCTGTGGGAATCGACTGATTTCAGAACAATTCTGTATTTTTTTTGTTTCTTCTGAAGGTCTGAATCATTTGATTATAACTGCCATTTAGAGGTCATATGGAACTTTCACTATGGTGAATATACATTATAGTTTGTGGAATTGGAACGTGCCTCGATGCAAGTTACAGATTACTGCATAGTTTGCATGATATGAAAACTCAACCATTCAGCCCTTTCCAATCATTAATCTGTGCTCTGTGTTTTTTTTTGAGGCAGTTGATTGGTCCCACAGCTGCATGTTGCACGCCGTCTGCCTCGTGAAAAACGGTCCTCTGAAAAATTCATCTTGCAACCCAAACCCACGTTGGCTAATTGACACTCAAACAAAGCTGAGAGTACTGCAGTCTGCCGCATTGATTGATGGACGAACATGAGAAGTAGCCTGCCTTTTCCCATTGTGCGACTGTTCAATCAAACCCAGGCCACTGTGGCTAGTTAGTCATCAATATGCATGGAGCTAACCTGTCACCGCTGTGCTGTGCTCCTGTGCGCGGCAACACAGCTTGACTCTTTTCTTCTTTGTTTGTGAAAATACTATCAGTCTGCACGCTGGAGTGAACACTGCAAAGATACCTCTCTCCTCTCTTAAATCTCATCACTTTGAACACAGGAGAAGAGCTCAATTCATAATTAGTTTAGTACAGTGGTTGCCCTGTGCTGAAACACTGCTGGATGATGGAATATAAATTAGGAATAAAGACAGAGGCGAGATAAGTGTCCGTGGACAGGTTTTGTGTTAATCTCTATTCATATTTGGATAAAATCTGAAGTGGATATTGTTTAAACCAGAAGTGGAATGACCTATCTATATCTCTGACAATAAGAGATTGTCCATCGTTTCCATCCTTTGGACATCCTTGAAACATTGCCTGGATGGACCTGGGCTGGGACGTATCCTCAGAGATGTATCCCAAGGTCATCACCTGGGACGTATCCTCAGTGATGTATCCCAAGGTCATCACCTGGGACGTATCCTCAGTGATGTATCCCAAGGTCATCACCTGGGACGTATCCTCAGTGATGTATCCCAAGGTCATCCCCTGGGACGTATCCTCAGTGATGTATCCCAAGGTCATCACCTGGGACGTATCCTCAGTGATGTATCCCAAGGTCATCACCTGGGACGTATCCTCAGTGATGTATCCCAAGGTCATCCCCTGGGACGTATCCTCAGTGATGTATCCCAAGGTCATCCCCTGGGACGTATCCTCAGTGATGTATCCCAAGGTCATCACCTGGGACGTATCCTCAGTGATGTATCCCAAGGTCATCACCTGGGACGTATCCTCAGAGATGTATCCCAAGGTCATCACCTGGGACGTATCCTCAGTGATGTATCCCAAGGTCATCAGGGTTTCAGGTCTCACAACATCATACCCCTCACTCAGGTGACCCAGCAGGGGTGATCATAGCTACCCTCGATCAGTCCCATTAGGGAAAGACCAGGGCCACACACTCCGCCTCTCCTGAACTAGTCTGCCGGGACTGGGAGGTACCATTCTGGCGTGTGGAAGGACTAGGCTCTGTGGGTTGACTCCTGTCCGGGCCCCTCCTACGTCTCACCAGGTCCACTCCTGCTCTCACCAGGTGCAAACGCAGGACCTGTGCATTGCACCAGACACTTCATTCAGGAGTGGCTTGAATGGCCCTCGTAAAGGCCTTATACCGTGGGCAGTTGGGCCTCCTCCTCACGGAAGACAGTCCGACCCACACTGCTCCCGGGTGCCTGTCGTCTACATTCCGGCTGTCACCCGTCTCTCCGGTGGTCACCCGTCTCTCCGGTGGTCACCAGACTATCCCCGGTTGTCACATATCTTTTCACATCTATTCCTATAGAGTCACTATAAATAGAACAACACTTTAAGTATACTCTAAAAAATGGTTACTCGACAACCAAACCTGTGACCATGTATAGTGCACCTGGACAGCATATCCTATATTACTTTACTTTACTTAGAATTCTATATTGCCCTTTACAAACACTGCTAAACTAGATAGATGCACATTTCACCTTGTACTTTGTTTCTTGTATGCCGTATGTATGTTTTTATGCTTTGTCTCGTAATATGTTGTGCTGTGCTGTGCTGTGCTGTGCTGTGCTGTGCTGTGTTGTTCAAGTAGAGAGCATTTGTCTGATCTTAGACTTCTTGTTTTTTTGTTGCATCATGTTACGTCATTTCTTATTTTCCTAAATACATTATCAATCATTCAAATTAAAGCAAAAATAGTTGCTTAATTCATACCATGGATGCAGAGACCATTTCACATAAAGTTGTATTTTTCTCCAAGTAAGTTTCAGCAACATCCTACTCAGTAATTATAACAAAATATGATCTATTTACTTGTTATGCTGTAAAATATATGATCTATTTACTTGTTATCCATATGCTGTAAAATATATGATTTATTTACTTGTTATCCATATGCTGTAAAATATATGATTTATTTACTTGTTATCCATATGCTGTAAAATATATGATCTATTTACTTGTTATCCATATGCTGTAAAATATATGATCTATTTACTTGTTATCCATATGCTGTAAAATATATGATTTATTTACTTGTTATCCATATGCTGTAAAATATATGATTTATTTACTTGTTATCCATATGCTGTAAAATATATGATCTATTTACTTGTTATCCATATGCTGTAAAATATATGATTTATTTACTTGTTATCCATAATGCTGTAAAATATATGATCTATTTACTTGTTATCCATACTGTATGCTGTAAAATATATGATCTATTTACTTGTTATCCATATGCTGTAAAATATATGATCTATTTACTTGTTATCCATACTGTATGCTGTAAAATATATGATTCATTTACTTGTTATCCATATGCTGTAAAATATATGATCTATTTACTTGTTATCCATATGCTGTAAAATATATGATTTATTTACTTGTTATCCATATGCTGTAAAATATATGATTTATTTACTTGTTATCCATAATGCTGTAAAATATATGATCTATTTACTTGTTATCCATACTGTATGCTGTAAAATATATGATCTATTTACTTGTTATCCATATGCTGTAAAATATATGATCTATTTACTTGTTATCCATACTGTATGCTGTAAAATATATGATTCATTTACTTGTTATCCGTATGCTGTAAAATATATGATTTATGTACTTGTTATCCGTATGCTGTACAGAATGTAAGCATTGACAGATTTGACACTGAGCTGAGGACCATCTCAGTGATGAAGTAGTTATGGTGTAATATGCTGTTAGACTTTCCCTTTAACAGGGTCTTTGAACAGATGTTACTGGTGAAAGAGACGTGAGTAAACAGTCCCTGTGTGTGTGTGTGTTTCTCTGGGGTGTTGAACAGCTGTCCTAGTCAGCACTCATGAGAGAGAAGGTGTAAGAGCCATTTGAGCCACCATATTGTTTCTAGGTTTCATTGTCAATTTGCCAATCTACGTTGCCATGGTTACAGGGAGGGAGGGTATTTAACCCTGGCCCTAATTAGTCTCAGGTGTTGCCAGTGGCAGAGGTAAACCAGTTTTTGACTGTGTTCATGAGGGCTGGTGATCTGTATCCTGTGCGTTTGATGATTTAGGTTATGTTTATTTTGTATGATAAAGTATAGGACTTTGAGCACTAATAAATATAGTTTAATTTCTACTCAACGGACACTTTTGGACATCAGTTATTTTGATCACACGTCTGAACTTCCTCGGCAAACAGTATCACCCAAGTGTTGGTGCACCAGAACATTTTACCTACAAGGCAATGCCTGCAGTGTACCATAAGACTACAAGGCAATGCCTGCCGTGTACCATAAGAGATCTGGGGATTTGAGTGCATGAGGAATGCTAGATTTTAGGAAGATGGTGAAGTTAATCATCTCAAATGGCCAAATAATCTCGCCAACTAAGCTGGACGGGGATTAGGTATATGTTCCCATTAGTTTGTTTATCTGTGTGGCCGTTTAGCAACGCAGTGTCCAGGAGGATGCTAAACACACACACTGTCTTATAGTAGTGGTGCCAGCTCACGGCAGGAACATCTAAAGAGTTAAGTCTTAAAAAGACAAAACGTTTCGGGCAGATACAACTGCCTTCTTCAGGGTGTTTAGCAAAACAGCTCAAGAACAAACAAACAAACAAAACATTAAAGGGATCTTTCATTTATTCAATTATATTTAGAATACTTACGCAGTCTTTCCCTCCATACAAATATCTTCACCGAAAAAAGCCGATCTACAAGCTCACCGAAAAAAGGCGATCTACAAGCTCACCTTTGTAGATCGAGTCACCGGAATAGGGATGTTAGGTTTCAGAACAGTGTTGTTTTTGGCAGCAAATTTCTATTTTTGTTTAGTCCTAAAGTCTTTGGAATTCATTGAAACTTTATTTAGTCTTAGTCACATTTTAGTCCCCTGGGATGTTAGTCTAGTTTTAGTCTACTAAGTGTCGTGAGATTTTAGTCGACTAAATCTACAGTTGATTTTGTCGACTAAAATGTATTTTGGCGGGCCTTGATGCCGTCGTAATGACTGATTTTACACTTGCTGAAAATAGCAGATCTACAAGCTCACAACTCGTCGCAGCTTGTAGATCGGATATTTTCAGCATGCAACCAAGTGTAAAATGACATATACTGGATCTCTTATCCACTAGTCCCTTCCTAACATTTTAGTCTAGTTTTTAATTTGTTGAAAAAAAATTGTCAATACATTTAGTCTTAGTTTTAGTCGTCATAGTTTTCATTTAGTTTCCATGTAGTTTTCGTCAGTGAAAAAAGGTAGTCGAAGAACATTTCTCGTCTTAAGTTTTTAGTCGAGGAAAACAACTCTGGTTTCCGAGGGGTTAATGCTGAAGTATACACACAGCGTAGGTATATAAAACTATTCTGAGACGTGTGAGAGAAGATTGAATACCTCTCGCCTTCTCTTCTCGGTACAAAGCAATCGTTGACCATCTTTGGCTCCTCTGACAGTGATCAAGGGTGGCTTAACGAGACAGAGTAGGTGATGGAGACGATTCATCACGTTATCAGAACGGAGAACAAAGATGACACATTGTTTTATACGGCTCAATCCATTTTTATAATGTTTTCAAAGCAAGCAATCCTGGCGGGGCAGGATCACAGAAATGCATTCTAATTCCTTAATGAATAGCCAGGAACTGAACCTTAACCACACAGTTAAACCAGGAACTAAACCTTAACCACACAGTTAAACCAGGAACTAAACCTTAACCACACAGTTAAACCAGGAACTAAACCTTAACCACACAGTTAAACCAGGAACTAAACCTTAACCACACAGTTAAACCAGGAACTAAACCTTAACCACACAGTTAAACCAGGAACTGAACCTTAACCACACAGTTAAACCAGGAACTAAACCTTAACCACACAGTTAAACCAGGAACTGAACCTTAACCACACAGTTAAACCAGGAACTGAACCTTAACCACACAGTTAAACCAGGAACTGAACCTTAACCACACAGTTAAACCAGGAACTAAACCTTAACCACACAGTTAAACCAGGAACTGAACCTTAACCACACAGTTAAACCAGGAACTGAACCTTAACCACACAGTTAAACCAGGAACTAAACCTTAACCACACAGTTAAACCAGGAACTGAACCTTAACCACACAGTTAAACCAGGAACTAAACCTTAACCACACAGTTAAACCAGGAACTGAACCTTAACCACACAGTTAAACCAGGAACTGAACCTTAACCACACAGTTAAACCAGGAACTAAACCTTAACCACACAGTTAAACCAGGAACTGAACCTTAACCACACAGTTAAACCAGGAGATGTGGCCGCAAGCTGGAGTAGTATACTGTATGACGTTGTTTTTTGTGCGCACGCACGCACGTGTGCACACACACACACACACACACAAATGTCAGAACGGGTCAGGTGGAGATCTCAGGGTTTGAGGTCAGATGTACAGTATATTGCTGGCAGGCTCTATATAATCAGATCTAGGTGATGAACGAACCAACGGGAAATGATACGGCCATATATTCACATTCCCATATTTGGTGAAGGGCCACTAGTGGTGATGTCTTATACGTCGCAATACAGTATGCCCATATATATGGAGATCCCTGATGATGACAGGTCTTTGTCACGCATGCCCAAATATGGAGTCTGGCCTTGCCTGGCTCCGGCCGTTCTGGACATAAACGTGGGTCCGACCCGGCCCGACACCGGGCCCTGTGGGGGGGGTGGAACTCACATGTCTAATTTGAAGTCGGTGGGGCGAACGGTTCTCCAGTTATACGTGGATTACAGACGTAAAGATGTACAGTCAGAGACTCGATGCATTTATAGTTATAGAAGACTCTTTAATGTCGATCTAAACTGTGATGTGGAAGAAAAAAAGAAAAGAGAAAAAGCCAGCGAGTGTTGCATGGGGTCAGACGGAGAGGGATGTAACAGATATGGGGCGGAGGTGTACGGGGGATAAGTGAAATGGGATTCCATGCATGTCCCTCTGGAACTTTGCCTTCAGATCTCATAGTCTACTCCGGTTAACCCATTCTGACCTGGCAACGATTCTACAAATGTCTTCTGAAAAACCCCATGTTTCTATGTGTCAGTGGTTCTCAATCTATTTCATGTCAAGGACCCCCAGAATTATATCTGAAATGGGCCGCCGACCCCCGCATCTGAAAATATGTAGTTCCATCATGGACCCTCTTCCAGACGCAGTTTTGAGTTAAAAATGTTCGCTCTGAAAGAATATTATATTCAAAGATTTGCGCCACATTTTCACGATTTTTTCAAAAAAATAGCAGAACTATACAAGCTCAGCGCGGCACCGAGTGCCGCGCTCTGAGCTTGTAGATCTGCTATTTTTCCAACAGACTTAACTAAAGCATATCATAATGCTTTATTAAAACACCAAAAAGGGAGTTCCCGCCCAGTATGGATTAAAGACATTTCAGCACAAGAAGAAAAGAAAAAACAACACAATCATTTATTGAACCGACATTAAAATTTCATGCTAAATGGAAAAACTCCCACACGGCGGCTTTCTTCCCCCATTGTGTTTTTCAAATGGCTTGATAGCCCTTTTATTTTTCCCTTGTTCCTTTTATATCACCTGGGGGGATATAGCGCTTTACTAGCACTTTACATCCTGTCTGTGAATCCCTTTCTCTGCACCTGCACCTCCCCCCCCCCCCCCACCACCCCCTCCATCTGCGCCTGCTAGCCTTTGACTTTGTCTTGTGTTCCTTTTCTTCCAAACCAGTTCCCGTCCGTGCCGGCATGTTCATGTGTTCCTTCTTCTTCCATACCAGTTCCCGTGCCGGCGTGTTCAGTTTCAGTTCAGTGGCACCGTACCGTACCGTACGTGGCTTGACAAGCTGAATCATCCTCAGGAGATTTTGACATGATATTAACCCATTTAGGCCTGAAAAAATGTCTTCTAATTTTTCTGTTTTTCTAATGTTTCTAGGCCTATATCACTCAATATTTCATGTCAAGGACCCCAAAAATGACCTGTAATTGGCCTCCGAGACCCCCCCCCCATCTGAAAATATGTTGTTCCAGGGACCCTCCAGAAGCAAAGATTTGAGTTAAAAACGTTTGTTCTGAAAAAATAAAATCCAAATTTGAGGCACATTTCAAGACTTTTCAAGAATAGCAGACCTACAAGCTCGTAGCGAGCCACTCGGTGGCGTGCTATGAGCTTGTAGATCTGCTATTTTTAAATGGCTAAAAGCATAACATAATGCTAACACCAAAAGGGGTTCCCGCGCAAAATGGCTTAAGCTATAGTTACAACAAGGCTCCGATGTGCGAACCCCAAGGGAAATTCTCTCAGATCTAGGAGAGTGCGCCATTTTTACCATGGGAGGAGGAGGAGGCAGGTGTCTGCCTCGATCGCTGAACCAAAACAACAGTATGATATATTTAATTTAGAAAAATAGATACAAACTACTACCCTGTCCCTGGAGCCACTGCAGGGATCGGTGTTTCACAATGAGAAAAATCAGCCTCGCTCTCTCTCTCTCTCTCTTTAGCCCAGGAGGATGTTAACACATTTTGGACTGATGTCGATAAAAAAAAAAAAAAGGCTTCTAAATCCTAATAGTTTTCTGAAAAACCTCATGTTTCTATATCAGTGCTGCTGCAATGTTTCATGTCAAGGACCCCAAAAACTATATATGTAATTGGCCGTTGTTCTTTTTTTCCCCTTTTAATATTTGAATCATTAATAAGGTGGGCATATTAATAAGCTTCGGCTTCAGCCCAAACCTTTTTCAGTCAAACTGTAATTTTGTATAACCCTCATTCTGAATGTTATCAACTGTATTGTTTAAAAATGACTGAGATAAATAAACTAACTATAATATATATTCAAAGATTTGTGCCTCATTTTCATGATTAAAAAAAATAAATAGCAGACCTACAAGCTCGTAGCGCGCCACTCGGTGGCGCGCTATGAGCTTGTAGATCTGCTATTTTCCAATAGATAACGCAACGCTTAAAACACCAAAGGGGGGTTCCCATCCCACTTCCCGCCCAGAATGGGTTAATCCATTGACAGAATGAGGTATGATTCCAGCGGTATGACAGGTGTAGGCATCGAGGAGGCAGGTGCTGCCGTGCGATATAATATACCGTCGTGAAATTTATGTCTCTCATCTCACAGTGAGAGGAGCCCCAACAATCTTCACCAGCTGCTGCAACCTTGTGCAGGGAAAGCTAAGAGCTTTTAATTAGGAGTAAGAATGTCATTAATTACACATTCACTTCACACTCGCGTCAATGTCACAGTGAGAACTTCTTACCTTCCAACTCCTCGTCCCCCTCATCGTCCCCCTCCCCACTGCCCATTAATGCACCACAGAATTCACTCCTTCCTCTAATAACGACGGAATATTAATTCAAAATGAACTACATTTTTTATTTGATTAACGGTGAAACCGACACCCTCTCCCTCACTCACACCATGCCTTCCCTCTTCCAACAGCTTCCATCTTTGATGTAGGTCCCCCTTGGGCGACTATTTTTAAAAACTCAGGGACCCGGGACAGCTCTTTCAAAGGGACAGGATTTAAGTGTTTGTGTAGGGGTGGGGGGGTGTATATGCTGCAGATTAGTTTCTTAACCCATTTTGCGCGGGAACCCCTTTTGGTGTTTTAAGCATTATGTTATGCTTTAGCTATTGAAAAATAGCAGATCTACAAGCTCAAAGCGCGCCACCGAGTGGCGCGCTTCGAGCTTGTAGGTCTGCTATTTTTGAAAAATCAAAGAACGACTGACATTCTTAGAATCTGATCTCATGTCAGAACGGGTTAATCAGACCAGTGTGTGTCCACTAGTGGAAACCTCGTATGAATCTGATCTCAGGTCAGAACGGGTTAAGTGACTTGAGGAACAATGAGCAGAGGGACTTATTCTTATGAGAAGCGCCAAGGATTCATTACTCTGACTAATTTAATTTCTCCCTTTTGTACAAAGGAGATGATGAGGTGATAACTCAGTGCAGAGACCTGAGACAGTGGCTGGTTGCTGCCGACTACGTGATAAAGACGTAATAATGCTTATGTTCCTCAGATTTATCCTTCGGCGAGCAGAGCAGAGACTCCTGGTGTATAATTTATCCCAGACTGCATTATTGTCCATTCACATGTTTGTGTACATTGATGTAAGTGCCGCTGTCTGGTTCTGTAATCAGTATAGCCTGATTGCTAAAGAGACGTTGTTGGGGCACATTTGAAGAACTTTAAATTAAGCTATCATAAACAAACGTTGTAGTCGGCAAAAACCCATATTCTTCATTTTGACATTGATCATCAAACTGGCATTCTCAATTAAAATTAATTATTTAATAGCATATGTGGCACATTTACACATTAAGGTATATGCTTGGTGTTGCCAAAATGAGAATCTGACTGGCAAAACTTTACATCAGTAGTTCCCAAACTGTGGTGTGTGTGCATGTTTATATATTAACATATTGTGCCAATGTTAGGGAACGTATATGCGGAATATACTGTAGCTGCTGCATGCCATAATCAGGTTCATAATTATGTTTATGGGGGGGGGGGGGTCACAAAACACTTGTTCAGGTTAACATTTAGGATGCCATTTAATAATAATTGACGACATCCCTTTATCTACGTGGATATAGGCCACTCTTAAGGTTTAACTATTTGAAGCACTCCCAAAATGTCTTTACCTTACCATGTGAAATGTATTACTAAATGCTTTGATATGCTAGCCAAATACACTGTTGGCCACAATAAACCTCAGATAACATTGAAAAAGTACACCTGCATTTTCTATAATGTAGACGTTTTGGAATAACATTAATATTTCCCTGTCGCTCCCATTTAACAAATTCCAGTATAAAATCTAATGATATAAATCTATTTTAAATTGGTTGTTTTCTCTAGCGATGGTATTTGTGTTTGTGAATTAGTGGAGCAAAATTAATAAAAGTGCCTAACATAGAAACCAGACCTGCATTGGCTAGAAGCAGCCAATATTGGCACCACTACAAATAATGTGGGAACATCTCTACAAATAATGTAGGAACAAATCCATTTGATTTTCCATCTCAAATAAAAGGGGAGAATATATGTGGATCCTTAAACCAAGCTATTCTCATTTTCACGACTAATTAAGGTAGGTTAAGAGTTTTGACCTTAATTTCATGCTGAAATGGAAAGGCTGCAGGCTACAGGTAACTAGCTCAGTTCTCTACCCACACTTTTAAAAGACACCAGCAGAGGGCTGACTAATCATGGAACTATCACAAGTCCTGTTGTTTATGTCCTGATCATAATGTCACAATTACACTTTAAGATGAAGGCATTTAGTAGAGGTTGGGATCCAGGGATGCAGGGTTTGTGGCCAGATCTACCACCAGACTGTCTGCAGACCTGGGAGTAAGAGGCCTGCAGAACCAGCGCTCAGCCATCAAAGCTTTATCGGAGGCAGCCGAAAGAAGCAGCCAGTGGCTTTTCATGAGGAGGAAAGACCCCTGCTGGGCACAGAAGTAGCAAGCCAGGAGGTACAGTATGCGGTCAGCTTTGGCTTGACTCAGGGAATAGGACGCCCCTGCCATGCATATATAGTCCCACGAGAAGTTTTCCATGCATGCATGGCTCTCAAGCTCAGGTCTGATCAGCCTGTAGCTGGCCCCCTTGGGGAGGTCAGGGCCGAAACATCCCAAGATCCAAGGATACACTACTGATGACGCGTATCCAGCTCCCACCATTCACCACCACTCATCACCAAGACGGCAGGATGACACCAAGACATATTCTACCGCTCATCACCACGACACTCTTAGCCTCTTAGGTATGTGCTTGCACAAAGGAATCAAGGTCAAGGTCAAGGTAAACTTTAGTGTCCACAAGGGAAATTTGTCTTGAGCTACATATTATCCTGTGTTTGATAAACCCAAACACAGCAGACACCCTTATCCAGAGTGAAGTAAGTGCAAAATGTATGACCTCTATAGTAGTCAAAATAGTTTCATAAATAGAGTGTAGTGAGAACAAAGTAGAAACTCGGATGCCATGGCCTATGAACATCTGTCTAAAAACATGCTGTCTACTTCACATCCATTGACCTCATATACGTGGATGTCACAGCTTCATCAAACATGCATTTTTAATACTCGTTGGATTGTATTGTATATAATTATACTTTTTTTTTTTACATTCACATTCACATTCCTTCCATTGTTCGTTAAAACGAACATTATTCAGTTTTTGCCCTCGAAGATTCATTCTTATACCTCCAAACATAGTATTATTTTCCTACCACTCATACATACACATACATGCATGTATATATGCATATATACACTATACACATATACACACATAGATCCATCACTTATCATGTCTGTATTTCTCCAAAAGCCACATCTTGTACCTTTTCATCTTAAGAAAAGGTACTTAGATGAATTACTGTATTATTTCTCAGCACTGTGTGACTCTGACACCACTTCCCCTATCGTTCTCCTATATCCTCTCGTCTCTCTTGCTCTCAGCAGCTGCACATCACGAACTCTCAGCGGGATCCAAACCATCACGTTGATCAGAGGAACGTCATGCAAGACCACATGAGACTTCCATATCCTTCTTCGGTGTCCAGGGGGGTGCAGGGAGATGACTCCTCTTATTATTGTGACAACATCACTGCATTGAGAGCCTTAATGGAGAAACCGCCCGAACCGAATCAGTATAGATACGGTCACACGTACAAGTGCAACGTGCTCACGGCTAATGACTTTGATGCACACTGAGCCCACGATTGCTTTACAGCCATCAATTGTATAAAATAAAATAAATCACAGAATCTGAATCACATGTGCCTTCAGTGCTTTCCTGTTAAACGTGGACACCTGCTGATTTAGACAATTGATAATTATAAAGAAAATAACGTAGCAGCATGTGGGTTGATGGTTACCTATTAAATAATGACACACTTGATCGTTACATCAGCGCTGAGACCAATTTACCCTTTTGCGGTTTATTGTTTTTGTACAGAACATTGAGTCAAGCAATGGCAGAGTTAAGCTCCATGATAATGGAAGGCAATTTGCTTTAAAAAAATATGAGGTGATTATGGTTCAACAAGAGCTGAAGTCATACATATGTACAACACACACACACGCATGCATGCATTGCACACACACACACACACACACACACGCATGCATCTGATTAAATGGTCACAACGTACCTCATAATAAGCCCAGACGCTGAAGTTCATTTTGTGGTTAGTTTTTGTACATTCATTTCCTTCTTCTGTGTTGTTTGTTGCTTTTGACATTGTATTGTGATATAATCACTCTAACTGTATAACACTGGAACAATGAAAAAAAAAAACCCTAAAACTCTAATAGCACTTTATCATAAGTACACACAATGAGTTGCTTGCTCGCATGAGGATTTGTAATTTGGTAGTTCTGTAGTCATATTAGCTCATAATTTTGCATGCCTTATTCTATTCACTATGAGCTATTATATTACGCATATTGCGCGTGGTGCATAATCTTAGATGTGCACAGTAAGCATACTAATCATAGAATTAATGTAATTACGAGCTCTTTATGCATTCCCTGCTGTGGACTATATGATGTCCCTCGTATATTACCATCGTATTCCTAAGGATTTCTATATATCTACACATACATTCATTTGCCGTTTTATTGTTCCAATTAAATGGACTCTTCTGGTTAAAAAGGTATAACCAGGCCCGGCGCCAGGATGAAATGACTGAGGTGGCAATTTCCGCAATTTCCCCAATTTCCCCAATTTCCAATTTCCGCAATTTCCGCAATTTCCGCAATTTCCAATTGCCGCAATTTCCAATTTCCGCAATTTCCAAAATCCGCAAATTCCGCAATTTCCAAATTCCGCAAATTCCGCAAATTCCGCAATTTTCGCAATTTCCAATTTCCGCAATTTCCGCAATTTCCAAATTCCGCAATTTCCGCAAAAAAAAAAGTTCTTATTTATTTTTTAAATGTCAATAATAAAATATAAAACGACGAAAAATCATATTGCGTTGTTAAATCAAGCAGGCAGTATCAGTTGTATGACTCAGGCGGTCCTATATGCAAGATTAGAATCATAGTGCTCCCCCGGGGTTCGGGAGGGCTTCCCCCCCCCCCCCCGAACAGAACCCAAAATGATGTTATAGGCCTACCGTATAACATAATTTTGTTCAGCTGAACTTTGGCTTCTGTTTACCTGAATGTGTGTATGAGGACGGACATTTTGTAGACAGTATAGTGAAATGTTGAAAGTGCAACATCTGTTGGGAGAAAGCCAGATCAAAAGAACTCAGACTTGGCCAATAAGTCATTCATTTCACATGCTGGCACCATGCAGTGGCGTATCCAGGAATTACGTTTTGGGCAGGCAAGATCATGTGTTAATTGCACTAAAGGTTTTCAAAGAGATGTACCTGCCAGACAGTAGGATACAAAGAGATATACCTGCCAGACACCAGGATACAAAGGCTGAAAGGCATACATTTACATTCCAACGGGTGATTGAGGGTCTCGCGCTCTATACCGCAACGGCCAATCAAGCTGTCCACTAATAGTTCTCAGGTCTTGTTTTTGTCATCTCTTTTTTTTTCTCATTGTATGAATTTTGGCCAGAAATGTATTTGGACATCAGACGGCCGTATTGTAGAGACGCCTCTGGCTGGCCTCCAGCCACCATGAGAGGCTGGACAGGCTGCAGCCAGACATGAGCCTAAAGAAATCGTAGGCGCAGACGTCTCGGCGGTTTTTAGACAGCTGGTGGATGGAGAAAAAGCTCCAGTCCGCCGACGACTTGCGCGCAACGGCCAGCCGACAGCTGACGCTCTCCTCTGCGGCAGAGACAGCTGCCGACAAGCGCGTGTCACCCGGCAGTGAGATAGGCACTAGCCAATGGAACAGATGCAGCCGCAGCCCATCCACTGGGCGGGTATTCACTTGTAGTTTTCTTCTTTCACGGAGTCAAACGCCCCCTGGGCAGTGGGCACCCCGAAGTAACATTCTGTCCACTCCAAATTGTTAACAAAACATTGAAAAATCGTCTGAAGAAATGTAAAGCAGTGGTTCTCATGTTTGCTTCAGATCACCCCTGTAATCTTTTCATCCATGGCACCCCTGGCTGAATTACATTGTCATTTACTGTAACCCTGATCCATGATGACATTGAAAATAACTTTATATTTATAAAATAGCGCGTTCACTTCACCCTCCACAGCCCTTCTCATCATCAATAACCTTATTCTTCGTGGTGTAGTGGTTAGGATTCTGCGCTCTCACCGCGGCGGCCCGGGTTCGATCCCCGGTCAGGGAACACTGTTTTATGATGAATTCCTGTTCTGTTCTTTAACTATATAGAAGTGTCTATTTATAAATGTTTTGATGAATTGAACCATGTGGACCCTGTTGTAAACAAGTGTAATGCTTAATTGGGTCGTTCACTCACAGTTAACAGTATTTGTATTGAGTTTGTGCTTGAAATGTATTGTAATTCTGCAAACTGTTAATAAATATTTAAATCAATAAATCAAAAATATCCTTCTCCTTCTCACCGCCGGGTGACACACTTCATTTTTATGCTTGTCGGCAGCTTACATCTGACTCCGGAGAGCATCAGATGTAAACTGGCCGTCGCGCAAGTCGTCGGAAAACAAAACCATTGTAGCCTCGAGCCTCGGCAGGGAGGCGAACCCGGGTTGCCAATTCCAAAGGCACGTACGTTAACCAGTCTACTAGAGAGTCATAACTTCACAGCCTTGTAGCAACGCAGCAGCATATAGCCTACACTAGAATGCGCCTTTGTCAACATCTTGTCACTCACTCACTTGTCACTCTCACGCCCACTTCACCAACCAAGAAATAGAAGACTACATGCCATTGAATAGGCTTCCGGGTGCGTCCCCTCTCGGGACCGCCCACTTTCCGCAGAGTAGAGCGGAGACGTCTGCTACCTACGATTTCTTTAGGCTATGGTGTGACTGCAGTGACAGTGAGAGGGACAGGGGAGCTCTGGCCGGCCTCCAGCCATCATGAGAGGCTGGACAGTGACAGGGAGTCGACAGGGGAGCTTTTTTCAATCAAAGAGTTGAATTCACATTCAATCACAACCGACATTTTTAGGAACATGATTATATAGAATGGGCACCATCAGAAGAATGGCTGCAATCACAGAATCACGATTTTTTTTTGTTGTTCCACAACAAAAGATCTTCATAATTTCTGGCCCTGTAGGTATGAGCTTGGCAACTGTACAATATCCTCCCTTGTTTATTCCACTACGCATTTAAATGCATTATTCTGCATTTGACTGGCTGGATTTAGATGAGTTGTTGTAACGCTGCATGATGGGACTATATTGTTCTCCATCCCCAGCCGTCCTCTTATCCGCTCCCCCTGCACGGTGCACTGTGTGCAGGGCACAGGCAGTCCTCCCTGTGCACGGTGCACTGGGGCAGGGCACAGGCAGTCCTCCCCGTGCACGGTGCACTGGGGCAGGGCACAGGCAGTCCTCCCTGTGCACGGTGCACGGTGCGGGGCACAGGCAGTCCTCCCCGTGCACGGTGCACGGTGCGGGGCACAGGCAGTCCTCCCTGTGCACGGTGCAGGGTGCGGGGCACAGGCAGTCCTCCCCGTGCACGGTGCACTGGGGCAGGGCACAGGCAGTCCTCCCTGTGCACGGTGCACGGTGCGGGGCACAGGCAGTCCTCCCTGTGCACGGTGCACGGTGCAGGGCACAGGCAGTCCTCCCTGTGCACGGTGCAGGGTGCACGGTGCAGGGCACAGGCAGTCCTCCCCGGCCACATCACCCATCTAGATCTGACACAATGAGGTAACCAGCCCAGGGAAATGCTAAATGTGAGAAATAATCCAACAAATGTCACATACCGCGGGGACTAATGTTTTAATAAAAGGTTGATGAAGACCTTGGAAGCATTCATCAGGGGGGGATATATTATATTGCTGCTTGGCATTTTAATAATTATTGTGCGTGTGTATGCGTACATGCGCACGTGTTTGCTTGTGCACGTACGAGTGGGCGGGCGGGCTTGCATGCGTGTGTGCATGCGTGTGCGTGTGTGTGTGTGTGTGTGTGTGTGTGTGTGTCTACCTGCATATACTTGACTAACCTCACAGCATGTGAGAGATTGTAATCACACATTGGCTAAGATGTCAAATCCACATGGCTGGTAGAAACTAAACTAAACAAAAAGTACAAAATAAATATAATTGTGGATAAATAATGTATATAATTCAACTCTGCTTTGAATACAGTAGAAAAACCGAGCACTAAGAATTACGCATTTAAAATGTGTCAGCCTGTCACGCATCCTTCATTCATCCATTCATCCATTCATTCATCCATCCATTCATCATCCATTCAGACATTCATTCATTCATTCATCCATTCATCCATCCATCCATCCATCCATCCATCATCCATTCAGACATTCATTCATTCAAGATTAATTTATTCTTAAAATTACACTGAATAATTAAACTCACATGCCAGCCTCCGACATATATACGTCACTCATTCATGAAATTGTATATCCTGTGAGCTGTGAGCTGTGAGTTGTGAGCTGTGAGCTGTGAGCTGTGAGCTGTGAGCTGTGAGAGCTGTGAGCTGTGAGCTGTGAGCTGTGAGAGCTGTGAGCTGTGAGCTGTGAGCTGTGAGCTGTGAGCTGTGTGAGCTGTGAGCTGTGAGCTGTGAGCTGTGCCAGGTAGCACATAACATGCTAGAGCGGTGGGCACAGTCGGTGCCGTTGCCCCAAAGCTAGAAGGCCCTGGGTCTGATTCCCCCTCGGGACGTTGTGGGGCGCTGCGGGCGTGTTCTCTCCTCTGTGTCATCAGTGCCCATACATACCCTGAGTGGGGTGGGTTGGCCAAAGGGTATTTTTGTGTGGAGTTTGCATGTTCTCCCCGTGTCCTCTATAGGTAGTGTGATGCCCCACACATATGAGTAGTGGATGTGCCTGCCTAACTGTCATCCTATAGGTGAGCCTGGGGGGGTGGGGCACTGGCCTGATGGCTGATGGGAGAGCACCTGGGCCCGGTGTCTAATGGGAGAGCACCTGGGCCCGGTGTCTAATGGGAGAGCACCTGGGCCCGGTGTCTAATGGGAGAGCACCTGGGCCCGGTGTCTAATGGGAGAGCACCTGGGCCCGGTGTCTCCCAGAGACCATAAAGAGAGGAGAGATCCAGAGGAGGCAGACCTGCTGCCTCCACTCCCTGCTTTAGCCTCCATGCCTCTTTTCATTGATGTTTGATTATCCTTTCCATCCACACATGCACCACAGCATGTATCACACATCCATACACTACACTTACACCACTGACTTACTGACTACACAGTACACCCCATATAGCATCCGTTATGTTCAGTACTGCAGTCCCTCTTTAGTCCCTTTTGTATAGGCCTATTATTTAATAAACATGTTGTTCAACTTTTCGACTGTCTCCTGCTCCTGATGTTTTGTCATAGCATGAGCCAGCTATGACAGTAGGTAGTACCCTCACACAAAAAAAAACATGCAGTAAACCTGGTCTCTATAAACTGCCTCCCCCTGGCCAGCCGGGGCGCCTGGTGGAGGGGAAAGGAACAGGTTGGAATAATAATGTGTTCCTTCCACGCGCTACGTCCAACTCCCCCCTGTCAGATGAAAAAAAAAAAAAAAAACGGCTTAGACTCCTCATGCATTGAAGGAAGGTCAGTCCTTTGCTCTCCCCAGGTTGGCAGACTAGAGCCCAGGATTACATTAGATAATTGACACTGGGTGAAAAAATGTGTTACAAAATCATGGAATTCAAAAATATATATTTAAGGGGAGGGGCTGATAATGTGATGTCACTATAATATTACTGTTTATTTCATTGGCACGTTTGACTGTCAAGGGTTCAGCCTCCAGGAAGAAACCCAAAAATACAAAGTTAATACACCGTTGCACATAAAAACGACTCCAGGGTGTCTAATGAAGTAGTATTGTCACCTCATAGACACATGAAAAACTGGGAAGGAATTGTGGCACTCCATCTTTACGTTATTTTTGACCTGACAATATTTTGGGGACGCTTTTCTGCTGTTTTGAAAAGCATTAATGGGCCTCTCATACAGTAAACATGTACCATCTACTGTACCTGCATGCCTGTGTCTCTGATGTGTCAGAGGAGACTGCAGCAAACCAACTATTACATGGACACAATCTCTGCTAATAGGATAGGATAGGATAACACCGTATTTATTTATCCCCCAGGGGGGTTATTCAGCTATAGGTTGTTATAGTGGAAAAGAGTAAAAAAGGAATAAGCTGCACAACAACGTATCCACATATCTCTATGAGGATGCGTGTGTGTGTGTGTGTGTGTGTGTGTGTGTGTGTGTGTGTGTGATGTGTGTGTCCTTTGGGTATATCTCGCGGACAATCCAACCAATTAAATCTAAATTCAATGTGTGTATTGCTTGCTGATGCCCCATGGAAGTACATTGGGTGGGTGTGCACAGATATGCCACAATTACACGCAAGATCAATGTAAAAGACAAATGACGGGCGTTGCATGCAAATTAGTAATTACTGTCAATTAAAGACGTCTGGAATTAGAAGCTTTTTCGGAAAAATGATGGAGAAACGCAGCTTAAAAATCAGAATTCGCGCCCCGTGTGTGGAGACCTTTATTCCTTATTTCTCATCTCCAATATTCTCAAATACATATTTTAATGATATGTTTTCATGCAGATACATATTTGAATGTACTGTTTGAGTTTAAAATTAGTAATGCCATCATCTTGAATTAGATAAAGTATGTAGAGTATGTTGTCGCCCCAATTTAAATCAGGTACGAGTGGAGGAACATGAGCTAATGGGAATCAAATGAAGATTAATTTATATTCATATGGAACTATCTGTGTCATCACAGTTGTTGTTGTTGCAACTCGCATAACAGTCAAAACAAGTTGTATCATTATAGAGGCAATTCATGCATTTGTGCAAGATGAAACTTCTATATGAAATGTGTATTTCTGGTTGATGTTCAAATAGTTAAATCCAAGAGATATAATGCTGTGACTCAGTGTTAGGCTGCATTTACACACCTGCTTGTCATTCATGCTTAAAACATATTTTTTATCAGATGTCTGAGACATTGTAATCATTCCAGACATTGGGACCAGCTAATTTTAATCCCAGTGCGATGTATGTATGTATATAGTATAAAAATAAATTCATACATTTTCCTATTTGGATCTGCTGGCACTGCCTGGTTTGTCCATCTGTACCTGCATAGATTGATTGCTCATGCCTGCCTGAGGCCTGTCATCATGTGCTTGTTTCTAGAATGTGGCAGCTTTGTTTGTCTTCACCCCAGAAACACCCATAAACTCTTTGTTTATGATTAAATATGAATGAGGATCCTCTCTGAAAGTATCCTAAATGTTAGCCTCACAATGCAAAACGTCTATTGCAAAGTTTTTGTAAAGAAAGGAATTAAAGCCCGACACACACCGGCTGCGTCCCCCGCGCGGCGCCGCACACAGCCGCCTCCATTATTTTCAATGAACCTAACGCACACCGGCTCCGTCCGCCGCGCGGAGCCGCGCCGCGCCGCCCGGCGCGCCGATAGAACACAGTTCTATTTTCCAGGCGGCGCCAGCAACGCGCCGCGCCGCAGACGGTCGCAGCCGGTGTGTGGTTGGCTTGAGTCAGCATGCAGTCCCTAGAGGAGCTAGCCTACTGCAGGCCTACAACAGTCCCCAGAGGAGCTAGCCTACTGCAGGCCTACAACAGTCCCTAGAGGAGCTAGCCTACTGTAGGCCTACAACAGTTGTAATATCCTGAGGACTTCTGACTTCAGCTTTACTGGGAAACTCCACAACAGCATCTGCCCTTGATTATGGATTAGTGTTTGAAGACATCAAAGGTGAGACTTGAATTGTAATTTTTGCTGAATGGATTTTCATTGATTGTGCCCATGTTGTCTGCTGCTATGCTATGGGGTGCTATCCATGTTGTCTGCTGCTATGCTATGGGGTGCTATCCATGTTGTCTGCTGCTATGCTATGGGGTGCTATCCATGTTGTCTGCTCTAATGCTATGGGGTGCTATCCATGTTGTCTGCTCCAATGCTATGGGGTGCTATCCATGTTGTCTGCTGCTATGCTTGCTATGGGGTGCCATCTTGCTAATTTGTAATTTGGAAGTGAGTTGACAGAAACTAGCTGTTGTTACACTCTGCAGTCTTCAATACTCAACAACACTAATACTTCAATACTAGTAGGCTGTCTGTGAGAGTGTGCATGTTGTTGTTTTATTGGTTGTTGAGGAGTGCTCCTATGTCCAGCTTTGGGTAAACATTGTGTAAACACAAACATCGAATGCCATTGACAATGGCTTTGAATGTCTGTGTAAACACAAACATTTTGGAAACACAAACCTTGTGTAACCACAGACATTGTGTAAACACAGACATTGTGTAAACACAGCCATTACATTGTGTAAACACAGACATTGTGTAAACACAGCCATTAACATTGTGTAAACACAGACATTGTGTAAACACAGCCATTACATTGTGTAAACACAGACGTTGTGTAAACACAGACATTGTGTTCACATGGGTGTGATTTTAGTTTACCTTTGTGAATGTGATGGGATGAAGTGTTTTAAGTTGTAGCAGCCTGACATTACACCTGTGTGGGGCGTGTCCACATAAAACATGATTTTAACACTTTCTGTGCACTTTTTGGAAAATATTCTTGCTCCTTATATAATAATAATACCTGATGATCATGTTTTAGGGTGGAAAGAAATCACAGCACTCCATCTTTAACTAAACACAGTAGCCATCCATTTGCATACAAATAAAGCTTTCCTTATTGATTGATTGAAATATTTATTAACAATTTGCAGAATTACAGTACTTTTCAAGCACAAACTCAATACAAAGACTGTTAACTTTGAGTGGACGACCCAACAAAGCATATTTGTTTACAAGAGGGTCCACCTTGTTCAATTCATCAAAACATTTAGAGATGTACAAATAGACACTATATAGCCAAAGATTATTATTGATACAGCACATGTAGTGTTTATTAGTCAGGAAGGCTTCATGCAATAAGTCAGACTTGCTTTTTAATTACCTTAGGGGGTTTGCTCATTTACATTCTGCCTGCCAAGTGCGGGCATGTGTGTATTTATTTATGTGTGTAAAGCAGTGCACATATGTGTAGTGTAAGAAGGGCTTGGATGAGAGTATGTGCTAAGAATCACCAAAGTTGAAGTCAACCCCAGAATATCACATGGAGTTTGATTGTATCAGATCATGCTGTACTACCCGGTTAGGAGGAGGTGGACACACTCACACATTCACTTTCTTGAAGGTCAGACAGCTTGTTAGAGTATACACAACAAACAGTGGATACCAATAGTGCCTATAGCTCTTATACTCATTAATATGTGTCCTCTTCATCTACGGTATAAAGCCAGCAGAAGATCCTACTTTACGCCAGCAAAGCAACAGTCCATGCATGGATGGTGCTTTCTCGGAAGCAGAGATTCATGGCGTGATCAGCCTAGATAGATAGAAGGCATCTTTTCTGACCCAAAGCTTCTCATCCAGAGAGAGCGGGTCCACCTCTTACTGCTTGTTGTACACAAGCTGTTTCCACAGGGGAACATAAGCTGGCCTCACAATATGTTTCTTGGAGATCACAATTTCTGTTTTATTGAATGGTATCCGGCAAAGAACCAAAGAACCACCGGTAAACAGAACAGAGGAGGACTGACTCGGTCAGACTCCAAAGCCCATTGATCAACAATGCGTGTTAACATGCATTTTTTTGTGGTGAATAATCATGGTCTGCATGGAATCCACATACATTATTGACACATACTGTAATGGGACCAAATAGTTTAATCTGATTAATCCATTCTGTGCGGGAACCCCTTTTGGTGTTTTAACTAAGCATTATGTTATACTTTAGCTGTTGAAAAATAGCAGATCTACAAGCTCATAGCGTGCCACCCGGTGGCGTGCTACGAGCTTGTAGGTCTGCTATTTTTGGGGGGTCCTTGATGTGAAAATGTTTGAGAACCACTGACATAGAACCACTGACATAGAGAAACATGGGGTTTTCCAGAAAACTGTCAGGATTTAGAAGTCATTTTGTAGAATTGTTCCCCAGGTCAAAATGAGTTAAACTATTCTGGAACGATCGTAAGCATTATTTGTTATATTATGTCAGACAAACAACACCTTTTAAATGTATGTACATTTTGTAACAGCATGGTGCCTAAGGGCCAAGCTGTCTCCTCAAATCTAAAAGCTGTCCGTCCATCCGTATCTGTCCACAGCTTGTGTTTGTCCACAGCTAATCTCACAGATCTCTGAACAGACCAGAGACCACTGTCAAATGTCAATGTGCACAATGCCTGTAAGCAAAGGATGTGTCAATCATCTTTTATTATTGTTCATGTGCACAATGCCTGTAAGCAAAGGATGTCAATCATCTTTATATTGTTCACATTTTGTTGAATATCTTTTAGCTTGAATATATATATGTTTATTGGTAGCAGTTTTCAACACTTTAAGTTTAGTTTGAACATTTTCCCCCCATTTCTTTCCTCACCCCATCCCTCCTCCCACAGTTATCGTCATCATTAAAACAATATAAAAAAAAAATATATATATATATATATATATATATAATTGAGTACAGACACACAAAAACAACACAAGATTTAATAATTTAGACTTTATGGGGTGTTTAAAATTAATAATTAATAATTATGAGTTGGGTTATTCGAGTTCACATTTTGTGAATTAATCATTTATCAGATCCACCAAAATCCATAATATTTGGGCAAGACATCATCAATATGACATCAGAGATTCACGGGAAAGCCATGCCGTTAATAGGCATACAGTAGCACCTACTGTACTGTAACCGTAACTGTATAGGAGCAGAGACGTCTAGAAGGTGGTTTTCTGTGTGTGCTTTAGTGTGCATGGCCACTTAACATTTAAGACTGGGGCAATATCCTGTGGAAATAACCTCTGGATAAGTGTAGCTCTGGTCCATAGCTCTAATACTCTTCTCTTCCTGCCCTCGCATGAAAGTCAGACCATCCTCTCGTCTGTAGCAAAAATAAAATTAAAGTTTTACCTATACCTTTACCTTCTTTGGCCCTTGGTCGTGGAATGATCCAACAGTCCAGACTAAAATTGGCTTTGATAGTTCCCTTGAGAAGTTTGACTTTGATGTACAATCCAACACCTGCACATGTTGGATATGTACTAGCCTACAGTATGTTCATGCCTATATATTTATTATAATCGGCTCAGATTGTGTAGATTGTGGTGTATTTTGCCCTACTACTAAAAAATAGGACAGGTGACTTGTTGTATTTATTTATAGGTACGTTAAGGTGTATTATGGATGTTGTATTTGCTGGTTCAAAATGTATAACATTGACGATGTGGTATTGAAGTGTAATTTTTATTTCTGCCTCTTGGCCAGTTCCCACTTGTAAAAGAGACGCAGTCTCAATGTGATTTTACTGGTTAACCCATTCTGACCGGGAACCCATTTTGGTGTCAGCATCATGTTATGCTTTAGCTATTGAAAAATAGCAGATCTACAAGCTCATAGCGCGCCACCGAGTGGCGCGCTACGAGCTTGTAGGTCTGCTATTTTTGAAAAATCAAAGAAAGACTGACATTTTTAGAATCTGATCTCAGGTCAGAATGGGTTCATCAGACCAGTGTGTGTCCAGTGGAAAACCTCGTATGAATCTGATCTCAGGTCAGAATGGGTTAAATAAAGGTTAAATAAAATATACTCACCAATACAAAGGTGTTATTAGATAGCCTTAGTGGACCCACTCTGAGCCCCCCAACCACACATATAAAATGCACGTTTTGGCCAGAAAGGGTTTTATTTTTTTCACCAGAAGGAAAAAAATCGTGTCTATGGAGTTTTCTCTTGGCAATATCGGTATAGAGGCCGCAGTGGAGTCACTAACAGTATTTTTCTTTTGGTGGAAAGAAAAATCCCTTTCTGGCCAAAAAAGTCCATTTTATACTTATGTCCAACCCGACGTGCATCCACTAAGGAAAGTGTAATTATCTGAAAAGAATGCACAGCCTCCTGCTAATCAGAATAGAGCATTTTCTGTGGCCATAATGATATTACATTAATTAACATGCAACACTATAGTTTGAGTTGCATTAATTGCTCTCCATTGATTATACATTCTGAGTAAGCGTCACTCATTTGCATAGTGTTATGCTTTCACGTGGCATTGTGACCTGTAGCTATTATTATACTGGGGAGGGTGAAAATGTTCTACTGCCTGCCGTAATGAATATGGACATACGACGGCTTCACCACAAAACAACAGAGTAAGATTGTACGGCTCTTGCTCAATAAGGTGCATTTGTATTTGTATGGTGTCTGTGCAGCCCAATGCCAGGCTGAGCAAAGTTTACTCTGTTGTGTTGTTGTGCATCATTATGATTTGTGGCATTGATAAAAGACATTCCTTCCTCGACAATGGACACATTCATCAAGAGAAGAGACATATACCATGGTTTTCTTTCTCCACCATATGCAGGTTAAACAGAATGCCAACAGCTATAGTGTGTATCGCAGAAAACAGAAAAGTCTGTCAGCTTATACAGTTGTGGTTGAAAACTGAAACGATTCATGCATATCAGTATCAGGCATAAAAGAGTCTGATCATACCCAGGCTCACTGCAACAGACAGACAGAGGGTGTAGCCTAGGGCAGGGGTGGGCAACTTTGACGATGGAGAGGGCCACTATATTTCCACACTAACTGCCTAGGGCCATATATTGCTGTGGTAGCAAAAAATAGCCGATCTACAAGCTCAAAACGCGTCACGCTGCGGCGCGTTTTGAGCTTGTAGATCGGCTATATTTGCTATGTTCGAATTGAAATCTTGAACTTTTTGCTATTTTTGAATTGGAATCCTGAAAATTAACATTTTCATGTCATTTCAAATGCCTTTAATTATACTGGTGTTGAAGCAATGAGCTACTCATTTAGACTGAAGTAAATAAAGCGGGTCATGTTGTTTGCATGTTGTGGAATTGTAAACAGCTGAAACCAATATTATATCAGTATTCTGACATTAACCTGAGGGCCACATTAAGTGAAGGTGGGGGCCGCATGTGGCCCCCGGGCCGCCAGTTGCCTGAATGTGACCTGAATATCCCAGTAGTAAGAGAGTAGCGGCGACACGCTTCTATCTCGCCGCAAAGCGGGTGTGCCGATGGGCTATAGTTCCAAACATTGGAACTATCCCATTGAGACAAAGCGGGTGTGCTATGGGCTATAGTTCCACACATTGGAACTATATCCCATTGAGACAAAGCGGGTGTGCCTATATGGGCTATAGTTCCAAACACTGGAACTATCCCATTGAGACAAAGCGGGGTGCCTATGGGCTATAGTTCCAAACACTGGAACTATCCCATTGAGACAAAGCGGGGTGCCTATGGGCTATAGTTCCAAACATTGGAACTATATCCCATTGAGACAAAGCGGGGTGCCTCTGGGCTATAGTTACAAACATTGGAACTATCCCATTGAGACAAAGCGGGGTGCCTATGGGCTATAGTTCCAAACATTGGAACTATCCCATTGAGACAAAGCAGGTGTGCCTATGGGCTATAGTTCCACACATTGGAACTATCCCATTGAGACAAAGCGGGTGTGCCGATGGGCTATAGTTCCACACATTGGAACTATATCCCATTGAGACAAAGCGGGTGTGCCGATGGGCTATAGTTCCACACATTGGAACTATCCCATTGAGACAAAGCGGGTGTGCCTATGGGCTATAGTTCCAAACATTGGAACTATCCCATTGAGACAAAGCGGGTGTGCCGATGGGCTATAGTTCCAAACATTGGAACTATCCCATTGAGACAAAGCGGGTGTGCCTATGGGCTATAGTTACAAACATTGGAACTATCCCATTGAGACAAAGCGGGTGTGCCTATGGGCTATAGTTACAAACATTGGAACTATCCCATTGAGACAAAGCGGGGTGCCTATGGGCTATAGTTCCACACATTGGAACTATCCCATTGAGACAAAGCGGGGTGCTATGGGCTATAGTTCCACACATTGGAACTATCCCATTGAGACAAAGCGGGGTGCCTATGGGCTATAGTTCCACACATTGGAACTATCCCATTGAGACAAAGCGGGGTGCCTATGGGCTATAGTTCCAAACATTGGAACTATCCCATTGAGATAGAATGAGCACTTCCGCATTCCATTGTTAACAATGGGAGTCAACGCTATAGTGTCGCCACTCTCTTCCTATAGATTACTCTGCTGAATATGTCCGAGGGAAACCTCTTATGTCTTAAAAGGCCCTTATAGTTTTGCCAACCCAATCTATAGGGTATGGGCGCTGATGACACAGAGGAGAGAGAGAACAGGCCCCTAGAATCGCCGGCGGGAATCGAACCCGGGACCTTCTAGCTGGGCCGGCGACAGCTACCACTAGCGACCACTTTAATGTGTATTTATTTCTTTAAGTCTGTTATTTTCTCCATTGAAGTAGCATTCCAAAGTCAAACTCTGCATGTGCTCAACATACAACGCTATAGTCTTAGCCTTAGTCCTAACCGAAAGAGACTTGGATCAAATGACAGCTCATATGCAGCATCCATTTCACAGCATACAGTAGCTACAGTATAGACTACTGTTGACTTTTTGTCCATTTGCAGTGAGAGCTTCATGACTGCAAACTCCATCAAAGGTTATTTCTGAAATATGCCTGGCTTTTCCTCCACTTCCCCCCCATGTTACCCCCCTGGGGCAACAGAGGGCATTCTGCTGTCCACAGCACATTGCTCTGCAAATACCTTTGGGGTAATTAGCCTTTTCCTCCAGTGTGACCATGATGCCACCTATCCAGCAGTTAGTGTTAGTCCCTGGGGTTCCTCTGAGCTGCACCTCACCTGTCTGTCCAGGGGAGTTCCAATGCAATAGCATGTCATTGCTTTGCTGCAAGGGAATACTATTAACCCATTCTGACCGGAAACCCATTTTGGTGTTAGCATTATGTTATGCTTTAGCTATTGAAAAATAGCAGATCTACAAGCTCATAGCGCGCCACCGAGTGGCGCGCTACGAGCTTGTAGGTCTGCTATTTTTGAAAAATCGAAGAACGACTGACATTTTTTAAATCTGATCTCAGGTCAGAATGGGTTCATCAGACCAGTGTGTGTCCAGTGGAAACCTCGTATGAATCTGATCTCAGGTCAGAATGGCTTATATGAGATGGACACACATAGATATCATGGTGCAGGTGCAGTAGAAATGAGAACCAAAATAACTGGGTTCAAAAGGGCCAAACTATTCATCTATTTCAAATACATGAAGGTTTACAGTTGTCTTGGGTAAAAGTGTGCAAATGGCTAATTGCGCATTTCAACACATTCTTCCACAAATGTCAGTGTAAAGGTCACCTAGACATAACATAACACCTAGAGATATAACCAACATAACAGTGTTCGTGTTAGCTAGAAAACTAGGGGGTTGAAATTGCAAAGAAACCCATGGTTAGAACTACTCACAGACAGACATCATTATAATCAACAAACTAGCGCAGCAAGGAACTGAAAAAACAGGGGAATATAAATAGACAAGGACTAACTGGACAAAGGTGAATACAACTGACGAATCAATCAACACATGGGATTGGCTGGGAGACTTAACAGGACACAGGTGCAAAACATATAGGCTAATCACAGTTCTGGTGAGACAAGGCAGGTAACACGAGCGACACAGAAAACCAAGAGACACTAGAAAACTACAAGAAAGGTATACGCAAAAGTAAAGTAAAACCCAAAAGAAACCAGGAACATAAATTATGAAAACATAGCAGGGTGACATAATAACAGGTCACGGATTGTGACAACGGTGCCTTCATTTTTTACCAAGTCAGTCTGTTATTATATCATCTACAATATAGGCTACGTATCACTAATAATAATAATAAAACTTTATTTGTATAGCACCTTTCATGACATGAAATGCAGCTCAAAGTGCTTTACAGAAAAATGGAGAATAAAAGAAAAGCAAGGCAACAACATTAAGAACAAGCAGTAATGCAATACAGTGAGGACATGAATAATAATAATAATAATAATAATAATAGGAACCCCTTTTGGTGTTAGTATTATGTTATGCTTTAGCTATTGAAAAATAGCAGATCTACAAGCTCATAGCGCGCCACTGCTATTTTTGAAAAATCTAAGAACGACTGACATAGAAACATACAGTAGCTTTTTCAGAGAACTGTCAGGAATGTATAGAAGACATTTTTTAGAATCTGATCTCAGGTCAAAATGGGCCAATTAATTTAGATTAATTCATTCAATCTGAACAAAGATGCCTTGCCTTGCCTTGCCTTTAACCCATTCTGACCGGGAACCCATTTTGGTGTTAGCACTATGTTATGCTTTAGCTATTGAAAAACAGCAGACCTACAAGCTCGTAGCGCGCCACCGAGTGGCGCGCTACGAGCTTGTAGGTCTGCTATTTTTGAAAAATCGAAGAACGACTGACATTTTGAGAATCTGATCTCGGGTCAGAATGGGTTAATCAGACCAGTGTGTGTCCGGTGGAAACCTCGTATGAATCTGATCTCAGGTCAGAATGGGTTAATGTGTGAGGCCAAAGCCAAAGGCTCACTTTCCCCCAAATATAGCCCTGACTCTCTTTCATACCAATCTCTATATAATGCATAATAACTCTCTCCCTCAATGCATGGTGGCGTGCACAGATATACACTAGGGGGTGCTATAGAGCACCCCCTGCCCTTTTCCGTCTGGACAAATGTGCCCATTTGAAAAGATTTGTATTTTATTTTTTACAGTGGACAGTACTGTACAGTATATGTAGACCATGGTGACATTGATCAATTCTTGATTAAAAAAAAAAGCTTCTAATATATTATTTAGGCCCCAAAATCTATAAATCTCACACTATTAACCCATTCTGGGCGGGCACCCATTTTGGTGTTAGCACTATGTTATGCTTTAGCTATTGAAAAATAGCAGATCTACAAGCTCATAGCGCGCCACCGAGTGGCGCGATACGAGCTTGTAGGTCTGCTATTTTTGAAAAATCGAAGAATGACTGACATTTTTCTAGAATCTGATCTCAGGTCAGAATGGATTAATCAGACCAGTGTGTGTCCTAGTGGAAACCTCGTACGAAATCTGATCTCAGGTCAGAATGGGTTAAGACAGTCCTGCTTTGATCCCGCCTCTAGCTGCCGCTGATTGCTATATTTTATTTTATTCTATTCATTATTAATGTCTCAAGAGCTTTATTTTATAGGATGCTTAAATCTGTATTAAACATTACGAATATCTGTCATCTTATTACTGTATTGAAAGTGTTGAAACGTGAAACGTTGACACAGTATAAAATGCTTAATATGCCTGACTAAAAATTGGTGAATAAAGTATTCAATCAATCAATCAATCAATCAATGAATGAATCAATCACAGCAGAGTGTGTGCTGGGAACCAAAAGGCCAAACATTTGGACATTTGACAATTATGAATGTGTTTTTCTGCTATATTTTATGTATTCTTTTCATTATTAATGTCTCAAGAGCTTTATTTTATATAGGATGCTTAAATCTTTATTAAACATTGTGAATATTATTTCTGTATTTAAAGTGTTAAAACGTGAAACATTTACACATTTATGTTTTAGTATAAAATGCTCATGCCTGACTAATCTAAATGTATTTAGATTACACCATTATTACACACAGTTGTATAAAATCCCTCATGACTACTAGCTAAAAGAACACTATACATAATATACTTATTATTCACTCGGGCACACAAAGTAATTTAAGAGCATTACGTTTTATTTTATTTGCATATAAATACTAAATCGCACTTCCAGTGTAGGCAACATTATTTCATTGGCTTTATGTTCTTAATTTGCTTTATGTGGCATGACAAAATAGATACCGTATAGCCAGAAATGGGCCGTAGAATTGCATTACATAGTAGTCTTAACCCATTCTGACCTGAGATCAGATTCATACGAGGTTTCCACTGGACACACACTGGTCTGATTGACCCATTCTGACCTGAGATCAGATTAAAAAAATGTCAGTCGTTCTTCGATTTTTCAAAAATAGCAGACCTACAAGCTCGTAGCGCGCCACTCGGTGGCGCGCTACGAGCTTGTAGGTCTGCTATTTTTCAATAGCTAAAGCATAACATGATGCTATAACACCAAAATGGGTTCCCGTTCAGAATGGGTTAACTCTTAACCGATTTAAGGCCTGACGTGGAAATAAAGTAATTTGAAAGAATATATATATATTCAAAGATTTGTGCCGTATCTTCACGATTGTTCAAAAAAATAGCAGACCCACAAGCTCGTAGCGCGCCTCTCGGTGGCGCGCTATGTGAGCTTGTAGATCTGATATTTTTCAATAGCTAAAGTGTAGCATAATGCACCAAAAGGGGTTCCCGTCCAGATTGGGTTTAAATGAACACTCAGGATTTTACAGTGTGCCGTCATGATTACAGTGAGGATAAACTATAGTGTATGACATCATGCTTGCCTTATAAGTCTTTCCATCATTTTTGTTACCGTACCATGCCTTAGTGTACTGTAGATTAAACTTGACTTACTTGACTTACTTTAGTACTGTAGACTAAAGCGTAACGTGATTCAGAAGATCATAATCCAATTTTCATATTAAGCCGTGTTAATTTTGAGAGTATATAGTGTCTCAGTCATCCCCATCATGACCATGTATTTATTTTCATGTTTCCAAAATGAAATATGTACCTGTTTTGTAACGCATAAGTAGTACTGTACATTTAACAAATGAACAAAATGCTCTATTTTCTACTTCTTCAAACTATAGCTGATATGCATGCACGGATTGCACTCACACAAACGCACGCACACAAATGCACGCACGCATGCACGCGCATGCACACACACACACACACACACACACACACACACACACACACACACACACACACACACACACTTACGCACACACACACACACACACACACACTGTATATTCTCACATATCGGTCTTCATCGCACCTGGGTAAGAGCAATGATAAAATGATACAGCGGCAGACCGATCGATGCGAGCGATGGCCTTATCTCTATCTGCCCAATCAGCACAGATAAGGTGACAAGGTGGCCAGGTGCTTAATGATCTACCGAATGTCAAACCTGGACTCAACTCTTCCTGCACCTAACACGGCTTTGGACCGCGTGGTATAGAAAGAACTCTACGGGCACGCCGAGGACACAGTAGAGTTCATCCAGGTCCAAAGGAACCAGAACTCTACGGGTCCAGTGAGGACACAGTAGAGTTCATCCAGGTCCAAAGGAACCAGAACTCTACGGGCCCGGTGAGGACACAGTGGAGTTCATCCAGGTCCAAAGGAACCAGAACTCTATGGGCCGAGGACACAGTGGAGTTCATCCAGGTCCAAAGGAACCAGAACTCTATGGGCCGAGGACACAGTGGAGTTCATCCAGGTCCAAAGGAACCAGAACTCTACGGGCCCAGTGAGGACACAGTGGAGTTCATCCAGGTCCAAAGGAACCAGAACTCTACGGGCCCAGTGAGGACACAGTGGAGTTCATCCAGTTCCAAAGGAACCAGAACTCTGTGGGCCCGGTGAGGACACATCCAGGTCCAAAGGAACCAGAACTCTACGGGCCCAGTGAGGACACAGTGGAGTTCATCCAAGTCCAAAGGAACCAGAACTCTACGGGCCCAGTGAGGACACAGTGGAGTTCATCCAGGTCCAAAGGAACCAGAACTCTATGGGCCGAGGACACAGTGGAGTTCATCCAGGTCCAAAGGAACCAGAACTCTACGGGCCGAGGACACAGTGTTCAGAGTTCATCCAGGTGCAAACTGCAAAGGAACCAGAACAACAGAGCAGAAAAACAGTGACCTTTTCATGGTTCACAGAACGGCTGTAATGCCAATAGATGCTGTGTTTTCACTGTGTTTCTCCCGCTGGGAGACCCCTGTTCGTTTTGTGCAGTGGTCCGAGGTGCTGTAATGTGGGTATATCTTGGATGTTGTTCAAGTCCTTCTCAAGAAACAAACAACAGATTCTGACAGGACATCAATCCAACGTGGCAGAACTGCATGGGATCATAGCAACAAGAGCCCACAGAACGTACAGTATGCTATACAGACTAGTATACAGGCGTTAGGCACGTGACAATATTTTGATTATAGCGATGAAGTGAAGACCAACCAATTATGTTGATCCATGTTCTAATTACGCTGTTCAGTAAGGAGTACATTCATGCTTACATTAATGTTGAATTATTTAAGCAATATTCACTTTTTCAATTTATTTCCGTTTCATATATAAGTAATACATATGACTAAATATAAAAGAAGGGCTTTGTGTGTCCCTGTGTGTGCGTGTGTGCGTGCATCCGTCCGTCTCTGTGTGTGTGTGGTCAGGTCACACACACACACACACGCACGCATGCACGACACAGACACGCACAGGCCAGGAAGGAGGGGTCATTACAACCCCCCCCCCCCCCCAAAGCCACCAAAGCTCAACTTTATACACCGATGGTTTGATTTTTGTATTATCTCCGCTGTTACATATTAATATGATATGAAGCAGGAACAAGCAAAAAGGTAATTATAAAACACATCCTGGGATGACATCTGTAGACATACTGTACCTGCATGAGCACACATTAGCTACAGTAATGTCATGTAATGCTCAGGCAACAGCTTCTCGTCAGGGAACTACAGTATGCACTTACTGTAGGCTGCAGCTTATTATCAGTGGAGGCAAGAACAGTATAGACCGAGTACAGTTCTAATCATTGTTCAGAAGCAACGGAGTGGAAAGTAGTCTGTAGTGCTTTAGAGACGTACAGTATTTCTCCTCCACACTGCCGTGGCCGTGTGTTATCCAGAGGTGCAGCTGGACGGCAATGTTCCTCTAGCCCATTCTGACCTGAGATCAGATTCTAAAAATGTCTTTCTACATCCTGACAGTTTTCCATTCTGACCTGAGATCAGATTCTAAAAATGTCTTCTACATCTTGACAGTTTTCCATTCTGACCTGAGAACAGATTCTAAAAATGTCTTCTACATCCTGACAGTTTTCCATTCTGACCTGAGATCAGATTCTAAAAACGTCTTCTACATCCTGACAGTTTTCCATTCTGACCTGACATCAGATTCTAAAAATGTCTTTCTACATCCTGACAGTTTTCTGAAAAAGCTATGTTTCTATATGTCAGTCGTTCTTCGATGTTTCTAAAATAGCAGACCTACATGCAAGCTCGTAGCGCACCACTCGGTGCCGCGCTATGAGCTTGTAGATCTGCTATTTTTCAATAGTTAAAGCATAACATAATGCTACACAAAAAGGGATTCCTGCCCAAAATGGGCTAGCTGTTATAGTGATGCAGGGTTAACAGATCTTTCATACTGTACACAGAGAATGTTTCCAACTGCTAACCTTTTTCTTTACTCTAAAATCCCACGGGGGAAACAGCGGGACAAAGTGCACAGAAAGCGACATGGCTTCTAAAAAAAATAGCTGAGCTGCTTCTTCTACAGAAAACGGGTGAAATGTGTGAACAGAACACACCCTGAGGCCTGTTGTGTGGACTAGAAAACCACAGCCAGAGAGGAGGAGAGGAGCATGTGTTGCCAGAGCGGTTCTGTGGTCAGGAGCCAGAATATTCACCTGTGCACAGTGAGATTCATGGCTCTCCTCCTCCCTTCAATGGCCCTTAACAATTGATTTAACATTCACACCATGAATGTTGGTGTTGAATGTTGATGACAGTTCATATAATAGTGCTTTAAAACATGTCCTAATTATACATATAAGTGACAAAGAAAAAGATCTGCATATATATTCCTTCAATTGTTTTTACAATACAGTAATTTGACATTACAATACAAATATTTAATACAAATTGCATCAAGCAACACATTGTAGGTTCTCTGTGACACCTATTGCATTAACTGATGCACTAATGGAGCACCAAAACATGTCATTTAACCAACATTGGCATAATTTATATTCACATTAAGAAAAGATTAGGAAGATTGCAAGAGTGCATGATATACCTGCCAGCACGCAGATTGTCAAGATATAATATGCCTTTTCACCTAAACCTTACTTTATTTGTGTATTTGGGGAGTTCAATACATTCATGAACAAAACAAATAAAACTAACGACACTGTGAAGACACGTGAAGTTCTCAAACGGACATACAGTACATCTGTATATGTTCCCGCCATGTAATCTCAGACAACGAAAACCACAACAACACAACATGAAGTTGAAGTAAAAAAAAACGAAATTTTATTGAGATAATTAAGTTACAGGTTTTGGCACTTATACTCCATCAAATGAACACTTATACTCCATCAAATGAACACATAGCTCCATCAAATGAACACATAGCTCCATCAAATGAACACACAGCTCGGGCGATAATGAGCCTATGAAATTGGAAAGAGAACACCCCCATGGAGTACTATAGACGCTGGTGGTACGTGGCAGCTCATTTTGTTGACTACGACTATATATCTAAAGATAAAACCTTTATTTTTCCACAATAATGGAAATGAAAATAAAAGCATGTATTAAAGAGAAACACAGACACGTAATCAGTATCACAAAGAAACGTTTGTGCTGCTGGGGAAGGGTGTTCTTTTTTTGTAGCAGAGGTGTAACGTGTGATCTGCGTTGTGTTGTTGTGGAATAATGACGTTCCGGATGACTTCTCTCTTTGTTGACAGTTTAATCTGGTAAAATACACAGACGTATCTGGTCAGTTTCTGTCTGTGTAACACACCCAATCCTCAGCACGTATATAATAGAATTAACAGTGTGACCAAGAGCATGTTTTTATAAAGAGTTTACAGTTTAGTATATCAAAATAATGACCTGAAAATGTACAAAACATCGCCACTTCATGTTGGTACATTTAGCATGTTTAGGACAACTAATATTCATCACAGTATCGCAGTAAACATACAGACTCTTGTTGAAAATATAGTGTGCTGAGGAACACATCTTACCTCATGGGCATGTCTCATGTTAGACTGACACCACTCTAAACATGGACACCAGTGTTATTCAATGGGTGCCGCCCACTAACCAATAAGAAATGTCATTACTGACAGCAAATGGAACCCACTAAACCCTGTTACAGAGGCACACTATAGTAAATAAAGTGTGAGAACAACTGTTCTCGGCAGCTGGCCCGTTTGGTGCCATAAAAAAACAGGAAAATAGCAAACAATTAACAAGATTCACCAAACGGCATACATACAGTACTGTACATGTGGCCACCTCGTTCCAAACTTTAGCTATCGATTTGTAACATAACTAATGCAGACAGTTGTGCACTTTGTGAACAAAAGCCTCGCAAACACATGCAGACACCATTCTGAGCTGAGCACGATTTTAGTTCCATACCCCCATTTGATATAGCAAACAAACAGCGTCAGCATTCTGAATTGCCCCATTCAATCAGCTGTTGCCCAGCTGTTATTAGACAGTCAACTAGCAATTCCAGCACTGGTCCCTCTGGCTTGTGGTACCTTTGAGAATGACAATAAAACTGAATGTGTGACTAGTGTTACACCTGTCAACAATGCTGTTAACCATCTGACAGGCAGTATTATTTCCCAATAAGATATTGATGTATGTTTTTTTTTTAATGCTAAATGACGCACTGTGTTACAATATCAGTGGGTGCTCTTAAGGTGGAAAGCTGTTCCTGCAACCTGCGGTGTATGGGACCTTATTGTATCTATGCAAAGCGCCTTGGATAAAGGCGCTATATAAATGCACCATTTACCATTTATTTCAAACATCAATTTGCACACATTTTTACATTTCAAAACTCACTCTCTGACTGGAAAATTGCTTCCTGCTTTGTAGATGTAGGTGCTTTCTGCGCGTACGCGAGCAGATTTCAACATTGACACGTTGCATGTTGCATGCATGTTGCATGCATGTTGTATGTTGCATGCATGTTGCATGCATGTTGCATGCATGTTGCATGTTGCATGCATGTTGCATGTCAATATTCAACGTTGCGGAAAGGGTTTGCAGAAAAGTATAGTGAAAACATTCTCCCTTGTAGTACTAAATCATTTATTCTTATATCTTTCTTATATACCATATTTTATATTCTTATTACATTTTTATCGTTGTGACACTGTTGACGTGCAAAGAACGATCATTTCACTGCCTGCAATCTTGCCACAACCGCATTGTACTGTAATTGAAAATGAAATGAAAACCTTGAACCTTGAAGTGTTGATGCTGCTGATTCAGGTGCAGTTTACTCTCAATGAATGGCGTTGTATGAGGGTTGTATATCTGTCTCAAAACCACTTATTTGATTATTTGGAGAAGATGTGCATGTTGGTAATTAATAGGGCAGGAGCCTATCTCCTGTTTCTGTAGCCATGGGGCCCATAGGGCAGGAGCCTATCTCCTGTTTCTGTAGCCATGGGGCCCATAGGGCAGGAGCCTATCTCCTGTTTCTGTAGCCATGGGGCCCATAGGGCAGGAGCCTATCTCCTGTTTCTGTAGCCATGAGGCCCATAGGGCAGGAGCCTATCTCCTGTTTCTGTAGCCATGAGGCCCATAGGGCAGGAGCCTATCTCCTGTTTCTGTAGCCATGGGGCCCATAGGGCAGTAGCCTATCTCCTGTTTCTGTAGCCATGGGGCCCATAGGGCAGGAGCCTATCTCCTGTTTCTGTAGCCATGAGGCCCATAGGGCAGGAGCCTATCTCCTGTTTCTGTAGCCATGAGGCCCATATAGGGCAGAAGCCTATCCTCCTGTTTCTGTAGCCATGAGGCCCATAGGGCAGGAGCCTATCTCCTGTTTCTGTCGCGTGAGGCAGCTTGATGTACAAGTACACCCCCTGGACATGACGCTAGTATGTAGCAGGGACTTACACCCCGATCCAACCCTTGATGCTGAGTGTCAAGCAGGGAGGCATTGGGTCCCATTTCTACAGTCTTTGGTATGACCCGGCCGGGGATCGAACCCCGACCTCCCAGTCTCAGGGCGGAGACTCTAACCACAAGGCCACTGAGCTGGTATGTGCATGTTAGGCTACTGAAAAAGTCATGTTTAGACACAGAGTTATAAACCAGTACAGTATTTTCTAAACTTGTGTATGCTTGTCTGGTAGTTACAGCCAGCCCAGTAAAGTTTGTTCCGTATAGAGATATGAAAAATGTGAATTGTCATGTTTTTGACTTCATGAAAGGGAGGATACACTCACTCACACACTAATGGGAGGTACTGTAGGCACCCACACTAAATTATCACTGAACTCTCACTGAACTATCATTTCATGTGACAGCGCAACATTGGGTAGATGAAGGGCAAGGGCAAATTATAAATAAAAAGGCACCTTCTGCATTATAAGTCTCTCAGAGGCACGTTTCTAGTATGCGTGGACACGCTCGTCTCCTGTTCTAATTACTTAAGAAGCTTTTTTGTCCTGGACCAAAATATGAAGACATGCAGCTCTTCTTCAAACGCCACAGAAATTCTCTTCAGATAACAAAACTTCTATTTCAATTTTCAATAGAGATGAAGTTGAAGTAAAAAACTTATTTCATTGAGATAATTAAGTTACAGGTTTTGGCAGTTATAGACTCCATCAAATGAACACACAGATATAGGGCGATAATGAGCATTGGAAAGAGAACACCCCCATGGGGTACTATAGACGCTGGTGGACTGGCAGCTCATTTTGTTGACTTAAGACTATGTCTAAAAGCTAAAACTAAAACAGATGAGAAATGAGATGCCCTTGCTCCACAATCCAAGCTGGTAGAGCCCACGTTTAGAATTTAACCCATTCTGACCGGGAACCCATTTCGGTGTTGGCATCATGTTAAGCTTTAGCTATTGAAAAATAGCAGATCTACAAGCTCATAGCGCGCCACCGAGTGGCGCGCTACGAGCTTGTAGGTCTGCTATTTTTGAAAAATCGAAGAACGACTGAATTTTTTTTAGAATCTGATCTCAGGTCAGAATGGGTTAATCAGACCAGTGTGTGTCCAGTGGAAACCTCGTATGAATCTGATCTCAGGTCAGAATGGGTTAAAGCATATTGGAAAGAGGAACTGACAAAGTTGATATCCCTATAGAAAATAAATGAAGTGCAATGAAAGCTATAGCGAGAAAGAAAAACATATACTTTTACTGAACTTTTGCCAAAGCTTAATTTTCTCTGCAGTGCAGATAAAGTTCTCTTGTCCATCTTCTGTCCACGTGTGAAGTTATGTGAACATCAAGAGAATGATGGATAGACTGCCAGTGCCACCACCACCACCGCTGCTGCTGCAGATATTAACCCATTCTGACCTGAGATCAGATTCATACGAGGTTTCCACATGGACACACACTGGTCTGATTAACCCATTCTGACCTGAGATCAGATTCTAAAAAATGTCAGTCGTTCTTCGATTTAAAAAAAATAGCAGACCTACAAGCTCGTAGCTATGAGCTTGTAGATCTGCTATTTTTCAATAGCTAAAGCATAACATGATGCGAACACCAAAACGGGTTCCCGTACAGAATGGGTTAAATAAAATATTAGTAGGCTGCACACTATACACAACTGAATAGGCTGATTATTAATTAGTTAAACAAAGTTTCATATCACATTTGGATGTTTGCACTTTACAGACTGCACTCCAGGCCCGGCGCCACAAGGGCTGCCCGAAGGGTCCTCTGCATTGGCACTCTGCAGTTGCAAATTCTGCCCCTCAGTTTAACCCATTCTGACCTGAGATCAGATTCATACGAGGTTTCCACTGGGCACACACTGGTCTGATTATAACCCATTCTGACCTGAGATCAGATTTAAAAAAATGTCAGTCGTTCTTCGATTTTTCAAAAATAGCAGACCTACAAGCTCGTAGCGCGCCACTCGGTGGCACGCTACGAGCTTGTAGATCTGCTATTTTTCAATGGCTAAAGCATAACCTAATGCTATAACACCAAAAGGGGTACCCGCCCAAAATGGGTTAAGTTTCGTGACTATATTGTTTTACTATATATAAAAATGATTGTGTCTGTAGTAGCTTTTTTTTGTCTGTCGCTTCTGTACACATTCATTGGAGAATGTATAGCTTAACTGCAGGCTGGGGATATACAGTAAGGCTAATGTGAACCTGTCAGATAATAATGCTGATTTGACACACTGGTATTATAGTCCCAGTTGTGGTATCACTAAAACCTTGGTGAGTGTAAGTCAGTGAAAGTGTATATCATACTATAATAATAATAATAATAGCTCAGATTTATATAGCGCTTTTCTAAATACCCAAAGCGCTTTACAAGGGAACACTAAGAACAGACTTTATTAAGAGAAAAAAACAAAATAAAACATAACAGATACAGGGTTAAAAAGATAAAAGGATAAACGAGACGTCAACTGGGGAAAACTATTTTGAAGAGGTGGGTTTTGAGTGAGGTTTTGAAAGAGAGGAGAGAGGGAGCAACTCTGAGATGGTTGGGGAGTTCATTCCAGAGTTTGGGGGCCGAAACATAGAAGGCCCTGTCCCCCCAGGTGTCCCCCCAGGTGCGGTACTTGGCCTTGCGGACATTCAGGAGGTTGGCTTCATACTGTAACAATCCCAAATCTGAACTTAGTTGGAGATCATCTACTCACAGTGGTTCCCAAACTTTTTCACGTCAAGGACCCCCACTTTGACACTCATTAGCCCGCGGACCCCCATTTGAAAAGATACACCAGGGACCCCCCATGAGAGAAGATATTTACGGATAGCTAGCAGTGATTCTCAACCCGTTTAATTTCAAGGACCCCCCCCAGTTTGACATGCATTAGTCTATGGACGAACCCCCATTTAATGGAATTTCTATCTCTGGGACCCCCAATTTAGATTGTAAAATCAATGTTACTTTAACTCTGAGAGTGTACACATTTGTACACTCAGAGTTACAGACCCATAAGGGTCCATATGGTTCCAAACTATCATTTAGCTGATGGGGACCCCCTGGAACTCCCTCAAGGACCCCTGGGGGTCCCCGGACCCCACTTTTGGGAACCCATGATCTACTCATCATTCCCTACCATCCAAGGGAGACAAAAAAAAGTGTTTCATAAAAAACATGCACTGCTTATTCTATAAAAGAGCTATTTCTGCAACTCTTTAGGCTTGTTTGACTGAATACACGCAATTGCAGAATAACAAGTGAGCACAAATAATGGGGAACATTTAACCCATTTTGGGTGGGAACCCCTTTTGGTGTTTTAAACATTGTTATAATTTAGCTATTGAAAAATAGATCATCTACTAAGCTCGTAGCGTGCCACTCGGTAGGTCTGCTATTTTTGAAAAATCGTGAAAATGTGCCTCAGATTTGGATTTTTTTTTCTTTTTCAGAACAAACGTTTTTAACTCAAATCTTTGCTTCTGGAGGGTCCCTGGAACAACATATTTTCAGATGGGGGGGGGGGGGGGGTCTCGGAGGCCAATTACAGGTCATTTGTGGGGTCCTTGACATGAAATATCGAGCGATATATATATATAGGCCTTCAGAAAACTAGACATTTTTTCAGGCCTAAATGTGTTAAGCCTGCCCGTTCACACAATGAAAACACTGAGGTGGCACAAACATGCAGAGCAGAGCACACATGGGCTTGTTTGTGAGGCGAGACAGCGAGCAATTATTCTCTTTATACACTTACAATTCCTGGGTGCACATCGACATCCGAGTCCAGTTTAAACTGCTCTAGGAGATATTCTGTTGCTCTAAATGGGAGTGCGATGCAACAGAGGCACAATGGAGAAGCATACAGAGGATGGTGCGGGAGGCTATAAGGTCGTGCACCATCCAATTCCATGTAGTGAAGGAACCATTTACTCCAGTCTCTCTCTAAACAAACAATTGACAGAGTAAGTAAAGTATGTGCACGAGTGTGTTTCCCCCAAAAGCCATACATTTTAACCCATTCTGACCTGAGATCAGATTCATACGAGGTTTCCACTGGACACACACTGGTCTGATTAACCCATTCTGACCTGAGATCAGATTCTAAAAATGTCAGTCGTTCTTCGATAAAAAAAATAAATAGCAGACCTACAAGCTCGTAGCGCGCCACGCGGTGGCGCGCTATGAGCTTGTAGATCTGCTATTTTTCAATAGCTAAAGCATAACATGATGCTAACACCAAAATGGGTTCCCCGTTCAGAATGGGTTAAAGATAGTGTTTACACTATCCATACATTTTAAAGCCATACATTTTAAAGATAGTGTTTATACACTATCTTTTAAGATGTATGGCTTTTTGGGGAAGACAAGGCAGAAGGCAGATAAAACCTCTGCTTTTTGGCTCGGAGATACATACAGTATATAAGCTATATAACTTGCAGTTTCACACGGAGGGAATTACAGTTTAGCGTACGCTGAGGTCATGGCACAAAATGCATCATGATCTAATAAACCAGGGGTTCTCAACTCGTGGGTCGCGACCCCTCGGGGGGGGTCGCCGAATTATTTGGGGGGGTCCCAAAATTATTAATTAAAAACAATGTTTTGTTTGTATTTTTTTTGCAACTGAATGGCTGGAAAATGGAAATTTGTTTACATATAGTATAGGGCATGCATAAACCTTCCTTAATGATTATATCTGGTTTCAGTATTTATTTATGGTGTATTGTCTATATTTTATAACCTCCAGTTATTTCAAGAAACATGGCGCTGGGGCACGGTGGCCCACAGTCGGTATAGTGCTGTCTCCTCACAGCTATAGAAGGTCCTGGGTTCGATTCCCCGCTCGGGACGCTGTGGTGGGTGCTGGTGGCGTGTTTCCTCCTCCGTGTCATCATCAGTACCCAAATACCCGAGGCTGGGTTTGGCGAAAGGGCCTTTCTGTGTGGAGAGTTTGCATGTTTAAGGTCAAAGGTCGAGGCCCACCGGGTCCCTGACCCATAGGGGCCCCACCGCTCGTACGTAAGGAGCCGATAGGCTGCCTCATATGCTCTGGCCTAACCCCCTTGAGTAACCCGACCCTTTGGATAAAGGACTATAGGGGGCCTGAGGGCCATCCCCACGCTCCTCAGGGCCTGAGGGCCATCCCCACGCTCCTCAGGGCCTGAGGGCCATCCCCACGCTCCTCAGGGCCTGAGGGCCATCCCCACGCTCCTCAGGGCCTGAGGGCCATCCCCACGCTCCTCAGGGCCTGAGGGCCATCCCCACGCTCCTCAGGGCCTGAGGGCCATCCCCACGCTCCTCAGGGCCTGAGGGCCATCCCCACGCTCCTCAGGGCCTGAGGGCCATTCCCACGCTCCTCAGGGCCTGAGGGCCATCCCCACGCTCCTCAGGGCCTGAGGGCCATCCCCACGCTCCTCAGGGCCTGAGGGCCATCCCCACGCTCCTCAGGGCCTGAGGGCCATTCCCACGCTCCTCAGGGCCTGAGGGCCATCCCCACGCTCCTCAGGGCCTGAGGGCCATCCCCACGCTCCTCAGGGCCTGAGGGCCATTCCCACGCTCCTCAGGGCCTGAGGGCCATCCCCACGCTCCTCAGGGCCTGAGGGCCATCCCCACGCTCCTCAGGGCCTGAGGGCCATCCCCACGCTCCTCAGGGCCTGAGGGCCATTCCCACGCTCCTCAGGGCCTGAGGGCCATCCCCACGCTCCTCAGGGCCTGAGGGCCATCCCCACGCTCCTCAGGGCCCGAGGGCCATCCCCACGCTCCTCAGGGCCTGAGGGCCATTCCCACGCTCCTCAGGGCCTGAGGGCCATCCCCACGCTCCTCAGGGCCTGAGGGCCATTCCCACGCTCCTCAGGGCCTGAGGGCCATTCCCACGCTCCGCTCCTCAGGGCCTGAGGGCCATTCCCACGCTCCGCTCCTCAGGGCCTGAGGGCCATTCCCACGCTCCTCAGGGCCTGAGGGCCATTCCCACGCTCCGCTCCTCAGGGCCTGAGGGCCATTCCCACGCTCCTCAGGGCCTGAGGGCCATTCCCACGCTCCTCAGGGCCTGAGGGCCATTCCCACGCTCCTCAGGGCCTGAGGGCCATCCCCACGCTCCTCAGGGCCTGAGGGCCATTCCCACGCTCCTCAGAGCCTGAGGGCCATTCCCACGCTCCTCAGGGCCTGAGGGCCATCCCCACGCTCCTCAGGGCCTGAGGGCCATTCCCACGCTCCTCAGGGCCTGAGGGCCATTCCCACGCTCCGCTCCTCAGGGCCTGAGGGCCATTCCCACGCTCCGCTCCTCAGGGCCTGAGGGCCATTCCCACACTCCTCAGGGCCTGAGGGCCATTCCCACGCTCCGCTCCTCAGGGCCTGAGGGCCATTCCCACGCTCCTCAGGGCCTGAGGGCCATTCCCACGCTCCTCAGGGCCTGAGGGCCATTCCCACGCTCCTCAGGGCCTGAGGGCCATCCCCACGCTCCTCAGGGCCTGAGGGCCATTCCCACGCTCCTCAGGGCCTGAGGGCCATTCCCACGCTCCGCTCCTCAGGGCCTGAGGGCCATTCCCACGCTCCGCTCCTCAGGGCCTGAGGGCCATTCCCACGCTCCTCAGGGCCTGAGGGCCATTCCCACGCTCCGCTCCTCAGGGCCTGAGGGCCATTCCCACGCTCCTCAGGGCCTGAGGGCCATTCCCACGCTCCGCTCCTCAGGGCCTGAGGGCCATTCCCACGCTCCTCAGGGCCTGAGGGCCATTCCCACGCTCCGCTCCTCAGGGCCTGAGGGCCATTCCCACGCTCCTCAGGGCCTGAGGGCCATTCCCACGCTCCTCAGGGCCTGAGGGCCATTCATCCCCACGCTCCGCTCCTCAGCAACCTGAAGGACTGCATGAGCCACCGAGGGCTCAGAGTAACGTCCAGGTTATAAAACCTTGCAAAGGTCGACCAGTTTTCTACCAAACAGATATCCTGTATGTAAATCCCCTTGTATAGAAACCCAGGATGCTGCATGCCACTCTGTGAGCCCTCAAACCCACAGGTGGCAAAACAAACACCTCTGCTGGAATAAAGCCAATTGAAGAATGGCTTTTCCACAATCCACTGGGACAGCCTGACCTTCGTCATGAGCGGCCTTCCCTCTGACCTTCCCTCTGACCTTCAAAACCATGGCTTTGATTATCTCCAAAGATCACATTCGCATCATGAGCAACATGGCCTTCTGGCTTTGTTACAACAACATGACCAGTCATGTCCAGGGGGTGGAGTTTTACAATTTACATATTTACACCAGTATAAGACCGAAGGGCACTCATAGAAGTTTCATTGTAAATGGTCTCATATAAGCAGGGGTGCATATTTATATATTGGGCCAGTTCTCAAAGGAGCCACCTGGACATGTAAGTTGGTGTGTGCGTGTGTGTCACTGGTAGTGTAGTACTCAATAGTCCACCAGATGGAGCGCTCTGTGTGTGTGTGTGTGTGTGTGTGTGTGTGTGTGTGTGTGTGTGTGTGTGTGTGTGTGTGTGTGTGTGTGTGTGTGTGTGTGTGTGTGTGTGTGTGATGTAACGGAGGCCTGTGACAGGCTTGAGTTAGAGTTACAGCGCCACTGCACGTTTGCATAGTAAGTGTGCGACCTTCTGTCGCAATCATGGCTGGAGGAAGCACGCTGCCTCATGCCAAAGTAACGAAGATAGGTTCCATTTCCTGGTTCCTATGCCCTTTAATAATTATATGGGCCACATGTCATGACCGTTGGTTTCCAATACTTACTTACTCATTTACTTACTTACAATGTTTACTTACTCACTCATAAGGCCGATTTTAAATATTTGGGCTGGTGGGTCTTTCATGGCCTACTAAGAGTGTTCATGCAGAGTTTCAAGGATATCGGACGGACGCTGAGCTCATTTGTGGCATTTTGTGCAAAAAACTGGCCAGTCCTATAAACTCTGAAAGCCAATCGTTGCACCATACAGTGTCAATCACAATGCTTTTTTTTTCCATTCTGAGAATGAGAATGAGAACAAAAGGGAAACTTTGACAGGAAAAGACTCGCTCACCGAGAATGAGAACAAGAAATATTCAAATTCAAGACGTCACGTCTCATCCTTGGCCTGTCGCTGCTGCCGTCGCTGCAGTGTGACATACATGTGTAGAATTAGAGGCTCCGTGTCAAAGAAAGATGGACCTGACATCTGCAGGTTATAGAGGTTATACAGTAGACTGCCCCTTACTGGAAATGTCCCCTTACTGTCAAGATCCTTCTCCAACTGTCCAAATCAGATGTCTTACAACATCTTAGAGCAGGGGTGGTGCAACTTTGACGATGACGATGGCCAATATATTTCCACACTCACTACCAGAGGGGTCACAGTGCATATTACTGTCGTAGCAAAAAATAGCCGATCTACAAAATCAAAACGCGTCGCAATGCGACGCATTTTGAGCTTGTAGATCGGCTATTTTTTTTGCTATATTTGAATTGAAAACCTGAATTTTTTTTTGCTATTTTTAAATGGAATCCTGAAAAGTAACCTTTTTTTATTGAATTTCAAATGCATTTAGTTATAGTTATGTTAACTTTATGAACTGTTAACATTACTACACTGGACACAAAAAGACTAAGATTTTAATACTATAGTCATTAAGTACTAGTCATTTAATTCTAGTCATGAAGTAAATAAAGCGGGTTTGGACATCAATAATATATCAGTATTCTGTGTAGGTGTAGGTGGGGGCCGCATGTGGTCCCCGGGCCGCCAGTTGCCCACCCCTGTCTTAGAGGGACTCTATATATATCATCACAGAATTTGATCTCAGGTCAGAATGGGCTATATATGCCACAATCATCACAGTGGTCAGGCGGTGACCTCCCCGCCCGTGGGTCTCCAAGTGAAGGTGCAGTCAGTGTGGTGACCTCCCCGCCCGTGGGTCTCCAACTGAAGGTGCAGTCAGTGTGGTGAGCTGATCAGATCAAATTAAATCCTCAGTGTTTATTTTACTCTGAGAGTGTACTGTTACTACTGTATGAATGCCCTTTGATCTTTGACCAGTCGAGTCCCATATCTGTTGTTTTACGTCTGCTACAGTTATACAATCCTGTACAGTAGGTCTACTGTACTTACGGTAATGGATACATTATCACTGAGGATTTTATGGTGCATGACTAAAACAATCACACCCGTGTGAACTGAGTGGTGCAACTCCCCCCACCCCTCTCTCTCTCTCTCTCTCTCTCTCTCTCTCTCTCTCATATTAGCAGGCAACATTGCAGCACTATCCCTCTCTCTGTTTCTGGTGCCCCCTGCTGGTACTAATAGTCATATACTGGTGCTCATGACCACATAGGTACATAGGTGTACACAGACATTGCTGGTTGTAGGAGTGGTTGCACCACTCAGAAATGACTAAATACAATGACTAAATGTTAGTGTCAGGCGGGTGGACGTAAGTGCAAAACCCTGAAATAAGTCAAGGGGGGTTTAGGGATAAGAAACTAAATTTGACACTCAATACATCACAATGCATTTTTGCAAACATGTCCCAGTGCATTATTAAGCAGTGCCACTAATTTTTCACCTGCTGCTTTCGAGACACCTGACATCGCTTGGCTTTAACCAGCCTGTCAACATCAGGGACCAGTTCTGGAGTGGTTGTTATTTTCTTAATGTTATGTTATATAGATGTCTGTGTGTCACCTATACGCTATACAAGCACAGTTTAGATGTATTAATGTTCATTACTGAGAAAGCCTGCGCTGCTCACGCAGAGATATAGGCTGTGTTGTCCCAAACATCCTGGTCACCATGGGTCTCCCGTAGAGGGATTGCTGTTTTTACAGATTTGCTTCATAAAATGGTAACTAGGAACCTCATGGTTCCGGCCACTCTACCGGCCACTCTACCCCATGAACCACTACCGCCCGGGCTATATAAACTATACCGTATATACAGTATGTATAAACACTATTGACAAAATTACATATAGGCACCGGAATTTATTTATTCATGTTTTTATTCATGTTTTTTAATGTTAATAAATACAGTATTTCTGACAATTTATTCCAAAATATCCTTGGGACCCTGCAGCCTGCAGCATTCCCTTTTGATGTTTTTGGAGACCACTAAAATTAACCACTACTACATGATTAAGTATCGGACCTTCATTCATCGCCAGCATTTGTTTTCTTGGACAGTATTTTTGAGCCACTGCAGCAAACGGTCTGGGCTTCGTTACAGGTGACACTTACTGTACCTGCATGAGTACTCTGTGGTGTGTATTTGTATACTGTGTCTGATGACGCAGTTCATGCGAAACAACTTAACAAGAATGGTGAGCAAACAGCGAGGTATAACTGCCATTATTGTTATGCTGTTGTTTAGACAACAAGCTCGCCACTGAGAACTGGGACACGGGTACGGACTGCAAAAGCAGAGAGCGGTGAGGATGGCGTCAGAGCGTCGACATAAATACATTGACTTGTTTTTATCTTTTTCTCAAAATCATCCACATGGTGTTTTTTTTGGGATGATGACGGTCTGATGGAGTGAAGGATTCAGCCCTATATAGTCCTCTAGGTCTGCTTCTTATGGCTTCGGTAATAGAAGGTGGTGTTTCTTTGGTAATAGAAGGTGGTGTTTTGGAATCGGCTTCAGATTCATGACATTAAGCAGGAATATGTAATATAATAACAGCTGGAGGGATTACATCGACTATAGACGTTCCAAGGCCAGTGAGTCGATGTGTTTCCTCCAACTGCGCCTTGGTCTGCCCCGGGGGTCTCCTCCCAGTGGGACGTGATCCTTGGTCTGCCCTGGGGGTCTCCTCCCAGTGGGACGTGGTCCTTGGTCTGCCCCGGGGGTCTCCTCCCAGTGGGACGTGATCCTTGGTCTGCCCCGGGGGTCTCCTCCCAGTGGGACGTGGTCCTTGGTCTGCCCCGGGGGTCTCCTCCCAGTGGGACGTGATCCTTGGTCTGCCCCGGGGGTCTCCTCCCAGTGGGACGTGATCCTTGGTCTGCCCCGGGGGTCTCCTCCCAGTGGGACGTGATCCTTGGTCTGCCCCGGGGGTCTCCTCCCAGTGGGACGTGATCCTTGGTCTGCCCCGGGGGTCTCCTCCCAGTGGGACGTGATCCTTGGTCTGCCCCGGGGGTCTCCTCCCAGTGGGACGTGATCCTTGGTCTGCCCCGGGGGTCTCCTCCCAGTGGGACGTGGTCCTTGGTCTGCCCCGGGGGTCTCCTCCCAGTGGGACGTGATCCTTGGTCTGCCCCGGGGTCTCCTCCCAGTGGGCCGTGATCCTTGGTCTGCCCTGGGGGTCTCCTCCCAGTGGGACGTGGTCCTTGGCCTGCCCTGGGGGTCTCCTCCCAGTGGGACGTGATCCTTGGCCTGCCCTGGGGGTCTCCTCCCAGTGGGACGTGATCCTTGGTCTGCCCCGGGGTCTCCTCCCAGTGGGCCGTGATCCTTGGTCTGCCCCGGGGTCTCCTCCCAGTGGGCCGTGATCCTTGGTCTGCCCTGGGGTCTTCTCCCAGTGGGACGTGATCCTTGGTCTGCCCTGGGGGTCTCCTCCCAGTGGGACGTGATCCTTGGTCTGCCCTGGGGGTCTCCTCCCAGTGGGACGTGGTCCTTGGTCTGCCCTGGGGGTCTCCTCCCAGTGGGACGTGATCCTTGGTCTGCCCCGGGGGTCTCCTCCCAGTGGGACGTGGTCCTTGGTCTGCCCCGGGGGTCTCCTCCCAGTGGGACGTGGTCCTTGGTCTGCCCCGGGGGTCTCCTCCCAGTGGGACGTGGTCCTTGGTCTGCCCCGGGGGTCTCCTCCCAGTGGGACGTGGTCCTTGGTCTGCCCCGGGGGTCTCCTCCCAGTGGGACGTGGTCCTTGGTCTGCCCTGGGGGTCTCCTCCCAGTGGGACGTGATCCTTGGTCTGCCCTGGGGGTCTCCTCCCAGTGGGACGTGGTCCTTGGTCTGCCCCAGGGGTCTCCTCCCAGTGGGACGTGGTCCTTGGTCTGCCCCGGGGGTCTCCTCCCAGTGGGACGTGGTCCTTGGTCTGCCCCGGGGGTCTCCTCCCAGTGGGACGTGGTCCTTGGTCTGCCCCGGGGGTCTCCTCCCAGTGGGACGTGGTCCTTGGTCTGCCCTGGGGGTCTCCTCCCAGTGGGACGTGGTCCTTGGTCTGCCCCGGGGTCTCCTCCCAGTGGGACGTGGTCCTTGGTCTGCCCCCGGGGGTCTCCTCCCAGTGGGACGTGGTCCTTGGTCTGCCCCCGGGGGTCTCCTCCCAGTGGGACGTGGTCCTTGGTCTGCCCCCGGGGGTCTCCTCCCAGTGGGACGTGGTCCTTGGTCTGCCCCCGGGGGTCTCCTCCCAGTGGGACGTGGTCCTTGGTCTGCCCTGGGGGTCTCCTCCCAGTGGGACGTGGTCCTTGGTCTGCCCCGGGGTCTCCTCCCAGTGGGACGTGATCCTTGGTCTGCCCCAGTGGGACGTGATCCTTGGTCTGCCCCCGGGGGTCTCCTCCCAGTGGGACGTGATCCTTGGTCTGCCCCGGGGTCTCCTCCCAGTGGGACGTGATCCTTGGTCTGCCCCGGGGTCTCCTCCCAGTGGGACGTGATCCTTGGTCTGCCCCGGGGTCTCCTCCCAGTGGGACGTGATCCTTGGTCTGCCCTGGGGGTCTCCTCCCAGTGGGACGTGGTCCTTGGTCTGCCCTGGGGGTCTCCTCCCAGTGGGACGTGGTCCTTGGTCTGCCCCCGGGGGTCTCCTCCCAGTGGGACGTGGTCCTTGGTCTGCCCTGGGGGTCTCCTCCCAGTGGGACGTGGTCCTTGGTCTGCCCCGGGGTCTCCTCCCAGTGGGACGTGATCCTTGGTCTGCCCCAGTGGGACGTGATCCTTGGTCTGCCCCCGGGGGTCTCCTCCCAGTGGGACGTGATCCTTGGTCTGCCCCGGGGTCTCCTCCCAGTGGGACGTGATCCTTGGTCTGCCCCGGGGTCTCCTCCCAGTGGGACGTGATCCTTGGTCTGCCCCGGGGTCTCCTCCCAGTGGGACGTGATCCTTGGTCTGCCCTGGGGGTCTCCTCCCAGTGGGACGTGGTCCTTGGTCTGCCCTGGGGGTCTCCTCCCAGTGGGACGTGGTCCTTGGTCTGCCCCGGGGTCTCCTCCCAGTGGGACGTGATCCTTGGTCTGCCCCAGTGGGACGTGATCCTTGGTCTGCCCCCGGGGGTCTCCTCCCAGTGGGACGTGATCCTTGGTCTGCCCCGGGGTCTCCTCCCAGTGGGACGTGATCCTTGGTCTGCCCCGGGGTCTCCTCCCAGTGGGACGTGATCCTTGGTCTGCCCCGGGGTCTCCTCCCAGTGGGACGTGATCCTTGGTCTGCCCTGGGGGTCTCCTCCCAGTGGGACGTGATCCTTGGTCTGCCCTGGGGGTCTCCTCCCAGTGGGACGTGATCCTTGGTCTGCCCCGGGGTCTCCTCCCAGTGGGACGTGATCCTTGGTCTGCCCCGGGGTCTCCTCCCAGTGGGACGTGATCCTTGGTCTGCCCCGGGGTCTCCTCCCAGTGGGACGTGATCCTTGGTCTGCCCCGGGGTCTCCTCCCAGTGGGACGTGATCCTTGGTCTGCCCTGGGGGTCTCCTCCCAGTGGGACGTGATCCTTGGTCTGCCCCCGGGGGTCTCCTCCCAGTGGGACGTGATCCTTGGTCTGCCCCGGGGTCTCCTCCCAGTGGGACGTGATCCTTGGTCTGCCCCGGGGTCTCCTCCCAGTGGGACGTGATCCTTGGTCTGCCCCGGGGTCTCCTCCCAGTGGGACGTGATCCTTGGTCTGCCCTGGGGGTCTCCTCCCAGTGGGACGTGATCCTTGGTCTGCCCTGGGGGTCTCCTCCCAGTGGGACGTGATCCTTGGTCTGCCCCGGGGTCTCCTCCCAGTGGGACGTGATCCTTGGTCTGCCCCGGGGTCTCCTCCCAGTGGGACGTGATCCTTGGTCTGCCCCGGGGTCTCCTCCCAGTGGGACGTGATCCTTGGTCTGCCCCGGGGTCTCCTCCCAGTGGGACGTGATCCTTGGTCTGCCCTGGGGGTCTCCTCCCAGTGGGACGTGATCCTTGGTCTGCCCTGGGGGTCTCCTCCCAGTGGGACGTGATCCTTGGTCTGCCCCGGGGGTCTCCTCCCAGTGGGACGTGATCCTTGGTCTGCCCCGGGGTCTCCTCCCAGTGGGACGTGATCCTTGGTCTGCCCCGGGGTCTCCTCCCAGTGGGACGTGATCCTTGGTCTGCCCTGGGGGTCTCCTCCCAGTGGGACGTGATCCTTGGTCTGCCCCGGGGTCTCCTCCCAGTGGGACGTGATCCTTGGTCTGCCCCGGGGTCTCCTCCCAGTGGGACGTGATCCTTGGTCTGCCCTGGGGGTCTCCTCCCAGTGGGACGTGGTCCTTGGTCTGCCCCCGGGGGTCTCCTCCCAGTGGGACGTGGTCCTTGGTCTGCCCTGGGGTCTCCTCCCAGTGGGACGTGATCCTTGGTCTGCCCCGGGGTCTCCTCCCAGTGGGACGTGGTCCTTGGTCTGCCCCGGGGGTCTCCTCCCAGTGGGACGTGGTCCTTGGTCTGCCCCCGGGGGTCTCCTCCCAGTGGGACGTGATCCTTGGTCTGCCCTGGGGGTCTCCTCCCAGTGGGACGTGATCCTTGGTCTGCCCCGGGGTCTCCTCCCAGTGGGACGTGATCCTTGGTCTGCCCCGGGGTCTCCTCCCAGTGGGCCGGGCGTCTCCCTTGGGAGACGCCCGGCCCACTGGGAGGAGAGGCATCCTAACCCGAAGAGACATCCTAACCCGAACCACCTCAGCTTTCCAGGTGAAGGAGCTGCGGTTCTACTTGAATTTGAAGTGTGTGCCCCTGCCCTCCCATCTGATCTATTACTTTGATGCTTAAGGTTAATCGCAGGAGAATCAATGGAATCAACAGAATAAGCATTCATTGCTCAACCTACAGTACAAGTAGTTCAAGTAGTTCAAGTTTATTCAACACATTTTGACTCCCTGCTGAATCGCACGATCCAAAAAGTTACACGAGGATAAGGCTGAGTGGAGGGAGGGCCAGATCGAGATGAACACGCAGCAAAAGATTCCGTATAAATATTTTATTGATCTGTATCTACATCTGAAGGTCTGATAGTGATTAACCCATTCTAGGCGGGAACCCCTTTTAGTGTTTTAAGCATTGTGTTATGCTTTAGCTATTGAAAAATAGCAGATCTACAAGCTCATAGCGAGCTTGTAGGTCTGCTAACTCAAATCTTTGCTTCTGGAGGGGTCCCTGGAACAACATATTTTCAGATGGGGCTCGGAGGCCAAATACATATATTTTTGGTGATCCTTGACGTGAAAATGTTTGAGAACGACTGACATATAAACATAGGGTTTTTCAGAAAACTGTCAGGATTTAGAACACATTTTTAGAATCTTTTCTCAGGTCCAAATAGGTTAATGATGGCATTGGGTCTTGTGGTCAGTTGTGCGGCCCACGGAATCAATGAGGAATGAGCATCTTGGTGTCAATAATTAAACAGGGCAGAGTGCTGACTTTTGCAGCTCAGCTCATGTAAAAATCATCTGCTCCCAAATGAATAATGACAAGCATGCATGTTTTCACATCCGTGAGGTTCATGTCAGAGCATCGCCGTTCGCTTTTAAAGACAATTTGGGTTAATATTCTCTCAGTCACGGTGACATCAAGTATCACACATGAATCATAATTATATACACCATCTTGTTGTAGGTGAAAATCGGTACATAGATACCAGACAGACAGATACAGTAGATAGATACAGATAGATAGACAGATAAATAGATAGGTAAGGTAAGGTAAGGTAACTTTATTTATAAAGCGCCTTTCAAAACAATCGTTACAAGGTGCTGTGTACACGGTAAAATAATAAAAATAAAACAAGAAAAACACAGTCAACAGCAAAACAGCGATAACAATAACAAACGAGCAACAGAATACATGTAAATATATACAGTACAGGCAGAACAAAGACTCAATAGAGATATACTCACTATATGAGAAGGCTCTGCAGCTACAGTATAGCTCAGATAGCGACTTTGTCAGGAAAAGATGAAATAATAAGTTGGATAATTCACCCTCATCTGTTGGGGGACCTTGTCCTTGGGGAAACCTTCATCCGGGTGGAATTTTAACCCATTCTGACCGGGAACCCGTTTTGGTGTTAGCATCATGTTATGCTTTAGCCATTGAAAAATAGCAGATCTACAAGCTCATAGCGCGCCACCGAGTGGCGCGCTACGAGCTTGTAGGTCTGCTATTTTTGAAAAATCGAAGAACGACTGACATTTTTTGAATCTGATCTCGGGTCAGAATGGGTTAATCAGACCAGTGTGTGTCGAGTGGAAACCTCGTATGAATCTGATCTCAGGTCAGAATGGGTTAATAACAATAATTCCACTAAGTGGAATGAGCACAGAGACCGTAGTATGCGCTATGCATGGTAGATATTACGTCCTAACAAACTTATACAAGGAAAACGGACTCACAAATCTAGACCCATTGTCGAGATTTATACAAAGTAAATTATTTTTGCCTTTTGAGCACGGCCAACCTTGGCGGCTAAGATACAAATGTGGGGACAAGCACTTTAATAAAGTCAGAGATGTCTCTACGTCTGTGGAACGTATCCTGAGAAAAGGTTCAGACTGCTGGAGCCTGAAGGGATGCTTCATAGAATACATCCTCTACTACAGGGGTGGGCAACGGGCGGCCTGGGGGCCACATGCGGCCCTCAGCCCTCACCCCACCTTCACCTAATGCGGCCCCCCACCTTCACTTAATGCGGCCTGCATGTTGATATCAGAATACTGATATATTATTGATTTCAGCTGTTACAATTCCAAACCCGCTTTAATTACTTCATGACTATAGTATTAAATGACTAGTACTTAATGACTAGTACTTAATGACTCTATAGTATTCAAATCTTAGTCTTTTTGTGTCTAATGTAGTACATGTGCATAAAGTTAACATAACTATAATTAAATGCATTTGAAATTCAATAAAAAAGGTTACTTTTCAGGATTCCATAAAAAAAATTATTTAGGTTTTCAATTCAAATATAGCAAAAAATAGCTGATCTACAAGCTCAAAATGTGACACTTTGCGATGTGTTTTGATCTTGTAGATCGGCTATATATTTTTGCTACGACAGTAATATGCACTGTGGTGTGGCCCCTCTGGTAGTGAGTGTGGAAATATATTGGCCCTCGCCATGTTTCCCACCCCTGCTCTACTACCACTTTTCATCTACAACTGACCTAATCACTTAAAGATAGCAGATCTACAAACAAGGCCCGCAAACTGATTATGAACTTATGAGCCTTGCGTTTTGGTCAAGGTCACAATCAAGGTCATGGTCAGAATGTATCCATTCTACATAACTGGTTAATTATTCTAGTACATTTTCCTTCACCACTGTGCCTTTCTCTGGTTTTAATAGCCTATACAGTAATAATAAGCACAATTAGTCCATGCATAAAGGTCATGGTTTTGTGTGCGCACATGAATTCATATATTATGTTAATTATATGTAATGGCAGCAATGATGTAAATGAACCTTAACATCATCTATTCGTGTCATTTTCAGTTGCATTCTCATCTTGGCACCCCATTGAAACAATTGATTCTCATTACTCCTGACATGTTTTTCTTTTTAACCCATTCTGAACGGGAATCCCTTTTGGTGTTTTATAACTAAGCATTATGTTATACTTTAGCTATTGAAAAATAGCAGATCTACAAGCTCATAGCGCGCGCCACCGAGTGGCACGCTACGAGCTTGTAGGTCTGCTATTTTTTTTTTAATCGTGAAAATGTGGCGCAAATCATTGAATATATCTTTCAGAGTGAACGTTTTTAACTCAAATCTTTGCTTCTGGGGGAGGTCCCTGGAACAACATATTTTCAGATGGGGGGTCCGTGGCCAAATACAGATAATTCTGGGGTTCCTTACTTCCTTGACATAAAATATTGAGCACCACTGAAACAACAGTCAGGGATTTAGAAGATTTTTTTTTAATTCCAACGTCAGGCCTAAATGGGTTAACAACAGTGTTGTACATTACTGTATGAGTACAGTATATGGGGACTTAATTATTATGACTGTCCTTGGAATTGATATGTAATTCATCAAAAACAAGGATATGGAGATACGTATAGTGTATCATATGCACTCATTAGGGGGCTTCGACTCGTGATTCCGTTTGGAAAACGACGAGAGGAGGAAGAAACATAATTCATTAACCCATTCTGACCGGGCACCCATTTTGGTGTTAGCATCATGTTATGCTTTAGCTATTGAAAAATAGCAGATCTACAAGCTCATAGCGCGCCACCGAGTGGCGCGATACGAGCTTGTAGGTCTGCTATTTTTGAAAAATCGAAGAACGACTGACATTTTTTTAGAATCTGATCTCAGGTCAGAATGGGTTCATCAGACCAGTGTGTGTCCCGTGGAAACCTCGTATGAATCTGATCTCAGGTCAGAATGGGTTAAAGAGAGAGAGAGTGAAAAGGGAGATGAGGCACGCATGCAGAGCGCTGCGTCATAGTGGTGACTCCAAAGCAAGGTTACTCACCTCATTGTCAGGCTAGGCATGCGCCGCAGCCTGGCGCTTCCTTTAACGATGTGTGTGGAACAAAAAGTTTGAATCAAGGAAAACGCAAGTGGTGTTATATATTTTGGGAAAGTCATTCTGCGGTCAGACTCATCACCCCCTGTTCACCCGACAAATTAATTCTGAACACTGTTTTTGCTATTACTTCCAGCTTATCCCATTCTGACCCGAGATCAGATTCTAAAAATGTCTGTTTGAAAATGACAGTTTTCTGAAAAAGCCATGTTTCTATGTCAGTCGTTCTTCGAATTTTGAAAAATAGCAGATCTACAAGCTCGTAGCGCGCCACTCGGTGGCGCGCTATGAGCTTGTAGATCTGCTATTTTTAAATTGCTAAAGCATAACACCAAAAGGGGTTCCCGCTTAAAATGGGTTAAATCTGTCACATTGGGCTATGAGTTAAATCGTTTTTGATCTACCAGCTAATAAGAAAAGCCATGATAAAACTTAATGTCAATTAAAAATAAAGGTAAGATCATTTATTACCATAACGGCAGTGCGGTATAGTCCAGGTTTTTTCAGACGGTATACCATAATTATTCCCTGCACGACATGTGCATGTATAGTCTATATACAATCGCACAGTCAATGGATGAAATGATTAGCAAAGAGTATGCTTTTATTTAAAAACTTTGGCACGGCATACTACGTATAATGTATAACGGAGACTACACCACTGCATAACAGTCGTCAAAACCCAATCCAAGGTGCAGTAGATTGGTCACATTCACACCAGAGAGCTTTGCTGCGATTAAAACGAATCCTGCTGCGCATTTTCATAAAGTGCACTTCGTTTGGCAGGTGTTGAAGGCTCCAGTCCCAGACGGCACGACACATGCACGTTATGAGTGTAATTTTATCACCATAGATTGTGACTGTGTATGTACGCTATAGTTTATGAATGGAACACACTGATAAAGGTCCCCCCTGCTGCGTTTCCAATTGCTGCGAATGACAGTGTGAAGGCAAACCGCAGCAAATTAAATATGCAAGAATCTCCGCTCATACGCATGGAGTCTACCGAAGTATTAGGTGTGAATGTGACCTTAGTCTGCCTTTGCTCACTGACTTGGACTATATGATCAATGGTTTGTTTACTTGCCTCGGGAATAAGCAAATTATGCTAAGCAAGAGAAGTCACCTTAAATATTAACCTATTAATATTTTAAAACACGATTTAAGTTATTTTCATCAGGGTATAACAGGCAATAATAGGGTAATGATGCTAGTAGAAAACTACAGCCTATATATCCTCTTAACCATTTTTAATGAAGCCCTACGGCATAGACTGTTGACCAGAGGTGTTCCCCATGGTCTGTACCGGCATACTAGACTCCCTCCTTGTTTCCCTAGTCTACAACATGACTAATTAGGCCCTCTATACAAGTGCACATGCTGCAGTGTGACCCTATATGAGTGAGACATGTTGTGATAACTTGTGAACTTAGATCTACTGTAACGTGTATGCTTAGAGCTAGCCCCGCTTGGAACCTCACCCTCCGCTATCCGCTCTGAGAAGAGGTTCCGTCTGAAGCTATCCCTGCACAGGTAGTGTTATGATTCTATACTAAGTATACTGGACCCTCGTCTGGTTCTGACAGACCGGTCTTGTGAGTGTAGGCTGAGGTTGGTGTGTGACGACCCGCTGCGGCGGACAGACAGACGGACGGGCCCAGTCCGGGAGAACAATAACATGACACCAGACTGTATCACGCTAAGACGTTTACAAAGTTTATTACATACAGAACATACTGTATATAGCTTGGATCTTTATGTCCTAATGACGTCACTGACTAGACATCACAAACACTGCCGCAGCACGCTTGACCTTGCTGCTTGCTCCACTCCAGGAGCTATAACTATAAAGTAGATTCATGTACTGTTCTTTATGAACTTTTAATCTTCCTTCAGGAAAGGATTCCATATAAGCCTTCTGGCTTCTTCCTTTCCTTGCATTGTATTTTTGTGTCTTTGATATGTTATTGTCTATTTCTTGTACTTTATGCTAAATAAATAAACCTAAAACCTAAACCTAAAGTAAGTCACAGTTCAGGCAGTATACACAATACATATAAGTACATTGTATAGTTACGTACAACTACATTGTACAAGTATACACAGCATGTTGTATATTATACTTCACTGCATTTCTTCACTGCATTTGGACAGGTAGAACCTGTCCAAATGCAGTGAAGAAAACCTTTTTCGTCCAAAAAAGTAAAGTTAACTTCCTGAACTACACAGATTGGCAGCGACAGTTTAGGATGGTCAGCGTTTTTGTTTTGTTTTGGTTTGTTACCTCAGGTGCTTAACCCATTCTGACCTGAGATCAGATTCATACAAGGTTTCCACTGGACACACACTGGGTCTGATCAACCCATTCTGACCTGAGATCAGATTCTAAAAATGTCAGTCGCTCTTCGATTCTTCAAAAATAGCAGACCTACAAGCTCGTAGCGCGCCACTCGGTGGCGCGCTATGAGCTTGTAGATCTGCTATTTTTAAATAGCTAAAGCATAACATGATGCTAACACCAAATGGGCTCCCGGTCAGAATGGGTTAATAAAGGGCTGCCATATTAGATCTGTTTGCTCTAAACTCCAACATCTGAACACTTTATTGCATCTGACAATTCAGCGATATATGCGTATAAACCATTGTTAAATTAGAGCGACGGATAAGTTGGAGATAGGAGAGAGATGGAAGATAAAGTACATAAACTAGTACACACACCACTGTCCCGATAAATAACTCGCTGCTTGCTCGACAAGATAGCAATAAGAACTACAGACTACGCGTCAAATTAGTAAAAAAAACGATGGCACTAAAAGTGGACAGATCGAGTTAGCACTGAATCTTAACTCTGACATAACTACTGTATATACGCTCGTTCCCTATATATACTATACTATTAAATCGTTGCTTAACCCATTCTGAACGGGAACCCATTTTGGTGTTATAGCATCATGTCGAGCTTTAGCTATTGAAAAATAGCAGATCTACAAGCTCATAGCGCGCCACCGAGTGGCGCGCTACGAGCTACGAGCTGCTACGGTCTGCTATTTTTGAAAAATCAAAGAGCGACTGACCTTTTTTAGAATCTGATCTCCGGTCAGAATGGGTTCATCAGACCTAGTGTGTGTCCAGTAGTGGAAACCTCGTATGAATCTGATCTCAGGTCAGAATGGGTTAAGTTTTTGAGGAATGAAGAAAAGCGAGAAAACGATGAGAGAGAGTGAAGGAGGCTGGTGGAGAGACAGACAGAGCCAGACCATGGAGGACAGCTGGTCCTCCTGACTCCTCAGATACGACTGACTGATGATACGAGTGCAGGTGCAGGCAGGGAGAGGGAGACAGAGCAACTCAGCCCCGTGAAGAATAAAACTACTACTTTCAAGTCCAACCAACAATGGATGACACAGTAATAGTATCCGTGGTTGCAGTATGAGAGGGGAATGCTATATGTGTGTATTTTACAGGCTAATGTAGTCCCATCCATTGCAGCACAGGTATCTCAACTTGTTACCGAGTCAACACAAAGAAATAATATGCTGGTGCAACCGACTGAAACTAGGAAAACGTAGAGACTTGAGAGTCCCTAGCCGCTGCGTTGTCGTGGAAATTATACTAATACAAGACCACTTAAACTAAAAAGATGAGGTGAGGACAAGATGATATGAGGCATTCAGTTCAATTTAATAGAGATCTCTAGAGCACAACCATCTTCCAGCATGTCGGATGACTGAACTCCAGAACAATACATGCATGTCAATTTTATACAGTCTTACTCAAAGGAGGAGGAGGACCTGTTGGTCACATGACCAGACAGGTAGCCTCCACATCAGACAATGGGACAAATCTAATTAGAATGACAAGTGGTCGAAGTCTAGTAGACTTAGATGGGTATGAATAAACTGTGATGAATGAGCATGACCACAGTAAAAGAGAGGCTGGGCTGGTGTTGCTACACAGCTGGAGTCCAGGAACTGTCTCACTGACACTTTGGTCATAACAAAAGCCTATTGATATGGGAAAACGGTTGATTAAGAATGGGAGAGGCCTAGAACTCAGTGTGAACCACACCCAGTTTGACTAGACATCAGGATAAGTAATTTACAATTAGTGGTGTGAATGCACAATTTCATATTTCCCATTACATTCCCCCACTTCGACAATTTTGTCGACAGAAAAAGAGATGGATTTCGACAATGTTGTTGACATCATGGCAATATGAAACTTTCTGTGGACATGAAATTTAATAAATGTCTTTCAAAATAAAATAAAAATAAAACAAACAATAATGTAAAACAAATTTAAAACAATAAAGCATAGCAGAAAATACAAAGAAAAACAAAGTGTTTCAAACGTTTAGCGTAGAATACAGCATATGACTTTCAAACTTTAGAGGACATAATACATGAATACTGCAGTTTATTCATGCATCATATCACTCCTCAGTCCGGGAATCGCAGCTGTTACATTCTCCCATAATATTGCATCCCACCTTCCCACAGCACAAAATCACAAAATCATACAATCTCACTCTCACTAAATGGTGGAATCCACTGCGTTTCAGGAGGTGATGGTGGCTGTATCATGTGGGACGTGGTGCTAACTAGTTTAGACATGATAGTTCTAAAGCAAACAGATATACACATGAATATCAGAAATATCACGACAATTACAACGACAATGGAGATTAATGCACGCATCAGTGTGCTTTTTATCCCTCCGAACAAACCGTCAACAAAGTCCCAGAAAGGTCCTCCTTGAGTCTTGTGCAATTCATTTAGCCCATGCTTTGTGTCCTCACTCAACTTGTCCATGGCCTGAGTCGGATCGGATACATAAGAACAGCATTCTGTCCCAATAACTGCACAAGCTCCTCCTTGACTAGCTAACATGACATCCAAAGCCATTCTATTTTGTAAAACAATGGTCTTTATTTCATTAACTTCTGTTGCCAAGGCATGTACTGCTGCATTTGATGCATTCATGTGAGATTCTAGTACAGTGGATAAAGTTTGCAGTTCACTCTGAGTATTGTAAACACCATAAGCAGGTAAAATTACTCCTAGTGCTTTTTGCCACCAGGATAATTCTCTTTTCCCACGGTTTGTCTTACTCACATGCTGAGAATAGAATGCTTGAATATCCACATTGTTCACTTTCCTGATCATTGGAATGATATGAGCTAAGTAGCATGAACCATGACTATTTGCAGGTAGGTGTGTGTAAACTCTCTCCCCACAGATTGCGTATACCTGATCGGGAAGGCGAGATGGAGCTGAAAGATTAGTGTACATCATTGTTTTTCCTTCACAAGAGCTTTCACCTACATTCACCCCAACCTGCCCATGGTATCCAGTAAAACAGTTAGAGACATTGAGTAAGGGAACTACAGGTAGAGTGTGATGAACTGATGAGCTTCGGAGGACCAGATTCATATTATTTCTTACCTGAGGATGACAGACATGAGTTGTACATTCTAATAATCCAATCAGAAATTTGGCTTCATCAGCATAATAAAATATTTCTGATTGGCATTTAAGACTAGTGCTGACACCGGTTATTATACAATTTGTGGATCTTGACTTTGCGGAACAATTGGTTTGTGCGTGTGTAGTGTCAATTTTAAACACCATGTCTCCTTCTTCCAATCTCCACTTCATTTTAAATGTTGATGTCTTCTGTGAGGTTACTTTCTCATAGGCTACTAGCCTAAGAATGTCGGTGGTATTCAAAAAAGAAATGGGTAAATGTCCCTTATTTACTTCAGCTGACACGACTGCCAACACCTTCTGTGTGAGGTAGGGATTGAGGTAGCTGTCCGGGTAAGTCATTTGTGCTGTTAGTTCGGTGTGTTCTGGGTGGGTATAGCAATCGTAGTCCTGCCCTAAATCCTGCCAATTATATCGATACCATTCCTCCTTTGTTAACGGAATGGGCAACGCCATTGGGGTGGTGGTGCTTTTTGGCATATGTTGACATATCCAGCAGTTTGAATAATTCATTTGTAGAGCAAAATCTGTGATCATAGACATGGCCAGATTTGGATGATGTATGTCACGCCGTGGTCTACTGTGTGTCAGAGTTATATCCGGTTCTGCATGGTTCTTCAGTTGCAACCCTTCTTCCCCCTTCTTCCACACACACACTGACAGGGATGTGATGATGCCCACTGCAATTGTGAGACAAATGATTTTGAAAGGGCCATATCCATATCCATGTTTGGACGTCATCTTGCGAACTGCTCAGTGTAGTGTTGTGGATGGGTCGTGGTTGAACTTCTTGCAATGCGATGCGTGAATCCAGGAGTCCCTCTCAGCGACCTTTACTGCCGTAGGTGTCGTCAGTAGCACTTGATATGGTCCGAGCCAGCGGGGTTGATTCCAATGCTGCCGTCTTAGGTCCTTCACCACCACCCAATGACCTGGCTGGATGTCATGTAGTACACCTTCCTTGGGTTCTGGGAGTGCTGCTTTCACCCTGGAATGAATAGACTTTAAAACTTTGTTCAGTGCGAGACAATATTTTATCATTTCGTCATCTATTCCCATTAGTGTCAGCTTATTCTGTGGGAAAGGTGTGTTAGTCATTCGCATTGGTCGGCCCATTAGAATCTCATAAGGAGACAGACCGAGTGTTGCATGGGTTCGTCCTCTCATAAACATCAGTGCCAGAGGCAGAACTTGTACCCATGACAGTTGTGTTTCCGCCATCAATTTTGTCAATTTATTTTTAAGTGTCTGGTTTGCGCGTTCAACCGGAGCTGCGGATTGGGGGTGGTACGCACAATGCCTTCTCAAATCAATTTGGAGGCTTGCTGAAAGACTCTGTATTACATTATTTACAAAATGACTTCCGTTATCAGATCCTAATTTTGACATTAAACCGAATCTTGGGATGATATGTTTTAGCAGGATTTCTGCTACCGTGTGTGCTGTCTGGCGTCGGCATGGGAAACATTCAACCCATCTCGACCACATATCAACAATGACAAGGCCATACCTGTAGCCCTGACAGGGGGTCAGCTCAATGAAATCCATCATTAAGTATTCAAAAGGGCCATCCGGCATCGGTTGGGCTGACATTGGCACAACTATGCCTCGACCAACATTATTAGTAGCGCAAATTACACACTTTGTACAAAACTGGTCAGCATAGGTTGAGAAACCAGGTGCAAACCAGTATCTATTTACAAGATCAGTCATTTTGGTTTTTTATGCATGGTCACCGGCATGCGAAATCTTAGCCAAATAGTGAAAGACTGATTTAGGCATGGCAGGACGTCCCATGGGATCCATCCATATGCCAGTAGTTGCATTTAATGCACACTTTTTTGACCATGAGGCCTTTTCCCGTGCATCAGCTCCTGTCTGTAACAAAGAGACGTCATTAAGGGAAAAAGGATCAACATTGCTTGGAAGTGACACCATTTGCAAGAGGGGGGAGACAGAAGAAGTAGAAGCAGTCTTTGCTGCTGTGTCTGCACGAGAATTCCCTCTGGAGACAGGATCAGATGCTCCTGTGTGGGCCTTGCATTTGCACACTGCAATCGTTTTTGGGAGTAAAAGAGCATTTAACAGGTTTTTTACCAGAACATGATGGGTAATAGGTTTTCCTGTTGTTGTGAGGAAACCACGATGTGCCCATATCGCATGAAAATCATGGCAAACACTAAAACAATACTGAGAGTCAGTGTAAATGGTGGCTGTTTGTCCTTCTGCTAAAATGCACGCACGGGTGAGCGCAAATAACTCAGCAGCCTGCGCAGACAGATGACCTGGCAATTTAGCACTTTCAACAGTATATGCATCAGTACATACAGCATATGCTACTAAAGGTACTCCTGATTGTTTACACCGTTGTGCTGAGCCATCAACAAATAAGATCATATCTGAGTTAGGTAATTCACAGTCTGTTAAATCAGGTCTGGGTTTGCTCATGATATCAACGAGCTGGGTGCAACTGTGGGGTTCACCGTCCTCAGCTGTAGGAAGGAGAGTAGCAGGGTTAAGAACTGTACAGCGCTTCAATGTGACATGTGTCATAGTTAATAGAATGTTCTGATAATGGAGAAGACGTGCAGGAGTTAAATGTGCAGTGCGTGCCTGTAGAATCAATGAATCGACAGCGTGTGGTACATGTACAGTTAAAGGGTGCATCGCTACAATGTCTGCTGATGATAGAACAGCATTCGTGGCGGCTTCTACAGCTCTCAGACAAGGTATGAATCCCTGTGCCACATTGTCCAGACGTTTTGAATAATAAGCAACAGGTCGTTGTTTATCACCATGGGACTGTGTCAGTACTGCAGACATGAAACCATTGATTTCCGATACAAATAGGTTGAACGGTTTGTCATGGTTTGGTAAACCAAGGCAAGGAGATGATGCGAGGGTTTGTTTGAGAGTAGTTAGGGCATTTTCTGCATCAGCTGTCCATTCCAATGGATCAGACATGGCTAACTTTTTCCCCCCATGGATTAAAGCAGATAATGGGTCTACTATCGTGGCATAGTCTTTTAACCAGGGTCTACAGTAACCGGCTACACCCAACAGAGACATAAGTTGTTGTTTATTTACTGGTTTTGGAAGTTCTAATATGGCACTAATCCTATCTTTCCCTAAACTTCTACCCTCAGGGGTAATGATGTGACCTAAATATCTGACCTCCTGTGATACAAACTGTAGTTTCTTTTTTGAAACTCTGTGCCCGTTGTCAGCAAGAAACGTTAGCAACGCTATCGTATCTTGCTCACATGCGTGTTTTGAAGGAGAGCAGATTAGCAGGTCATCCACATACTCTACAAGAGTGCTGCCCTGTGGAGCCACAAAAGAGGAAAGGTTAGTTGACAAAGCAGCGGAAAACAGTGTGGGTGACGATACAAAACCTTGAGGCATTACTGTCCATGTCCATCGTTTGCCTTTAAATGTAAAAGCAAACCAGAATCTGCTATCTGGGTGGACAGGAATGGAAAAAAAAGCATTTGCTAAGTCGACAACCGAGAACCACAGAGATGTTGCTGGGACTTGGGACATGATGGTGACGACATTAGGAACAATGGGTGCGGGCGAGTGCACAGCATCATTAACCAGACGTAAATCCTGTACAAACCTCCATTCCCCCGAAGCTTTTTTTACCGGCAGTATCGGTGTGTTGATTGGTGAATCAAAACATTCTATTATTGCACCTTTAGCTACTAAAGACGCATGCACCTCGCCTATTCCAATCTCTGCTTCCTTGCTCAGTGGATATTGTGCTCTATGGGGCCTGTATGTTGATTTAGGATAGACTACAACTGGTCTCGCACCTCTTATGCAGCCTATGTCATACTTGTTTTTCGCCCATAAGATGTCAGGTACCTGTGATAGTAAAGGTGACTCTTGTGTCAGGGTGGTGTCCAACACCATGAGTGATGTTGGCCCCTGAGTGGGATTAACGAAAGTTGATGTCCTTGCCATAATGCAATCGATGTTCAAAAGGCTAGAATAAGTGTCCATGCTAGGGGAATATTGCCTGTCCCCACAATTCTGCCAATCTTCAGCCTGAGATACTGTTTTAACCCAGGGGCCTATGTGTACCCATTCCCCATGTGTTTTACCTAATGCTATGTGTGGTATTGAATCTGGGGTCATGTGATACAAAGATTGTTCGTCCGTTAACTGTATGGATAGTGCACAAAATTGGGTATTTGTGTAAACTGTTCCTAAATGTAACCTATCTTGACCTTGCTCAGAGAACCAAAATTTTTCATAAGTCAGATCTCTCGTCAGTGGTGAGCAATGAGTAATGCAGTGCAAAAGCAAGTTTCTGTCAAAACCTTCAGGTATGAGGCCATGCAATGTGTCAAAGATTTTTTCATCAGTGAGGTCCCAAGAATAATATGAGATGGGCTTACCCTCACTGATAGACAAATTAAAAAGTCCAAGTGTTGGGCATGAGATGAATATACCTTCACTTGTACAGTCTAACTTGACACCGAATTTACACAGCAAGTCACGTCCCATTAAATTAACAGGACATACAGCAGAAGACAAAAATTTGTGTTCCACTGTTGTTTCTTCATGAGCCACCCTTAATGGATATGTTAATGGCTCACTGCATGGTATGCCTGAAGCTCCAATTGTTGTGACAGATTTGTTAGAAAGAGACGCTTTTGGCGTCACTTCCCGTTTTATTACTGAAATGCTAGCACCGGTGTCTACAAGAAAAGAAATAGACTCACCATTTACGAGAAGGTCAAGAATAGGTGATTCATCTGGAGTTACTGAGACTTGGAAAAACTGATCCGAATATTCCTCATGTTCTATATTATCTACCTCCCCTGTCTCCACCTCATCCTATGCTAACCCCTGCGGATTGGTGACTGTGATGTTGGCGTCTGGCCTGTTTTGGGAAGAGTCATTGCGACCATGTGTGTTGTGTGTTCCATGGCCCTGCCTCTGATTGTTGTTGCCTCCCTGTCCATGCCAGCCGTCTGTTTCATTTGTAGACCTCTGTTGAGAGTTGTTGTTGCCACCCTGCCCCTGCCAGCCGTCTGTGTCATTTGTAGACCTCGGATGGGGACACTGGCGGATGAAGTGGTGTGGGCTTCTACAATTGTGACATAGTCTCACATTCCCACTCTTTTTCTTGAACCTGTCTCCCCCTTTCTTCTGGTGGTGGTGGTACTGTTTCTGTTGTTGTGGGACCTGCTGTTGCCAATATATCTGCTGCTGTGGACTCACTTGCTGATCGGGCTCTGGTTCTTGCTGCTGTCCCTCATAATACATGATTTGTGCTGTTTCCATTCTTTTCTTCCGCGTGTCATCTTGTGTGATTGCGTGTCGTTCAGCGTGTTTTGCATGTGCCCACACTGGGTCCAGCTCTTGGGTCTCCCAACCTATGCATGACAACATGACACGGTTGTGAATAGCTGGCAGAAGGCCACTGATTAAAGAAGTCTTTAACAGGTTGTTGTAGGCTGCATTATCATGGGTCAGACCGGCGTGCCTCTTGAAACATTGTTCCATTCTTGTCCGATAGTTGTCACAGCTTTCATCGTGGTCCTGCTTTATGGAATGGATCTTCTTCCAATCTGTGCGGACTGGGTAGGCCTCTCTCACTCTGGAAAAGAGCCCAAGTGGATTCTGTAACTGTCCTGTAACAATGTCCGCTCTGACACCATTCACGTCATAGTTCCCTTTCAGGTGTGGCCATTTCAATTTGAAGATCTTGCGGAACACTGATTCTAATTCCTGTGCTGATGGCTCGTACATTCCTATTAAATCCAAAACAGATGTACACCAGCGTTCTACATCTTCACATGGGGTTGGGAGCTCTCTCACGATTTCGTTTAACTCATCCAGGGTCCAGTTTCGTTGAACCTGGACTGTCTCAGAATAAGCATTGCGGACTTCCTCTGTAGCGTCATCTGTAGGTCTTGGATGTGGATTTGGGTATGATATCAGTGGAAATGTCTGATGTGGTAGGCCTACTGCTTGGCTGCGTGTCACAATCTTGTGGCTGGTTTGGTGCGAAGGCTCCACCTGAGGGTTGTCCTGGATAAGGGGACCAACGCCGACTGTTCCCTGCTTTGCGTTGCCATCTGTGATGGGGAAAACCGCTGCTGTTGCTAACTGCAAAGTTGCTAACTGCAACGCTGCTTCATACAGTGCCGTCACTTGATCGGGTTGCACTGCCGGTGGCTGGGTTGCTGGCAATAGTTGGTCTGGTACTGGCTGGACTGCTGGTAGGTGGTCTGGCTGGGCTGCTGCATAGGGTGGTGGACGGAGATCCTCTTCTTTCCTGTCTTTCTTTAACTTCCTTTGTTTTCTCTCAATTTCTTCCTCAGTCTCTTCCTTAGTTTCTTGTTTTAATAACAAAGGCTTTGTCTGTTTCTTGTCCCTGGCTTCAGCCTCCCTCTCCCATTTCCTAAAACTTTGCCAATCTATTTTCTTCTTTTTCCTGCTCTTTTTATTTTCATATTGTTCTAAAGCCTCTCTACACAGTTTTAACTTAGTTGTACTGAATGTTCCTATCAAAGGGAACAAACCTTCTGAAATGCTGTGCCATAAAATAACTTGACCTAACACATCTGTGCCCCACCTACTCTCCATTGATACGGCTGGCCCAGAAAGGTTTTGTGGCATAGCCACCTTTTTTTGTTGTCCATTCCCCATGGCACTACAAAAACTTTAGAAACAAATCAAAAAACAAATTAACAGGTTCAACACTATTACACTTCAGGCGTCACTTTGATTACCACAACAATATCAAAAATAAGAACAAATTACAGATGGCCAGGATGGCCAGAGAAGAAATAGAAATGTTCTAGAAGCAGATGGCCAGGATGGCCAGAGAAGAAATAGAAATGTTCTAGAAGAAATTATAAATGTTCTAGAAGAAATTAGAAATGTAAATTAGAAATGTTCTAGAAGAAGTTATACATGTTCTAGAAGAAATTAGAAATGTAAATTAGAAATGTTCTAGAAGAAATTATCTTCCCCCTTTCTTCCCCCTTTTATTTTCTTTAATTTCTATTTATTTATTTTTACTTACAATTTACAAAAAACTACTAGACTAATCCCTTAGGAATTTAGTTCAGCAAATCAAAACATTCATATTCTGCCACAACTATCACCATTCTAATAATAACAGTATAAGTTGTTTTTAGAACTCTGTCATTCAACTATATATTACTCTATTCATTTAACATTGGCTGAATCGAATAGGACATATACAGTACAACACACACACAGTATATCTAGAACATAAAATGACAACACTGGGATGTTAGTATTGGGATGTAAAAGACACCCTAATCATAATATGAAGCTTACATATGACCGATGAAACCCTCCACCAAAAGATACACCCTGTTGGATCCTCCCCAGACACAGTTTAAAAATGAACTCTGTACTGAGTCTCTCCTCTATACACTCTGTCTGCTATTTGGGACTTTCACCACAAATAGGCTACAGTTATGGAATCCTCCCCAGATACAGTTTAAAAAATGAACTCTGTACCGGGTCTCTTCCCTATACACTCTTTATGAAACGGGACTCCCCCCGAACATAGGCTATACACTCTGTATGCTACTTGGGACTTTCACCACAAATAGGCTACAGTTATGGAATCCTCCCCAAATACAGTTCAAAAATACACTCTGTATTGGGACCCTTCCCTGTACACTTTGTATGTTATTGTTTAAACATACACACAATTGTTATAGAATGAATCGTAGCATCCTCTCACCTTATTTGAGTAACAGCTGATGTCGCCCGCCGTTCGGCAGCTCCAGGATCCGCAGGCCGGCCCAAATGCTACTTTGCGCACAAAAGGATTTGCCTTGGCTAGACAGCCACCATCGATGGATTACCTCAGGAAACCAGAGCCCGGCCAGAACGGCGGATGAATCAGTCTCGGCAGAACCTCCAGTTACTGTCGTGGAAATTATACTAATACAAGACCACTTAAACTAAAAAGATGAGGTGAGGACAAGATGATATGAGGCATTCAGTTCAATTTAATAGAGATCTCTAGAGCACAACCATCTTCCAGCATGTCGGATGACTGAACTCCAGAACAATACATGCATGTCAATTTTATACAGTCTTACTCAAAGGAGGAGGAGGACCTGTTGGTCACATGACCAGACAGGTAGCCTCCACATCAGACAATGGGACAAATCTAATTAGAATGACAAGTGGTCGAAGTCTAGTAGACTTAGATGGGTATGAATAAACTGTGATGAATGAGCATGACCACAGTAAAAGAGAGGCTGGGCTGGTGTTGCTACACAGCTGGAGTCCAGGAACTGTCTCACTGACACTTTGGTCATAACAAAAGCCTATTGATATGGGAAAACGGTTGATTAAGAATGGGAGAGGCCTAGAACTCAGTGTGAACCACACCCAGTTTGACTAGACATCAGGATAAGTAATTTACAATTAGTGGTGTGAATGCACAATTTCATATTTCCCATTACAGCGTACACATACATATATACAGTCAGTCATGATTTTGACTTATGTGTTGACTTTATTGTGTGCGTGACTTATGCACGCGTGACACATAAGTCATGTAAGTCACAAATTATGCAGACGCACGGTCGTACGCACACAGTCACACACAAACCGCAGGCACACAAATCCGAATGCACGTACGTATACACACACACACAGCTGCATGCACACACACACACACACACACACACACACACACACACACACACACACACACGACAAGGAAAGTAGTCAAAGTATAGTAATTCATATAAGACGCACGCACAGCCACACACACACACGCACACACACACACACACACACACACACACACACACACACACACAGTTTTTTGTAGTTCTCTTCTCACTCCCAATTACTATAGTATGGATTGCTGTCCTGTCATGTTTTCGTGCAGGGCCTCCATTCATTCAATGGAGTGAATGTGAATCAACTATGAATGCTGCAGTACTATACAGGATCTGGCCAGGCTTCAGAGAGACCTTTAGCTACTGGAGTGTGCTGTGAACACAAACCTCCACACAGGGAGGGAATCTTTTAGAAATCCATTTTTACGTCCATTCAACTCTCAATAGGCAGTGCTAGGCGGTGCTATAGCTGGTTTACGGAGGAGTCTTTCACCTCTTGACTCCGTGCGCGGTTTACTGCATTCTCTGACTGAGTGGCTCTTTTTGGTGTAGCTGCTCTCTTCTGGAATAACACTTGGATTCGGGTTGACTGAAGCAAACGGTCTGCAAAAAGATCACATTATTGTGGTGGTTTAACCCATTCTAGGCGGGAACCCCTTTTGGTGTTAGCATTATGTTATGCTGAAAAATAGCAGATCTACAAGCTCATAGCGCGCCACCGAGTGGCGCGCTATGAGCTTGTAGATCTGCTATTTTTGAAAAATCGAAGAACGACTGACATAGAAACATAGCTTTTTCAGAAAACTGTCAGGATGTAGAAGACATTTATAGAATCTGATCAAAATGGGTTAATGCAGTTTCTCCACCACAGCTAAACGGCAAACACTGTCAACAGAGTCCATGTTTACATCGGCAGCATCAGGCCAGGAGTGGGAAGCCTCGATTTGTTCCACCGTGTGATCACTCGAGTTGCTGGAAAACAAACATTTTGTTCATATATCATATCTAGATTTTTATCTCCAGATAGACTTTATCTTGCCTTTATTATGCATAGAAATTATTGACTACCGTATATACTGTGTGTGTGTGTGTGTATATATATATATATATATATATATATATATATATATATATATATATATATAATCCATGGAAAAACGTGTGGCCTATGCTGTAATTCATTTCATGGACAGCATGAACATCTTATCTTGCACATGGTTTGGCTCACACAGGATTAACCCATTCTGACCGGGAACCCCTTTTGGTGTTAGCATCATGTCATGCTTTAGCTATTGAAAAATAGCAGATCTACAAGCTCATAGCGCGCCACCGAGTGGCGCGCTACGAGCTTGTAGGTCTGCTATTTTTGAAAAATCGAAGAATGACTGACATTTTTTTAGAATCTGATCTCAGGTCAGAATGGGTTCATCAGACCAGTGTGTGTCCAGTGGAAACCTCGTATGAATCTGATCTCAGGTCAGAATGGGTTAATATGGCTCAGTGCTCCATAAGGATATAGTGGCAAGTGGCAACCATATAAACCCATGGAGAACGTTACTCATGCACCACATTTACATTAACATCCATCATATTGAACTATACTGTCCTGTCCTGCATCATATATACATGCAACATATACAATATACTCCTATACATACATACTGTACAAGAACGCCTGTGCCACAATATTGTTGTTTTTGACCTGAAGAATATGTTACCTCTTATAACAAGCGGATTTGTCCTACAATGTGGCATTTGTTTAATGAAGCGACATTACCATAAAATGAGCAGAAAACAACACATTTTAATAATGTTTTTTTTTTAAAACAACAACTGATATCTCCCTGTGGTGGGGAATCTTGTTTGTTATTGTACTTCTGTTAAAACATTCCGGTCAGCCAAAAACTGCGATCCACGACACACGACACACACACACACACACACACACACACACACACACACACACACACACACACACACACACACACACACACACACACACACACACACACACACACACACACGACACACACAAAGACTTACTTTAGATATTTGTGCCTGGCTGTGCAGGGCTCGAAATTAACTTTTTTACTTGGTAGCACTGGTGCTCCCAATTTCAAAATGAAGGAGCACCAGAAAAAAATTAGGAGCACCCACCAAAATCTAAGGAGCACCAATATGTAATCGATTTTTTACATTCATAAAAAGAATAATATAACGTGTGGTTTACAAATAACATAAAATGACTAAAGTATAAAAATACATGCCAGAATTTAAAATGTAGTGTCCAGACTTTCTGTCCCTCATCCATCCATCTCTTCAAAGAGGCCGAGGCATCAAACATCTCCAGTTGAGGACCCTCTAGTCTACACTGATTCCGGCCAGTCACATCACCCGTTTTCTTTTTCTTTGTTTTGTGTTTTTCACCTTCATAGCCTATTTAGATCATATAATTAGAATTTCTAATATAAAATAATTTCTATGTAAAACATGGTATTTATAGCTATGCCTACTCACTATGCCTACCACTTCAGTGCTGGGAAATTACTCTAATGTTATACTTAAGTAAAAGTAGCAATACTGCTGCTATGTAGAAACCAGGTAGAAACACTTACACGTCTGCTATTCTCTCTCCCTCCCCCTCTCTCATTCCCTCCCTCTCTCTCATTCCCTCTCTCTCTCTCTCTTGCAAGCGCGCAAGCGCGAGCGCGCACACACACACACACACACACGCCGGTCCGCCTCCTTCTCCTACCACTAGCTGGCTAGAGGCTCCGGTCTTTTCTGAATCGCTGCCTTGAAATAATGTACTTTCTGACACATAGTGAAGTTGCGAGCCGAGGCGCTCTGGAATGTGAGCGATGCAGCGCTCAACGTTGTCCCGTACCGTTGTGTCAAAGAGTAGTTAACTACACACGTTGGTTTGTTAGCATCAAGTGCTAGTGCAGCTAGCAGACAGGAGCAGTGCAGTGGATGTCAGAGAGCGGCTCAGAGCGCCCGTTTTTCGACAATTGATCGTTGTAGCCAGGCGCACCACAGTAATTATTTGTAGTGGCACTGGCGCTCCCAAATAAATTTTTAGGTCGCAAAGGTTAAAATTCAGGCGCATTTGCGACCAAAATGGTCGCTATTTCGAGCCCTGCTGTGTCTGAAATAAGTAACTGGTATGATATAACTTTGCTACAAGTAAGTAGGGCATCAGCTCTTACTTTGAAAGAACGATGGATCACTTGGATACTTTTATTTTGTGTTAAAATTACAGTTCAGAATTTGAACATGTGAATATTCAACACTTGCTGCTGACTTCTAGCCACCGTTAGAGAGAGAGGAGAGAGAGAGAGAGAGAGAGAGAGAGAGAGAGAGAGAGAGAGAGAGAGAGAGAGAGAGAGAGACTTGCAGCTGCTATTTCAATGGCCTGTTTGTTACAGTGTCTGACAGCAAAGGATCCATGCTGGGTTTACATCTGCTACTGTTTACTGGAATTACTGGAGAATCGCTGCTGTTTACTGTTAGCACTATAGGGTCTGTGTTTGTCATCCACTTTACTGTTAGCACTATAGGGTCTGTGTTTGTCATCCACTTTACTGTTGGCACTATATTGTATAGGGTCTAAATATCATAAGATAGACTTTGATTTAGTCGACTAAAATGTGTTTTGGCGGGCCTTGATGCCGTCGTAATGGCTGATTTTACACTTGCTCAATGCTACATGAATTCAGCACCATGGACAGAGTCACAGCTAGTCTCAATGCTACATGAATTCAGCACCATGGACAGAGTCACAGCTAGTCTCAATGCTACAACATGATTTCAGCACCATGGACAGAGTCACAGCTAGTCTCAATGCTACATGAATTCAGCACCATGGACAGAGTCACAGCTAGTCTCAATGCTACAACATGATTTCAGCACCATGGACAGAGTCACAGCTAGTCTCAATGCTACAACATGAATTCAGCACCATGGACAGAGTCACAGCTAGTCTCAATGCTACAACATGAATTCAGCACCATGGACAGAGTCACAGCTAGTCTCAATGCTACATGAATTCAGCACCATGGACAGAGTCACAGCTAGTCTCAATGCTACAACATGATTTCAGCACCATGGACAGAGTCACAGCTAGTCTCAATGCTACAACATGATTTCAGCACCATGGACAGAGTCACAGCTAGTCTCAATGCTACAACATGGATTCAGCACCATGGACAGAGTCACAGCTAGTCTCAATGCTACAACATTAATTCAGCACCATGGACAGAGTCACAGCTAGTCTCAATGCTACAACATGATTTCAGCACCATGGACAGAGTCACAGCTAGTCTCAATGCTACAACATGATTTCAGCACCATGGACAGAGTCACAGCTAGTCTCAATGCTACAACATGGATTCAGCACCATGGACAGAGTCACAGCTAGTCTCAATGCTACAACATTAATTCAGCACCATGGACAGAGTCACAGCTAGTCTCAATGCTACAACATGATTTCAGCACCATGGACAGAGTCACAGCTAGTCTCAATGCTACAACATGATTTCAGCACCATGGACAGAGTCACAGCTAGTCTCAATGCTACAACATGGATTCAGCACCATGGACAGAGTCACAGCTAGTCTCAATGCTACAACATTAATTCAGCACCATGGACAGAGTCACAGCTAGTCTCAATGCTACAACATGATTTCAGCACCATGGACAGAGTCACAGCTAGTCTCAATGCTACAACATGAATTCAGCACCATGGACAGTCACAGCTAGTCTCAATGCTACATGAATTCAGCACCATGGACAGAGTCACAGCTAGTCTCAATGCTACAACATGAATTCAGCACCATGGACAGAGTCACAGCTAGTCTCAATGCTACAACATGATTTCAGCACCATGGACAGAGTCACAGCTAGTCTCAATGCTACATGAATTCAGCACCATGGACAGAGTCACAGCTAGTCTCAATGCTACAACATGATTTCAGCACCATGGACAGAGTCACAGCTAGTCTCAATGCTACAACATGAATTCAGCACCATGGACAGTCACAGCTAGTCTCAATGCTACATGAATTCAGCACCATGGACAGAGTCACAGCTAGTCTCAATGCTACAACATGATTTCAGCACCATGGACAGTCACAGCTAGTCTCAATGCTACATGAATTCAGCACCATGGACAGAGTCACAGCTAGTCTCAATGCTACAACATGATTTCAGCACCATGGACAGTCACAGCTAGTCTCAATGCTACATGAATTCAGCACCATGGACAGAGTCACAGCTAGTCTCAATGCTACAACATGATTTCAGCACCATGGACAGAGTCACAGCTAGTCTCAATGCTACATGATTTCAGCACCATGGACAGAGTCACAGCTAGTCTCAATGCTACAACATTAATTCAGCACCATGGACAGAGTCACAGCTAGTCTCAATGCTACAACATGATTTCAGCACCATGGACAGTCACAGCTAGTCTCAATGCTACATGAATTCAGCACCATGGACAGAGTCACAGCTAGTCTCAATGCTACAACATGATTTCAGCACCATGGACAGAGTCACAGCTAGTCTCAATGCTACAACATGATTTCAGCACCATGGACAGAGTCACATCTAGTCTCAATGCTACATGAATTCAGCACCATGGACAGAGTCACAGCTAGTCTCAATGCTACAACATGATTTCAGCACCATGGACAGAGTCACAGCTAGTCTCAATGCTACATGAATTCAGCACCATGGACAGAGTCACAGCTAGTCTCAATGCTACAACATGATTTCAGCACCATGGACAGAGTCACAGCTAGTCTCAATGCTACAACATGATTTCAGCACCATGGACAGAGTCACAGCTAGTCTCAATGTTACAACATTATTTCAGCACCATGGACAGAGTCACAGCTAGTCTCAATGCTACATGAATTCAGCACCATGGACAGAGTCACAGCTAGTCTCAATGTTACAACATGATTTCAGCACCATGGACAGAGTCACAGCTAGTCTCAATGCTACAACATTAATTCAGCACCATGGACAGAGTCACAGCTAGTCTCAATGCTACAACATGGATTCAGCACCATGGACAGAGTCACAGCTAGTCTCAATGCTACAACATGATTTCAGCACCATGGACAGAGTCACAGCTAGTCTCAATGCTACAACATGATTTCAGCACCATGGACAGAGTCACAGCTAGTCTCAATGCTACAACATGATTTCAGCACCATGGACAGAGTCACAGCTAGTCTCAATGCTACAACATGATTTCAGCACCATGGACAGAGTCACAGCTAGTCTCAATGCTACATGAATTCAGCACCATGGACAGAGTCACAGCTAGTCTCAATGCTACATGAATTCAGCACCATGGACAGAGTCACAGCTAGTCTCAATGCTACAACATGATTTCAGCACCATGGACAGAGTCACAGCTAGTCTCAATGCTACATGAATTCAGCACCATGGACAGAGTCACAGCTAGTCTCAATGCTACAACATGATTTCAGCACCATGGACAGAGTCACAGCTAGTCTCAATGCTACATGAATTCAGCACCATGGACAGAGTCACAGCTAGTCTCAATGCTACAACATGATTTCAGCACCATGGACAGAGTCACAGCTAGTCTCAATGCTACATGAATTCAGCACCATGGACAGAGTCACAGCTAGTCATGTAGTCACAGCTAGTCATGCATCAAACACCATGCTGGTGTTTGATGCAGTAAGTAGTGTTAATAAGTGTGTTTTTATGTTCAGTGCATAAATCTACGGAGCTCTCCATGGTTCTATAAATCTATGGAGCTCTCCATGGTTCTATAAATCTACGGAGCTCTCCATGGTTCTATAAATCTATGGAGCTCTCCATGGTTCTATAAATCTACGGAGCTCTCCATGGTTCTATAAATCTATGGAGCTCTCTATGGTTCTATAAATCTACAGGGCTCTCCATGGTTCTATAAATCTATGGAGCTCTCCATGGTTCTATAAATCTACGGAGCTCTCCATGGTTCTATAAATCTATGGAGCTCTCTATGGTTCTAAATCTACGGAGCTCTCCATGGTTCTATAAATCTACGGAGCTCTCCATGGTTCTATAAATCTATGGAGCTCTCCATGGTTCTATAAATCTACGGAGCTCTCCATGGTTCTATAAATCTATGGAGCTCTCCATGGTTCTATAAATCTACGGAGCTCTCCATGGTTCTATAAATCTATGGAGCTCTCCATGGTTCTATAAATCTATGGAGCTCTCCATGGTTCTAAATCTACGGAGCTCTCCATGGTTCTATAAATCTATGGAGCTCTCTATGGTTTTGACAAAACGTCTGATGTTCTGAGGTCTTTTCTGATTATGCCGGTGATCCCGATTGGAACATTGACGTTTTCTAGAGAAAGGATGGCCTCATTTTTAGCTCGCTATAGAATTGACGCTAATATTTAAGCATCTAAAATGGACGCCCCAAACCGGACGTGCGTCACACCAAACCAAGTATATCCGGGACAGCAGTTAAGCGTTGTCACTTGCGTCCACCAGGTAGCAGTGATACGGTTTTAATCATGTTACCGATAGAAATAATATTCTCAGAATTGTCAGTAGGGCAGTGGTTCCCAAAGTGGGGTCCGGGGACCCCCAGGGGTACCTGAGGGAGTTCCAGGGGGTCCCCAGCTAAATTATAGTTTGGAACCAAATGGACCATTGTGGGTCTGTAACTCTGAGAGTGTACAGATTGAACCAAATGGACCCGTTAGTTCCATTTGTACACTCTCAGAGTTAAATTAACAGTGGTTTTACAATATAAATCGGGGTACCAGAGGTATAGAAATGCCATTAAATCAGGGGTCCGTAGCATAATGCGTGTGAAAATCACTGCTAGAGCCGTAAAAATCTTCCCTTATCGGGGTCAAATGGGGGTCCGTGGCCTAATGCATGTTGATTTGGGGGTCCTTGACATGAAAAAGTTTGGGAACCACTGCAGCAGGGAATGCAAGTATTGCATGCCATTTCATTTCATCTAAATTGAGTTGTCCACTCCCGTCTATTAGCTCCAATAGGCTATACTATCCAAATGTGAGAGTCTCATGTCCACAGGTATAAGGATAGGTGTGTTCTTCATGAGAAAGCGTTGCCTCAGCAAGCCTCTGACAGCAACACAGAGAATAGTGAAAAGTCCTGCAGTATCTGCTGTGTTGCTCCTGCCGAGGGTCAGATGAAGTGTCATTTTTCCCACTGCTATTCTGAGTTTGTCTTCTAGCTATAGCACAATATTGTATTTCTTGGTGTTGCTGCTATAAATACACATTGAATTGAATGTATTTAACCCATTCTGACCTGAGCTCAGGTTCTACAAATGTCTTCTACATCCTGACAGTTTTCCATTCTGACCTGAGATCAGATTAAAACAATGTCTTCTATGTCAGTCGCAGCTTCGATTTTTCAAAAATAGCAGACCTACAAGCTCATAGCGCGCCACTCGGTGGCGCGCTATGAGCTTGTAGATCTGCTATTTTTCAATAGCTAAAGGATAACATAATGCTAACACCAAAAGGGGTTCTCGCCCAAAATGGGTTAAAGTGATGTTGAACTTGCTAGAACCTTGGGTTGTATAACAACTATACCCGGCCATGATATACATCCAAACATTGTCAATCATCTTCATGATCAGTTGCCCCTGAGTTCTGTGCATGCGGTGTGAAATGAGAAATGGGAATTTCTCTCTCCCTCCATGTCATTGCACGGTGGAACAGCTATGTCTCAAAATATTACTTTTAGCAGCAAAACGAATGGTTTGGATAACCTCCGGTAACAACAACGGCCCACTAGTGATTTATTATCTTGGCCCTTGCTTTGTTGAGAGGGTTTGTTTTGGATGTTTTTTTCAGCCATAAATCCCTCAAAAGTGGTCCAACTTACCGTACTATTTCTGAACGATTTATTTTCTTTATTTTCCGCTGAACTGTTCTAGTATTTCTCATATTGGCTTTTAAACTTTTCAATCCGATTGCTGTGAAATAATTTCCACTACTAGGCAGATGAAGACATTCACATTCACATTATCCTGTTACAGTTACAGTATAGACATGGCATTGCATGACATCAGGATGCCATGCAAATCAGTACACATCATCTCTATAGTCATGTTTCATATTCCATCCTGATTGGCTTAAGATTGGCATCTAAAGTTTGCAGGAGTATAGCTAGTTTTGAACAAACTGCCTCAAATCATGAACGCAACAAGCGCCCGATTACCGTGAAACTTCACATGTCGTCCTGTAACATCCCGATTGGCTAACACATCGGCATGTAAGGGCCGATTCGTACTCCTATTTTAGAGCCGAATAAAAGTCGGTTCGGCTCTGTAGGAACTTACAATGTGACGTCATTTGGCTCTGTAAAGCCTACAATGTGACGTCATTTGGCTCTGTAGAGCCTACAATGTGACGTCATTTGGCTCTGTAGAGCCTACAATGTGACGTCATTTGGCTCTGTAGAGCCTACAATGTGACGTCATTTGGCTCTGTAGAGCCTACAATGTGACGTCATTTGGCTCTGTAGAGCCTACAATGTGACGTCATTTGGCTCTGTAGAGCCTACAATGTGACGTCATTTGAGGTTCGGAGGGGGGGTACCGTCCTAAAGTCGACTCTTCGGTGCTACTGAAAATTTCCGACGAGCACTACAGCGCCGAAACAGCGGTATAACATAGGAGTATATGAATCGGCCCTTAGATTGACTTATTACTTGGCCTGGTGGAGGCCATGTGCTCCGAGAAGCATTTCTCTAGTTGACATTCCAATGGGCATGTTACTCGTTACTTTATCTCCAAAGAGCTGACAACTTCAGAGGATTAAAGGTTTATTCTGATGATCCGACGTCGGCTCTCACAGTGGCAGCATCTTCTGAGACCCCCCCCCCAGCCCCCCCATCGCTCACTGCAGAGGCTGCAGGGGGGCTCCTCTGGTGGACGCTTATAGAGACACCCTCCCCCAAAACTGGATGCACAAAACTAAAACATGAATGTTAATGTTAGGGATAGACTGCCGCAGCATCTTAGATGGTGCCGGATGTTATTCTGCTCCTTTTTGGCACATGTTGCCACATTAAGTCTCTCAGACCAACAGGCTGCTGTCTGTCTGTCTGGCACCTGGACAGCCTGGTGTCAAAGCAGCAACAGCACACACACGCATACGCACACACAATTCAATTCAATTCAAAGGGCTTTATTGGCATGAGAAAACATACGTTTACATTGCCAAAGCAGAAAGAACAATACAACAATGCAGCAATACAATCAAAACAAAAATTATGTACTTTGAAGGTCAGAATCTTCAATAGATCAACTTCTGTGTACCAAGATAACTCGATGCAGGTATAGTGCAGGAATATACACAATGATTAGTCTTTAGGGTGGTTGTGTTCCATTTGATATCCTTCTCCTATCACAGCAACTCACACATCTTGCTGCTGTGTTTGCACATTGTTGTACTTCGCCCAGCAGATATGGGAGTTTTTTGTCATTGGTCATGTTTTCAAAATCTCCGTGTGTGGTTGTAATCTGTGGGAAGTATGTGTCTCTGATGTCTTGGTACAATGGACCGATGGTTAGGAAGTGTAGCTCGGTTTCCACTTCGTTTAGTGTGCAGTGGGTGCATAGTCTGTCTTCTCTCGGGATACAGGTCTGCCTATGACGGCCTTTCTCGATCGCACACACACACACACACACACACACACACACACACACACACACACACACACACACACACACACACACACACACACCCATGCACATTTCCTCTATAGGTGCTACATTCTTGGTCTTCCGGTATATAATTATATAGAGGTTATGCGCACGCATAAAGTGAATGGCAGATCGAATGGCAAATCGAGTGGCAAAGTTTATGTATTTTATTTATTTATTTGACAGGGACAAAGCTCAACCAGGACGCCGCCGGGGGATCTCAGGAGCGGGGGCCGATCGTCGCGATGGATACACCAGGAGGATGGGCCGGGGGCGAGGTAGTTCCGTGGACCAGGCCATGGAGGGAGCATGGGTCTGCTCTCGGATTTGTTTCCGACGCTTCACTGCGACTCCAGCTCGATTTCCGCGTCTTTTGGCCCGCCTAGTCCTAGGACAGCAGCAGGAGGACGCCCAGATGTTACCGGTGAGAGCTCCATTGCTCAGGTCGACGGGACAGACAGCATGTCACTGTGTGTCGGATGTTCAGCAAGGTATGTCGATCATATACAGCCACTGAATTTACACTGTTTACACATAACGTGGAACATAAGAACAGGACAAACCAGACAAAAATCCAGCGTAGCTGGCCAGCTGCCAACATAGGCGCGGCCATTTTGACAGGCAGTATGATAATATAAGGTAATATCATTCTATCATAAGCATAAACTATACAGTTGACAAGAGACAGAAGAAGTCAGTCTATATACCAACAAAACCAAATCTAATGAGGGACACCAGATTAAATCCACCAAATTGGATTTAAGTGAAATGTCAGCAACTGAATTCATTGTAAAATCTTGTTTGGGGCCGCCATGCCTTCGTAAACCATTCTTCTATATTAGTGGCCTATGTTATATTCTGAAGGGAACTTGTGTCTGAATCTTTGCATTGTATTTAACTTTTAGAGCATTTAAATTGAGTTTGAATCCAGTCTGTGTGTGTGTGTGTGTGTGTGTGTGTGTGTGTGTGTGTGTGTGTGTGTGTGTGTGTGCCTGTGTGCGTGCGTGTGTTCATGCATGTGCACATATGATGTGACTATAAATATGTGTCTGTGTTTGAATTTAAATGTACTTTCTGTCACTGTTATCTGCTCATGAGCTTACAGGCAGGGGGTGGTACTGGGGCGGGCGGGGGGGGGGGGGGGGGGTAGTGCTTGATTGTAAAGGCGTCGTGGTCTCCCAAAACGGCTGTGGACTGATAGGGAGCACGCCTAACGACGGGGCAATCCTGCTGCTGTGGGCTTAACCCATTCTGACCTGAGATCAGATTCATACGAGGTTTCCACTGGACACACACTGGTCTGATTAACGAATTCTGACCCGAGATCAGATTTAAAAAATGTCAGTCGTTCTTTTGATTTTTCAAAAAATAGCAGACCTACAAGCTCGTAGCGCGCCACTCGGTGGCGCGCTATGAGCTTGTAGATCTGCTATTTTTCAATAGCTAAAGCATAACATAGTGCTAACACAAAAATTGGTTCCCGGCCAGAATGGGTTAATGTCATTCCCGCATTTGGAGACGGAAAAAGAAAATCCTGGGCATGATTATGAAAAAGTAGATTGGTTTTCCACTGTGTTTAGCACATTTCCCCATCCATCCCCTGGTTTTCCACTGTGTTTAGCACATTTTCCATCCCCTACAGGCACTGAGGTTTCTAGAGAGTGGCCTGTCTGTCTGTCACTCCAACAGCAGCAGCAGCAGCAGCAGTGTGTTATACATTTTCAAGGAAATAACTTTAGGAATGTGTGGTACTTAATAATATACACTGAGCTGCAGACATGATGTCCCTCTGTCACCCACAATAACAATGACCAATGATGTAACCCTGTAACCCAACATGTAACCCTATACCCTTAACCCTACAGTTATAAGTGCAGCGGTGGCCGAACGGTTTGCGGAGCGGTCTTGATATCGGAAAGGTCGCTATAGTTCGTATCCCCGGACCGGCACGTTAAAATTACCACCGCTGAAGTGCCCTTGAGCAAGGCATTGAACCAAATGTTCTATGAGCAGGGTGTGGCTGTAAACAAGCATCTCGAGCTTAGTCCACTTCCCTGGGTAAACAAAGAACTTTGCTTTTCTTTACTTAGCTGGTCCAAAGCTTATTGTCTGAAAGGCCCTCAAGAAACAACAGACATAATACAGTATGCATGTGATAAAATGTGATTTACGGAGCAATGCAATAGTGCCTGGGATGTAAATGATTGCTACTGTTGATGGATAACTATAGTATGATAGTTTCCTCCGTGTCATCAGTGCCCGTACCCTGAGTGGGGTTGGCCAAAGGGCCTTTCTCTGTGTTTTAGTTTGGATGTTCTCCCCGTGTCCTCTATATAAGTACCCTCACAAAAACGGTCTCTAAACTGCCTCCCCCTGGCCAGCTGGGGCTCCTGATGGAGAGGAAAGGAACTGGTCGCAAATAAACGTGTTCCTTCCACACGTTATGTCCAACCCAAAATTAAAAAGAAGTCAAGGTTTTAAATGTCCTTGTTCCAGTATTTCCTCTACCAGGTCAGTTCATAATGCAGATATAATAGCGTGAACCAGTATAGTTAGTAGTGGCAGGCTATCAAGGGATTGGAAAACTGCCAGAGACGGGACTGCGTGTGTTGGGAAACAGTCTGGAGTTGAATTAAGAGCAGAGCACTAATTACCTATACCTAAAGTTAAGATATGGCTTAAAGCAATCCAAACTTGCAATCTAGGATAATCATAATTATACCACCTCACTTTTCCACACTGCTTGTGTATATACTTCACCCTCATTGCTTTCACATTATAAGGCCTATACTACTGAAACTGCTACTTTCTGAATTAACTTAGTTTTGTTGTGTTGTTGTATTGCAGTGTATTACTGTGTTGTTCTCTATATTGCATTGACAACACCAGGCCACCAACCCGCCTAGGGAGTATTATAGATGAGAGTGAGCTCATTAGCCAACTCTGGCACATTTACATAGACGCGGAAAAACAGAAATGTCGACTAATGTGCATAATGCCAAATAAATAAATAAACCAAACAAAAATAAGTCCCCTGTGTGGAGGAATGTTGTTTTATCTATTTGTCACATGGTGAGTCAGTGTCAGTCTGCTTGGCACAAGCTCTTACAATATTTGCTTTAATACGTTTTTTTTCATGACCACTATTGTCGAAAGGTCATCAACAACAGACTGTCAAATCTGCCCAAAAATAGGCTTCAAATGACCTAGATGTACGGCAATGGTGCTGACATAATTAATTATCACCTGGCGCTCTTTGTTGCAATATTTAATCAAGGGCCAAAGGAAAGGTATGTTTACCCAGGGTAACTGGACTAAGCTCAAGAACTTGTTTACAGCCAGGCCGATGCTCATAGAACATTTCATGGTAGGGGTTCAATGCCTTGCTCAAAGGGCACTTCAGCGGTGGTAATTTTAACGTGCCAGTCCGGGGATACGAACTATAGCGACCTTCACGATATCAAGGCCGCTCCGCAAACCGTTCGGCCACCGCTGCCAGCTACAGTAGCAAGTCGTGTAGGGTTAGCCGTCTTTTCAAAGCCGACCTGCTCACAGTGAACTTTTGAACATCCAGTAGCCTATATGTACAGTACAAGTACATTACTATATACAGTGTGTAGATATAGTGATGGAGTAAATGGGGGAGGAAAAACTAGCAGGATGATGGTGAGTTTGACCAAGAAAGATGCTACACTATTATTATTATTATATAAAACCATCCCGGTGTGCACATCCCCAAAAAACTGGTTCACCGACCGTGTCAGTGCACCTTTTTTCTTGCACGGCAAAAATTCAATTATATAAAGAGAAAACGTTGAGTCATCACAATTTATACTGAATGGAAATAGAATGAGATGCAAATGAAGTGTGGTGGTTATGCAAATGAGCGTGGTGGTTATGCATTCAAGGCTTTTTGTCGCCGCATAATGGTATAATGGTCGCGGGCTCCGTATGAATGGTGATAAGGGGAAGGGGAGGCCAAAATAAATCCATTCTGAGCTCCGTGATGGAGTCTGACAGAAAGGGGGAGAAATATGAAAACGGTTGATGTGTGTTAATGTGGGGGGAGAGGGAAGGTTCAATATTTAACCCATTTTGACCTGGGAACGATTCTGCAAATGTCTTCTAAATCCTGACTGTTTTCTTGAAAAAGCTAATATGTTTTTCTATGTCAGTCGTTCTCAAACACTTTCATGTCACTTTTCAAGATTCTTCAAAAATAGCAGACCTACAAGCTCGTAGCGCGCCACTCGGTGGCGCGCTACGAGCTTGTAGATCTGCTATTTTTCAATAGCTAAAGCATAACATAATGCTAACACCAAAAGGGGTTCCCGTTCAGAATGGGTTAACTTATTGTTGATATAATTAGATCTGACGGATGTGTCAGCAACATCTAATCATAGACAAGAAACCCTACAATTTTGCTATAATTATATGTTTGCATGTAATCTGCTGATGGATTTAATTGAAATCAGATCAATTATTCATTTTTCAAACGCTTTGCTATAAGCCATTCATCTAGAGAGACATATGTATACAGTATATGGAGAAGAACTCATGTCCCCTTTGGATAATTTGACAGCATATAGTATTACGCTTAACCCATTGTGGGCGGGAACCCATGTTGGTGTTTCAAGCATTACTGTATGTTATGCTTTATAGCTATTGAAAAATAGCAGATCTACAAGCTCATAGCGCGCCACCGAGTGGCGCGCTACGAGCTTGTAGGTCTGCTATTTTTGAAAAAAATCGTTAAAATGTGGCGCAAATCATTGAATATATATATTCCAGAGCGAACATTTTTAACTAAAATATTTGCTTCTGGGGGGGGGTCCCTGGAACTACATATTTTTTTAGATGGGGGTCCGTGGCCCAATAGAGATAATTCCGTGGGTCCTTTAGACATGAAAAAGGTTGAGCACCACTGACATATAGAAACATGGGGTTTTTCAGAAAAACATTAGGATTTAGAAGCCGTTTTTTTTTAATCTATACCTCAGTCCAAAATGTCTTAAATGTACCATTAACTAACACCAGGTCTCTGTGGTTCTGGGAGACGTCATCCCTGACTGCTTTTCCCTTCCTATCTTCCTCCGACGTGGCCCAGTTTGAACTGTAGACAGCTCCTCTCATAGCTCTCCGTTTCACCCTCTCCTCCTGATCAGTATGCTGCCAACATGTCAGAATCTGTAGTTCACCCTCTCCTCCTGATCAGTATGCTGCCAACATGTCAGAATCTCGTTAGTCACTAAAAAGCCAAACCAAATCTCAGTGCTGATGCCTGCAGCTTTGCCCCTCTCTCAGAGACAAAATGTTCTATGGCATGTGTCTAGCCCATTTTAGGCGCGAACCACCTTTTGGTGTGTTAGTGTGTTACGTTATGCTTTATAGCTATTTAAAAATAGCAGATCTACAAGCTCATAGCGCGCCACCGAGTGGCGCGATACGAGCTTGTATAGGTCTGCTATTTTTGAAAAATCGAAGAACGACTGACATTTTTAGAATCTGATCTCAGGTCAGAATGGGTTAATCAGACCAGTGTGTGTCCAGTGGAAACCTCGTATGAATCTGATCTCAGGTCAGAATGGGCTAGTGTCTCTGTCTGCCAATGCCAGGTACCGCTCTGCTCTGCCAGCACCAAAACCTCTCCCCCTGGTTGCAGTATAGTCATTTGCATACGACGCCCTTGCAATTGGTTGACATGGGCTTTTTAATCCATTTTGGGCGGGAACCCCTTTTTGGTGTTTTAAACATTGTGTTATAATTTAGCTATTGAAAAATAGCAGACCTACAAGTTCATAGCGCGGCACTCATAGGTCTGCTATTTTTGAAAAATCATGAAAATGTGGCCCAAATCTTTGAATATATATTATTTCAGAGCGAACGTTTTTAACTCAAATCTTTGCGTCTGGAGGGTCCCTGGAAGAAAGTAACAACATATTTTCAGATGGGGGTTGGCAGGCAAATACAGATAATTCTGGGGGTCCTTGACATGCAAAAAGGTTGAGAACCAACTAACATAGAAACATGAGTTTTTGAAGAAAACTGTCAGGAGATTATTTGTAGAATCGTCCTCGGGTCAAAATGGTTTAATAACAAGTGGGAGCACGGGGACATATCTGTCAAAAGGGCTGAGACAAAGATGTGACAGGCACTGTCTGTCCTTCTAAAACATTGGTGTGAGTTTTTATAGTTCTGCTGGATGGAAACCTGGGCCAAACGGTGTTGCTTTTGATTAACCCATTCTGACCGGGAACCCGTTTTGGTGTTGGCACCATGTTATGCTTTAGCTACTGAAAAATAGCAGATCTACAAGCTCATAGCGCGCCACCGAGTGGCGCGCTACGAGCTTGTAGGTCTGCTATTTAAAAAAAATCTAAGAACGACTTGACATTTTTTGAATCTGATCTCAGGTCAGAATGGGTTGATCAGACCAGTGTGTGTCCGCAGTGGAAACCTCGTATGAATCTGATCTCAGGTCAGAATGGGTTAAAAGGTGTTGGACACATGAGTCAAATTGGGCAGAGTGCTGACAGCATTCAACATTGACGGTGTGCCTCTGGTGTTTTCACCCAAATATGTCCCCAAATAATGTGTTGCAACTTCTGGCAAGTCTGAACAATAACTTCTCTCCCCGGAGAGACACATTCTAACTTCTACTGCGTTTGGCAAGAATCCTAGTTTGTATTTTTAGGTCCATAACATAACATAACTTGCTTAAATACCCTTCATTATTTGTTTTTTTAAATAATTCCGTATACCTGCATTATATAACAACTTCATGGATTCCTATTTGGTTGTGTATATAGTAAGCGTTACAAAAATCAGTCCACTACAGATAATGACCTGGCATAAATATAAACATATGGCACAGTTATTTGAACTGACATAATTCATAAAAAGGTAATTTTACAGATTTTTATCTCACAATAGACCTATTCTATATTATACTTGACTCTTGGCACATTTGATCAAACACCGCTGCTATTAACCCATTCTGACCTGAGATCAGATTCATACGAGGTTTCCTCTGGACACACACTGGTCTGATGAACCCATTCTGACCTGAGATCAGATTCTAAAAATGTCAGTCGTTCTTCGATTCATCAAAAACAGCAGACCTACAAGCTCATAGCGCGCCACTCGGTGGCGCGCTATGAGCTTGTAGATCTGCTGTTTTTCAATAGCTAAAGCATAACATGATGCTGACACCAAAATGGGTTCCCGTCATTGTATTATTTTGTTGGGGATCTAAATCATCCAATGCAGTTGTTGCGAACGCAGTGAGCACTAACTATGAGACCTAGCAGAACATGTCTGTCTGTCTGTGTGTCTGTCTGTCTGTAACACCACCTGCCCGCCACCAGAGGGCGCAGCTGTATCACACACAAAACACACACACACACACGCACACATAGTCACATACACACACTAACTTAACTTAAAAATAAATCTTAAAAAACCCCAAATATGTACGAGCTGCGTTCGCTTCCCGCGTTTGCGCGTCTTACTTGTTTAGCTGAGGAGGCTTTAATAACGTTCTATATGGCTGACTTTAAAAGCGTGTGTAGAGGCCAGGCGGTGGCACCCGACTGGTGTAATCCAGTCGCAGTGTGCCGCGGGTTCGACTCCCGAGCCCGAGTATTATCGATAACAATATAAATATTATTAATGATAATGTTATTAATAATATATTATTATTTTATTATTATTTTTCGTGATTCTTTACATCAAAGAACCCATGGTACCTTAAAGCTATCCGTGGTGCTGCAGTAACAGTGTAGGAGCTATCCACTTCAGCACCATGGATAGCTCCTACACTGTTACACACACTTCAGCACCATGGACAGCTCCTACACAGTGTTACACACTTCAGCACCATGGATAGCTCCTACACTGTTACACACACTTCAGCACCATGGATAGCTCCTACACTGTTACACACTTCAGCACCATGGATAGCTCCTACACAGTGTTACCCACTTCAGCACCATGGATAGCTCCTACACTGTTACACACACTTCAGCACCATGGATAGCTCCTACACTGTTACTTCAGCACCATGGATAGCTCCTACACTGTTACACACACTTCAGCACCATGGATAGCTCCTACAGTGTTGCACACTTCAGCACCATGGATAGCTCCTACACAGTGTTACACACTTCAGCACCATGGATAGCTCCTACACAGTGTTACCCACTTCAGCACCATGGATAGCTCCTACACAGTGCTACACACTTCAGCACCATGGATAGCTCCTACACAGTGTTACCCACTTCAGCACCATGGATAGCTCCTACACAGTGCTACACACTTCAGCACCATGGATAGCTCCTACACAGTGTTACACACTTCAGCACCATGGATAGCTCCTACACTGTTACCCACTTCAGCACCATGGATAGCTCCTACACTGTTACACACACTTCAGCACCATGGATAGCTCCTACAGTGTTACCCACTTCAGCACCATGGATAGCTCCTACACAGTGTCACCCACTTCAGCACCATGGATAGCTCCTACACTGTTACCCACTTTAGCACCATGGATAGCTCATACAGTGTTACACACTTCAGCACCATGGATAGCTCCTACACTGTTATCCACTTCAGCACCATGGATAGCTCCTACACTGTTACACACACTTCAGCACCATGGATAGCTCATACAGTGTTACACACTTCAGCACCATGGATAGCTCATACACTGTTAACCACTTCAGCACCATGGATAGCGCCTACACTGTTAACCACTTCAGCACCTTGGATAGCTCCTACACTGTTAATTCAGCACCATGGATAGCTCCTACACTGTTACACACACTTCAGCACCACGGATAGCTCCTACACAGTGTTACACATTTCAGCACCATGGATAGCTCCTACACTGTTACACACACTTCAGCACCATGGATAGCTCCTACACTGTTACCCACTTCAGCACCATGGATAGCTCCTACACTGTTACACACACTTCAGCACCATGGATAGCTCCTACACTGTTACTTCAGCACCATGGATAGCTCTTACGCTGTTACCCACTTCAGCACCATGGATAGCTCCTACAGTGTTACTGCATGTCTTCCCCCCCATCTCTCTCCCGTTTCCTGTCAGCCTACTGTACTGTCTGACTCAGCCATAACCATATAAGGAGTCCCCAAAGCAGCTCCATATATGGGCACAAAAGCGTGACACACGGACAGACAGACAGACATGATCTGCTAGGTCTCATAGTAAGTGCTCTCTGCATTCGCAACCAGTAAGACGCGCAAAGCGAACGCAGCTCGTACATATTTGGGTTTTGGACGTATAGCTGCTTCGGGGACTCCTTATATGTCATGTCATGGTGACACAAATCACTCAGCTCCATATATGGGCACAAAAGCGGGACAGACAGACATGATCTGCTAGGTCTCATAGTAAGTGCTCACTGCACTTTTTCATACGTAACATCAGTCCCTTTATTAGAAACAGAAGATTACCATGGCTGGGCTAGGCGGGAGGCTCCATCTTACTATGCATTAACAGCCTCAAGGTTACTGTCATCTTTACTTTTCATTTAACCCATTCAGACCTCAGGACCATTCTACAAAATGCCTTCAATAAATCCTGACAGTTTTCTGAGAAACTGTCATGTCAAGGACCCCCAAAAATATATGTAATTGGTCGCCGACCCCCGCCCGCCCCCCCCCCCCCCCCCCCCTATCTGAAAATATATTGTTCCAGGGACCTTCCTAGAAGATTTGAGTTAAAAACGTTCTGCTCTGAAAGAATATAGATTTACACCACATTTTCACGATTTGTAAAAAATAGCAGACCTATATACAAGCTTGTAGCGCGCTATGAGCTTGTAGATCTGCTATTTTTCAATAGCTAAAGTATAACATAATGCTTAAAACACCAAAAGGGTTGAAATAACGTGTTCCTTCCACACGCTACGTCCAACCAGGGAAACTCCCCCCTGTCAGGTTTAAAGGAGCAACTTGGACACTCAGGCATGAAGGAAGCATGAGTTCAAGTCCGTTGCTCTCCCCTTGTCCCCCATATATTGGGGACTAGGTTGGTGGAGGGTGTGTAGAGCCCAGGATCACATTAGATAATTGACACAGGGGTGAAAAATGGGTTACAAAATCGTGGGATAAAAAAAATATATAAAAAAAAAACACCAAAAGGGGTTCCCGCGCAAAACGGGTTAATGTGTAGATTCTTTTTTTTCACTCCGATGGCCCCCTTCACTCATCCCAGGTTACACAGTGAGTCAGGAGTGATGTGTTCCAATTGACAAGGCCGTACGGCATTCCGTCTGTGGAGCGGAGCCAGCTGCACTCAGTAGGTCTGGAGGAATCAATCATCTCCTGTTGAAGTGGTGAAAGGTGTCCATGGCCCTCCTCCTCCCCTCCAGAGTAATGCTGTCTAGCCCATTGACGCCTGGTGCAACGTATACGTTGTTCTACCCTTGATGCCGGCGCGCTCTCTGAACGGGGCAGCGGTGGATGAACGGTTTGCGGAGCGGTCTTGATATCGGAAGGTCGCTAGTTCGTATCCCCGGACCGGCACGTTAAAATGACCACCGCTGAAGTGCCCTTGGACAAGGCATTGAACCCCTATCATGAAATGTTCTATGAGCAGGGCCTGGCTGTAAACAAGTTCTTGAGCTTGGGTAAACATAGTACCTTTCCTTTCCTTTTTCTCTGTGTCTCATCAGCTATTGCTATACATGTAGCAACATAACTATTTAAAAAAATAATCATCAGAATTTGAAGGTTTTCAGAAACCCCAGATTGGGCCTCAGGCACCAATGGTCTAGAAACCAACACGGCCAAGACAGACAGAGGCCAGCCATTGTTGACTAAAATCAGGCTGCATACCAAGAGATTAAAGCCCATTATGCCACAGTTATAATTCCAACCTCTCATATGTGATTGATTGAGAGGCATTTTAAGTGTCAATGGGCTGTATTTTTTAAGTACCAGGTCTTATTACTTATAACGTAAGACCTGGGGGCGTGGTCAATGCTCTTTGGCCACTCAGAATAGCCAAATGGCATTGATCCAGGTCTTAAGTTAAGTAATAAGACCTGGTACTTAAGACACGCAAAATACAGCCCATTAATATCTCTTGATATTTTGGCCTATACTATTACGACCACTATACTACTAACAACAACAACAACAACAACAATTTATAAAGTGTTTGCAAAACAAGGTTATGAAGAAAACGTTAAATTAATAAGGAAAATAATTAAATTGGACACTCATCTGCTTCAATGCAATTTAATGAGAACATTTCGGGTCAAACTTGTGTGTATTCTACTCGCATAAATGTACATTCACGGGTCACATTACTAACGGGTGGAACAACACAATAGGGCAGTGGTTTTCAACCAGTGGTCTGGGGACCACCAGTGGTCCTGGAGGAGGTTCCAGGTGGTCTGGGGACCACCAGTGGTCCTTGAGGGGGTTCCAGGTGGTCCGGGGACCACCAGTGGTCCTTGAGGGGGTTCCAGGTGGTCCGGGGACCACCAGTGGTCCTTGAGGGGGTTCCAGGTGGTCTGGGGACCACCAGTGGTCCTTGAGGGGGTTCCAGGTGGTCTGGGGACCACCAGTGGTCCTTGAGGGGGTTCCAGGTGGTCCGGGGACCACCAGTGGTCCTTGAGGGGGTTCCAGGTGGTCCGGGGACCACCAGTGGTCCTTGAGGGGGTTCCAGGTGGTCCGGGGACCACCAGTGGTCCTTGAGGGGGTTCCAGGTGGTCTGGGGACCACCAGTGGTCCTTGAGGGGGTTCCAGGTGGTCCGGGGACCACCAGTGGTCCTTGAGGGGGTTCCAGGGTGGTCCCCAGCAGCTAAATGAAGGATGGAGAGTTAGGTAACCAAATGGATCTTTAACTCTTTATTGTTAAACATCTGCAATACTGAATTTACGACGTACAGTAGCTCTCCTATATGGATGGTACCACGTCAATACAGCATGGACTTGTGAACAAAACGATATTAAAACACATATTCTTTAGTATTGGGTCTGAGAGACTAAATCTCATCAAATGGTCTTGATGTGAAAAAGGTTTGAAAACCACTGCAGTAGGGTAATAGGGTAAATAGTGGGAAAAACAATGAAAAAAAACGAAACAAATGATTAATAAAATCTATAGAAAAAATATTTAAATAATCAGATCACTTAACCCATTCTGACCGGGAACCCATTTTGGTGTTGGCATCATGTTATGCTTTAGCTATTGAAAAATAGCAGATCTACAAGCTCATAGCGCGCCACCGAGTGGCGCGCTACGAGCTTGTAGGTCTGCTATTTTTTGAAAAATCGAAGAGCGACTGACATTTTTTTAGAATCTGATCTCAGGTCAGAATGGGTTAATCAGACCAGTGTGTGTCCAGTGGAAACCTTGTATGAATCTGATCTCAGGTCAGAATGGGTTAATCTTGGGCAACAAGAGTTACTGCGGGTTACAATAACATGGTTATAAGAAATGGTTGATTGTAAAGTCCTCGTTCATTATAGGCCTAGAACGTAAACAAGGGAAATTGGTATAAACACCACCGAGTGGCGCGCTACGAGCTTGTAGGTCTGCTATTTTAGAAAAATCGAAGAACGACTGACATTTTTTAGAATCTGATCTCAGGTCAGAATGGGTTAATCAGACCAGTGTATGTGTGTCCAGTGGAAACCTCGTATGAATCTGATCTCAGGTCAGAATGGGTTAAATGGGCCATGCAGTATTATGATAAGAAAGAAAAAAAGAAAAGATAAAAGCGATTTTTCAATGGATTCTATTAGTATTGGCTATGCTAGAAGGATTGCATGGATGACCTGGGACGTATCCTCAGTGACAGTCATCAGGGTTTCTATAGTGACAGGTGCGTAGGGCAATAATAGAGCATAATACTTCAAAAGGGTATCTTTGAAAAACACAGAAAAGGTCGTCCAGCACACTGTCTGTCAGACACTATGCCAAAGACGTCGCTCTTTATTAGGTCGACGTTTCGGTCCATTAGACCTTCATCAGGACAGACCGATGTCTGACGAAGCGTTGACCCAATAAAGAGCAACATTTTGGCAAAGTGTCTGACAGTGTGTGGGAGTCAGTGGGACCTTTTCTTTAGTTTTTCAAAAGATACCTTTTGAAGATGTAACTGAAACGTTGAAACGTTGTTTTACTTGTTTACCCTGTTATTAAATTAACCCATTCTGTACGGGAACCCGTTTTGGTGTTGGCATCATGTTATGCTTCAGCTATTTAAAAATAGCAGATCTACAAGCTCATAGCGCGCCACCGAGTGGCGCGCTACGAGCTTGTAGGTCTGCTATTTTTGAAAAATCGAAGAGCGACTGACATTTTTAGAATCTGATCTCAGGTCAGAATGGGTTCATCAGACCAGTGTGTCCCCAGTGGAAACCTCGTGTGAATCTGATCTCAGGTCAGAATGGGTTAAATTAAGGGCCTAAATTATCTGAGCTGCTCCAGCGACTCCTTTTTTTCATTTTTTTTCCCAGTCCAGGCTTTCTTCTTCTTCCTAAACGTGTTTTGGTGATATTATTATTGTCTGAATTGTTTACGTACTAAAAGAGTGACTTTGAAAGTGGTTCGAGTGACTTTGAAAGTTGGTTCAGTTTATACAATGTACAAGTCAATGAGGAGCATTTTGAATGATTTAATTTCTAATCACTGGAGAAATTATATTTGATTTCTTGTCCACATTTGGACTGGAGTTACATTATAGCAATTAGTAACTATACACAACCCAAACCTCTACCTACCCCATTTAGGTCTGACGTAAAAAAATAAAAAATAAAAAAAAGTTTCTATATCAGTGGTTCTCAATATTTCATGTCAAGGACCCCAAAAATTATATGTAATATGCCCCCGACCCCCCATCTGAAAATATGTTGTTCCACGGACCCCCTGGAAGCAAAGATTTGAGTTAAAAAAAACTGAAACTCTGAAAGAATATATATTCAAAGATTTGACGCACATTTTTAGTGTTTTGTTTTTCAAAAATAGCAGACCTACAAGTTGCGCTATGAGCTTGTAGATCTGCTATTTTCCAATAGCTGAAGCAGAACAGAATGCTTTAAAGGTGCTTTTTAAAATATCACGGTATAAAACAAAGAATTGGCTTGAAAAGGAGGAAATAGTGAGAAAAAGAAGACGTTTATTATCTCTCTCTTGGTCCCCGGTGTGACTTTGTCAGAGACATTTGTCTGAGGTAATAGCTTTGTCAGTTATGCCATTTTGGCCGGGAACCCCTTTAAGGTGTTAGCAATTATGTTATGCTTTATAGCTATTGAAAAATAGCAGATCTACAAGCTCGTAGCGCGCCACCGAGTGGCGCGCTACGAGCTTGTAGGTCTGCTATTTTTTTGAAAAATCGAAGAACATCAAAGCTTTTTCAGAAAACTGTCAGGATGTACAGTAGGAAGAGATTTTTTTTCAGAATCTGATCTCAGGTCAGAACGGGTTATGCCATTGACTCTCACTGTGGGAGACAGTCAAGGAGGGATTACATTTTTGGGCCCTTCATCACTTATCATTACAATTCATTACGAGGAACTGCTGACTTGAATATTAGCTCCCAATGGGGAACCAAAGAACTGCCTGCATCTCCCACCGAGCTCACTGTGAATATTTCATGAAGAAGAAAAAGACATTAACCCATTCTGACCTGAGATCAGATTCTATACGAGGTTTCCACTGGACACACACTGGTCTGATTAACCCATTCTGACCTGAGATCAGATTCTATAAAAATGTCAGTCGTTCTTCGATTTTTTCAAAAATAGCAGACCTACAAGCTCGTAGCGCGCCACTCGGTGGCGCGCTATGAGCTTGTAGATCTGCTATTTTTAAATAGCTAAAGCACAACATGATGCTAACACCAAAACGGGTTCCCGGTCAGAATGGGTTAAAAAAATAAACATGTGAAAGATTAGATTCGGATCTAAACAATTAATTAGCATTACATGAATAACCCATTTTGACCTGCGAGATCAGTTTCTGAAAAAATGTCTTCTTTAAATGCTGACAGTTTTCTGAAAAAGCTATGTTTCTATGTCAGTCGTTCTTTGATTTTTCAAAAAAATAGCAGACCTACAAGCTCGTAGCGCGCCACTCGGTGGCGCGCTATGAGCTTGTAGGTCTGATATTTTTCAATAGCTAAAGCATAACATAATGCTGACACTAAAAGGTGTTCCCGTCTAGAATGGGATAAATAAACCAATCCTGTCGATACATAATATTGTACAAGGTTTAATATTGTATCTCAGAACTCTGAACTGAACTTTCCCCTGTGGGATGAAATACATGTACCATTACAGTATGTGTAATTATTTTATATTATCATTAAAATAATGTGTTGGGGGGATGCTATGCTAATAGCCTACTTAATATGCATATAATTTGGCAGGTGCCACATCAGTCATGTTATGCAAAAAGACTCACGACACTTGTGTGCGTGTGCGTGTGTGTGCGTGTGTGTGCGCGTGCATGCGCGTCTCATGGGGACAGAAAATACGGGATAGGAACAGGGCCCCATCAACATTTTGTCAGTGTATTGTATAGTGCCTTTTCGGTTGTTGCACAAAAAAATCAATAAACATTCGACAAATGCAACTGGGGATGCAAACACTTCCTACACAGTACACCATCAGCATAATATCTTGTTTCTCCATCGTGACCTTGCTTGACCTGTTGAATTCTGACCACTCAAAAAAAATCATCACTTCTACGGGAAGCCTATATTATACCAGGCCTGTCAAAGCCATTTTTGGGGTGAGGGCCGCCATTGGTCAAAAGGTCACTTGATGTGGACCCGCGCTCACACGCATTCACTCATACAGCATTGTTTTACAGTATAACATTACCACAAAATGTCAATGAAAATCTGTAAAACATCAAGTCATGTTGTTACAAACAAACAAACAGGAAAGGAAAGGTACTATGTTTACCCAGGGTAACTGGACTAAGGAAAGGAAAGGTACTATGTTTACCCAAGGTAACTGGACTAAGCTCAATAACTTGTTTACAGCCAGGCCCTGCTCATAGAACATTTCATGGTAGGGGTTCGATGCCTTGCTCAAGGGCACTTCAGCGCTGGTAATTTTAACGTGCCGGTCCGGGGATACGAACTAGCGACCTTCCGATATCATATCAAGACCGCTCCGCAAACCGTTCGGCCACCGCTGCCTAACAGACAGTACCAAATACTGGATAACAAGTCTAAAATAATACTGACCGGCGATGGGGAATAGTGTCTTTGTAGATTATAACTGCACATTATAACTAACCTATAAACCAAACCCTAACCTCACACTAACTAACCTAACATTTATAACTAACCTATAAACCAAACCGTAACCTCACACTAACTAACCTAACATTTATAACTAACCTATAAACCAAACCCTAACCTCACACTAACTAACCTAACATTTATAACTAACCTATAAACCAAACCCTAACCTCACACTAACTAACCTAACATTTATAACTAACCTATAAACCAAACCCTATAAGCTCACACTAATTAACCTAACATTTTCCGACTACTGGGACATGCTAAAAGGGTTTCTTCCGCGGATTCAGGTTCTTGAAAACGCCCCCCAGCCACTGCGTTAGTTTTACTGAGGTTAGGTTTAGGTATAGTTTTACAAAATGCCAAGTACTGGTTTAGGTATAGTTTTACAAAATGCCAAGTACTGGATATACCCATAAAAATATATGTTATTTCGTTTTTGCTTGTCGGAAACAGAGGCTATACTACAGTACATAATCTGCAAGGAAGGGCATGTGGCGACCTGCCAGGACGTTATAGCTATGCGCTGGTGGCTATCATGCATCAAGACAACGGACAGCGTGTGCATGTGTTGTTTATTATATGAAGGAATGCATTGCAGCGCCATAGGTGCAAAGGGGACCACTGGCACCTCACGACCCCTCACCCTTTGGGTGCGTGCGTGCGTGTGTGTGTGCTCACCCTTTGGGTGCTTGCGTGCGCATATAGCACAGCCATGTACAGAATGCGTGTGTGCGCATATAGCACAGCCATGTACAGAATGCATGCTACTTGGATCAAATTCAGGAGAAACAGGGAGACTGCTGTTGCATTACATTTTGTTTTAACATAAATTTAAACTTGTTGGTTATTATATATCACCAGTTTCCCTGTTTCAACAATAACATTCACCCTGTCCTTTTGTTTTGATTTGATCATAATATATTTGACTATAGTAGCACAAAGTCAGCATTATAGACAAACAAACTTTTGGCACATTCACGCACACAAGGAGAGGGGGTGGGGAAATCAGGCATTATACAGATCTTATAATTCTGCAGGTGTGTCAAGTTGATAAATTGTAAATGAAATGGTGCATAATGCCAATTTTAACAACTTTCAATTTAAAGGCTTGCAACAACAAGGGCTCCTTCAGGGTGGCACATACTGTATGATATGGACACAATAATTGGATGGGTTAAGTTAAGGCAAATATTTTGTCGTACTTGTTAAAAATAAGAAATACTGCTACAGGTGTTAAAGTACAATATTATATTCTTTAGTGAGTCCACAAGTGAAAAGTTATTATTTTTTTATTTTTTTACCTGAAGCACTTTCTGTTTTATATTCTATATTTCTATATTATTCATGAAAATACATGAATGTAGGAGTCGTAGCCTTTTTGCCATGAAAGAAAAGAAGGCTACCTTTAACCCATTCTGACCGGGAACCCATTTTGGTGTTAGCATCATGTTATGCTTTAGCTATTGAAAAATAGCAGATCTACAAGCTCATAGCGCGCCACCGAGTGGCGCGCTACGAGCTTGTAGGTCTGCTATTTTTGAATAATCGAAAGAACGACTGACTTTTTTAAAATCTGATCTCAGGTCAGAATGGGTTCATCAGACCCAGTGTGTGTCCAGTGGAAACCTCGCATGAATCTGATCTCAGGTCAGAATGGGTTAAATCACTGTTGGGTGGATGATATAATAAAAAGAAAAATACTTTTTGGCGAGCCTTCAAAGAAAACCCTGCATCTTATCTGTGCCCCAAAGATTTACCTCGCAACTCGGACTTCAAAGTTGATAGATTCCCATTTGAAGGTGCCTGATGGGTAAGATCAAACGTACAGAATTCGTCTGAGGGCTGCATGGGTTCCATATCTCGCAGACTTATTTGAAATACAGTATAGTATAATTGATATACATTGTGAGTGACCCTCCTTTTGTTTCTAGCATAAAAGTTTACATAATATTACATTGGATTTTTTTCCTGGGGGCCTTTTGTATGGATGGCAGCCACTGTACTGTGGTCGGAGAGGAAGTGAAAAGGCAGAGGTTGAAGAGTCATTTTTAACCCATTCTGACCTGAGATCAGATTCATACGAGGTTTCCACTGGACACACACTAGTCTGATGAACCCATTCTGACCTGAGATCAGATTCTAAAAATGTCAGTCGTTCTTCGATTTTTCAAAAATAGCAGACCTACAAGCTCGTAGCGCGCCACTCGGTGGCGCGCTATGAGCTTGTAGATCTGCTATTTTTCAATAGCTACAGCATAACATGATGCTAACACCAAAATGAGTTCCCGTTCAGAATGGGTTAATTGGTATTACTCACACCGATCAATGCTGTGAAGAGTGTTCACACTCGCCGGTCGCTGCGATTTATGGGAACATTTTTATTCCCCCCCCCCCCCCCCCCCCCTCATCTAAAGATTTTCTTTTAGCGGCAAAGCTTATTAATCGCATTGAAATGCCATGGAGTTTCTATAGCGTTATTTATAAACTCTATACCCAACAAAGAGCATTTTGCCAACAGGATCTGGGACTGATTTATAGGGCATCAGTGGCGTGCACAGATAGACACAGATGGCCCCTTTCCCCTCTGGATAAATGTGCCCTTTTGGAGAAAAAAAAATATTTTTATTTTTTCTGTTACAGTGTGTACAGTACAGTATGTGGACACATGGTGACATTGATCAATTCTTGATAAAAAAGCTTCTAATATATTATTTATAGGCCCCAAAATCTATAAATCTCACACTATTATTAAGGCAACCGGCCCGGTTCCACGCACTGCAAAAAGGTGCCCTTTTTTTCCCCCCCTTGAGCACCTGCCCCTCTACACGTCTGTGCACGCCACTGCACAGCCTGGATACTTTATTGTATTAATTCACCTGCACTAGCTGGACTTATTTTTGTTCTATTATATATTTTGTGGGGATCCCCAAAACATTTATTTTTTATAAATTTATTTTATTTGAAAGCGTTCAATCTGAATAAAACATACAAACCTCTTCTTTTGACTGATTAAACTCTATCTATCTGTGCTTTATTCCACTGGAATAAAGTTATGTGTTTCTAACATTATTGTACACTCATTTTGTATGTCCATGGCATTTTGTATAAAAAAAAGTCATTTGGCACACATACAGCGTCGGAGCAGACAACCAGTGCGAATAACGAGAGAACGGAGGTCCCGCACACTGTCTTCACTTCTCAAAACGTTGTAACTCGGCTCAATAAACGCCCGCGATATAAGAGAAGACGGTGTGCGGGACCTCCTTTCTCTCGTATGTCCATGGCAACAATGGAAATGTCCACCACAAGCCGAAATGGCGATGACCCCTGAACATGTGTATTTTCATTTTCAGGCTGTGATGGAGGCATCCGAACTCCGAAGCATTGAAATCCACCATTAAACCATGTGTGTGTATATATGTATTTTCAGGGTGTGATGGAGGCGTCAGAAGCAGTGATGAACTCCACCATCATCAGCCCTGCCCCCTCGGCCTTCTTCTCCCCTGTTCACGGTGGTCTTTCCTCCATGAGGCCGCTCAGCGCCGCGTACAAAGCCTCCAGCGACGACTACCAGGTAATAAACCCCCCGCCTCCTCCTTCCTTCAGTGCCTTTTTCCCTCCACACCAAATCTCTCGCCGAATGTTGCAACGTGTTGTGAGCATATATACTGTAGATCTCTGTGTTAATGTATGTGTTAACCTATGTGACTATGACTACCAGTAGGGGCGCTGTTGTGCCAGAAACGGAAAGAGAGAGATAGTGCTGCACTGTTGCCTGCTATAGAGAGAGAGAGGGGGGGGGGGGGGGATTTTTACTTATAGTTTGCCTCAGAATTGGATCGTTATAGGTTGTGGTTGAAGTAGAAATGTAAACACCCAGAGGCAATACATTCTACGTATAATATAATAGATTCTCACGTAATATTATGGTAATTTCAAGGCTGAATCTTGAAGTAAAAAGCATACATTTCTCAAATTGAGAGTACTTAACAATAACATTTATAATGTTCTACTAATACTGGCCACCTACCGAAGGTCATAATTACGTTCAGAAGTGTACAGGGGGGTGCCTAGAAAAATGTTTTGCCACACTGTGTCCTCATATAAGGAAACAATTATTGTGCCCTATTTCAAGGCCACATTAATTCCATTTTCTCGAGAAATGTGGCTGTATCAAATATTAATGGACATCATTAAAGGGACACTTCACCCTTTTTGCAAAAAGATATATGTTAATGACGTTTAGAAGCTTTAGAACCCTTTCCTGGGGGTCTTTATGTGTGTAATATGTGGTTTTAGATATTTTATATTGTAGCAGTGAGCCTGTTGTCTCTGATGTCATGGACACTGGGCTCACTTCCTTCCTGGACTACATGTTGTCTCAGTGAGACAGACCTCCCCCTATCCACAAGGAGGAGCAGTGCACCAAATAATTATGGGAATTGTAGTCCAGGAAGGTAGTAAGACCAGTGTCCATGACATCAGAGACAACAGGCTCACTGCTACAATCTAAAATATCTAAAACCACATATTACACACATAAATACCCCCAGGAAAGTGATCTAAAACTTCTAAACGTCATTAACATATATTTTTTTGCAAAAAGGGTGAAGTGTCCCTTTAACGACACACAGCCACCCACCTGACAAAGGCCGGGATGATCGGTTTATTTTTCAAACACAGTTCTTATATGAAGCGATCTACAATTTACAATTTAGGCATTTAGCCGACGATCTAAAATGGCGCATGTATGCTGCATTCTCCCATGTGCTGGTATAAAGAAAGTTTAGAAACGGAAAAAGGTCACTAAAACAACTTTATATGTCATGGTGGATGTTTGGAAAAGGGAAAATGTTGAACATTTCCGAATAAATGTTAACATTGTCCCAGCTGACTGCAATGGGGAAATGTGTCCAAAAAAAAGCAAACAAGCACACTGACACTAACCAAAAAAAAAAAAAACAGTCAATTCTCTGAGGTGGTTAGTGCTAGATTGGGTTGGAGGGATGGGAGTACCAATTTTGATTCACTCAGCTCTCAACTGAATACAAAATATGTTTTACGGGCATGACTTTCGGATTTACTGAAAGCAAGGCAGGTGCGCCAACAGTGAGGCCTGGAGGCTTGTGACCAGCATGCCAGAGCGAGCATCAGACACACAGTACTGTCCGATCGGATCGAGGCAGCATGAAGCCAGGCTGGACAGAATTGTCAGAATAATAATACGTCAGACAAGCAGGAAACAATATAAGATAACAGTTACAGGACACAATGTCAGATATTCGTATAAGGCAGAATATCACTGTCTCTTGTGCAAGTAGTGAGACAACACTTAGAAGCATATAGTACCTGTATATAAATACTGTAGAAGAACATAGCCTCTTGTGCAAGCGAGAGACATACAGTATAGCATCAGATATCAAACATTCTAAGTTATGCATTGTGATAGTTCCCCAGTACAGCAGCAGTAAGGTAAGGGTAAGGCAATTTTATTTATAAAGCGCCTTTCAAAACAATCGTTACAAGGTGCTGTACACACAGTAAAATAATAAAAAATAAAACAAGAAAAACACAGTCGACAGCAAAACAACAGCGATAACAATAACAAACGAGCAACAGAATACGTGAAAATATATACAGTACAGGCAGAACAAGACTCAATAGAGATGCTCACTACATTAGGCCAAAATATTTACCATATAGGTGTGTTTTAAGCAACTTTTTAAAAGTGTCGACTGACTTTAAATTCAGAGGTAACTCGTTCCAGAGTGTAGGTGCTATAGCTGAGAAGGCTCGATCGGCAGTACAACGGCGTGTCATCGTTCATTTATGTATACACTAATACATAAAGTAATGGCCTACTGTATGTCGTCAAGGCTGACATGGCAGCATGGCTGGCTGAGTGATGGCTGACACGTGGAAACTGTAGTGATGCATGGTCTTATGTGGTCTGAGAGAGAGAGCTGCCAGGGAAGGGTGGAACATACTGTATATTGACTGTGCACTCAAATAATGAATGAACAAATAATTAACCCATTCTGACCTGAGATCAGATTCACACGAGGTTTCCACTGGACAACACACTGGTCTGATTAACCCATTCTGACCCGAGATCAGATTAAAAAAAATGTCAGTCGTTCTTCGATTTTTCAAAAATAGCAGACCTACAAGCTCGTAGCGCGCCACTCGGTGGCGCGCTACGAGCTTGTAGATCTGCTATTTTTCAATAGCTAAAGCATAACATGATGCTAACACCAAAATGGGTTCCCGGTCAGAATGGGTTAACAGAGGGAATGGAATGTAAGGTTACAGTACAATGCGGGAACAGAATCTGTATATTGTCGTTCTCACTAAATAGCATTTTGTGGGTTCGATTGTAGTGGTATATTGATTGAACGAACGTGCAAGCAATGCGTGCAAGTCAATTCAGAGCTGAATTGTTTTATGAAACATACTTTTATTCTGCAAAAAGAAATTAGCCACATGCTGTCACAGCTTGTTGATAGTTGAACTTCCTTCAATATCCTTGAGTGAACAAGGTTATTTTTTTTGTTCCTCATTGAAGTACTACTTTTAGACAGCCATCAATATTACATTTGCAACCATGTGGAGAACGCTATGCAAGAAGAGGGGAAACGAAGTATCTTTGCCAAATCCAAACAGAAGCAGGGTGGATCATTCATTATGTTTGCCCTTCGCTGGTCACCGAAGCACATTATATTTTAATTCAGTGGAGTTTATTTTTTCATGTGAGGAAGAACATTTTTCAGTTTACAGTTTTGGCAATGATACTCGGCTTGTCCAGAGCGACTTACACAGTTTGGAGTTGTAAGCGGCCTGATCTTTAGTTAGCTAACAGCGGTCTGTTAAGAATGATCTGATAATGAGGAGATTCTCAACAGGCATACAGTACCATGTTGGTTGACTAGAACAACAATTACTGAAAAACAAAATGACATGTAGGCCTAATTAAACGGTTCACAGATATACAAAAGAAATGGCCCTAAATGATTAAATCACCACTTCATCCTATATTAAAATTGTCTTAAAGGAGGGCCGGTGTCAGCCATGCCCATAAGGAGGTGATGTCTGGAGGTGTCCCTTGTTTATACTTTTTAACCTAGCACTGATCTCGTAGGCTACTTGTTTTGCTTTGTATTGTTTTCTTGAATATTATAAAGTTTGTTCGTTATTGTCTCCACCACCAGGCCAAAGGCATGGGGAGAGAGTATGTTGTGCACTCTGTGTGCACACTGTGTGTGTACGTGTGTGTGTGTGTGTGTGTGTGTGTGTGTGTGTGTGTGTGTGTGTGTGTGTGTGTGTGTGTGTGTGTGTGTGTGTGTGTGTGTGTGTGTGTGTGTGTGTGTGTGTGTGTGTGTGTGTGTGTGTGTGTGTGCGTGTGTGCGTGTGTGCGTGCGTGTGTGTGTGTGTGTGTGTGTGTGTGTGTGTACGTGTGTGTGTGTGTGTGCGTACGTCCGTCCGTCCATCCGTCTGCATACAGCGAATCTCCGGCAGCGTTGGCCCGGTCGATGCCAAACTGTGCACTGTCCGGTCGTGGCGAGCAATATACAAGTGCACTACATCCATTTGTTGTGTGTGCGATGGATTCTGGGTGTTGTTCAGAATCGTGATGGTTTATAGACTTTATACAGAGTGGAGTGTGGGTGTCGGGATACCAGATTGACAGATTGTACTTGGTTGGTAATACTTGCAGTCTTGCTTTGATGGTGAATTTTAAAACATCCTCCTATCCCCAATAGCAGCATTTTTGTACATCGAATGTGAAACAGAGTGATCAGCTGAATCAACACAGGCCAACTTTCCCTGCAGTCGATATAAGGCCACGCCAACGTTCTCTGGCTTCAGTCTGTTTCGTGCTAAGCAGAACCCTTCTTGCCGTGTCTTCCTGTAGTCTAGTGTCCGCTCCCTGGTGGGTGAGGGTAGCCTTCACTACCACGCTGGAGTCTGTAATTAATCCATCATCAGAGATCTGGGCACATTTTCGTTGTTTTTTGCCCATTTTAGCTGGACTCCTGTCCCATGGCAAAGGTCGTTGAGATCTGGCCAATCAGATCAGACCAGACCTCGAAGCCCTTGGCTTGTGAGTCCAGTTTCCCAGAGTCTTTCCTTCTAAAGCCCAGGAAGTTATTCACACACACACACACACACACACACACACACACACACACACACACACACACACACACACGTCACACACACACACACACACACACACACACACACACACACACGTCACACACACACACGTCACACACACACACACACACACACACACACACACGCAAACACACACACACACACACACACACACACACACACACACACACACACACACACACACACACACACGTGTTGCATAGATGCTTATTGTGAGGGGATGGTCATTTTCGGAGTAACTTGTCTTTGGATTATGGAGACTTTATCCAGTGCCAAACAGGCAGATTTATTATATATATTTTTTTATTTTAACAGGAACTGTATAAAGAAAAGAGGAGGAAAGCTTTGGATTGATTGAAATATATATTAACAGAATGTACAGAATTACAGTACATTTTGATTTCAAGCACAAACTCAATACAAAGACTGATAACTGTGAGTGGACGACCCAATTAACCCATTCTGACAGGGAACCCATTTTGGTGTTAGCATCATGTTATGCTTTAGCTATTGAAAAACAGCAGATCTACAAGCTCATAGCGCGCCACCGAGTGGCGCGCTACGAGCTTGTAGGTCTGCTATTTTTGAAAAATCGAAGAACGACTGGCATTTTTAGAATCTGATCTCAGGTCAGAATGGGTTCATCAGACCAGTGTGTGTCCAGTGGAAACCTCGTATGAATCTGATCTCAGGTCAGAATGGGTTAAGCATTACACTTGTTTACAGCATGATGACTATAACCAATCAGAATGATAGAGTATGAGTTCTGTCTGTCGGGTGCAAACAAATCAGTCAGCTCCTATATGGTCACAAAAGGGGCATGCCTATAAGTGATTAACCCATTCTGACCTGGGATCAGATTCATACGAGGTTTCCACTGGACACACACACACACACTGGTCTGATTAACCCATTCTGACCTGAGATCAGATTCTAAAAAATGTCAGTCGTTCTTCGATTCTTCAAAAATAGCAGACCTACAAGCTCGTAGCGCGCCACTCGGTGGCGCGCTATGAGCTTGTAGATCTGCTGTTTTTCAATAGCTAAAGCATAACATGATGCTAACGCCGAAATGGGTTCCTCGTTCAGAATGGGTTAAGTGATTGTTATCGTGTCATGTGTTGGGAAGGAGATTAGATTGTCTCTTACCGATCGTAATATAGGCCTCTCGTTGTGGCAAGATTTGTGATTTAATTGTGAAAGTATGGAGCCTATACCTATGAATCTGACAAACCCAATTAAGCTTTAAATTATCCTGAGAAACTTGATTTTGGATTCTATATGTGGTGATTATTCAGGGTCATAAAGTTAATGATAATAGTCATTATTTTTAAACACTTTCCACCATTCCTTCAGCTTTCATTTGGTTTGGCTTTTTCAACAGCAGCTTTTGAGTATGCGTACTCTTCTTTCAATATCCCACAATCACAATATCCCATGGTTCAATGTAGCTTTATGCTTGGCAGTTGTTTCTGAAAATAATTGTGGCAGCCAGGCACATTTAACTTTTTTAAGACTACAGAATCCGTGATGTTAGTTGCAAACATTACATTAAAATTGGTTGCTCTAAATGTATGAGGATAAAATGACCTGCTCATGCATACACTGTTGTGATCATTATGTCAGACAGCTTCCGAGTCCGACTGTAAAGCTTAGAAAAACTAAAATTAAAACTAAAAACATTTCACCTCTGTCTCCATGATCATTGTGAGGAGATTTCTTTCACCACTGGAAAAACTAAAAAAGTTTAGCGGTTTCATGTAGCTTAACCCATTCCGTACGGAAACCCCTTTTGGTGTTAGCATTATGTTATACTTTAGCTATTGAAAAATAGCAGATCTACAAGCTCATAGCGCGCCACCGAGTGGCGCGCTATGAACTTGTAGGTCTGCTATTTTTGAAAAATCGTGAAAATGTGCCTTTTTTGACAACCACTGATACAGAAACATACGGTTTTTCAGAAAACTGTCAGGATGACAGACTTTTTTTAAATTTCGACATCAGGCCTAAATGTGATAATAGACAAGCTGTGTTTAACGCGTCAAATTAGAGGTTAATTCCTTGAGGATTGGATTCCAGACCGCCGGCAGGAAATGTAACTTTTTATATACGAGTATTTTCCTTTTGACATTTTTAATCCACGCAAGCTTAAAATAAACACTTTTTCGGGAGATTATCCAGTCATTTTTAGTAAAGAGGACATGTTTCAAAATATTATGGACTGTCAAATCTTCTCACATTAAAAGCCAATGTAATCTGTGATTTAATGTCTAATGAGTCAATCGGCGTATAGCCAATGAAGAATAGAAAAGTGAATACCTTTTTGACAGTGTGTGTGTGTGTGTGTGTGTGTGTGTGTGTGTGTGTGTGTGTGTGTGTGTGTGTGTGTGTGTGTGTGTGTGTGTGTGCGCGTGTGCGTGTGCGTGCGTGCATGCGCACATAGGCCAAGGAAGTAAATGTTTTCAATTCATGTTTATTAAAAATATGTTTTAATATTTTATAATGAAAGTCAATGGTGGTCAGATCTGGCTTAAAACTTGCCCACATTTATTATGTAGCTTATAAAAAATAATGTAGTCTATTAAAAAAAAAAGCTCAATACCGACAGCCAGTCAGCAAGTGGATTCATGAATGTATGTATACTGTACTACTACATAGACAATATTTTAGGCCAATAAAAACGTGTCAGACTGTCAAGACATATCGACTAAGTCAATGGTGCACTGTACTGTACTGTACTGTACTGTACTGTACTGTACTGTACTGTGGCTCAGGAGGTAGAGCAGGTCGTCCAATGATCCATGGGTTGGCGGTTCGAATCCCGGCTCCTCCTCCTGTCTACATGTCGAAGTGTCCTTGAGCAAGACACTGAACCCCAAATTGCTCCCGATGTGCTGGTTGGTGCCTTGCATGGCTTCCGCCGCCATCAGTGTATGAATGTGTGTGTGTGTGTGTGTGTGTGTGTGTGTGTGTGTGTGTGTGAATGGGTGAATGGGTGAATGTAATGCACAATCTATGTAAAGCGCCTTGGATAAAGGCTCTATACAAATGCACCATTTACCATTTACTGTGTGTGCATCTAAATGTCTATTCTTCACTTTTCTCGCCTATTTTTGTGGCAATGCATTTCTTTGTCAGTTGGACGGAAGCGACGGTATTCATTCACACACAGGACTTGTTCTCGTCTCGTCTGCCTCCAGGGTTTCAACTGGATTAAGCTAAAATATCCTTTATGTAATCTTCTCTCCCTCGTCTGGAAATAACCAGCTATACTTCCTCTCTGCTCTCTCTCTCTCTTCGACGCGCTCCCTGTAGACTTGACCCTAGTGACTCCCAAATGAACACTATATTACACTAGCCTTACGCACAGATCTATCTTGTGTGGTTCTTCTTTCTATTCATTTCTCTTAAATTGTCTTATCCACTTAAATCCATATATATGTGCTTACTTGACTGGGGTCCCCCAGGGCTCTCTAGCCCATTTTGGGCGAGAACCCCTTTTGGTGATGTTAGTATTATGTAATGCTTTAGCTATTGAAAAATAGCAGATCTACAAGCTCATAGCGCGCCACCGAGTGGCGCGCTACGAGCTTGTAGGTCTGCTATTTTAGAAGAATCGAAGAGCGACTGACATAGAAACATAGCTTTTTCAGAAAACTGTCAGGATGTAGAAGACGTTTTTAGAATCTGATCTCAGGTCAGAATGAGCTAGATTCACTGTGCCATATACTGTAGGTCGACTAGTATTTGACTGTGCACCGAATCTCTTCACTGGGAAAATAGCCAATCCACTGGAGGGTGGGTGTGGCGAGGCCAAAGAATACATGTCAGAAGTCATCTGTAATGGTTGGAGAGGAACTTTCCAAAACAGCTAGAAGGCACAGAAGAGCATTGCACTATGGCTCAAATATTGAAAATGTTGCATCTATTTATATAACCATGGTTCAATAAAACAAATTCACTGCAGTGTGACGTAGGTTCTCTGCACTCTAGATGTGAGTAGCTAGCCTGGCTAATAAGCCAGACTAATATCACTGTCGCCGGCAGGCAATTTCCTTTTTTGCCAACGGCTGATTCGGTCTGGCTTATTATCCAGGCTAAGATGTGTGAGGGCCGCACATATAGCGCCCCAAACCTCTATGCAAAAAAACTGTTCAAAAATACTCAAACTAGTTTGAACATTTCCTTCTGGACCTGTTAACCCATTCCGAACGGGAACCCATTTTGGTGTTATAGCATCATGTCATGCTTTAGCTATTGAAAAATAGCAGATCTACAAGCTCGTACGACTAACGACTGACATTTTTTTAGAATCTGATCTCAGGTCAGAATGGGTTAATCAGACCAGTGTGTGTCCATGCAGTGGAAACCTCATATGAATCTGATCTCAGGTCAGAATGGGTTAAAGTATATAGGTATAAGTTGTGATCAAAAGTTTACATACGTTTGTAAAGGACATACTGTCATGATAGTCCTGCCTTTCCAATAATTTGTTCAACTCTTATTCTTCTGTGATGGGTTGATTGGAGCAAATACTTCTTAGTCATACAAAAAAATCTTGAATTTATTTGTATTTTTATGAATGTTTAAGGGTTTTCTGAAAATGTGACCAAATCCGCTGGTTCATAAATATACATACAGCATACATATTATGTCCCATATGGTAATGTAGAAAGTTGTGTCAATCAAATTAGCTTTGTGGCATGGCCTCTTAACTTAAACTGAGTGATTATGATTGACTACTTCTGGTCTGTTCACTTCTCTGAGCCTTATTTAGGGCTCGTTTGGCCACAACCCACAAACAATAAAATGGGAAAGTCAAAGGAGCTCAGCATGGATCTGAAAAAGCGAATAATAGACTTAAACAAGTCAGGAAAGTAATTTCTAGTCAGCTACAGGTCCCAAGATCAACTGTGCAAAAAATTGCTTAATACTTTGTATGCTAGAGTTTAAAGTGAGCTCAGGCCTGGTGGTGCTAAGCGATTAACATTGGACTTTTGAACTTTTTAGGGGCCCACAGCGAGGGGCCTCTTATAGCGAGATAAATCAAAAGAAAGCCTAACTTGTCCACATCAATTTTAAACAAAAATCATGATTTTACCATCTTCCATTCTGGAGATATTGACCTTTTTCTAACACCTGCTTTTGCCTGCACTCTGCTCGTTTGAAAAAACAGCAGAGATATGGAAGGTTGAAGTTGACAGACATTGACAGACAGATATAAAAATGAACACAAATAATATCATATACATACTACACACTGAATGAAAGCCCTGAATGTCTACTTTTAGGAGGGAAACAAATACACATTGATCCCATGTACAGTTTGTCAGTAATTGGCTATTGAATGCAGCTTGCGCTCACCAGAGAGAACTTTAGAGAAGGCATGGACCTGAAGAACTATTATTCACAAAATAAGGCCTATAGCGACATGTACATACTATATACCGTATGAAACAGAAGACTCTCTGCTTTCATAAGAAAAAAACGAATACTGTAATAATAATACAAATCACACCCCTGTGAAGTGAGCAGTGCAATTGCACTGCAATTGCACTGCTCACTTCACAGGGGTGTGATTTTTTATTATTACAGTATTAGTTTTTTGCCAGAAGCTTGTGGAACAATGTGGATGGCTACCAAAAGCGTCAAATTGGGGTGAAAATGGCCAAGGGACATGCAACCAAATATTAGCATTGCTGTATGTATTCTTTTGAACCAGCAGATTTGGTCACATTTTCAGAAAACCCTTAAACATTCATAAAAATACAAATAAATTCAAGATTTATTTGTATGACAAAGAAGTATTTTCTCCAATCAACCTATCACAGAAAAATAAGAGTTGAACAAATTATTGGAAAGGCAGGACTATCATGACAGTATGTCCTTTACAAACGTATGTAAACTTTTGATCACAACTGTATATACTATATATTAAATGCTGCAACAAACAATTCCATGATTGCACATAAAGTAGTAAAAACACAGACGAAAGCTGCTTGATGTTGTTGCTCTTGAGGGGGCGTGTGGTGAGCTAATGTCAGTCTTTTGAGTTTGTGAGTGCAAGTGCAGCACACTGTGTGTGTGTGTGTGTGTGTGTGTGTGTGTGTGTGTGTGTGTGTGTGTGTGTGTGTGTGTGTGTGTGTGTGTGTGTGTGTGTGTGTGTGTGTGTGTGTGTGTGTGTGTGTGTGTGTGTGTGTGTGTGTGTGTGTGTGTGTGTGTGTGTGTGTGTGTGTGTGTGTGTGTGCGTGCGTGCGTGCGCGTGCACGTGTGTGTTGTCGGCATGTCATTATGTGAGCACCATGGTGTGAGTGCAGCCCGAACACTCAGCAGCCTCTAAATGGCTGGAACACCTGGAGCAGATCTGGATTGCGGAGCTGCATAGCAGAGCTGTTATTTATAAGATTGGCAAAAAGACTGGCTGGGCGACCGAAACACAATTAATGGCTGGATTGTCTGGGGAATTACATGGCGTCGGTCTGGCAGCGGCACACTGGTCCCAAATGGAGAGGAACATGTGCTGCCATCCTCCTCCGTCTGTTCCCCTTAACCCATTTTGTGCGGGAACCCCTTTTGGTGTTATAGCATTACGTCGTGCTTTAGCTATTTAAAAATAGCAGATCTACAAGCTCGTAGCGCGCCACCGAGTGGCGCGCTACGAGCTTGTAGGTCTGCTATTTTTGAAAAATCGAAGAGCGACTGACATAGAAACATTAGCTTAACATTTTTTTAATCTGATCTCAGGTCAGAATGGAAAACTGTCAGGATGTAGAAGACATTTTCAGAATCTGATCTCAGGTCAGAATGGAAAACTGTCAGGATGTAGAAGACATTTTTTAGAATCTGATCTCAGGTCAGAATGGAAAACTGTCAGGATGTAGAAGACATTTTTAGAATCTGATCTCAGGTCAGAATGGAAAACTGTCAGGATGTAGAAGACATTTTTAGAATCTGATCTCAGGTCAGAATGGAAAACTGTCAGGAATCTGTAGAAGACATATTTTGAATCTGATCTCAGGTCAGAATGGGTTAACAGGAGAGACCCCTCTACCCACAGTGTGATCAGGTGTTGATTCCAGCCTTCTACAATGCCCAATTCAGAAAATAAGAAAGTGTTTGACTATTTGTCACAACTGTGAGTAATGAAAGAGCCTTCCTGTACCTTCCTTCTGTAATACAGTGTGTATAATATTTACTAACTTCATTCTCACATAACCTTGAATTGCACGCTTGAGAATCTGGCCTCTTCATGAATGATTAGTTACAACAATATAATGCAACATGAACTATAATACATTATATACCAAACTGCTAATAAAAAATAACAAACCGATTAAATCGGCTCCCCAACCAGTCATTTCTTACAATGAGCAATGAGTGAAAATATGATATTATATTATAAAGTGTTGCATGTAGTACAGTACACTGAGGTCCTCTTATTGGGGGCATTAATCTGGACTACATACACATGTAGTATGCCATTCTTTCACATGGCTACACGCACGCACGCATGCGCGTGCACGCACGCACGCACACACACACACACACACACACACACACACACACACACACACACACACACACACACACACTCTCTCTTCTACTGGTGTCCAGTTTGTTGTGTGTGTGTTTAGGTGTGTGTCCGCGGGAGCTGGAGACCATCTGCGCTATCCTATTTATCCCATTGTGCGCGGGAACCCCTTTTGGTGTTAGCCATTATGCTATGCTTTAGCTATTGAAAAATAACAGATCTACAAGCTCATAGGTCTCAATAGAGCTTGTAGGTCTGCTTTTTTTTGAAAAATCGAAGAACGACTGACATATAGAAACATAGCTTTTTCAGAAAACTGTCAGGATGTAGAAGACATTAATTTTGTAGAATCTGATCTCAGGTCAGAATGGGTTATTACCTCTATCCCCAGTCGTCCTCTGTATCCTTCTGGTGGGCCAACACCTCCTGCCTCAGTAGAGACAGTTAGACACCAATTAGGAGAGTTATGCATTAGGACTTTTCACTTCTTCTCTGGAACTCATTATTCTTTCAGAAAGCATTTGATTTCCCCCCCTCTCTCTCTCTCTCTCTCTCTGAAACTAAACTTCTCGACGTTCACACAATGTCCACAAAAGAAAATGGTAAACTATAATGATGTAACCTGGAACTTATTCAGCCCAGTGCTTTTCAAAGCGTGTGTTTGTATTATTTTGTATCAAGTGGGTGAAATCGTTGAAACCCATGATTACCTTTTGGGCTTGAGAGAAAATAAGTATAGCGAGAAATGTATACAGGGAAAACTGATTTGCAAATAAATGAGTGCAGATTATACTGTTGGGACATATTGAAATAAGTGGTTGATATCATTCACGACTTTAGATTTTGTTTTCAACACTGCAACATCCGGGCAATTTATTTCCCGACTGTCCCCATATAACCCTATACCTCTAGGGTTGTCCCGATCGCATCAGGTGATCAGAAATCGGCCCCGATATGATTTTCAAAAGATCGGAATCAGGGATGTCATAGCTATGGCTCATGCGATATGGCAAAGATTGGGAGGCAGGAGACAGACAGCGCAACAGTATAAGAAACTGTATTTATTATATAGGCCTAGACATTAACTTCAATAACTGCAGGATGATAACATAATCTCCCTATAACCACTACACATACTGTGTGTCTATATGTGTGTGTGTGTGTGTGTGTGTGTGTGTGTGTGTGTGTGTGTGTGTGTGGGGCATCACAGCGAGAAAAGATCAGATTTTTAGTCTGATGTAAATCTCAAAGAAAGCAATGAGATTTTGTAAAGACTGTTTATTCTAGTTGTTTTCCTTCTGGTCCCAGACAGTCAGAGATGATCAAACAAATACTAGTCGCATGAAATATACACCTATGATGAAAACAAAGGAAACGCAACCCCCGCTATGCATGATGGCATAGGCGTCTGTAGTACTCTCTCTGAATGAGAAAAGAGTTTTAACTTGACTTCAGTCATAAGCTGTATAGAACTGCATTCACTCTAATTAACCAATACATCGTTACTTTTGCTATGATTCCATGCTTTCATAGAATGAAAAAACCCCACTGACAGTCATTCTTTTTTTTTTTTCAATTTACTTTTTATTGAATTTTAATCAGACAAACATGAAAACGAAACGACTGACAATTGACAATACAAAACAAGACAATATACATACAATACACACAAGGGGGGAAAACTGTCTCTCTTCTCTAACCCATTCTGACCTGAGATCAGATTCATACGAGGTTTCCACTGGACACACACTGGTCTGATTAACCCATTCTGACCTGAGATCAGATTCTAAAAATGTCAGTCGTTCTTCGATTTTTCAAAAATAGCAGACCTACAAGCTCGTAGCGCGCCACTCGGTGGCGCGCTATGAGCTTGTAGATCTGCTATTTTTCAATAGCTAAAGCATAACATGATGCCAACTCCAAAATGGGTTCCCGGTCAGAATGGGCTAATGATGATCAAAAATACCTCAAACAGGTGTATCTGCTTCTACAGGTTAAACAAAATAATTTAAACAAAATCAGGTCTCATTGTCGAGATATGAGCAATCCATCTAAACCAGTTCTGACAGTCATTCTAATAAAAGTATATAGTCCCGTTTTGCCTTTCAATAATTGAAAGGCAAACACAACAACAGACTAACACTAGATGTTGTCCACAAATCAATGCTGTATTGATGTCGGTGCCATTATTAGGAGACATATAAACAGGCAAACGTTGATAAAACAATAACAATTCTTCTACGTTAGTCTAATATGTATAGACTCCTTGTACATTAAGTAATGCTGATGTTTAACAATCATTTTACTTTACTTGAGAGGGTCCGTCTGGTTTCATTTTACGCTCTCAAGAGTTTAAAGGTATATTCAGTGATTTCACTCAAAAACCTTAGGTTTCGTTTTTGGCTGTGGGACCTAAGCCTTCGTCCAATCAGGATAGAGAGTCAAAAACGAAACCTAAGGTTTTTTGACCCCCATGAGGGGTTAACTGGGGAAAAGGGAGGAACTCCTTATATGGTCAGCACACTCTATAGTAGAGACGATTATCACAACAAAACTAACATCAAAAATAAGTGATATTTGAATTAAGTGAAATCACTGAATATACCTTTAAAGATCTAATAGAAGTCCATTTGGTTAATACCACCTCTTCATCATTTAGCTGGGGACCACCTGGTCTCCCCTCAAGGACCACTGGTTGTGCTTGCGTGCGTGTGTGCGTGCGTGAGCGAGCAGCCATGCGTGTGTGTGTGTGTGTGTGTGATGTGCGTGCTTGCGTGCGTGTGTGCGTGCGTGCGTGTGTGTGATGTGCGTGTGCGATGCGTTGGATTCTTGTGTTGATTGATATTTAGTAATCGTACCATAGTATTCAACTATACAGGCATGTGTGTAATTGTGTATGCTAAATACGTGTGCTTGTAAACCATATGCATGCGAGTGTACAGTGTGTACAGTGTGTACAGTACATGCACCACTGCCTTTGAGAGGCTATGGATGTTACACCTTCTCTCTGACAATGCAATTAAAGCTCCTGTGCTGCGTGTAACTTTCTAGTATTTACTCTCCTGGGAGACCAATAAATTGCCCCCATATTTGTCACAATAAAGGAGCCATCAGACCCCAAGGTCTGCTCGCTAGGTGTGTTTGTGCCTTTTGATGCCGAGCAGCTGTCCAATTAACCCGTTCTGGGCGCAAACCCCTTTTGGTATGTTAGCGTCATGTCGCGCTTTAGCTATTGGAAAAACAGCAGATCTACAAGCTCATAGCGCGCCACCGAGTGGCGCGCTATGAGCTTGTAGGTCTGCTATTTTTGGGGAAATCGAAGAGCGACTGACATAGAAGACATTTTTTTTAAATCTGATCTCGGGTCAGAATGGAAAACTGTCAGGACGTAGAAGACATTTTTTTAGAATCTGATCTCGGGTCAGAATGGAAAACTGTCAGGATGTAGAAGACATTATTTTTTAGAATCTGATCTCGGGTCAGAATGGAAAACTGTCAGGATGTAGAAGACATTTTTTAGAATCTGATCTCGGGTCAGAATGGAAAACTGTCAGGATGTAGAAGACATTTTTTTTTAGAATCTGATCTCAGGTCAGAATGGGTTAAATGGGTATGTGTGGAGATGCACCCTCAGGTGCTGACATGCCACTGTCTCCGGGTGACATCACTAAGGTTACCGTGCTCTCTGTGAAGTGACACTGAGACCTCAGTCCAGGCACACAATTCACACTTATTAAATAACCATGCAACTTTTTGCAAAAGAAAAAAATAAGTCAAGTTGTCCTCCTGTCGAGTTGAAACGCTGCCTTGAATTAGTTGGAATGTAACATTTAGAAGACAAATAATATTTACTAACTTCATTCTCACATAACCTTGAATTGCACGCTTGAGAATCTGGCCTCTTCATGAATGATTAGTTACAACAATATAATGCAACGTGAACTATAATACATTATATACCAAACTGCTAATAAAAAATAACAAACCGATTAAATCGGCTCCAACCAGTCATTTCTTACAATGAGCAATGAGTGAAAATATGACAAGTTTATAAAGTGTTGCATGTAGTACAGTACACTGAGGTCCTCTTATTGGGGGCATTAATCTGGACTACATACACATGTAGTATGCCATTCTTTCACATGGCTACACGCACGCAAGCCGTCGTCAAACCCTCCGCCGCGGGTGGGAGAGGTGTGAAGAGCATTAGAAGAAGAGAAGCAGGGAGAGAGTCAGTGGCCAATGGAATTGCACGAAAAACACGTTCATCCTGACCGCGTTCACCCGTCAGAGTAGTATAGTGAGTTGCTGTGATAGGAGAAGGATATCAAACGGAACACAACCACCCTAAAGACTACCGGTAATCATTGTGTATATTCCTGCACTATACCTGCATCGAGTTGATCTTATGGTACACAGAAGTTGATCTATTGAAGATTCTGACCTTCAAAGTACATCATTTTTGTTTTGATTGTATTGCTGTATTGTTGTATTGTTCTTTCTGCTTTGGCAATGTAAACGTATGTTTTCTCATGCCAATAAAGCCCTTTGAATTGAATTGAATTGAATTTAGTTGAGTTCAGACACGCTAGTGTTTAATCCCTAACGGTATGTCTGGTTGGTTATGTCTGATATAGTGCATGTAAACCATTCAGGTAATAAATAGCATTTTGTTGCATTCACTTGAGATTGGAGAAGAACTGAAATTAGCTTTGGGGCAGCGGTGGCCGAACGGTTTGCGGAGCGGTCTTGATACGGGAAGGTCGCTATAGTTCGCATCCCCGGACCGTCACGTTTAAAATTACCACCGCTGAAGTGCCCTTGAGCAAGGCATTATTTGAACCCCTACCATGAAATGTTCTATGAGCAGGGCCTGGCTGTAAACAAGTCCTTGGCTTAGTCCACTTCCCCATGGGTAAACAAAGAACTTTGCTTTGCTTTGCTTGTATAAGTCGTGCATTGCACAAACGGCTGTCACTGAGGTCAGTGCAGTTTGTATGACTATGAAACTACCTCTGCCACCTGATGTATTCGTAAAACATATTCAGCTGCTGAACTTAACTTACACTATTCAACCGCTGGGATCCATTGCTGACCTGCATGCGTCAGACATATTATGATTCAGTCTTGTTGAAAACATTATCACAGATATCATGTAACCTCTCAGGTTCTCCCGCATGCAGTCGAAGAGACATACATTTGCTGTCTTTATCAGTGCGAAGTGGTTTACGCACACTCAGTCAATAAAGCCTTTCTTTCTTTCTTTCTCTCTCTCTCTCTCTCTCTCTCTCTCTCTCTCTCGACCCCTGACACGCCTTTTTGACTTTGGTTGAACAAACAGCAAATTGGAAAGGCTTGACATGTTCTGACCAGAGCTGTTACAGACAGAGAGAGAGAGAGAGAGAGAGAGAGAGAGAGAGAGAGAATAGCAGGCAAGGGGGAGACCATGAATGGAGACAAAAGGAGGGATATTTGGACAGTTGGATAATTGACTTCTTATCCATTGCTTTCTGCACATCAGAAAGTCTTCCTCTTCTCCTGCTCTGTGATTGATCAGTTCTTCTTGGAATGTGGCAAGGCCAGGCAACAAAAATAAACCAATCCCCAACTAGAAAATGCATCTCTTATGTGCATTCCTCATGTATTAACCTCCTGACAGCTGACGGGACGGATATATATATATATATATATATATATATATATTTCTTTATTATCCGAGAGTTAGTGTCGGAAACTTTTGGCTGAGGGAAGTAGGGGTTCTGGGGGGAGGCTGGAGCACCCCCCCCCCCCTTCCCCCCAGGCACGGCCCCCACCAGGAGGGGCAAATAAAATAATAATAAATGTAATCAAAACAGATTACTAGGCCTAATTAATATGCTTAATATCACAGTATCTGCAGCACCTTTATCCTGGTTAATTGCCTGTGTCAGTTTGCTCATGCGTGTGGACGGAGGAGAGTGAAAGTAAAAGCCACTTTTCCATGTTGGAAATGGCAAAGTGTCCTTGAGCAAGATGCTGAACCCTTAACCCATTCTGATCGGGAACCCGTTTTGGTGTCAGCATCATGTTATGCTTTAGCTATTGAAAAATAGCAGATCTACAAGCTCATAGCGCGCCACCGAGTGGCGCGCTACGAGCTTGTAGGTCTGCTATTTTTGAAAAATCGAAGAACGACTGACATTTTTAGAATCTGATCTCAGGTCAGAATGGGTTCATCAGACCAGTGTGTGTCCAGTGGAAACCTCGTATGAATCTGATCTCAGGTCAGAATGGGCTAATTGCTCCCGATGTGCTGGTTGGTTGGTGCCTTGCATGCATGCGGTTTCCATGGTTTCCCTCCTTTGTGTGTGTGAACGGGTGAATGTAATGTGATGCACAGTCTTAGCAATCTAACGTACTGTAAGGCACTTTGGATAAAAGCACTAAATGCACCATTTACGATTGAGGGTACTACAGTATACTTCTCACTTACAAAAAAATGGTATTGTTTGCGTTCAAATTACACTCTTATCCCATTCTGAACGGGAACCCGTTTTGGTGTTGGCATCATGTTATGCTTTAGCTATTGAAAAATAGCAGATCTACAAGCTCATAGCGCGCCACCGAGTGGCGCGCTACGAGCTTGTAGGTCTGCTATTTTAGAAAAATCGAAGAACGACTGACATTTTTTTAGAATCTGATCTCAGGTCAGAACGGGTTCATCAGACCAGTGCGTGTCCCAGTGGAAACCTCGTACGAATCTGATCTCAGGTCAGAATGGGTTAACAGTTTATCCCCCAAGGAAGGAGCATACTGGACTCGGCAAACAGCTGTTGTTTTGCAGCTAGATGAGTCGATTAGGCCCTTCAGGCTAACAATGGTTTGGTGGGAGATTCTCATTGCTTCCTTTATGCTAGCGTAGAGTTTGTTTCCATGTCTCTCTTTAAGGCATACTGTATATGATGAGTGAGATTGTGCTGTATGATTGCTTTGTGTGCTTTTAATGCTTGTTGTTATGTCCTATTATTTGCAACACTGTTGCTGCTATACTGTATCTTGGCCATGGGCTCCCTCGAGCCACATGTGACCAAATGAATACTGTACATGTTCCGTTGGGCTATGAGACAAGACCTGCTTGTGCATAGTTGCATACACGTGCCTGCTCACTTTGACAGGCTGCATGGAATGGCTTAGGGTCGACGACAGAGTACAGCATCTGGCAATGGGTCTGCTCCACAAGATTCGATACACCACCAAGATACCCATGGACCTGTCTAGATACTTCACTAAGATACCCATGTACCTGTCTAAATACTTCCTTAACACATTTTGTACATAATACGTCCTGAAACGTCATAAGGATTGGAACCGAGAGGTGCCTTAGACGTCTGTGGACGTCCTAGCGACGTCCAAACAACGCGGGGCGAGATAATAATATTCAGAATAATTACTTTTTTTTTTTTTGGCATTTCGCTTTTCGCTTGCCGTATGCTAACGCTCTGTGAAACTATTAGCTTGTCATTGACTCCCATGTTAGCGCGGCGGAAAGAATGACTCGTAACTCCTCATCCAGGGCGCTCTCCGTGGTGATGAATGGATCGATATGCTGGCGCTGCGTTTCTGCTCCTCATCCGTCTCTCCCGCAAAATATGAACTCTTTTTGGAGCGTATATAAATATATTAAGATGATCGGAGATTGTGATGGCACTTTGTCAGTCAACTTTTTTAAGAAAGTATTTCCGGTTCATGGCTTTCAAAATAGAAGCGATCACTACTCTGGCGATTACTCTGGCGCAAGCAGCGCCTTTATTTTGATGCAGTTCCGGTACTAAATGTGTTAATGGCAACGAAATCCACACCCACAACACCAGAGGGAGGGAGGGACATGTTTGCCAATAAATGCTGCCGCAGAATAATGCAACTTTTACACATCAGATCTAAGGTTAATAGCCATATAAGACTGTATGGCTATTAACCACTTAAATCCTATAATGGATGGTGATTACAGGTGTCTGCCTGGGATCCATACAGTATATTAGGCCCCACCCCTACTGTTTTTCCTTCTAGAGCAAATATCTTTGCTGAAAGTAGCTTATCTTCAAACTTGTCACTGTTGTCAGTGATATTTATCTATTTTCCGCTCCCAGAATATAGTGACACTAGAGTTAATGGGGATAAAAAACTCCTGCCAATTATTACCTAGACGAGCCACAATCCCAATTTGTCATCCAATCTATCACGGATACATTTAGAACAACAGTGGCCAGCTTGGCTCGCCTAAAGCTATTGCTTTTTCTATCATAACCCATTCTGAACGGGAACCCATTTTGGTGTTAGCATCATGTTATGCTTTAGCTATTGAAAAATAGCAGATCTACAAGCTCATAGCGCGCCACCGAGTGGCGCGCTACGAGCTTGTAGGTCTGCTATTTTTGAAAAATCGAAGAACGACTGACATTTTTTAGAATCTGATCTCAGGTCAGAATGGGTTCATCAGACCAGTTGTGTGTCCAGTGGAAACCTCGTATGAATCTGATCTCAGGTCAGAATGGGATAAAGTGCCCCATTGTCTGTACTGTACATCCCCCCCAGACCCAAATTACCCACAATATGTAGACCCTCAAGAAGGGAAAAACCATTATTCAGGCTAAAATCCTTGATTATCCCATTCTGACCTGAGATCAGATTCATATGAGGTTTCCACTGGACACACACTGGTCTGATGAACCCATTCTGACCTGAGATCAGATTCTAAAAATGTCAGTCGTTCTTCGAATTTTTCAAAAATAGCAGACCTACAAGCTCGTATCGCGCCACTCGGTGGCGCGATATGAGCTTGTAGATCTGCTATTTTTCAATAGGTAAAGCATAACATGATGCTAACACCAAAATGGGTGCCCGGTCAGAATGGGTTATGCAGGCTAAAGCCTTTGATTCCGAGATGAAATATATGTGGGGATTATAATTGTGTTTTTTTTTTCTGGAGGGTCTAACTAGGAAGCATTTGGTAACAATTGGCATAAATGTTGCTCAGCAAGTTTCATGACAGATATCCCTTTGTATTTTGAGATATGGTTATACTGCAAGGAACAAATTGCCTAATGGTGGCGCTACAATTCAATGGCAATCAGTCTACTCTACATGATGCTGTTTGTTTGGAACCAAAGTGGTGGACAGACGGACTGATCGACTAACATCGGCGTCCTATATATACTTTCAAATAAACTAGAGAAACGGTTGGATGGGACTTACACCCGCCTTCTAATGAGAGCACAACATCTGTCTTGGAAGAGCCACCCATCGACTGATCTAATATACGGCAACCTTCCCCGTGTTTCTTCACTAGTCCACCCATCGACTGATCTAATATACGGCAACCTTCCCTGTGTTTCTTCACTAGTCCACCCATCGACTGATCTAATATACGGCAACCTTCCCCGTGTTTCTTCACTGGTCCACCCATCGACTGATCTAATATACGGCAACCTTCCCCGTGTTTCTTCACTAGTCCACCCATCGACTGATCTAATATACGGCAACCTTCCCCGTGTTTCTTCACTAGTCCGATCCAGAAGAACACAGTTTTCCAGCCACTGCTACAGAGCTGACAATGAGGTTATATCTTCCCTTCCCTTCTCTGGAGTCCTGCCTCAAAGCAGACCAGAGGTATAGAAAACTGTCGTCCCCTGATGTCACTCTGATACACACCATATACTCATGTTTGCTGGAATTAATGTCGTGTTTGTGAATGTTGTTTTGTTAGTTTTGTCAGGTGCTGTTATTGCATTTATCCCATCTGGAACATTTCTCATCTTCTTTCTCCATGGCCAGATAATAGTCACAACAGCACAATATTTGTGATGCTCAGCGCAGCGTCTCTATTTTAATGATCTAAACATATTGGTGCTCCTACACCTCAGGTATCATTTTATTGGAAAAAAATGCAGGCAGAAACTATATTTATTGTGCCCCAATGTTTTTTTCCCCCTTTTTAAAGTTACCCTGACAGTTTTCACATTACAACAAAAGTTGTGTATATTGCCATTAAACTCGGCCCTAAAAGATGTCATATGACAAATTCAGTTGTGCGACCCCAATCTTCTTTTAGTCGTGCTATATAGGCAACTGTAGGTTAGCTGGCCATTTAAAAAAAATTATTTGAAGGTTTTATTGTATTTAGGTATTGAAGTCCCAATTAAGATGCATCAAATATTTTAAAGCTTTGTGAAATTGATTGCGAACGCAGTGAGCACTTACTATGAGACCTAGCAGATCATGTCTGTCTGTGTGTCCCCCCCCTTTGTGCCCATATATGGAGCCGAGTGATTTGTTTGTGATTGATGCAACACACTCCATATTTAGACGTATAGCTGATTTGGGGACTCCTTATATGGTTATGGCTAAGTTAAAAACTTAACTTAAAAATAAATCTTAAAAAAACCCAAATATGTACGAGCTGCGTTCACTTCCCGCGTTTGCGCGTCTTACTGGTTCAGCTAGGAGGACACAGAGTCAGATGCTCAGGAACCTATAATCATTGCTGTCCGGAGGAGGAAACCTCATAACTCCATTTTTGTGGATCAGTGCTATTGAACACCCTTTACGTCTGTGTGTTGTTTCGAAAATATTGAACGAATGGAAAATAGTAAAAAAAAACACATTGGACAAAATCTCTTAACTCCATTGGACCCAACCTCAAACTGTCTGCTAAAACAGCTAACTCCACCACCTCTCTCCTTCTCATGTAATTGACAATATCTAAAGTCACAACATCAACGTTGATGAGGCAGTATTGCATAATTTAAAAAAATATATGGTTTTAATAATTTCCTTAAAAAAAACGTATATTTTTCATTTCCTGAAAAATGAACATTTTAGAGCTATGAGTTTATTATTTTAGGTCTATGTATATAAAAATGACACCATCCCATGGAATTCGAATTATTATCTATGAAATTCGAGGGAATTTAGTTTCGTGAATTCAGTTGAGTCCAGTTTTTATGTGCTGCGATGAACCATTATTCATTATCCCATTCTAGGCGGGAACCCCTTTTGGTGTTAGCACTATGTTATGCTTTAGCTATTGAAAAATAGCAGATCTACAAGCTCATAGCGCGCCACCGAGTGGCGCGCTACGAGCTTTTATAGGTCTGCTATTTTTGAAAAATCGAAGAGCGACTGACATAGAAGACATTTTTTTAGAATCTGATCTCAGGTCAGAATGAAAACTTTCAGGATGTAGAAAACATTTTTTAGAATCTGATCTCAGGTCAGAATGGGTTAATATCCATGTTTCTATGAGCTATAGCAATAAGCATCAAGCACGATGGTTTATGTTCGCCCTGATGAAGACCGTCTAGGTCGAAACATGTCGGTTCAATAAAGTTTTTCTCCTTTTTAACGGATCTCCGCTTTGTTCTATATCGATGTGTTATCCCGATTGATCCCAGGAGCACCTTTTTACTATTTTTACATTTTTTTTATACCTGCACACCTCCTGAGCACCTTGGTTGCTTCCTTGCCTCCACGAGTTTAACCCATTCTGACCTGAGATCAGATTCATACGAGGTTTCCACTGGACACACACTGGTCTGATTAACCAATTCTGACCTGAGATCAGATTCTAAAAATGTCAGTCGCTCTTCGATTTTTCAAAAATAGCAGACCTACAAGCTCGTAGCGCGCCACTCGGTGGCGCGCTATGAGCTTGTAGATCTGCTATTTTTCAATAGCTAAAGCATAACATGATGCTAACACCAAAACGGGTTCCCGTACAGAATGGGTTAATGTGCTTGATGATTGTGAATCACATTTTATATACAGCATATAATAGGTACCCAAACTGTCTGGTTATATATATATATATATTTTAAGGTTTTATTGATATGCGACTTGAGTTGTCTGCAGGTAGTATACTAGTAAATGCTATGCATTTACATTGTATATGGGGGTGCATTTAAATATAGCACATTTTCCCAAAGCGCTTTACAGTATACAACATATCATTACAACGACCCATCTGATCCACACAGAAAGATGACGGCAGTGGGCAGGTGGCAACTACAGAAAATACAGTATGCCAGCAGTGGATATTGAACCAGGAACTCTCCGGTTTCAATACAACCAATTTACCTTGGGGGCAGCGGTGGCCGAACGGTTTGCGGAGCAGTCTTGATATCGCATCGGAAGGTCGCTATAGTTCGTATCCTCGGACCGGCACGTTAAAATTATACCACCGCTGAAGTGCCCTTGAGCAAGACATTGAACCCCTACCATGAAATGTTCTATGAGCAGGGCCTGGCTGTAAACAAGTTCTTGAGCTTAGTCCAGTTACCCTGCAGGGTAAACATAGTACCTTTCCTTTCCTTTTCCTTACCTCTTGCGCCATTCATTGCTACTCTATAAATAAAGCAGTCTGATATGTTGTTATTGCTACACACTATAAACATACGTTTACAACACATGTTTCACTTATCTTCTAGATGTTCTGGCAGGTAATTGTGTGAGGGCTGTCCGTCGCACCACCAATCCGACTGATATATTATGGTCTGGAGATCTCTGTATCTGTCAGTCCTTTATTTATGGAGATCCCTGATGTCATCAGTATACAGTATGTCCATATATGGGCATGCCCTTTTTGTGCCCATATATGGCGCTGAGTGATTTGTTTGTCCCTGATGATACCAGGACGTACGACACATTGAGGTTATAGACAACAACACACTCCATGGTAATGATTCATATCTCAAACGGCACTGAGTTCTGCGGACTCCGCAACGTTCGGCACGGCTCGCTTGGCAGGCAGTGCCTCTGGTGATGTCAAACGGTCACTGAAGTACTAGAAGTATACTGTAAATATACTATAAGTAATTTGGTTTAGATTGATATGCCGTTTTGGTTCCATCCAGGGTACTGAGCCCTTCTCAGGTCCTGACTTGGCACTATAAGTTGCGTATACATTGTTTTGTGTCTGAATGTGAATTTGGATAGTTCAGGGACAAGGACAACTACCATAGACTTTATGGTTAAATTCAATTCAATCAGACAATAGTTTCTAAATCTTTCTTTCTTTCTTTCTTATCTCTTCTTTTTGTTATTTTCTCCTTTCTTTCTCCTTCTTTCCTAATCATCTGTTTAGGGTGCTCGTCTCACTGCTCTGTGTTGGCATAGTTTTGCAAATGTGTCAGATATGCTTTGGCTGTTTTAACCCATTCTGACCTGAGATCAGATTCATACAAGGTTTCCACTGGACACACACTGGTCTGATGAACCCATTCTGACCTGAGATCAGATTAAAAAAATGTCAGTCGCTCTTCGATTTTTCAAAAATAGCAGACCTACAAGCTCGTAGCGCGCCACTCGGTGGCGCGCTATGAGCTTGTAGATCTGCTATTTTTCAATAGCTAAAGCATAACATGATGCTAACACCAAAATGGGTTCCCGTTCAGAATGGGTTAAGTTAGTCTGCCAACGAGTGCTTATACACTGCACTGTAGTGACTTACAGTATGCTGAGATGTTTATAAACACAAGTATTTATAAATGATTTGTAAAGTATTATTCAGGGTATTTTTTTTAGATTTAGTCTTACTGTGTTCAGGTGAATTAACGGTTGTGGATGTTGTGGAAGTCACAGGAGACACCCCGTTATTTATTTTCCTCTGCATGTGTCTGGGAAAAACACAGCATCCTTTTTTAACCCATTCTGAACGGGAACCCATTCTGGTTTTAGCATCATGTCATGCTTTAGCTATTGAAAAATAGCAGATCTACAAGCTCATAGCGCGCCACCGAGTGGCGCGCTACGAGCTTGTAGATCTGCTATTTTTGAAAAATCGAAGAACGACTGACATTTTTTTAGAATCTGATCTCAGGTCAGAATGGGTTAATCAGACCTAGTGTGTGTCCAGTGGAAACCTCGTATGAATCTGATCTCAGGTCAGAATGGGTTAAAGTTTGGTCTCATTAAATTCCTGTTGCAGGAATTATTTTTTAAATATATTCGAACATGCATTATTTATAGGTTATAAATTATTTATATAAAGATGTTTACTTTCGCCCACAAATACATTATTGTAAGCAAAGCCTATTCACAAAATAATAATGTTTGAAACTAGACCACTATTAATAGTTTGTAATCAATCCATATAAAAACTCATTAAAATATACCCCACCACTAAGATCACACGCATGCACACATGCACGCGCACACACGCACACACGCACACACACACACACACTCACACACACACACACACACACACACACGCACACGCACACACTTTATATCGGTGACTACCAATTTCTTATTTGCACCAAGTATAACGGCACAAGCAGGTGGCCCCAGGAGGAGGGGAGATTGGGGTTCTGACCTTTCTATGATGTTATGTTGACGGCCTGTACAGTATGATGGCATTTTGAAATAGATAAATTGGAAAGGTTGCACAAGTGAACACTGCATAGCAACCGTCAGAACATACTGTATACAGAACCCGCATGTACACTGTACCATTACGGGGTGACTGATGGGAAGCCCAGTTCCAATGAAAAGAGAAATTAGGAAGGAAAGTATTATTAATACAGGGCTATTATTGTCAAATTCAAAGATGTGGTGTCTTACACAATAGCCAAATGGTCTATCATGCTATGTGTGGCCAATGCTGTAACTTTGATTTTTACTGTTCGGGGGTGTTCGCATTCACAAGATCATCTCAAGACTATAGTTTGCAATCCTTTGTACAGTATTTGAGAATGTATTTTATGCAAGTATCTCTTTTTACAGATTGCAATGCAAGGCTGTGGAACACTCCCACAGGAGCGTGCTATAGGTCAGGATCCACATGTGGGTGAAGGGAGGAGTGAGTGTCGCAGCACATACTTAAGTGTGTAGCGTGTGGAGTTGTACCTGTGGTTACAACTTACATACTAGACGGGGTGTAGCGTGATATGAAGTATGAGATGGGTTCAGATGTATTTCCCAGTGAGGGGAGTTGAGGAGTGTTTGATAAAGTGGTTGGGCAGATCCTGTTCTCCAGTTGACAACTAGTCTCTCAAGACAGACTGTTGCCTCGGGTCAGGATACAACAGGGGGAGGCGCTGTTTTCCCCCGAATATTTGACGATCATGGGATTCTCAGATTGGTTGACAAGTGACAACTAACAGAAATATGAGAATCTCCTCCTGAGCTTTTGCAAATGAACTCCGATTTATCAATTGGCTGTAATAATCTCAACATCTAATATGTCGTGTTATCTCTGTACCTATATGTCAGTGAGTTTATTTTTTAACAACCCGTTTGCATGAAGCTGACGGTCACGTTTGGTATATTTGCATTAGAAACGGACGAGGAAAAACATATGACTGTTCCTTTTCACGGTGCTGCATATTTAGCACTGCAATGATGTGCACTTTGAACGAAACGCTCTCTAAATCACATTATGCTTATTTGGACATCAACTTTGCATGATGTGGATGTACTCTAAATTAGTATCTATCTCCTCCTCCTCCTCCACTCTCTCTCTTTCCCTGATGACCCTTTTCAAATTAACTGACAGTCTTATTCTTCTTGTTTTCTTAAGTTATGTTGCCTTTAAGCTTTCAAATATGCTATATTATGCAAACAGTTCAGACCAACCTTACCTGGGACAGCAGAGTCCCGGTGACAGTTTGGATGCAACCCCCATATGGTATGGCTCCCCCATATCTTGCAAGTATGATCGAACCCTACAAACCCTCCCGCTCACTCAGATCAGCCAACGCAGGGAAGCTGGAAGTACCCTCACTAAAAACGCCGGGACAACGCTCCACACGTCCCAAACTCTTCTCCCTTCTGGCTCCAAAACTGTGGAATGCACTTCCCATTGCAGTCAGAACTGCAGCATCACTCCCAATCTTCCGCCGTAGTTTGAAAACCCACCTTTTCAGACTCCATCATGGCCCATAGCACTTACCCCACCCCCTTAGATAGCAATTCTGTAGACTTAGATAGCATTTGATACAGACTTATAGCATGTTATGTAAACCGCATAAGTGCATTGTATGTAGTCATAGCACGTCATAGTACATAATGTATATCATAGTAGTATAGATGTATAGCTTATTTCATTATAGATATTCCACTGTTACTTTCTTAGCTTACGCATGTTTCATGATGAATGTTTTTATGTGATTTATTCCCATGCTTTTTTGTTCTTGCTTAATGTAAGTCGCTCTGGATTAAGAGCGTCTGCTAAATGCCTAAATTGTAATTGTAACCAAAACCTAAATTGCATCCCTGAATATTTGTAGACTGGTCGAATTACTGGACTTGACAGAAACAATGAAACAACTGAGAGGAAACCGAGATAATACACAGTTCAATCTGTATAGGATCAGCCTATGACACAAGGGAAGATGAAACTATTCTTATTATTAAAAATGCATCCAAAATAACCTTTCTAAGGCTACCAAATAAATATGTCAGTGTATGTGTGTGTATAGGGGACATTCCCTTTGCCCTCCCTCCAGTAAAAATAGAGTAGGAATTGGGACGGCGTAGACAGGGAATGGCTTTTGGAACCCTGTGTGAAACAAAATGACAGCCACGTCATCATGCTGCCAGAGGCGTAATTGATGTACATTATGTTGCAATCTATGAATCTAATATTCTGAGATTTGAAACGACAGCAACATTAGAATCAGGAAGATATGCAATGTACTGTCTGAGAATATCATTTGCATTTCACATACAATCATTGCTCTGTGACCATCTTGATTCTGAACCATTTAGCTGATTATTATTCAAAAACAAGGTTAATTGTTTCTCAGCAGCAGTGAGCACGTACAGTTCAGACATTTAACATAATTATCCCAAATTGATATGTACTATTATTTAATGTGGCAGTGATTGTTGTGACAATCACCTTGTTGCTGAAATCATGTACTGTAGCCATGAAAACAAATATTGTTATGCAACAACAAAATTGTTATTCCATTCTGAACGGGAACCCGTTTTGGTGTTAGCATCATGTTATGCTTTAGCTATTGAAAAATAGCAGATCTACAAGCTCATAGCGCGCCACCGAGTGGCGCGCTATGAGCTTGTAGATCTGCTATTTTTGAAAAATCGAAGAGCGACTGACATTTTTAGAATCTGATCTCAGGTCAGAATGGGTTAATCAGACCAGTGTGTTGTCCCAGTGGAAACCTCGTATGAATCTGATCTCAGCCAGAATGGGTTATGCTATTTGAGTGTTCATCTCAAAATGTTCTTGGACAGCTCATGGACTGAATCTATAGAGATATGTTTGAATGTCTAAGAAAATCAATGTTCTGCACACCGAATAATATTTCATATTTTCAAAATGCAAATTATTGTGTGTTCCAACTTCCAGCAGATATTGACAGAATCAAAATTCAGAGGGAAAAAATAACCAAGGAGAGCATTTATTATTGGCCTTGGCATGAAGTTTCCTCCAGAAACTGTTTTTGAATTAACCCATTCTGACCTGAGATCAGATTCATACGAGGTTTGAAGTTTCCACTGGACACACACTGGTCTGATGAACCCATTCTGACCTGAGATCAGATTCTAAAAAAAATGTCAGTCGTTCTTCGATTTTTCAAAAAATAGCAGACCTACAAGCTCGTAGCGCGCCACTCGGTGGCGCGCTATGAGCTTGTAGATCTGCTATTTTTCAATAGCTAAAGCATAACATGATGCTATAACACCAAAATGGGTTCCCGTTCAGAATGGGTTAAAAAATATTCTCCGCAACCGCATGCTTTTTACTGCATCGATAGGGGACCATATATCAACGTGCTAACATTACAAACAATAATTGCCTTTTTTCCCAGAGTTTTACAGTATCTAATTATAGTCTTTATGCACCGCAGCCAGCTGCACTGATTCGCAGGTCATAACAAATCATGGTGGAATATTCTTTGTTGGATTCCTGTTCATGCACGGAACTGACTCCATGGGTTAACCCGTTCTGAACGGGAACCCATGTTGGTGTTATAGCATCACGTTATGCTTTAGCTATTGAAAAATAGCAGATCTACAAGCTCATAGCGCGCCACCGAGTGGCGCGCTACGAGCTTGTAGGTCTGCTATTTTTTGAAAAATCGAAGAACGACTGACATTTTTTTAAATCTGATCTCAGGTCAGAATGGGTTCATCAGACCAGTGTGTGTGTCCAGTGGAAACCTCGTATGAATCTGATCTCAGGTCAGAATGGGTTAAGATGTCATAACATGAACGGCTCCTCTTTCATTCAATCGTATAGTCATACCACTGGATAAAGAATTAACCTACTTTAACCCATTTAGGCCTGGAAAAGAATGTCTTCTAAATCCTGACAGTTTTCTGAAATACTTATGTTTCTATATAGGCCTATATCACTCAATATTTCACCTCAAAAACGATCTGTAATTGGCCTCTGATCCCCATCTGAAAATATGTTTTGTTCCAGGGACCACCCTCCCCAGAAGCAAAGCTTTGAGTTAAAAATGTTTGTTCTGAAAAAATATATTCCAAATTTGAGTGACACATTTTCACGATCTTTCAAAAATAGCAGACCTACAAGCTCGTAGCGTGCCACTCGGTGGCGCGCTATGAGCTTGTAGATCTGCTATTTTTCAATAGCTAAATTATAACATAATGTATGTATGTAACCACCAAAAGGGGTTCCCGGCTCAAAATGGGTTAAAATGACAATGAATGATCTGTACCGTACGTATGTTGGAACTCAACATAAAAACAACAAGAACACAATTGGCAGCTATCATAAAGCAAACATGTTTCTTCCCTATTGGCAACACGTTTACAATAAACAGCAGCATATTCCGTATCTGTTTCTTTTTGCAGTATTATATCCCTGATAGAACAGTTATACAGACAGTACAGTACGGTACGGTACAGTACAGTACAGTACAGGGCTATATATTCCCCAAACCATTCCTCCTCTCCCAATGACTCCAATGGATGGTGGGTAGGAGGAATATACAAAGGTATCATCACTCCTGAGTGCATGTAGGTTAACCCATTCTGACCTGAGATCAGATTCATACGAGGTTTCCACTGGACAACACACACACTGGTCTGATGAACCCATTCTGACCTGAGATCAGATTCTAAAAAAATGTCACAGTCGTTCTTTGATTTTTCAAAAATAGCAGACCTACAAGCTCGTAGCGCGCCACTCGGTGGCGCGCTATGAGCTTGTAGATCTGCTCATTTTTCAAAAGCTAAAGCACGACGTGATGCCGACACCGAAATGGGTTCCCGTTCAGAATGGGTTAAGGTCTAGACTTGCCCGTCACTGTGATTTATGAGAGGTTGAACATTTACACCTTGGCTTTCCCTTACAGTCTGACCAAGCCATTCATCAGCCTCCCTATAATGAATGGACTTGTTCTGGTGTGTGCTGCGGAGCTAACAAGACGACGGGGTCCTTGGAGTTCAGTAAAACGAGATTACAACCCACTGGTCAAGCCATGCAGGGAAAGAGGAGGAAAGGAGGACAACTCCTGCTGGAGCATTGTTGGCTCCACTCTCTCTGGGAGAAAAAAACAAATTGGAGGGAGATGGAATGCTGATGTTTTTTTTCTCCTTAGCCCATTTAGACCTGATTTAAAAAAAACATTCACTTTGAAAGAATATATATTCAAAGATTTCCGCCACATTTTTACGATTTTTTTTTCAAAAATAGCAGACCTACAAGCTCGTAGCGCGCCAATCAATATTTCACCTGAAAAATGATCTGTAATTGGCCTCTGATTCCCATCTGAAAATATGTTGTTCCAGGGACCCTCCCCAGATATAAGCAAAGATTTGAGTTAAAAATGTTTGTTCTGAAAAAATATATTCCAAATTTGAGGCACATTTTCACGATTTTTCAAAAATAGCAGACCTACAAACTCGTAGCGCGCCACTCGGTGGCGCTCTATGAGCTTGTAGATCTGCTATTTTTCCAATAGCTTAAATTATAACATAATGTTTAAAACAACCAAAAGGGGTTCCCGCCCAAAATGAGTTAAAGTTCACACAATGGCAGTGCAGAGGAAGTAAAACAAATATTAATGCAGGATAAAATCCCCACCACCCCCGCGAACAATGGGGAGTAATCTCTGTTCGCAGAATGTGTCTGTGTCTAGAAAGTCATTTATTACTTTATTCTTCTGTAGCATTTCTACACTGCATTGCAGCTATTATTCATTTGGGGGAGAAATGGCCTAAAAAAAAAAAGAGACAGGATAGTTTATGTGATCATTTATACCTCACTAAAATAAATTAATAAATACAAAATAAAGAATAGGGTGACCACTGTAATATAACATTCCCTCATACTCTCGCACATGTGTACAGTTTGGCAACATTTATTGTGACCGTGTAACTGAATCTTTTATTTTCCCTTTTTGCTCAATATGATGAAATACATATGCAGAAGTTCACTATTCACACTCACACACGCACACGCATACACACACACACACACACGCGCACACACACACACACACACGCACACACACACACACACACACACACACACACACACACACACACACACACACACACACACACACACAGTGACACACCTGTGAAGACTATTAGATAACTAGCCAACTCTCTGAAAACCACTTATGAAGCAGATGGTTCTATAATTAAAATATTGTGTGAAGATGTTACTGTACTTCCTACAGCGTGTTTGCATGAGTGACGTTCCTCAAAGGCTTATCTTGGGTGCAATTTGACATTTGGGGTATGAGGGTGGTCACATGGTCACACAATGATTAGGACTAATCCTCTAGGGGGCCTAATGAAAGAGAGCTCAGCTCATTAGATTTTGAGATAATGTGCAAAGTTGACGTTTTTGGCCTAAGGGTGAGGCTAGAGGAAAAGGCCAGACAGTCTTTCAAAATGTGTAATTATGTTGTTCCATGAATATTATTTATGACATAGTGATGCCTGATTTCATTGCTGACGCTGTCCCCTGTAATAGCATTACATTGATCATTCTCACCCTTTGTGTGCAGTTGTGCACTGTAGTTGAAAGAGCTACAGTGATGGAGATCAGTATGTTAACAGTCTGTGAGGGACATCACAGCTCAGGTTACATCTTGCATCTCAGCTCCCACACATAGTGATATATCCACCATCCAAACTAGATCATGTGCAGGGTTTACTTTAACTAATATGGCATGTATAATTATTGATAATCCTGCCGACTACGTCAGATTGTAGTGATGTGCAGGGCAGGGCAGGGCTGAGCCCGATTGGCAGGACTGTTGCGGGCCGGGTCTGGGCTTGGGGTAGCCTGACACTCAGCCTGCATTTTTCATTTCGTTTCACTCCTGAACATATATTTTTAATGGGCGTGGCTAGCGATTCAGGGGCTGGAGCCAGGCTATAGGCTTGGGCCTACATAAGCAAACACAATTACATTAAATATCCTTCTGATTTTAGCCATAACAGCATAACGTAGGGAAACAGTAACTGTTACTGTTATACTAACAAAATGTAGAGTACTATTTTTTGCATTATATTCATCAGTGAAATTATCCTCCATGTCCAACAGACATAAGACTTGTTGCCCACACACACAGCACTATCCCCATTATCACTGTTGTTTCACTGTATTGGCGGTTCAGTACCTTTAATCCCCAGGGGAGTTTCAACAGGATTGTTGCATTTTGTGTCACTGGGTGTTAAGTTAACAAACACATGTTTCAATAAAATGATTTGTAAAAAAAAAAGAACTAGGGCAGAAATAGAAAGTAGTCCTCTGCAGACCCTCGTCATTTGATTTGACTCTCTCTCTCTCTCTCTCTCTCTCTCTCTCTCTCTCTCTCTCTCTCTCTCTCTCTCTCTCTCTCTCTAGAAGCTGAAGCTATTTGTATTTCAATCTTTTGACACCCTTGTAAATTGCGGTATTGATTTCTCTCCAAGGTGAAGGATAGCAGTACAAAGTGTGCGCATGTGTGTGTGTGTGTGTGTGTGTGTGTGTGTGTGTGTGTGTGTGTGTGTGTGTGTGTGTGTGTGTGTGTGTGTGTGTGTGTGTGTGTGTGTGTGTGTGTGTGTGCGTGTGCGTGTGCGTGCGTGAGCGTGAGTGGGGGGCAATGAATGCCATAGTTGCATAGTAGAATAGGTGACCTTTGCAGAATGCATGCAGAGAAGCCTTCTTTAAATTGTCTTATTATTGTCCATCTGCTTTTGAACCCCAGAGTGTGCAGCATTGTCTAGCCTGATTACCACAGTGTCTGGGGGGGGGGGGGGGGGGGGGGGGGAAAGAACATGTTTGATGCCTCTGTTTGATTTCATTAACCCATTTTGGTCTGAGGTCGATTAAAAAAAAGGCTTCTAAATCCTAATAGTTTTCTGAAAACCCCATGTTTCTGTGTCAGTTGTGCTCAACCTTTTTCATGTCAAGGACCCCCAGAATTATCTCTATTGGGCCACAGACCCCCATCTGAAAATATGTTGTTCCAGGGACCCCCCAGAAGCCAATATTGTAGTTAAAAATGTTCGCTCTGAAATATACAGTATATATTCAAAGACATTTTCACAACATTTCAAAAATAGCAGACCTACAACAATCTCGTAGCGCCCCACTCGCGCTATGAGCTTGTATATCTGCTATTTTCCAATAGCTCAAATATAACATGATGCTTAGAAACAACACCAAAAGGCGGTTCCCGGCCAAAATGGCTTAAATGACACGGAGGATAAATGACGTGCAGGCGATGGGGAAGAAGAGAAGCAAGATAGCGTAGCGTGATGACACTGATAGAGGAGAGAAACACAGAGCTTTGGCAGGGAGCCGCCTGGATAATGTGTTCAAGGTTTTCCTGACAAACACAATGGTAATAAAAGCATTCACAGAAAAACCAACACCAATAACTGTGTCCTCTATTGAAAACTCTGGAATATATCTTATAGCTATAACTTTTTTAACCCATTCTGACCTGAGATCAGATTCATACGAGGTTTCCACTGGACACACACTGGTCTGATTAACCCATTCTGACCTGAGATCAGATTCTAAAAATGTCAGTCGTTCTTCGATTTTTCAAAAAATAGCAGACCTACAAGCTCATAGCGCGCCACCGAGTGGCGCGCTATGAGCTTGTAGATCTGCTATTTTTCAATAGCTAAAGCATAACATGATGCTATAACACCAAAATGGGTTCCCGTTCAGAATGGGTTAAACTATAGCCATTGTAGATGTGAAATTCAAATCAATATTGCAACACAACTGCACGGCCCGGTTGTCGCGTACTGTAAGATTTAATCATGGGGAGTGTTTTGTTTGAACTGTATATAGCGTGATATCGAGATCGTTTTCCAGACAAGCCATACCATTGTTCTCGGCCAAGCTTTTTTATTGATCCCATAGCCTGGAGGGACAATTGCATGCTCACAGTACATTCAACAATGGGGGAATCGTCAAGGGACATGCACTCCGGTTCGGGAAGAACATAATGTTTCCTATTGGGAGTACAGTATAATGGTATGACATAATATACAGCTCAAGAGGTACAGTAGAGGTACAGTTCCTGTTGTGGAATAAGTGAATCCCTGTAACTTATTCTCCAGATGAGCAGTATATGGTACCTTTTAAACACAGACAGTGGCCTTGTGGTTCGAGTGTCCGCCCTGAGACTGGGAGGTCGGGGTTCGATCCCCGGCCGGGTCATCATACCAAAGACTGTAAAAATGGGACCCAGTGCCTCCCTGCTTGGCACTCAGCATCAAAGGGTTGGATTGGGGGGTCAAATCTACTAATCAAATGATTCCCGAGCGCGGCACGGCTGCAGCTCACCGCTCCTTGGCTGCAGCTCACCGCTCCTTGGCTGCAGCTCACCTGCTCCTTGGCTGCAGCTCACCTGCTCCTTGGATGCAGCTCAGCGCTCCTTGGCTGCAGCTCAGCGCTCCTTGGCTGCAGCTCAGCGCTCCTTGGCTGCAGCTCAACCGCTCCTTGGCTGCAGCTCACTGCTCCTTGGATGCAGCTCACCTGCTCCTTGGCTGCAGCTCAACCGCTCCTTGGCTGCAGCTCAACCGCTCCTTGGCTGCAGCTCACCGCTCCTTGGCTGCAGCTCAACCGCTCCTTGGCTGCAGCTCAACCGCTCCTTGGCTGCAGCTCAACCGCTCCTTGGCTGCAGCTCAACCGCTCCTTGGCTGCAGCTCAACCGCTCCTTGGCTGCAGCTCACCGCTCCTTGGCTGCAGCTCAACCGCTCCTTGGCTGCAGCTCAACCGCTCCTTGGCTGCAGCTCACCGCTCCTTGGCTGCAGCTCAACCGCTCCTTGGCTGCAGCTCAACCGCTCCTTGGCTGCAGCTCAACCGCTCCTTGGCTGCAGCTCAACCGCTCCTTGGCTGCAGCTCACCTCTCCTTGGCTGCAGCTCAGTGCTCCTTGGCTTCAGCTCACCGCTCCTTGGCTGCAGCTCAGCACTCCAAGAGATGGGTCAAATGCGGAGAACAAATTTCACTGCGGTAACGTGTGTGACAAATCGTATGAATGACTGTGTGTGTGTGTGTGTGTGTGTGTGTGTGTGTGTGTGTGTGTGTGTGTGTGTGTGTGTGTGTGTGTGTGTGTGTGTGTGTGTGTGTGTGTGTGTGTGTGTGTGTAATACACATTGTTAAGCGTTTTGGATAAAGGCGTGTGATATACAATCACCATTCCTAACAGCACCATTTATAACCGTCAACAACACAAGCTGTTGTGTTTACAAATTATACTTAATCCAACACGATTTATTATCACAAGTAATAATGTAATATATATCTGCATATATGTGCACTGTAGTACATACAGTACAGTACACCCCAGATAAAACTTGAATTAACACATTATTATTTTTCTTTTTTTTAAGATATTTTGTCAAAGTGCAATCTTCTCCTTTCTTGCAAAACCATCTTGGGAATTAATTAAATGAGCAACGCGTGACTGGTGCTGGAGAATGTCTTATTAACCAATTTTGATCGGGAAACCGTTTAGGTGTTAGCATTATGTTGTGCTTTAGCTATTGAAAAATAGCAGATCTACAAGATCATAGCGCGCCACTCGGTGGCGCGCTATGATCTTGTAGATCTGCTATTTTTGAAAAGTCGAAGAATGACTGACATTTTTAGAATCTGATCTCAGGTCAGAATGGGTTAATCAGACCAGTGTGTGTCCAGTGGAAACCTCGTATGAATCTGATCTCAGGTCAGAATGGGTTAACTGATGAAAGCGTCCTCCACCAGTGATACATGTACAGTATACAACCTTCTACATTATAATTGTCATTCAAGCTACACAACATTCAGTCACTAACTATGACATTCAGTGAGTTTGTTTGACAAAAATCCAGATAAGATTAACCCTTTTTGGGCGGGAACGATTCTACAAATGTCGTCTAAATCCTGACAGTCCTCCAGTTTTCTGAAAAACCCTTTATGTTTCTATGTCAGTCATTCTCAGACATTTTCATGTCAAGGAACCCCAAGATTATAATTATGTAATTGGCCGCGGAACCCCATCTGGAAATATGTTGTTCCAGGGACCTCCCCTAGAAGCAAAGATCTGAGTTAAAAACTTTGGCTCTGAAAGAATATATATTCAAAGATTTGCGCCACGATTTTTCTAAAATAGCAGACCTACAAGCTCGTAGGGTGCCGCACTATGAGCTTGTAGATCTGCTATTTTTCAATAGCTAAAGTAACAACATGATGCTTAAAACAGCGGGACGCCCAAAATGGGTTAAAGATTTTGAAGAAGAAGAAAAACTACTTTTATTTCTTCAAATGAACTCCAGCCACATCCATCCTATTTTGGTCCAGATCATCCGTGACATCAGGGTTATAATACTGTAACAGCAGCCAGACAGCTCTTTATTACGTTAGAGTTGTCTAAACTCATTTTTCAGAGGGTTTACATTTGCATAATAGCATCAAGTAGCATCATTATAAGCGTCATTAATTAATTAAACACAAAAACGATGTTGATAGTGTGATTCATTACGTACTGTATATCAGTGTCACCTGGAAGTGCTTGGAATTTAACAGCATCATGGGCATTATTTTTTATTTACTTTTTAATCCAGGAAAAAATCGTGTAGTGTACGTACAGCTTCTCAACGTCAGGCCGGGTAATGGACCATTACGGGTCCAAATGGATCCCATATTTTACAGTCTTAACACAACAGATTTAACACTGAGCATTTATCAGTGTACTTTGGAGTTTAGAACCACCGTGTCTCTCCTCTCCGGAATAATCCTTATGCTTTCTTGCTATGCTGTAAAGGAAAAGGAGTCCATGTTGCAGAACTGGTGATTTAATAAACAAAAATATAATTCAAAAAGGACAAACGTGATCATAGCCAGGGTTCTAATTCTGTATCCAACCTCCGTAGTGAACAAACAAATAATAATATCTCTCTTCCTCTCAATAATGCGACCGCTTCCCTGCCACACCAGAACAGAAAAGTCAACACAAGATATCCCATAATACTCCTCGTCCATGCAGCCTCAGCCCGCCTACACAGTTAAAGGAACAATCCCCCTGTATATACCTTAGGGTTACAAGTTATACAAAGATACAACTAAATAAAAGTTCCATTTGGACCAGACGTTGAGTGATGTAGTCATGGCAGGAATGGCCCCAGATCGGCCTCCTTTCTTCAGTGTACCCTATAGCTGCCATCTTCTCCACCCCTCACCCCCGGGTCAGTCCACCTTCTCCATCAGGACATGATTAAGAAGACAGGTATCCGTTACCTAAAGCAAAAGCACTGCTCTGCTCAAACCAGCTCCAGGTTTTATGTTACACTCTAATATATACAAAGCCTTGTGAAACTACCCTCTTCAAATCCCCCATGCCCTTTATCTGCCAATCCCATGCCTTTCACTGGGCTGACTTGAAGGATGATATCCCTAATGTTCATGACAAATTAATCCGCAGGGGGAAAGCCAATGACAGTGAGCTGCCAGTGGGTCATCCCTTTGGCTAAGTCTGTCATTTCACATTTACAGAGGGCCTTATGTGCAGGACTGCATAACTAAGTAGTTATATTTGCAACAACCTGAATGAAGGAGGACGGTGGACAGACGCTGCATCCACACGCTGAGCTGATGGTGTGAATTCAAACGCTTATAAGAAAAAAATAACTTAATTGGGATGTTTCACTTCAGCACCAATAGTTTGGGATGATAATCAACATTATGCAAAGCAAAAGGTTCCACGAGAGTGCTTTAACCCATTCTGATCGGGAACCCATTTTGGTGTTAGCATCATGTTATGCTTTAGCTATTGAAAAATAGCAGATCTACAAGCTCATAGCGCGCCACCGAGTGGCGCGCTACGAGCTTGTAGGTCTGCTATTTTTGAAAAATCGAAGAACTACTGACATTTTTTAGAATCTGATCTCAGGTCAGAATGGGTTCATCAGACATGTGTGTGTCCAGTGGAAACCTCGTATGAATCTGATCTCAGGTCAGAATGGGTTAAGGTTATGCAAGGTTATTGGCATGCCTAGAGCGATAATACTTTTAGCTGGTGAAACACAATTGAACGCTTCTTTTATGATGATGAACAAAACGATATTTGCCCAGTGCCCACGCACATCAACACACTGTAGAGTGTGAATTATATACAGTATATGGTCTAGCTTATTGTTCCCAGATGGTAGGCATATCATAGGTAAGAGGCATTGTACTGTAATTGCTTTTTCAGATAATAATATAATAATAATGAATTTTATTTATATTGCACTTTTCATTCACAAGGAATCCCAGAGTGCTACATGGTTAAAAACATATCTATCAAAAAAGGTTAAAAACAGGGTTAACAAAACAGTGCAAAGCGACAACAGTTCAACACGAAAAAGCCTTCCGAAACAGGAAGGTTTTCAGGCCTGTTTTAAAACATTCCACAGTCTGCAGCACTCTCAGGTCCATTACATGGGGAGGCTGTTCCATAGGTCCACTCTCAGTTCCATTACATGGGGAGGCTGTTCCATAGGTCAGTCAGTACCCCTGCAGGTATAAATACGCATCTGAAAACACCCTCGGAACTGTCCCAACACAGCGGCACAATAAACCTTCTATCTTCTCTTGCGGTGCATTTCAGATTATTATTGATTGATTTATATATTTATTAACAGTTTGCAGTCTTACAGTACATTTCAAGCACAAACTCAATACAAAGACTGTTAACTGTGAGTTGTGGACGACCCAATTAAGCATTACACTTGTTTACAAGAGGGTCCACCATGTTCAATTCATCAAAACATTTAGAGACGTACAAATAGACACTTCTATATAGTCAAAGAACAGAACAGGAATTGATCATAAAGGAGGTAAAAATGGAAAAGAAACGTATACAGTGAGGGGGAAAAGGGGGGGGGATTCAGATTTTACGGGGGCCAGTTTCGACTTGCAGCCGTCCGTATAGGTGCCCTTTGAGAGCGGTTTTGAAGAAGTCTAGGGATTCACATGTCTTAATGACTGTTGGTAGGGCGTTCCACATTTTGGTGGCATAGGAGCGAAAATAATTTAGTCCCTTGTTTGTGCCGAATCTGGGTTGTACATGGTTCTGTGCCTTAATGGCCCTTTGATACTGTTCAAAGTGTACGTGTTGCCTGCCTGGACATGGCCTGGCTCTCTAGGTCGTTGTCAGACGTGAATGTGAAAGCGATATCCCCCCATGTTCAAACATGCATACTGGAGAAAAAGGCAAATTGCTGTCATCTGCTGAGTGCTTAGGGAGTGGAAGCGTGCTCACTGAAGCATGGAGACACAGATGTTAGACTAGAGTGCATTTAGCTCCTTGTAGATATAGGCTATATTATAAATCCTTATCAGGCAGCAGAAAAGAGACCCACATTTTGACCACGTCGGGCATTCAACTCTCATGGGATTTGAAATGACATAGATATTGTACAGTCACCTTTTTTATGATTCCACATGGTCTACACACTGGGGACAGAACGTAACCGTACCGCGTAATTTTACACCATTTATGTGTACCGATATTTGGCTAAAATCTGAATGATTAATATAATATGTTTTCGCATAAATCTGCCTCTTATAGTGGCACTAAAAAAGACAGATTTATGCGGGACAGACTTTTTTTTGAAAAATGTCAAGTCAGTCTAGTAGGAATGTGTGCTAGCACATGATTTGTGGCATTTTGTTAAAAACAGGCCACTAGTTTATCATGTCAATATCTTCCACATTAGTCCATACCATGTCTATGCTCGGACGTAGAAAATATATATACGCGTTTCACACACACGCTGCTGCTGTTTATTTATTATTATTATTTATTTCAGATCCTATCATAATAAGCACACTGTTGTTCACATTACATACCTTTCTCTCCCTTTGGCTCTTAAAGGCAGCCTCCAGATCAGCAGATCATTCTGCGCTGATTACTTGGCCTACTACAGTACAAACAGGCGCCGGCTGCCGTTTTTAACCCATTCTGACCTGAGATCAGATTCTAAAAAATGTCAGTCGTTCTTTGATTTTTCAAAAAAATAGCAGACCTACAAGCTCGTAGCGCGCCACTCGGTGGCGCGCTATGAGCTTGTAGATCTGCTATTTTTCAATAGCTAAAGCATAACATGATGCTATAACACCAAAATGAGTTCCCGTTCAGAATGGGTTAACATATGCCATTACATATTTACAGCTCGCATTTACACAGCGACATCACGCTCCAGCTCTGCACGTGTATGTACTGTATGTACAGGATAAACACTCACCTTTCATATAATAATACTCATATCTTCCTTTTCTTCTCTCATTCCCGTCCTCAGCCATCTCAGTATACAAATCACTTCCATCTATTTCGTTTTTGCTTCTACATTTCAAATATTTACACTTCCTTCACAAATAAGGGGGCCAGGGGCCAGGGCCTAAATACACATACCCCCCCCCCCCCCCCCTTCCCCCCGTACACTACATACAGTAGATTAAAGCGCCACCATTCCACACGTTCCTGTATAAAGCACAGAAACGCTTATGCTGCATTGGTGGAAATGGTGGACCCTATATTGTGTATAGCAAAGTGCTTTGCTTAATTGCTTTATGGCGTCGTCCACAGTAGCAATTTTTCACATTGAAGCCTCAATATTTCCATGTTCCTATTAAAGCACAGAAACGTTTATGACGACTTGCACATGGTGGTCGTGGACCCTATACACTATATATACAAGTGTACTGCTTTACACTGTCGTCCACAGCAACAGGTTTTGTGAGCTGTGCTTCCTTTGGCATTTAACCCATTCTGACCTGAGATCAGATTCATACGAAGTTTCTGCTGGACACACACTGGTCTGATTAACCCATTCTGACCTGAGATCAGATTCTAAAAATGTCAGTCGTTCTTCGATTTTTCAAAAATAGCAGACCTACAAGCTCGTAGCGCGCCACTCGGTGGCGCGCTATGAGCTTGTAGATCTGCTATTTTTCAATAGCTAAAGCATAACATGATGCTAACACCAAAATGTGTTCCCGTTCAGAATGGGTTAAATGTTCCAAACCAATCCAATCCACTTTATTTATATAGCACATTTCACAACGCAACGCAACTTGTGCTGTACAGAAAGTTAAAAGCTAAATACACAATGAAGCTATAAAACAAAAGACACCAACAAACCACACAGTATAGAAAAAAGGACACATTACAACAAAGCCTGCAGAGAAAAACACAGAACTCTCAAACGGAATGAAAAGCCAAGGTGTTCCCATTCTGCATAGTGCATAATATACTGCTATATCAGTCCATGTTGTCTTATTTTATTTCTCCATGGAAATAAAAACGTCTGTGTTTCCGAGGCTACGTATATCCCTCCTCACGCAATCAGGTGGATATAGGCTATCATTGCCACTGTGCCACGGGTTGCCAGATTTCAGCGCAGAGACAGAAACAAGAAATCGGGTTCATGCATTTATTCCCCACTCTCTTTGAGCCACTCCAATGAACAGCAATGTGTGTCCTACTATGCCTGTTTAGGGTAAAAAGGAAAGGAAAGGTACTATGTTTACCCTGCAGGGTAACTGGACTAAGCTCAAGAACATGTTTACAGCCAGGCCCTGCTCATAGAACATTTCATGGTAGAGGTTCAATGCCTAATTGCTCAAGGGCACTTCAGCGGTGGTCATTTTAACGTGCCGGTCCGGGGATACGAACTATAGCGACCTTCCGATATCAAGACCGCTCCGCAAACCGTTCGGCCACCGCTGCCCGCGTCCCACCGTGCACAGGTGCATGATGGGAAGCAAAGTGTCTTTGGGAGGCTGACAGTTTATTGGGAAGCTGCGCGTTTTTGAAATTACATTATTTACCTTCTACAGCCCCCCCCCCCTCCTCCTCCAAACACACCTACAGACAGTGAAAGCACAGCATTAGGAGCGGTACGCACCCGGGGAGCTGTGAGGGGTTAAGTGTCCTGCATCAGGCCCGTCTCCTCCACACAGTGACTGTGCCAACAGGGTACCTTCTGCTTCCCATGCGGCCTCCAGTCCGTTCAGCTCTGTCTGTACACGTAATTAACCGCACATATACCCTGCCAACCACTTCTTTACAAACATCCTATTTCTCTAGCCAACTTCACCACATTGTTATACAATATTTACTTTTCCCTTTCTAGACATCCTCAGACAACTTCAATCAAAGAATCAAACTTGTCCCCATACCACTGCATATACCGGGGTGCATGCATACTTAATTTAGACTAGTCATTGGTTAGACATGCAGGTTAAGGTTAGGTTTAGGTGTGCTGCCCCGTGGGAGGTTAGGTTTAGGGTGAGGGTTTGAGATAGGTTGTAGTTGTAGGACTAATGACTGGTCTAAACCAAAAACTGTCTAAACTAAGTACTGCACCCCTGCATACCAGGGACGGATTAACGATCGCATTTGATGCTACTGTACCTGTACTGTACTGTGCATGGTGACAAATTAATGACCTTCATATTCAACATCTTTGCCATCGTCTATGCTATTGCTTTGCACTGTTCCCCTGATGCAACGTGCAATTGCGCCTCATTACTGCTTCACTGTTAATGTTCATATACTATACATACTGTCATATTCTCAATAATATAATTTAATTTTTACTATTCAGCCTTCCTTACATTTCTTTATATATTGCTACAAACACAGCTCCGCTTACAACATGACAATAAACCGTGTCATTATACACAACAAATGCTATCTTCTTTCTATCATATGATCTTCAAAATGAAACTGCCTTTTAATGTCTTGACAGGATAAGTTTGTTAATGCATTTATTACATTATCATTCAAAGTTAATACAAACACCCGTCTGCATTTACACCCTATACTCTCCATGTGCATCAACGACACTCATTAAATTTACTCACACCAACACCTGCCTTGCTCACTACAATTAGTAGTACTTCCGCCGTAGTCTGAAAACCCACCTTTTCAGACTCCATCATGGCCCATAGCACTTACTCTACCCTAGATGGCACTTCTGTAGACTTAGATAGCATTTGAAACAGACTTATAGCATGTTATGTAGACAGCACTAGAATTGCATTGTATATAGTCATAGCACGCCATAGTACGTACATATGTATAGCATAGTAGTATATATGTAAAGTTTATACGTATACATTTCATTATATAGATATTCCACTGTTACTTTCTTAGCTTACGCATGTTTCATGATGAATGTTTTTTTGTGATGTATTCCCATGCTTTTGTTCTTGCTTAATGTAAGTCGCTCTGGATTAAGAGCGTCTGCTAAATGCCTAAATTGTAAATTGTAAATTAGCAGTGCAACATCGCACAGGTGACAACGTTGCAAGGGAGCCAATCACCGTGTCTCTCCTCTCCGGAATAATCCTTTCTTTCTATGCTGTCAAGGAAAAGGAGTCCGTGTTGCAGAACTGGTGATTTAATAAACAAAATAATAATTCAAAAGGACAAACGTGATCATAGCCAGGGTTCTAATTCTGTATCCAACCTCCGTAGTGAACAAACAAAGTAATATCTCTCTTCCTCTTAATAATGCGACCGCTTCCCTGCCACACCAGAACAGAAAAGTCAACACAAGATATCCCATAATACTCCTCGTCCCTCCCAGCCTCAGCCCGCCAACACAGTTAAAGGGTTACAGCGCGTGGAACTAGAATCGAGACCGGCCGAGTTTCTAGTCAGATCAAAATATAGCAAAAAAGAAACAAGAGGAAAAGTAAACTAATCTAAACATAATACGAAAAGGGAGTCAGAAGAAGTTAAAGGGATATTTCACTTAAAAAAAAAACATTTGGTCATTTTATCATCTACTCTATTGTCTTATGTGAAGAAGACCCCGGCCAGTTTTAAAGTTGCTCGATTCAGTTATATATTCATTTTCACATAGACATCAAAACATTTAATATAGCTCTCTATATGAAAGATGGAACATAAACAAATTACAATTTATGATACTGATCATTCTCCTATTAAAACACCAAATCATCCCTATATACAATGTCTACTTTGTCTAATTGTGACACAATTTACAATTTAGGCATTTAGCAGACGTTCTTAATCCAGAGCGATTTACATTAAGCAAGAACCAAAAAAGCATGGGAATACATACATCACATACAAAAAGCATTTATCATGAAACATGCGTAAGCTAAGAACGTAACAGTAGAATATCTATATAATTAAACTATATAAACATACTATACTAGGTATGCTATACATATGTACTATGACGTGCTATGACGACTACATACAATGCAATTATAGTGCTGTCTATACATAACATGCTATAAGTCTGTGGCACATGGCTTTAAATATCCCTGCATATGTGCAAATGTAAAAGAATACCAATAAATGTAAGTTATTTTTCCTCTCCAGCTGGATTTAATGACCTCACAACATGTGTTAAAAAAAAAAAAAAAAACATGAAAAAAAAAAAAAAGGCTGCTTGCTATATAGATTCCCAGAGGAATGTAAATCATTACTTACTGTTGGCCTGTTGAACCGTTCCCAGATGCTGTCAGATGTTTGTTTTGAGCTGTGCTGCTGGAAGGTGTGTAGACTCTTCCAGTTTTCTGACGCTGCGGTGTAGCATGTTTAGCCCGAGAAGACCTTGGTATTAACCCATTTCGCGCGGGAACCCATTTTGGTGTTAGCATCATGTTATGCTTTAGCTAGTGAAAAATAGCAGATCTACAAGCTCATAGCGCGCCACCGAGTGGCGCGCTACGAGCTTGTATGGGTCTGCTATTTTTGAAAAATCGAAGAACGACTGACATTTTTAGAATCTGAACTCAGGTCAGAATGGGTTAATCAGACCAGTGTGTGTCCAGTGGAAACCTCGTATGAATCTGATCTCGGGTCAGAATGGGTTAATATAATATGCTGAGGGTGTATTACAACAGCACAGCAGGACCACAGCATTACAAAGCCCCATGCAGCATTGACTGACTGTACTGTAGGCATGATATTGTTAAAACAAATCATTGTTTTGTCAACTGTAAACAACCCATTAAAGGTGGATCTAATTTGGCTTTATAGCACCACAGAACATCATGGATCAAGTTTCCTGTTACCGTCTGTCCGGTGAGGTGTAGGATTAACAGTTCCATAAATCTGTGATGTTACAGTTGAACCGTATATACAAAGTGGCAAGGTCATTTCAATATCTTTGCTTTTGTGAACACATGCCCCTACTTTTATATATATGATATTTAGACTTTTGAGGTAGTGTATATTTTCAGAATCCTGCTGTTCAGGTCACTGAGGGCCGACCGTAAGCCTGGAATGGGTTCAATCTAGCTTTCAGGATCAATTATTCACTATACTTTTGATGGACCTCTGAAACCAGTTTCTCTTATGCAATATTAATTGAAGTGCCACAACGCATTACTGGTTTAATTTCAATCATAGCAGTGTCAAAACTTTTTCCCCCTTTGAAAATTGAGGAATTCAAACAGCGTCTGGAAGTAAATGAGGATATTTCTGACTGATGAATTTGAATTTAACCCATTTTGTGCGGGAACCCCTTTTGGTGTTATGCTTTAGCTATTGAAAAATAGCAGATCTACAAGCTCATAGCGTGCCACCGAGTGGCGCGCTACGAGCTTGTAGGTCTGCTATTTTTGAAAAATCATAGCTTTTTCAGAAAACTGTCAGGATGTGGAAGACATTTTTAGAATCTGATCTCAGGTCAGAATGGGTTAAAAGGGAGATGATGGCGCTGACGTCAGCATGGTTGTGCGCATCTTCATTACAAATGTGCTTCAGTCAGCTTTCAGAAGGCCAAACGGAGAGGTGCAGTAGGATTAGGATAATCGTCATCATCATGATTTTCCGACCGCCGTCGAGATCGTGGATTTCACAATATCACGCCAGACTTAACGGTCCGTTTGTTGACCACCAAGTGTCACTGTTGCGCAGCCACACAGCCACACAGCCACACAGGCACAAACGCACGCTCACGCAAGCCTTTGATGATTTGTTTACAAGGTGGACCCTCTTGTAAACAAGTCTAATGCTTTATTGGGTCGTCCACTCACAGTTAACAGTCTTTGTATTGAGTTGTGGCAGCGGTGGCCGAACGGTTTGTGGAGCGGTCTTGATATTGGAAGGTCGCTAGTTCGTATCCCCGGACCGGCACGTTAAAATTACCACCGCTGAAGTGCCCTTGAGCAAGGCATTGAACCCCTACCATTAAATGTTCTATGAGCAGGGCCTGGCTGTAAACAAGTTATTGAGCTTAGTCCAGTTACCCTGGGTAAACATACTGTAGTACCTTTCCTTTCCTTTATGTGTGTGTGAATGGGTATGAATGTAATGCACAGTCTATGTAAAGCGCCTTGGATAAAGGCGCTATATAAATACACCATTTACCATTTTTAATGATTTAAATTGGATCAAACCTATACCTAAACTAAATCTGGCACTGGAAAAGTGCATTGATTGTTAAACCACAAATAGTACAGTGTGTGATTGCATAGCTTACATGTTATTTGTACGCTCAGACAGAAATATCGACTCAAATACTGTACATTAAAACACTTTAATCTAAAAGTATATCACAAGCACCATAAACTAAGAATGGGCATGTGTGCTGTACTGTAGTAATCTATTAAAATATGACACCCTAAGTCTCACCTCGCACATTTTAATTTGTTTATGGAGAGATGTGCTATGCAGAATATAACACTACTAAGATGCCTATATTATATGAAATGTCTCACTCACTGTGCTTTCGTTATGATTGTGTTTGAACACAATTAAACCCTCACCTTCACACAGCTGCTTCATTTGCAGAACATTCCACGGCCTCGCTCACACTGTTGCAACAAGCATACAACATGTGTCTTGTGTCTTTTCTGTGTTTAATGGCCGCCCCCCAATGCATTTCCAATGGAAGTCACATGGTTTGACAAAACTTTTTTTTTTTTTTTATGCGGGGGAAGGGGGGCACAACACAGCCATCAAACAAAAATGTTTTGTCATGTATGCTTGCAATTTTTTTTATTTATTTGTATATATATATATCTGGTATGCGGTCAGGCTTAGGCTTGGCTCAGGGAAGAGGACGCCCCTGCCATGCATAGTCCTCCATGGCACCGTTGGAGGTGCGACAAAGAAAGCAGGAAGACCATCCTTCTGTATTAAATAATTATATATATATATATATATATTAAACAAACTTCCCCAGGGAAAGGAAGGGACCGCACACTCCAGAGACTCAGGACAAGATTAGTTATGCTTCATTTCTTTATATGTATATATATATATATGTATGTATGTATACTGTATTTAAAGATGTGATGGCCACTAGAATAGTTTGAACTGCTCTGCAAATCAACTGAAAGGTGAAAACCAAGCACTTAGGCCGCCTCAGAAAAAGTCCTGCAGATAATATCATCTGACCCTGACTGACCCTGACTGAAAACACACCCCAGGACCAATGTTAACAAGGAGAGTGAGGCCAGCATGGACCTCCGAGAAACATAACCTCATGCATTAACAATTAAATAACAGATTCCAACGGGACTGCACACCTCCTACACCTCCCACACAACAGACAGAAGGGAAAAAGATTAACATAATATGGCTAAATGAAATACTATGCATGCTTTTCAAGGCAGAATGACTTGTTGCCCTTCCTTGTATAGGATAAAAAAGGTCAAATACATTTAAGGTGGTGAATTTGACTGAAATACCGGTATTGCATATTAGTATCTTTAGTATTAATTAGTACCTTTTATACTGCTAGTAGGTGTAGCCTATACCATTGCATGATTTATGGGAAACAGAAATTAATGTCAATTCCATTATGTGATGCATGGGAATATAATTGTCTTAATGTTGGTTGGAAATAGTATACAGCTGTAATCAGACTAAATAATACAGTGGCCGAACGGTTTACGGAGCGGTCTTGATATCGGAAGGTCGCTAGTTCGTATCCCCGGACCGGCACGTTAAAATTACCACCGCTGAAGTGCCCTTTGAGCAAGGCATTGAACCCCTACCATGAAATGTTCTACGTATGAGCAGGGCCTGGCTGTAAACAAGTTCTTGAGCTTAGTCCAGTTACCCTGGCTAAACATATACCTTTCCTTTCCTTTCTTTTATGTGTTACTGTTACTTCAATTCAAGTCACACAAATGGATATAATTATTACTTAACTTTGATAAGTTCACTCTACTTTGTGTAGGCCTACAGTAAACTGTAGTGTGTAGTCAACCCCAACACAAGTGCCCTCAGCTCAAGATCCCTATAGTTTTGCCCCGATTTACGATAGTTTGACATAGTTCAGGGTTCTCTTATGGTTTTAGATTTGGGTTTAAGGTATTTGTTTTTATATAAAGCTGCAATAGTACTATTAAATGTATTGGTTTTTGCCTTAAGGCTATTCATATTTAGAAGAGTCAGGAGAGGTCCACACATGATGCAACCCCCTTATTCTTTTTCTAGTTTGGATCTTTGGCATCACCTGGGGGTATTATTTATTTCAATGCTTTATTATCCATATCCCTAGTATTATCCACACAGCGGAGAACACACTCGCTTTTGACAGCAGCACATGCAACACTTTATAAACTCATCATCATATTTTCACTCATGCACAAAACATGTGCCGGCGTGCATGTTGTAAATAGTCTTGGAATTGAAGAAGCAAAGCAGAGGAAATGTAATTATAATAAGACCATTTCACCGCGATAAATTGAGGGTTTAACCCATTCTGACCGGGCACCCATTTTGGTGTTAGCATCATGTTAATGCTTTAGCTATTGAAAAATAGCAGATCTACAAGCTCATAGCGCGCCACCGAGTGGCGCGCTACGAGCTTGTAGGTCTGCTATTTTTTTTAAATTCGAAGAACGACTGACATTTATAGAATCTGATCTCAGGTCAGAATGGGTTCATCAGACCAGTGTGTGTCCAGTGGAAACGTCGTATGAATCTGATCTCAGGTCAGAATGGGTTAAAAGAAACCTGACCCGTCTGAACTGAGTGGTACTGTACTGTACTGTACTGTACTGTACTGTACTGTACTGTACTGTACTGTACTGTACTGTACTGTACTGTACTGTACTGTACAAGCCCTCCTCCTGTCACGGGTCGTGACGTGTTATGTTTAACTTGTGTACCTTTTATTTTGTAGTATTGTTTTGTGCCCTCCTGTCTCTCACTGTAGTTCTGTACCTGCCTTGTCTAACCTGTATTGTGATTAGTCTTTGTTTTCCACCTGTGTCCTCTTAGTCCCCCAACCAATCACCTGTGTCCTCTTAGTCCCCCAGCCAATCACCTGTGTCCTCTTAGTCCCCCCCAGCCAATCCCTGTCTTGATTTTGAGTTTTGTTTCACCTGTGCCTAGTTAGTCTGTGTCTATTTATACTCCCCTGTTTGTTCAGTTCCCTTTGCTAGTTCCTCACTTAATGTCAGTAGTGTTCAGCTCCCTCATGTATCCATGATTTGCCTCCTAGTGTATTCCTGATTCATGTACTTCAAGTTCCTTGAAGTTGTGTCGGTCCTTGTGTTGGTTTTTTGGAATAAAACCCTTGCATTGAAGCTCATCTGCCTGCACCTATCTGTCTGCAATTGGGTCCTAATTGCTCCTGCCCTTGCACTGTGACACCTCCCTGGTGCGTGCGTGCGTGCGCGTGGCTGCGCAACAGTGACACTTGGTGGTCAACAAACGCTATTTCATACCCATATACCCAGCCAGGCATAAGGACACACATTGCTGTCTATAGGAGTGGCCAGCAGGCCCAGCACCACTCGAAAAAAACAACCACACATACAGCAGCTCTACAAGTCGCTGCCTGTTTAGTTCGTCGTCTCATGTGGTCATTTGCTTAAAACCACAAATCAGTCCATCAATTAAGCCTGTCGGGTTTCACTATTCCAAATGAAATATGTATGGCGTGCCAGATGTTCGCATAGCACATCTCCTCCTCCCCTTTGTTATCCCATTCTGAACGGGAACCCATTTTGGTGTTATAGCATCATGTTATGCTTTAGCTATTGAAAAATAGCAGATCTACAAGCTCGTAGCGCGCCACCGAGTGGCACGCTACGAGCTTGTAGGTCTGCTATTTTTGAAAAATCGAAGAACGACTGACATTTTTTAGAATCTGATCTCAGGTCAGAATGGGTTAATCAGACCAGTGTGTGTCCAGTGGAAACCTCGTATGAATCTGATCTCAGGTCAGAATGGGTTATTGGATTGTGTGCCTGCCTGCCTGCCTGCCTGTGGATGGGTGGGTGCATGGGTGCGTGCCTGTGTGTGTGGGTGCGTACCGTACGTGCGCTATAGAGTGATCTGGCAGGTATTCATAGGGCCCATATGTACTGTCAACACCCGGGGGGCAACGAACACTTCATCACTGCATTGAGTACGTGGGAGAGAGATTAGGGGGCAAGAATACAACACCATCTGGCCCGGGATGTCAGAATGCAACTGAGTGATGGAGAATCTAAATCCAGAGGCCTTTGGGGGGGGGGAGCAACAGCAACACAACGCTCTTATTAACCCATTCTGACCGGGCACCCATTTTGGTGTTGGCATCATGTTATGCTTTAGCTATTGAAAAACAGCAGATCTACAAGCTCATAGCGCGCCACCGAGTGGCGCGCTACGAGCTTGTAGGTCTGCTATTTTTGAAGAATTCGAAGAACGACTGACATTTTTAGAATCTGATCTCAGGTCAGAATGGGTTAATCAGACCAGTGTGTGTCCCGTGGAAACCTCGTATGAATCTGATCTCAGGTCAGAATGGGTTAACAACAGAGCTAATCACATGCTGAAAGAAACTTGAGCATTCCATACTCGTCGTCGTGTGTAAATCAACCATATGTTTCTTTTTTAAATCAGTGGATATATAATGGCCTGGGAGGATCGAGGCCTGTGGAGGTTTTCCACCGGCCTTTGTACACAAACAAGTACTCAGATTAATCAGGAGAAATAATATGCATATTATTGTCTTTATATTAGTAAGAAATATGGGAGGTAATGATAAACCCTCTCTCTCTCTCTCTCTTTCTCTCTCTCTCTGCATGCTTGACAATATCAGAGATTTGCGCTGACTACAGGGATCCATATGGGGTGTTAAAAAATAAATATAAAGTGTCAACAGGTGTGGAATCTGTTTAAAAATAGAAATGTGTATATATAGTGCATGGAAGATGCTGTGTGTATTGGTCCTGCCTTGCATGTGGTTGTTTGCCTGTGTGTGTGGTGTGTGTGTGTGTGTGTGTGTGTGTGTGTGTATGTGTGTGTGTGTGTGTGTGTGTGTGTGTGTGTGTGTGTGTGTGTGTGTGTATATGCACACTGTCTTATCTGAGGATGTGTGTCTAACAGGCAGAGAGGCAACAGGCCGCTCATAGTGCCCATATATATAGTGACCATAAGCCTGGTCGCCTCGTGGTGGAATAACCTGTCTCTCCAAGCCTGCTGGTCCATGCAGGGCCTTGACTATATGTAGCAGCTGAAGCAGTCAAGCATTTTCGGGGTGTCTGCAGGGTCTTTAACCCATTCTGACCTGAGATCAGATTCATACGAGGTTTCCACTGGACACACACTGGTCTGATTAACCCATTCTGACCTGAGATCAGATTCTTAAAAAATGTCAGTCGTTCTTCGATTTTTCAAAAATAGCAGACCTACAAGCTCGTAGCGCGCCACTCGGTGGCGCGCTATGAGCTTGTAGATCTGCTATTTTTCAATAGCTAAAGCATAACATGATGCTATAACACCAAAATGGGTTCCCGTTCAAAATGGGTTAATAATCTGCAGCACTTCACGGTTGGTTGAGGGCAGTGCGGCTCCCAATGCCAAGTGATGCATACGATCAGGATGCTCTTATACTGTTACCTGGAGGAGAGAGATCTGGTGCACTGCATGCATAGCACAGCAAAGCAGCAATATTTACGATCAGGGATGCTCTTACTGTAACCTGGAGGAGAGAGATCTGGTGCATGCATATAGCACAGCAAAGCAGCAATATTTCAGTATGAGGTTCAAGTGATGCATACGATCAGGGTGCTCTTACTGTAACCTGGAGGGAGAGATCTGGTGCATGCATATAGCACAGCAAAGCAGCAATATTTATATTTCAGTATGAGGTTCAGGTGCTATGAAACACCTTCAGCATATTATTGTGTCAAAGGCAAAACCAAACACATTTCAATGAGATTTCAAACTAGGGGAAGAAATGACATGAGATCAGTGTCTTTTTTTGTGTGTGACAGCCGAGCACACATATCCATATCCACTGCCCATCCAATGGAGCATGCATAAGCCATCTTTTCCAGAGCTTTATATTAAGGCATTTTGGTCGGGATACCCCTTTTGGTGTTTTAAGCATTATGTTGTGCTTTATATAGCTATTGAAAAATAGCAGATCTACAAGCTCATAGCGCGCCACCGAGTGGCGCGCTATGAGCTTGTAGGTCTGCTCTTTTTGAAAAGTCGTGACAATGTGCCTCAAATCTTTATTATATTTTAACTCAAATCTTTGCTTCTGGGGAGGGGGGGGGGTCCCTGGAACAACATATTTTCAGATGGAGGTCTGAAAATATATATGGAAATAGGGATGGAGGTACAGTAAGCGATTACATATAATTTTTGGGGTCCTTGACATGAAATATTGAGCACCTGCACTGATACAGAAACATGAGGTATTTCAGAAAACTGTCAGGATTTAGATGGAAGACATTTTTTTTCCAGGCCTAAACGGGTTAACACTGTCTCAGCGCTAATTCCCAGATAACTAATTCCCAGCCTTACCGTCGTAATATTCCTAATGAGCCCCTAAGCCCCCGAGATCCCCTCGTTCTGCTGTGTTCCGCGCTCCCTTTGATCCTGACGATTCGTTTCCCAGCATCCTCTGGGGGGGGTCCATGCATAGTGATACCTGAACCGCATGGCGCTAATACCGGAGAATATTCATCCAGGAGCCTCCGCTCTCAGTCTGTCCTCCATCATAACCCATTTTGGACTGAAAAAAGGCTTCTAAATCCTATTTTTTCCCCCTGGAAAAACCCATGTTTCTATGTGTCAGTTGGTGCTCAAACTTTTTCATGTCGAGGACCCCCAGAATTATCTCTTATTAGGCCACGGAACCCCCATCTCAAAATATGTAGTTCCAGGGACCCCCCCCCCCCCCCCCCCCCCCCTCAGAAGCCAATATTTTAGTTAAAAATATTTGCTATGAAACATATATTCAAAGATTTGTGCCACATCTTCACGACTTTTCAAAAATAGCAGACACCTACAAGCTCGTAGCGCGCCACTCGGTGGCGCGCTATGAGCTTGTAGATCTGCTATTTTTTCAATAGCTAAAGTACAACAGAATGCTTAAAAACACCAAAAGGTGGTTCCCGCCCAAAATGGGATAACAGAGAAAAGTCAAACATAGTTTCACAATATTTCAAGGGGAATCAGATATGGCGAGTCGGTGACCTCGGCTAACTGATTGAAATCGATGACATCGATGCTTTTCTGTAAAGTCCTAATAAGGGCATTAGTGGTCAGCAACAAAAGGAAATAGGAGGTAACTATAAATCAAACAATTTCCCCTGGCGCAAAGTTGTTTCCGAATGTGAAAATGAGTGCTAGATTGGGACAGGTTGGGAGGGAGGGAGGGGGAGCACCGAACGGTAGCGGTGGCCGAACGGTTTGCGGAGCGGTCTTGATATCAGAAGGTCGCTATAGTTCGTATCCCCGGACCGGCACGTTAAAATTACCACCGCTGAAGTGCCCTTGAGCAAGGCATTGAACCCCTACCATGAAATGTTCTATGAGCAGGGCCTGGCTGTAAACAAGTTATTGAGCTTAGTCCAGTTACCCTGCAGGGTAAACATAGTACCTTTCCTTCCCTTTCCTTTTACCCATTTTGTTTCAGAACAGAATAGTTTTACATGCATGATGTCTTCATGTTACTTGAAAACACGGCCTCAACAGCAATGTTGATGTGCAACCAAAATTCTACAGATGTGTAGTGTTTGCCAAGCCGTGGTGAACGGAGTAGGTTATGACCCGTTTCCACATTGTGTAGTGTTTGCCAAGCCGTGGTGAAGGCTATGACCCGTTTCGACAGACATTGCACCCACATAATGTTGAGAGAAACAAAACATTATATTAACCATGATTAACTGCATGATAAGGTATAGATATTACAATGACATGATGATATACAGTAGTAACATGAAGGAGGGCCAAACAGAGGAAGAGATGGTAAATAATAGAATAGTTAGTCCTACTCTACACGAACACAACGGGGAGGGAGATCTTTGTTTGCTATAGCGTTGATGAATGGGAGTAATTAGGATGGAGTCTTTCTCACTGACAGGTGGACCAACCTGCTATAAGGCCCAAAAGCATTGGCAGCACTTGTGGGGGCAAAATTCAGCTGCCTGAGTTATGTATAATGATTGATGAGCAGGTGCTATCATGTTTTAGAGCAGACAGCTCTCACCCCCTATACCGGGAATATGAATTCCTGCCATCCGGGCCAATGGCTAAAGACCCCAAACCGGTACAAATTTTCTACCTCCATCCGAGCCGTCAACAAGGGAAGCAGGAGGAGGTAGATGAAGTTACACTCGGTGCACTTTAGCCCTGGAGCTTTTATTATCTGCTGTAAACGAAGTGCCCAGTTTGGGGACATATGAATAAACTTGTGACATGTGACGTGGTGTCTCCCCAGCCTGGTCCAGGGGGTGGAGGATCGCACAGCAGCAGAAGACCGTCGTCCCTGCTCTCCGAGGCGCTGCTACCGGTACCACCAGAGTCCGACTCGGACTGTGATGATGATGAAGAAGGGTCCAAGAAGCAAACTCCACACAGAGAGCCTTCTGAGGGTGCTGCACAGAACGGTGAGTCCACTTTACTCGGTCCAACTGTAAAAAAAGCTGATAATTAACTGGCTACTTTCTCCTGATTGACTGAAATATTGTCACCTAGTGACAGTGTACCTGAAAATGTCACAAGTTCAATAGCTAAATTGAGCTGTGTGGGGAGTATTCATTGGCATTGTCATCTACTCCAATTCCCTCCTTTCTTATTTTGTTATGGCATCGTCAATTTCATAAACGGATTCACAGGGATGTTACGTCATTAGACCCTTATTGCTGCTCGTGTTTGATACAATAATACAGTGAGCAGTAGATATACAAGATCAGAATCTGCAGTTAATTAGAGTTTAATTTATAAGATATTGCACTCTGACACCCCTTATATGACACGGGTATAGACAGAGCAGACAGATGCAGAAAAGATAAATACAGCTACTGTATCGGTAGAAAAATACAAATAAAATACTAATGATGAAGACAAAAAAGGGGGTCAGCAACCCACTGGGAAAGATTCAAGACTTTATTGCCATGTCAACAGAGTTGATTGGAATTTGTTTCAGTGCACTAAAAACATACATACGATACATACGCATATTCACATCACATAATCAGACAGGACACGATACAAAAAGTACAGACATCAAAACGTTACAATCCATGTTGAATAAATAAATAGCAAATGCATCACAGTTCATCGTTTTAACAAAGCAGCTTCACGCTGTAAAGTGCGAGTGAAAAGAGGGTCAGCATTCAGTACCAGACACCAGGTTGTACTGCCTGGAACAAAAGTACTCTCCTGGAACTGTGCACTGGACTACAGTAAAATACTATAGACATGTATTGACATAGACTTGGACATCAGAGCCTGTGTGTGTGTGTGCATCTGTCCTTTGCATTATCTGGAGAACTGTCCAAGCGTTGGGGTTATAGTGTTCTGTAACCCATGGCTGTACCGCAACCGCAACTAAAGATCCTATAGCTCCACTAATGTGAAAGTGCAATGTGTGCCAAACATGTAGGGGCTGTGGGCTCAACAAGGTCTGTTTGAGCCGAGGAACGCTATATGAATATGGTATTACAGTATATATAATATATGATGTCCACTGTCCAGAGTCCTTCTTACTAAGCATACAGTGTTTAACCCATTTTGCGCCGGAACCCATGTTGGTGTTAGCATTATGTTATGCTTTAGCTATTGAAAAATAGCTGATCTACAAGCTCATAGCGCGCCACCGAGTGGCGCGCTACGAGCTTGTAGGTCTGCTATTTTTGAAAAATCGAAGAGCAACTGGCATAGAAGACATTTTTTTAGAATCTGATCTCAGGTCAGAATGGAAAACTGCCAGGATGTAGAAGACATTTTTAGAATCTGATCTCAGGTCAGAATGGGTTAATGATGCCCGTAACCTTCAAAATCAAACCTATCAACAATCTAGCCCAAATAAGAACACCGGACACTGCTTTGCACTGGGAGGAGGAGGAGTAGTGCTTTATATGGATCTTTACCACGTGGCTATATAGAAAGACAATCTTTCTGTGCATGTACAGTAAGTACAGTACACAGCCCCTAATTGTATATGATTGGTCATTATATCATTCTAGCACGTTGAGTGCTATGTTTGGTTCTTTCTGAAACAGTTTTGTAATTAAAAGTATAGGCTCTCTATGAACAACAGCTGTGCTGGGTATTATTCTGCTTGTCATGCTTTAATATCAACGTGTTTGCTCTACTGAGCCGTGCAGCTCGGTCTCTCTCTCTTTGCTGCTCTTTGTGTTAATTGCGAATTCAGTGAGCACTTACTATGAGACCTAGCAGATCATGTCTGTCCGTGTGTCCGTGTGTCTGTCCCGCTATCCAAATATGGAGTGTGTTGCATCAGCAATCACTCAGCTCCATACATGGGCACAAAAGGGGCCAGGTCCACTCAGCTCCATATATGGGCACAAAAGGGGCCAGTGATTTGTTTGTTGTGGACCTGGCCCCTTTTGTGCCCATATATGGAGCTGAGTGCGTTCGCGCGTCTTACTCGTAATCTAGCCGGGGACAGTGGGACCACGACCACGGAGTCAGATCCCATGCATTATAGCCTGTGGCGGAAATGTGGAAAAAGTAAAATAGAAGCAGAAGAAGAAGAAACGAGTAAGACGCGTGAACGCGGGAAGCGAACGCAGATTGTAAATTGCAATAACAATTAGAATAAATTACGAATTAGTGAGAACTGTGTAGTACTGTGAAATGGAGCTGAGTGCATGGACCTGGCCCCTTTTGTGCCCATATATGGAGCTGAGTGGACCTGGCCCCTTTTGTGCCCATATATGGAGCTGAGTGATTGCTGATGCAACACACTCCATATTTGGATAGCGGGACAGACAGACAGACACACAGACACACAGACAGACAGACACACAGACAGACATGATCTGCTAGGTCTCATAGTAAGTGCTCACTGCATTCGCAAAACCAGCTTCCTTGCTCCCTGCATATGGCAACGGGGAATATGCCTCAACGGGGAATAGTGTGCAAGTGGGAAAACGTTACTGACGAGACAAAATGATCGAGAACGAAAGAACGGACCAATTAACCCATTCTGAACGGGAACCCATTTTGGTGTTATAGCATCATGTTATGCTTTAGCTTTTGAAAAATAGCAGATCTACAAGCTCATAGCGCGCCACCGAGTGGCGCGCTACGAGCTTGTAGGTCTGCTATTTTTTTTTAAATCGAAGAACGACTGACATTTTTTAGAATCTGATCTCAGGTCAGAATGGGGTTAATCAGACCAGTGTGTTGCCCAGTGGAAACCTCGTATGAATCTGATCTCAGGTCAGAATGGGTTAAACATTTTGAAAATAAGAGTATGCTGGTAGTTGTACAACATTTATTTGACAGACGGGGTTTGAAATGAAGGATGGATGGACTCAGCGATGCCTGAACTCCTGGGCAGTCTCAGGGCTCCAAACACAAAAAGCCCGAACTCCGTCTTTTTAACTTGGATATTGGAATGACCAACGGTGCTTCTTAGCCCGAGGATCAAGGCTATACGTGTTTGCTCATAGGGGTACAGTAGTTCTGGAATGTACGGTATGTCCGAGCAAGACCAGACCTGGCCTTGAATATGATGAGTAAAAATGTTTAAATCGATTCTATCCTCACACAGCCAGCATATAAGGATGTTGATAGAATAAATTACATTTTTTTGGAGCCAGTTAAAAGCTTAACCTGCAGCAGCATCCTGTATTGAACATGGTGGAGAAACTTTTCTGAATTAATAACTTAACTTAAAGTAGAGATTGACAGGAGGAAAAAAAATAGCAGTGTTTTTCAGGTGATAAAACGAAGAATGGATAACCTTCTTTACATGCAGAGATGGGCAGTATTTGAAATACATGTATTTGAAATACGTATTTGAAATACTTTTTTTGTATTTTGTAATTTGTATTTCGCTGGGATGGAAGATGTATTTTGTATTTTGTATTTAGATAAATTTTTTGACCCAGTATTTGTATTTTGTATCAAAATACATTTTCAATGTATTTTGCCCAATTACATGTTGATCTACATTGAGTTTAGGATCAAATATGAAGCCCAGGTTTGTAGCATACAGGCATGCGGTTAGTGTTTTGCGAAGGCTTTTACGTAGAGCTCCATATATGGGGATAACCTATAGTCCCATATAGTGGAGATAACATTGATATCCAGCTTAATGTAGAAACCCCAGAGATGGATGTACACACAGTGGTGATATCATCGTGACACTAGACTTGCACTCATCATAAAAGGCAGATCCCAGCCTCTAACCCATTCTGAACGGGAACCCGTTTTGGCATCATGTTATGCTTTAGCTATTGAAAAATAGCAGATCTACAAGCTCATAGCGCGCCACCGAGTGGCGCGCTATGAGCTTGTAGGTCTGCTATTTTTGAAAAATCGAAGAACGACTGACATTTTTAGAATCTGATCTCAGGTCAGAATGGGTTAATCAGACCAGTGTGTGTCCAGTGGAAACCTCGTATGAATCTGATCTCAGGTCAGAATGGGCTAAACATCAGATACCGAAGCAACGCACACGGTATCTCCAACCATCCCAAATCCTCAGAATCTACAGCAGCGCTCAAGCAAGACACAGGATCCGATCCGATCCGATCCGATACGACATACGAACCAAGGTGTCTGGCTTTACAACCCAGATACCCTGCATAAGCTTCTATTACCTTTTGGCACGAGTCGTCTAGATGAGACAGAATAATATCTGGCTATTAATGGCTAAGCAACTCGTGGAGCGTTGAAGTAGAGGTTTCTATACATCCCGGTTAAGTTTGTATCGACCACCACTGTAGCGGGTACTCCTAACTAATTAACCAGCACTGGTTCGAGCTATATTTAATAGTTAGTATGTTTAAACTAGGCATTGGTTGAGGAGGCTGTTGGCGCAGGCAGTTAATGCTCCTTTTGAGTCACATAAAGCACCAGTTGTTGTTGTTAACAAACAACTCTGTATTAAACAATTTAGACACCATCCATTCCAACCACAGGATTTCTGCTGAAATAGCCCAAATCCTGCCAAACATTATTATTCACCATCCGCACAGACCCTCAGGGTTATCACATTTCCATCCAAAGGTTATAAGGCAGTGTTGTTGCGAATGCAGTGAGCACTTACTATGAGACCTAGCAGATCATGTCTGTCTGTGTGTGTGTGTGTGTGTGTGTGTGTGTGTGTGTGTGTGTGTGTGTGTCCCCTTTGTGCCCATATATGGAGCTGAGTGATTTGTTTGTGATTGATGCAACACACTCCATATTTGGACGTATAGCTGCTTTGGGGACTCCTTATATGGTTATGGCTAAGTTAAAAACTTAACTTAAAAATAACTTAACTTAAAAAAAAAAAAACTTAAAAATAAATCTTAAAAAAACCCAAATATGTACGAGCTGCGTTCGCTTCCCGCGTTTGCGCGTCTTACTGGTTTTCGTCGACAAGCCTAAAACTATGACGGAAAATGTTCGTCGACTACCTTTTTTCACTGACAAAAACGACATAAAAACGACGTAAAAACTAAGGCATGAAGACTAAACCTGTTGTCACGGAAACTGTCGGTGGCGTGACAACAGGCCACGACGTCACGTCACCCTATAAAGAGTCAGTCAGTCAGAAGAAGAAGAATATCAATAACATAACATACTACAAGTAAATATATCATACAGTAAGTATCCTATATAGCGAGTAAGTATAATAAAAAGGAGGTACCCTAACTAAGATACTGAGCTCAAGCTATCCAACTCCCTCCCCCCTCCCCCCCAACGCCTAAGGCAAGATACAGATCCTAAGACCTCCTCAAGGAGTCTCTTACTCAGCCCCACTGACAGCTCCCTGCTAATGCAGGAAATAAATATACCGTCCATTTTGTCAACAAACAAAAACTAGACTAAAATGTTATGAAGGGACTAGAAGTGGACAAGAGATCCAGTATAAGTCATTTTACAATTGGTTGCATGCTGAAAATAGCAGATCTACAAGCTCATGACGCATCGCGCTGCGATGTGTTGTGAGCTTGTAGATCGGCGATTTTCAGCATGTGTAAAAACACAGGATTGATATAGGCCTGCCAAAATATTTTTTTAGTCGACTAAATCAACTGTAGATTTAGTCGACCAAAAATTGGACTAACACTGAAGCATTCCAGGTGACTAAAATGTGACTGAAACTAACTAAAAAACTATTCAACAGAGTATTTCTAAAATAGAAATTTGCTGCCAAAAGCAGCACTGTTTAAGGCCAAGGTTCCACCCTTTGATTTTCTACTGTATTTCTAGTCTACTGTGTCACCCATATTAGAGGCTATAAGCTTCTTGAGATTGATTTGCTTGGGACTATAGAGTTGTGTGTATTACTGCCTGATATGTCAAGGTACTACTCAGGACTTTGACTTGCATGGGATTTATATTTAGTTCAAATAGTATTTCAAATTAATCTTGAAATTGCTTCTAGCATATTCCTGATGATTTTGTTGATTTAACTATATATAGGTCCATTAGAATGTTCACACACAAGCAAGCACGCACGCACGCACGCACACACACACACACACACACACACACACACACACACACACACACACACACACACACACAGGCACACACACACAGACACACACACACACACGGAGAGAGAGAGACCCTTGAGGAGTGTTATACCTCCCATAAACCTCCATACAAATGTAGTTAAATACCAAAAGGACACAGCTGGCCCATGAGCCCCATAATGCTCCTGTTCCGTTTCCTCCTCCGTAATAGGCCGAGGGGATTCATTCCATCTACGGGCAGTAGCAGCGCTGGGACTCTGGGATCAGTATAGTGTTGCTGTGGGGAGGGAGGTGTGTTTGTCTAGATGCTGATCTGGGAACAGTATAGTGATGCTGTGGGGAGGGAGGTGTGTTTGTCTAGATGCTGGGGCTGAGCTGATCTGGGAACAGTATAGTGATGCTGTGGGGAGGGAGGTGTGTTTGTCTAGATGCTGGGGCTGAGCTGATCTGGGAACAGTATAGTGATGCTGTGGGGAGAGAGGTGTGTTTGTCTAGATGCTGTGAGGCTGAGCTGAGAATGCTCTGTTTTTCTCTGTCTTGCAGTATTATACTAGCCTCTCTCTCTCTCTGTACTCTCTCAGGCCTCTCTCGCTCATACCATCCGTCCCCCATCACTAACGAAGTCCCTCTGCCAGCTCTCACCTCAGGCGTCCCCGAGTAATTATCCCATTCTGGCCGGGAACCCCTTCAGCATTATGTTATGCTTTATAGCTATTGAAAAATAGCAGATCTACAAGCTCGTAGCGCGCCACCGAGTGGCGCGCTACGAGCTTGTAGGTCTGCTATTTTTGAAAAAATCGAAGATCGACTGACATGGAAACATAGCTTTTTCAGAAAACTGTCAGGATGTATAGAAGACGTTTTTTATAGAATCTGATCTCGGGTCAGAATGGGTTATTCCCCGATGCCACAAAGCGGTGAGATGGGTGTCCGTTACCCGCAGAGTGCCTGGCTCTAAAAAAAAAACAACTGTTGGGCCATTATCCAATTCTGACCTGAGATCAGATTCTAAAAATGTCTTCTCTACATCCTGACAGTTTCCTGAAAAAGCTATGTTTCTATGTCAGTCGCTCTTCGACTTTTCAAAAATAGCAGACCTACAAGCTCGTAGCGCGCCACTCGGTGGCGCGCTACGAGCTTGTAGATCTGCTGTTTTTCAATAGCTAAAGCATAACATAATGCCAACAACACCAAAAAGGGGTTCCCGCACGAAATGGATTATTTGTCAATCAAACCTCAGGGCCAAAACAAAACGCTGTCTGGTCCGGGCTGGCTCCTAGCCCATTCTGACCTGAGATCAGATTCATACGAGGTTTCCGCTGGACTACACACTGGTCTGATGAACCCATTCTGACCTGAGATCAGATTAAAAAAAATGTCAGTCGTTCTTCGATTTTTCAAAAATAGCAGACCTACAAGCTCGTATCGCGCCACTCGGTGGCGCGATATGAGCTTGTAGATCTGCTATTTTTCAATAGGTAAAGCATAACATGATGCTGAACACCAAAATGGGTGCCCGGTCAGAATGGGCTAGTTATCATCATTGAAAACTGTCAGGGCCAAAGAGCATTTTTATCGATTCCCTTATTTATGTATTTCTATCACCCTCATGGATCTTATTTTCTCTCATCTCTTTCACAGTGCCTGTCCTGAGCCTTGCCTATAAAATAAGAATGACTCCCTTACCATGGATGTCAGTGCGGGTTACAAAGTATGTTTCAATGTGGTTGGTGTAACAGCATTGGGGGCATTTGAATTACACTCTTATCTGGCTCATGTTATTATAAGGTAAAATACCTCTTTTGTGTCTGCCATAATCATACTATACTGTAGGTCCCTATATATCGAATATTTTTCTGATAACATTAACATTTTTATAAAGGACAGTTACTTAAATACATGGCACAATAAACACCTTGTTTTAAGGTTGCATGTTGCTTTTTGAGGGGCGCTATAGCCCCTCCAATGTAAAGCTATGATGTAGATTTTAAGTTTGAGAAAATAAATGGAGAATTGACGTCATATTATGTGTCTGAGCAAATCGGCTATTTTTGTCCTACACCAAGATTAAAATCCCTTTGACAATGAATGGAGAGAACAGCTAGTACACAGACAACAGCTGTTTTAGCTATAGAGAACAACTAGTTTGAGTATAGATAGTTCTGCTAAGGATCTGTAATATTATAACGAACCATTTATGAAGCAGTAATGTATATACCTTCAAAACAAGCGCTTATTGCATCCAGTTCACATCTTGGGTGCCTGCACATATGCACACATGGCATCAACGCATGGTGTTGTGTGCAGGCGCCCTACACTCTGTCTTTGTACTATGGATTGTACTATGTTTTTGTATGGACGTGGTGTTGGGTGCCTGCACATATGCACACATGGCATCAACGCATGGTGTTGTGTGCAGGCGCCCTACACTCTGTCTTTCGTTTTCTTTTCTTTTATCCCCCTGTTCCCCTCACTGTATATATACTTTTTTTCCCTTTTCGCTTCCTATATGATGAATTCCTGTTCTGTTCTTTAACTACATAGAAGTGTCTATTTGTTTGTCTCTAAATGTTTTGATGAATTGAACAATGTGGACCCTGTTGTAAACAAGTGTAAGGCTTAATTGGGTCGTCCACTCACAGTTAACAGTCTTTGTATTGAGTTTGTGCTTGAAATGTACTGTAATTCTGCAAACTGTTAATAAAGATTTCAATCAATCAATCAATCTGATTCTGAGCACATGGCAATAGCATAGGCCTATAGAGTGAATCTGCCATGTTACATTTGTTTATAATTTCAGGCTCGGAGGTCATGCACATCAAATGACATGCATGTTTTGTTGTTGATATACAGTTAGTCTCTCTGGTTTCTGTTTGCATTTTGACAATCTGGTTCTGTAGGCTATCCTATATACAGTACATGTTTATAAACATTTTGTGAAGAAAGGTTCACACTCAGAAGCATATACAATTCACCTCATTTAATCTGTCACAGCATGTTTTAGAAGGCTTCTGAGTGCAAACCTTTCTTCACGTAAAATCTGTCTGTTCTCACTCTTCAAATAACGGCTTCAATCCACGGCTAACATTCTCTGAGACCTTAAGCTCTGTGTAAACATCTAACCAACTGCTTGGCTAGATGGATGTGTGTTGAATTAGTCAATGTCCTCTGAGAAGGAAATAGCAAAAAACACGTTTTAACCCATTTTGTGCGGGAACCCCCTGTTGGTGTTAGCATTATGTTATGCTTTAGCTATTGAAAAAACAGCAGATCTACAAGCTCATAGCCGAAGATAGCAGACCTACAAGCTCATAGCGCGCCACTCGGTGGCGCGCTATGAGCTTGTAGGTCTGCTATCTTTGAAAAATCGAAAACTGTCAAGATGTTTGTAGAATCGTGCCCAGGTCAAAATAGGTTAAATATTTTAATCTACTGCAACATTTCAGGCCTTAATTGTTATTCTGCACAGGAACAAATTTGAAAATAGAAGTCTACGCTCGGATCCATCAGGACGTGAGCTATTTTTTCTCGGTCCCCTCTGGGATCTTTTCTGTTACATGATACCAGAGACAGACATACAGCGATGTCAGAGAATCTTCCCTTATTGGATTGAATGTGTCAGTCTAGGAATCCCATTGACTACTGCATGCAGCCGAGCTCCACCTCTCCAAACAACTACAGTATAGAGCGCCGCAAAACCCTCCCACCTTTCAGAAAAACGAGTGGCCCAGGAAATGAAAACCCAATGCATTCTCCCATAGGCACTTCTTTTTTTAATTTATTTAAAGACGGTTACGCCGCGGACAAAGCCAACTCGGATCGTGACAAATCATGACAATGAACACAATGTTTTGGGCCGATCAAATCATTAGAAAGAAGAAAAGAAAGTCAGGAGACAACACTATTTGTTTTGTTTTTCGTCTTATAAATTATTTGATCGGCCCAAAATATTGTGTTCATTGTCATGATTTGTCACGATCCGAGTTGGCTTTGTCCGCGGCGTAACCGTCTTTAAATAAATTAAATAAGAAGTGCCGATGGGAGAATGCATTGTGTTTTCATGGGGAGGGAGGGGGAGAGAGAGAGGGGGAGAGGGGGAGAGGGAGAGAGGGAGAGAGGGAGAGAGGGGGAGAGAGAGCAGGTCAACATTGTAACTCGTGGAGATAGAAGAGCAAAATTGCCAACAGATGTTTAATAGTTGGAACACACAGCATATTCCACACAATCAAAGCGGGGTCCCGGCCGCGACTACAGCGCTTTTTTACACACCAGAAACATCAAAGGAACGCTCAGTAGCTGATGTGGCAGGACTCCAGGGGAAGGTGTGCATAATATTATTACATTAGCATCCAGTGATGCTATACTGTACCAAAGGAGCCATGTTTCTGTTAACCCATTTTGGGCGAAGGGGAACCCCTTTTGGTGTTAGCATTATGTTATGCTTTAGCTATTGAAAAAAAAAGCAGATCTACAAGCTCATAGCGCGCCACCGAGTGGCGCGCTACGAGCTTGTAGGTCTGCTATTTTTTTTTGAAAAATCGTGAAAATGTGCCTCAAATCTTTTTAAATATGTATTCTTTCAGAGTTTCAGTTTTAAACTCAAATCTTGGAACTATACATATTTTCAGATGGGGGGGGGGGGGGTCGGCGGCATATTACATATCATTTTTGGGGGTTCTTAATTGACATGAAATATTGAGAACCACTGATACAGAAACATGAGGTTTTTCGACGTCAGGCCTAAATGGGTTAATATGGTCAGTTTCTATATACTGCTCCATATGTGCTCCACTGTGGAAACGACGCCTTTCTTGATAAGTACAGTAACTGTTCATGACATTTCAGCTTCTTTAACCCATTCTGACCTGAGATCAGATTCATACGAGGTTTCCACTGGGACACACACTGGTCTGATTAACCCATTCTGACCCGAGATCAGATTCTAAAAATGTCAGTCGCTCTTCGATTTTTCAAAAATAGCAGACCTACAAGCTCGTAGCGCACCACTCGGTGGCGCGCTACGAGCTTGTAGGTCTGCTATTTTTCAATAGCTAAAGCATGACATGATGCTAACACCAAAACGGGTTCCCGGTCAGAATGGGTTAATCTTATGATGTGCATGTCTACGCCTACCTATATCACGTCCCTTATGGTGAGGGATGTTCAACGTATTGCATGTAATGAGGAGGAAAGCATGGCTGGGGGAATACATGTTCAGTTGAAACGATACGATACAGCATTTATCACAATCCTATATACTGTACATGCTGAGGTAGGTAGAACGTGAGCAACAGACAGTCATAATGACAATTGAAATGTCAAGTTAAATGTCACCTGTGGACTTGACATGTGTGACATTTATTACAATTCAAGTTGCAGATGTTCTGGGTGCTCGCAGTACGTTGTTCAGACTAGTCATTGGTTCCGACAAACGACAACCCACCTCATCTGCTAACCATATAACCATAACCGCAAGCACGGGAGCAGACGCTAGTCCGCATGTCGGACTAATGCCTTAAGGGTCATACATAGTCTGGATTTTCGGTGGTGAGGTGACCACCGAACTACAACATGACGTCACTGAGGTGACCACCGAACTACAACATGACGTCACTGAGGTGACCACCGAACTATACAACATGACGTCACTGAGCCGCGGTGAAGACCAAACCACCGCTCCAGCCCTTCTTGGTCTCGGTCACCTCACCACCGAAAAACCAGACTATGAATAGGCCTTTAGTCTGAATTACATGCCGTCCCTGTTGCGGTGAGGTACTGCACCTGCCCACCACCACCACGGAGTCTGGGGTTTGAATCCATCGCCAGTGCATCCTGATTTAATCAGAATACACAAAATGGTCTCATCACAGTTTTAAAGGTATAAAACAGTGGGTGAAAATAGTTGTTGTTGCATGGATCCCATTGTGTCATATTGATGACGTCCTCCTGGGTTATGGCTCCAGCATGACTGAGATGTATAGCTGGGCCCAGACTGAGCCACAGAGAGATTTATAAACACTGTATTTCTGGTGTGAAATGTAGTGTTTACAAAAAAAAATTGCTGCACCCGTGCTAGATTTGCTGCACTGCGCATGGTGGTACTCACGTTTGGCAGGTCTGGGCTGGTGGCACACCTGTCAGTGTGGAAGTTTGAACTGGAGGAGTACCTCCTACTCTCTGTGTTGAACTGGAGGAGTACATCCTACTCTCTGTGTTGCATCGTTTATTTCTAGTCTCTGGCTGTAAAACAATACAATCACTGTTTTTCTGAGCTTTCTCACTGACTGACTCCCAGGTGAGGATGTGTTTCTACGCAGCATCGAGCATTAATTACGCATACTACTATACAGGTATATCATGGCCATATACTGTACATTATAATGCAGATACAGTAGCGGCAGGTGTTGTGCATGATTAGACATAATTTGCGTCACCACCAGCGTCTCTAGACTCCCTATTAAAAGCTAATCTTATATATTAAATGTAAATGGAGTCTAATCAGCCACCATGTTATCCTTTATACAATAAAACCATTAATTTGCACCTGATCTCTCCTTCTATTCAAATAGGGTGTAAGTGGTTCATTCATTGTGTAGTTTGTATACGTTTGGGTTTAGTTGTTTAGTTTCTACGGGCCTATAATACAGAAGTGTTCAAGGTTCTGAAAGGTCTGTATTAATGTCCCAGAAGGGCAATTAGGTTTACAGTAAGAGTAGTGGTTTAAAACAGGGGTCTGCAACCTTTTTGAAACAAAGTGCCATGTTTTTAGTTTCTGGATAGTCAGTGTGTCACTTTAATGACACCACACCACAACTCCAACATATTTTGATTGTCCACGAATATAACCTTTTCCCTTGTTAAATATTAATAAATATATATATAAATAAGAAAGGCTATACATTCAGAAAAAGTGCTAGGATATAACGTAGCGCGTACGAGAGCATCCTGATTCCTGACTTCACTGCCCGGTACGGTACGGTTAACTGACCTCAATACCAAGGGGTCCTGTGGACAGCGGAACACATCAGTGGAAGTGACCTTCCCTCCATCCGTGACCTTAGACGATGAACGCTGTGTCAGGAATAAGGATCTTGAAAGATTGCAGCTATTCTCCCACAACAACAGAATGTTTCAGAAGTTGCCCCACATGGAAAATGGCTTCACGTACTGCCACAAAGCCGCAAACCGCAGTACAGAGACTTCAGAAGAGCTTTTTCTCCCCGCTGGAGAGTCAAACACCTGAATGAGCTAACGAGATTAAAGCTTAAGAAATGCTAATACTCACACACACACACACACACACAGCCCTCGGGGGCCGAGAAGCCCCCCGTCCCCCCCATGGGCCCATGCCAAAAATCAATGACACAGGTCACCTTAACCGCATTCAACACGCTTTGCAAAATGAAATTGACACAGGTCTATTTTTACAGCATTCAACACATGCTTGGCTGACAAAATATTTGTGGTTATAGGTATAGAATCACTTTTTCTCTTTTCGCTGCTGTCTGCTTTTGACATGCTATTACAGCGCGTGTGTGTGTGTGTGTGTGTGTGTGTGTGTGTGTGTGTGTGTGTGTGTGTGTGTGTGTGTGTGTGTGTGTGTGTGTGTGTGTAGATAGTATAGGGTTTGTGTGTGCCTCGACGGAGCGGGCGGTAGAGTGTTTGCTATCTGCTCGCTGGTTGTGGTTGGCTGCATGGTCTGGGCCAAATTCGTGCGAAAATGACCGGGCCGAATTTCCAGCCCTGCGATAGGCTATGCATTTACACCACATTATACAGTCTCAATAGATGTAAAGTGTTCATTCAGATTTGGGCTTGTTCATTTAGGCTAACTGACTGAAAGCCGCTGTTGCCTGTGTGTGTAGTTTGAAGTGTGCGTGCGTGCGTGAGAGAGATGAAAAAGCAAGCAAATGAGAGAAAGTGAGAGAAGGAAAATTACATTACGAAGACAGTTTCATAACTTTAGAATGTTGACAACAACTGAGTGGTTTATATAACTTTAGCATGCTCTACTTATTTTAGAAAAACAGCCTTTATGTTGCTCTGTGATGGGAAATCCCTCAGTCAGTCAGCCTTCAGTTCATTTTGTGTCAGTATTTTGTGAAATAAATGAGTAAGCTTATATTGTTGTAAAAATGTATAGAATTCTCCGAAAGCTGGCCCTGGACCTGTTGTGTAACACATTATACTGATTCTGCAATGCCAGCATTGCTTTGTTTGGTCCCTTGTGGTGTTTCAAACATTATGTTATAATTTAGCTATTGAAAAATAGCAGATATACAAGCTCATAGCGCGAGTGGCGCACTATACGAGCTTGTATAGGTCTGCTATTTTTGACGTTTTTAACTCAAATCTTTGCTTCTTGGGGGGGGGGGGGGGTCCCTGGAACAACATATTTTCAGATGGGGGTCGGCGACCAAATACATATAATTTTGGGGATCCTTGACATGAAAAAGGTTGAGAACCACTGATTCACAGAAACATGAGGTTTTTTCAGAAAACTGTCAGGATTTAGAAGGCATTTGATTGTAGAGTCGTTCCCAGATCAAAATCGGTTAAGAAAAAGAGAAGCTGGCATTAACCCATTTTGCGCGGGAACCCATTTTGGTGTTAGCATCATGTTATGCTTTAGCTATTGAAAAATAGCAGATCTACAAGCTCATAGCGCGCCACCGAGTGGCGCGCTACGAGCTTGTAGGTCTGCTATTTTTGAAAAATCGAAGAACGACTGACATTTTTTAGAATCTGATCTCAGGTCAGAACGGGTTAATCAGACCAGTGTGTGTCCAGTGGAAACCTCGTATGAATCTGATCTCAGGTCAGAATGGGTTAATGGCAGCAATTTGCCCTCACGCCAATATTGCACCATCTCTGTGTAAAAGTGGCCTATGATTGCAGCCATGCACTCTCCTTGATCAAGATAATATTTTTGAACGTGTCTGTTATCTGTATGCAGCTGTCACTCCGTCTCCAAGACCAATTTCTTACCACCTGGGGTAGTACAGACCCCAGTCGGGGGGGTAGTACCACCCCAGTCGGGGGGGGGGGTAGTACCACCCCAGTCGGGGGGGTAGTACCACCCCAGTCGGGGGGGTAGTACCACCCCAGTCGGGGGGGTAGTACCGACCAGTCGGGGGGGTAGTACAGACCCCAGTCGGGGGGGGTAGTACCACCCCAGTCGGGGGGGTAGTACCGACCCCAGGTTTATAAACCAAAATGTTTATAAACAAATACCAAAGTGTTTATAAACAAATACCAAAGTGTTTATAAACAAATCCCAAATGTTTGTAAACAAATCCCAAATGTTTGTAAACAAATCTCAAATGTTTGTAAACAAACACTGAAATGTTTGTAAACAAACCCCAGTCGGGGGGGGTAGTACCACCCCAGTCGGGGGGGTAGTACCGACCCCAGTCGGGGGGGGTAGTACCGACCCCAGTCGGGGGGGTAGTACCGACCCCAGTCGGGGGGGTAGTACCACCCCAGTCGGGGGGGTAGTACCACCCCAGTCGGGGGGGTAGTACCGACCCCAGTCGGGGGGGTAGTACCGACCAGTCGGGGGGGTAGTACCGACCCCAGTCGGGGGGGTAGTACCGACCCCAGTCGGGGGGGTAGTACCACCCCAGTCGGGGGGGTAGTACCGACCAGTCGGGGGGGTAGTACCACCCCAGTCGGGGGGGTAGTACCGACCCAGTCGGGGGGGTAGTACCGACCCAGTCGGGGGGGTAGTACCACAAACTGAAATGTTTGTAAACAAACCCTGCAATGTTTTGTAAACGCATCCTTGAACATTGGTGGTAATAACGCGTCCAGGACATGCCTCAGACTTCTCCTCAGGAGACTTAGGTCAGATCTGAAGCCATTTTATTTGGTGTTAGGAACCCGTTGTGACAGCATGCCCTTGCTGACGTCCACGATACCCCATCTGAAGATATTTAAGGCCCTATTTTGAAACAAAAACATTTTTGAATAGTTCAACTATAGCCGATTTACAAGCTCACGTGTGGATGTAGATCAGCCCCCTCAAGGAACCATGAGGGTCCCTGGATCACACCTTTGAGAGCCACTGCTTTAAATAAATACATAACTAATATAGAGCATATTTGATCAAATTTAGGAGCCAAACTCTTTTGACAAATGAATTTAATTCAAACAGAACCGCGCACGCACGACACATGCACATCCACGACATGCATGTGCACGCGCACATGCACGCGCGCATGTGTCCTCTTTTTGGTAATTCAGAATATGGTATGCCTAGGCTAGTAGACCTACGTAATGTCCTGTCAGAATCAGTTGAGAAACAAAATAATCCAATTTTGTCCAACCTGAGAGGAATTCTTTATTTCATTTTACTGGACTATATACAGTATGAGATATGATGCATTTATAGATAGATGACAGCCGCTCGGAGCACCATGCAGTGCAAATTGTTGAAAACAAGAAGCAAAATAATCTACATATTTACACATAATACCTGAGATAAGATATGACATAAAGGTGCGCGAGCAAAAAGAAAGTGCAAAATGTGCATGCGTGTCAACCACATTATGGTAGACTTGGCACTGTCCATATACTGTAACTACCGTTTTCATATAGCTTAACCCATTCTGACCTGAGATCAGATTCATACGAGGTTTCCACTGGACACACACTGGTCTGATTAACCCATTCTGACCTGAGATCAGATTCTAAAAAAATGTCAGTCGTTCTTCGATTTTTCAAAAAATAGCAGACCTACAAGCTCGTAGCGCGCCACTCGGTGGCGCGCTACGAGCTTGTAGATCTGCTATTTTTCAATAGCTAAAGCATAACATGATGCCGACACCAAAATGGGTTCCCGTTCAGAATGGGTTAACAGTTGTTTATGCTGACAGACACAACTGCGAGGATTCTCCGACTAATCAGTACAGTCACACGCTTTACATACAGTATGTCACTGGTTTGGTTCCTTTGGCAGCAAAAGAACCTTGGTGGAGACGTGGAGTGGAGTGCAGTACATAATGTGGCCAAAAGTGGCATCCTTTTCTTTTCTCCCTCGAGCCCTCTTTGAATGCAAATGCAGGCAGTGTGGTGCGCTGCAATTAACCCATTCTGACCTGAGATCAGATTCATACGAGGTTTCCACTGGACACACACACTGGTCTGATTAACCCATTCTGACCTGAGATCAGATTCTAAAAAAATGTCAGTCGTTCTTCGATTTTTCAAAAAATAGCAGACCTACAAGCTCGTAGCGCGCCACTCGGTGGCGCGCTACGAGCTTGTAGATCTGCTATTTTTCAATAGCTAAAGCATAACATGATGCCGACACCAAAATGGGTTCCCGTTCAGAATGGGTTAACAGTTGTTTATATGCTGACAGACACAACTGCGAGGATTCTCCGACTAATCAGTACAGTCACACGCTTTACATACATGTCACTGGTTTGGTTCCTTTGGCAGCAAAAGAACCTTGGTGGAGACGTGAAGTGCAGTACATAATGTGGCCAGAAGTGGCGTCCTTTCCTCCCTCGAGCCCTCTTTGAATGCAAATGCAGGCAGTGTGGTGCGCTGCAAATTAATGGTAAAAATGGAAATGCGGTGCTACTGTATGTAAAAGCAAGCAAATGAGAGAAAGTGTGAGAGAAGGAAAATTACATTACGAAGACAGTTTCATATAACTTTAGAATGTTGACAACAACTGAGTGGTTTGTATAACTTTAGCATGCTCTACTTATTTTGGAAAAACAGCCTTTATGTTGCTCTGTGATGGAAAATCCCCTCAGTCAGTCAGTCAGCCTTCAGTCCATTTTGTGTCAGTATTTTGTGAAATAAATGAGTAAGCTATATATAGTTGTAAAAATGTATAGAGTTTTCCGAAAGCTGGCCCTGGAACCTGTTGTGTAATTAACACATTCCTGATTCTACGCTATATGTACAAACTTTCACAAACTTGACATTGTACGATTGCTGCTATTTGTTTTACACTGTAAAACAAACCTCCCAACCTAGCTGACGCACCCCACCACATCATCAGGTCTCTTGCTCGGTGGCGGAGGCGTTGCCATGCGTAGTAGAGCCAGTTTCACCAATCTTTCTCCGTTTGGGTCGGTCCAGTGCTATAGGGGCTCAGCTTCAGTCTGGGTCCGTTTGGGTCGGTCCAGTGCTATAGGGGCTCAGCTTCAGTCTGGGTCCGTTTGGGTCGGTCCAGTGCTATAGGGGCTCAGCTTCAGTCTGGGTCCGTTTGGGTCGGTCCAGTGCTATAGGGGCTCAGCTTCAGTCTGGGTCCGTTTGGGTCGGTCCAGTGCTATAGGGGCTCAGCTTCAGTCAGGTTTGGGTCGGTCCAGTGCTATAGGGCTCAGCTTCAGTCAGCGACAACAAGCCCAGTTGGTGTATAAGTCTCTGGTGACGGGTGCGGGGAGCTCCACGTCCACGTGGGTGTTTCAGACAGCAGATTTTGGATCAAAGTGGAGGATAGTGTGAGTGGGGTCGGTGTTCAGGGGGGGGTCTTTTGGCATGGCCATACCAGCGCAGGGTGAGTGGGGGGTGTTCAGGGGGGGGAGTCTTTTGGCGTGGCCATACCAGCGCAGCGTGAGTGGGGTGTTCATCAGGGGGGAGTCTTTTGGAACATGGCCATACCAGCGCATCCGTCGCTGTGCTGCCAGTTGGGACGCGGGGGGCGCTGTTGGGTGCCTTCCCTCAGTGTGGTGTTGGAGACCCTGTCTTGCCACATGGAAATATAAATTGCATAAGCTATATAGAGATATATATTTCCTATTTATCCACATATATGAACCTGAATATGGCATATATACTTGCCATATATTGGCATAATATGTTAATATATTTAAAATAAAACCATAGCACCACCATTAGCCTTTATCTTGTCGCGCGCACCCCCTTAGAAGGTGCACCGTGCACGCGCACCACAAGGGTTGCCACGCACCACAGTTTGGGAACCGCACTGTAAAATGTACAGAGTAGGAGATGTGAGTGTCTTGTGTCTGCTCTTGTATGACTCTCATGCTCAATGCATGAGAGTTGGCAGGTCTGTGATCCAGTGAGCGATTCTCAGCAGAGACGCATCAGAGAGTGCATGTGACAGTCCACCCATGGATCCATTAGTCTATTGATGTTTAACCCATTCTGAACGGGAACCCATGTTGGTGTCGGCATCATGTTATGCTTTAGCTATTGAAAAATGGCAGATCTAAAAGCTCATAGCGCGCCACCGAGTGGCGCGCTACGAGCTTGTAGGTCTGCTATTTTTTGAAAAAGCGAAAAGCGACTGACATTTTTAGAATCTGATCTCAGGTCAGAATGGGTTAATCAGACCAGTGTGTGTCCAGTGGAAACCGCGTATGAATCTGATCTCAGGTCAGAATGGGTTAAACCGACAGGATGTGGTGGATGCTCCATCTCATGGCTTCTAATGCATCTCTCAATTCCACTAATACGCTGCACTGCTCCTCCCAAAGTGGCCCTCGGAAACGACCAGGGTTTAAACACGTACTGTTCATTTGATCCGAGGGCTGAGGAGGAGGAGGGAGGGTTTGAGCGAAAAGTATACGTATATATGCAGCCATTTTTTTCTCTGGCCCTTATAGGCAAACGAGGAGGCATTTGGAGGCAGTAAAGAGTCTTTTGGTTTAGTTGTAGGCCTACAACTAGTCAGGAACACAATCCTAGCTCGATAGATACTTTATTTGTCCTTTCTGAATTTTAGTTTTGTGCACAGCAGCAGTCATCAGGATATACATAAAACATATGGAAACAAACAGATCACACCGTACATATAGACAATACAGAAACAATGCCAACAGAAGGTCCATACCAGTCATAGTTTATGCAGTCACAAGGAACTGAGACGGGCCTTCTTTGCTTGTTCATAAGTCCTATATTATTATAGAACTGAGACGGGCCTGCTTGTTCATAAGTCCTATATTATAGAACTGAGACGGGCCTGCTTGTTCATAAGTCCTATATTATAGAACTGAGACGGGCCTGCGTGTTCATAAGTCCTATACTTATGGGAACCAACGATCTTGAGGCCGTATAGCCTGCCCTGCACACACCTGGCCAATATAATGCAAACGATGGCGAACTTGCAGTGCGGGCGATGCTCAGGGTTTAGCCCTTGTTGTGGAACCCCACCAGGTGTGTGTGTGTGTGTGTGTGTGTGTGTGTGTGTGTGTGTGTGTGTGTGTGTGATGTGTGTATCCTACATGCACAACTTTCAAGTGAGTCATATCCTCTCGCGGCTCGCCTGCCAAAAACAATACTAAAGAAAAGCAGGTCAGGGGGAAGCTGGGGAGTCCAGTGATGCTGTGTGTAGATTATTACAATATAATTAAAACTCCAATGGTGTTAAATGTAGCATACTACAGTCAAGAAGGAGAATGAGAGTCTGTGGTGTTCTGATACACAACATCTGCCTATGGTCTATAATAGGGAGTAGCACTTGAGCAATTATTATTTTTCTAACATCAAAAGAAAAGCAATTAATAGAACGATAGAGTGAGCTTATAGCCTAGGCAACCATATGTTTTTTTTCTTTTGGAATATAGTCTATATGTGGTTTGAAGGTAAGCTCTGGGTCGAGCCACACTCCAAGATATTTAAATGAGTCGACTTTCTCAAGATGAGAGCCATTTGAAAAGTGTATAATGCTTAATCCAAGAGCTGCTTGCTTGCTTGACTGTGACGTGTGTGTGCCAAACGTCACACTGCAGGACTTCCTCTCATTCAACAGCAGGTTGTTACTGTGGAGACAGTTCTGAACCCGGTTACAGTCAGATTGTAAAAGGATGATTGATGCGTCATATCAGAACCAGAAGAATATAATAACAGTGTCATCAGCACCATAGAGCTGAACTTGACTGTGTACGCAAATGTCCGGTAAATCATTAATGAAAAAGGAGTGGACCCATAAGGTGGAACCTTGCGGGACTCCTTTCTCAATTATTGAATAATCGGATTGGGTATATACCTTGTGAGACAACACACTGGCACCTATTATGGAGATAAGCAGTAAACCAGAGGGTGGGTGGATGGGGCTGTGTGTGTGTGTGTGTGTGTGTGTGTGTGTGTGTGTGTGTGCGCGTGTGTGTGTGTGTGCGTGTGTGCACGTGCGAGCGCACGCTTTCCACAAAATAATAGCAAATGCTCGATAGTGGTCTCGATAAGGACCCGGCTCGATAACGATAAGCCTGCTCCATAAGGTGATCATTATCAATGCAAATGAACGAGCTCCACATCCCTACGATTGGTGACATATATATATATTTTTGGGGGAGAAAATGTCTCTTACAGATTCCCCCCCCCCCCCGATGCATAAGGCATAATTTCTCTCTGTCGCTGAAACTGAAGGTCATGTTGGTCACATGGTGTATCACTGGTCTGACCTCATTCGCTGCTCCCAGCTCAACTTGAGCCTCCAAAGCAATATAACCTCCTTTGGCACAGTCTGATCTCCATCATGCTCCAGGTATGTTAAGATGGGAGGGTGTGCCCTTGTCCTTGTAGGATGCAGTGAGGCGCCAACCCAGTGCACTCTTTTCTGGCTCAGGTTTGCACTTTTTTCCCCTCTTCTTTTAAGACGACCGGCTGTTACAATATTAAACCTCTCAGCTTTAACCCATTTAGGCCTGATGTCGAAATTAAAAAATTGCCTTTTTGTCTTTTTTGTCTTTTTTCCTGAGAAACCTCATGTTTCTATATGAGTGGTTCTCAATATTTCATGACAAGAAGTTAAGAACCCCAAAAAAGATATGTATTTGGCCACCGACCCCCATCTGAAAATATGTCATTCCAGGGACACCCCCAGAAGCAAAGATTTTAGTTCAAAACGTTCGCTCTGAAAGAATAATATATTCAAGGAATGCGGCACATTTTCACGATTTTTTCAAAAAATAGCAGACCTACAAGCTCGTAGCGCGCCACTCGGTGGCGCGCTATCAGCTTGTAGATCTGCTGTTTTTCAATAGCTAAAGCATAACATGATGCTTGAAACACCAACAGGGGTTCCCGCCCAGAATGGGTTAATTCCATCGCTGTATGAGTGCGCCATAGCTATCCTAACTTGGCAGAGTCTTGTCGTCGTCTGACCTTGTTTTCTCAGACTGACTGTGTGTGCCACACTTCCGCTTGGCCTGCTCTGCTGAAGGCCATGTCTGCACTTGGCCCCCTCGAGTCAGGGTTTCAGACACACAGTGTGTGTGTGTGTGTGTGTGTGTGTGTGTGTGTGTGTGTGTGTGTGTGTGTGTGTGTGTGTGTGTGTCCTTCATGGGAATATACAGATAAGACATGAGGGCCGGATTATCCATGCCTATGATTAAGACAACTAAGGCTTTCAAAATATTGGTCCTATTTTATTGCGAAAGCAGTGAGCACTTACTATGAGACCTAGCAGATCATGTCTGTGTGTCCGTGTGTGTGTCCCCCCTTTGTGCCCATATATGGAGCTGAGTGATTTGTTTGTCATTGATGCAACACACTCCATATTTGGACGTATAGCTGCTTTGGGGACTCCTTATATGGTTATGGCTAAGTCATGGTGAATTGTTATTGCAATTTACAATCTGTGTTCGCTTCCCGCGTTTGCGTGTCTTACTCGTATATTATACATTATTTACTTTTTTACTTTTATTGCCCATAGGCTATTATGGAGTTCCTCATCTCGACCGTAGGTCACAGATTACTATGAAAACCTGCAAATATCTGCATATATGGAGCCGGCCAGCAACTCTATACATCTGACCTCAAACCGTTAGATCTTCATATATGGAGCTGACCTGTTCTGACAATCCATATGTTGACCCGTCCTTCCTCTTCCATGTCTCCCTTTTGACTGATACCTGTAACCTCTCCGTTCAAACTCTAGACGGGCCCGGCCCAAAGGTATTAGCGCAGCCGCGCCCGGCAGCAGCCGGGAAAACTATAGAGTTCTCAACAGGCCTGGAAATGAAGGCCCGGCCCGGCCCGACCCGACCTTAGTATTGACCAGTAAGGTCCTTAATACTGGTCAATACTGTTGGTAGATTTGCTGATCAGCGTGACTTCCCTCTCAGTGCATTACAGCCTCGATCAGTTCATCAGTAAAAATGAAATTTAAGTCAGTTGGCTGGTGGTAACCTTCTTGAGATACGTGAACTGCATACGCAGATCAGAACGACTGACTCCATGCTGGGCTGTCAGAGGCATGAGCAGACAGTTCTCAAGATGAACTACAAACGCACATGTGCACACACACACACGCACGCACGCACACACACACACACACACACACGCACGCACGCACGCACGCACATACACTCTTTTTTGTCATCAGTTATTGTCAACAAAAACAGCAAGGGGTGCTTGCAGTGCAAATCATGAAGCAGTATGAGTAATGGACTGAAGTGTCCAAATTAATTATTTAATTGAACTCCGCAAAGACACAGAACATCTTTGGCCCATATATTGTAATAATAACATATTATATTAAACACGGCTGCACATTACAGAGCATTGTGCTCTGTGTATAATGTGCAGTAAGTTAAAACGTTTTGAATTAATTAATCATAATTGTCAACGTTTATGACCATGCCTCATCATAACTCCCCTCCCCTCCCCCCCCCCCCCCACCCCACACCCTTTTTACTGTTTTCATACAGTGCAAGGATTCCAATCTTATATGTACAGGTACATAAGACTTATTTTAGTTTGGCTTCCTTCAGACAATGCAGCAGCAGTAGTTGAGAACGCACTGAGCACTTACTATGAGACCTAGCAGATCTGTCTGTCTGTCTGTCTGTGTGTCCCGCTTTTGTACCCATATATGGAGCTGAGTGATTTGTTTGTGATTGATGCAACACATGTACTCCATATTTGGACGTATAGCTGCTTTGGGGATATGGTTATGGCTGAGTCATGGTGACATGAGTGTGATGGCGTGGTCCAACTTGTATTCCAGGCCATTTTGTCTACGTGGCCCTCACATCTCCTCTACGTTGCGTTCGCTTCCCGCGTTTGCGCGTCTTACTTGTATAATGTATGCAGCAGCAAGTACTGTACAACCCCCAGTTTCCTTTCTTTCTCCTTCACTTTATTTACGTCTCTAGTCCCCAACAAACCTTTGTCACATCAGCCACATTTCTGTCACACCATTGGCAGGTTTTGATATAGCTGATCTACAAGCTGCCGATTCTACACACTCGCAGTTTGTGTCTGTCTGTCTGTCTGTCTGTCTGTCTGTCCGGATAGTGTGTGTTCTGTTGTGTGGCATCTCTTATGCAAGAGAGGAACTATTATGTCTTAGGGATTCAACCCCCAACTTTCTCACACAATCTACGGATGTGCTGCATGGATCTCCTGCTCAGAGGAACGGCAGTGTTTATACCCAGGCTGTGAGGTGAGGTGGGTCAGACAGTCAGCGGGGGAAGGAGAGAGCTGGGACTCTCACTAGACTATATGAAGACGCATATAGCTCCCACACTGACTCCACTCCCAGGAATATCTCTAGCCAACGTGAACTCTTTATGCAATCAATTGGACGGACTCCGTCGGTGCCTGGTAGCGAAAATCAAGGATTATAACATTCATCAGCAGTTTACGGCATCACAGAGACCTTCTATCCTGCCTCCATCCACCACTCAGAGTGAATATGAACTAACTGGTGCTGTCTGAGTCTGAACACTTGAACTCTCTGCACTTTATATTTATTCACGGTTCATGTTGTTTTTTTTCACTGTCTTGTCCTGTTTCGCGCTTGTCCTAATGTTGTATAACTGCACTCTGCTGTCCACCGAACCAAATTCCTGTACATGTAAACGTACATGGCATGACAATAAAGGTTTCTGAGTCGGATTCTGATTCAATGTGAAAAGTGTGGATGTGCAGCACTGTAGCCTACACTGTACTCAAATACAACAATACGGGTGCTACACCAGAATGTTGCGTGCAGTAGGACTTAACTTAACTTATCTGCAAGAGTGCACAAAATAGCAGCCAATGAGACGACTAGCAGGACACTGCCGAAGATATCAGGAACTGCCAGCCAAGCAAAGTGGTGCTGTGGTAACCAACACATGGACAGGAGGACGTCCCACATTAAAGGAGAATTCCACACTAGAAGGTTTTCTTACCTTTATTTGTAGTTGTTACGTTACGTCCCCCACCAAAGAGGTCCAGGTGTTATTATTGGCTATTTGCCCTACTATAAGCCCTCAATGAATTGCATTGAATTGAATGGGGCTATGGGGTGTTGTGTTAATTCGCTTATTTTCATTGCTCAAAGATATATATATATATATATATTTGTATATATCCTCTCCTCATAATGTAAATAGTATCCCAAGCGGCACACTTTACTACTTATTTCGATGGAAATATTAGGGGAAATAGCCAATAATTCACTTTTGCACAAAATAACACCTGGACCTCTTTGTTGCGGACATAACAACTACAAATAAAGGTAAGAAAGCCTTCTAATATGGAATTCTCCTTTAACATATACGTGCATGTACGTATGTACAGTAGGCTACTCAAAGAAAGACGCAGCAGCGCAAAGCACCAACGAACTGCAGGCCAGATGTACAGTATGGAGAACCAGATGTACAGTACGGAGAACCAGATGTACAGTACGGAGAACCGGGATGATGGAGGGCTCGTCTGAGGACGACCTAGAGGGAGAGACCTCGCTGCCACTGGTCCCCAGGATCACTAACTGAGAACAGGATCACACCATCTGTAATACCGTTATGACCCCCCCACCCCCCCCATGGCACCACCTCAAATCCCCCCACCACCAGAATCTCTCAGGGTTCCAGCCCGGTCCACATCTACTGCAACCGCTATATCCGATTTATAAGATATTAATTATTTAAAGTAAGTATTATTTATTCAAACGAATGGATGCCATTTCAGGAAAAGTGACATTTCCCCTTTCTGGAAGTACACAGGAAAGAATTTAGTCTTTTCTAAGGAGCAGACAACAACAACTCTGATGTGCTGAGTGTTGAGTCAGAGGACCATAACTTTTTCCTCGTATGAAAACCCTGTGGTTTTGGAACAAATATCCAGTGTCATCTGCAGCTTTTTTCCGACAGAAACCTGACATTCTGGGTGAGCTTAAGTGCTGCTCTGTGTGCCTTTCTGGGTTTTGCATGCTCAATGACTCCTCGGGGCCCGAGCACTAAAAGCCATTAGCGCTCCCAGTGGCGTAAAAGTTGCATGAATTCCATAAATCTTTCAAGGCGGTTGGATTGAATTGGTGCTCACGATAAAGGGCTGTTTTTTTCTCTGGATGTTCATTCTACAGCCGAGCTGACTCGCTAACACTGTGGCTCCGTTTATTAAAGCAGAGAGTGAACATGAAAACATCATTCTCTGAGGGCTTGTTAACGCATTCTGGGCGGGAACCCCTTTTGGTGTTTTAACTAAGCATTTAATGTTATGCTTTAGCTATTAAAAAATAGCAGATCTACAAGCTCATAGCGCCCCATCGAGTGGCGCGCTACGAGCTTGTAGGTCTGCTATTTTTGAAAAATCGTGAAAATGTGGCACAAATCTTTGAATATATATATTCTTTGTTGTTCCCAGAAGCAAAGATTTGAGTTAAAAACGTTCGCTCTGAAAGAATATATATTCAATGATTTGCGCAACACATTTTCACGGGTTTTTCTAAAATAGCAGACCTACAAGCTCGTAGTGATGAGCTTGTAGATCTGCTATTTGTCAATGGCTAAAGTATAACATAATGACATAAAACACCAAAAGGGATTTCCGCCCAAAATGGGTTAATCCAAGACAGCAATGCTCCCTCAATGGATGTATCTTTAGCAAGTAGAGGAATGTATCCGATGTATCCACTGAAATATTTAACCCATTCTGACCTGAGATCAGATTCATACGAGGTTTTCACTGGACACACACTGGTCTGATTAACCCATTCTGACCTGAGATCAGATTCTAAAAATGTCAGTCGTTCTTCGAATTTTTCAAAAATAGCAGACCTACAAGCTCGTAGCGCGCCACTCGGTGGCGCGCTATGAGCTTGTAGATCTGCTATTTTTCAATAGCTAAAGCATAACATGATGCTAACACCAAAATGGGTTCCCGTTCAGAATGGGTTAGTCAACAGATCACGATTTGCATTTGGAACAAAGGCAGACAAATGTATTACTGGTACAATGCGGGCGGAGTGGTTTGATGCATAACAAAAGGACACTATGTTATTCAGTTGGACCAAAATGACAACGAACAACCACTCACACTAATACACTTTCCAAGCTGATGGAAGGATCGTTTGTCTTGTTGTATTCTAATAAGTCGCTGCTTTAGAATGAGTGACTAAGCACAGTAACAGCTATTTGGTTGGGGGAAGACATAATGGGCATGACGTAAAGCATTTAACTCTGTCTTTTGTCCAGTTCCCTAACAGGCCTGCAGTGCATTTTAGAGGTTAATACTTGGATTAGCGACTGACTGGGAGACAGCAGAGGGAAGGGAGGGGGAGAGAGGAGAATGTTTGTGCCAAACTGTGAAGGACAGTAGAGGGGCAGGCAAATGGGGGTGGGGTTTGTGTGTGTGTGTGTGTGTGTGTGTGTGTGTGTGTGTGTGTGTGACAGTGTGTGTGTGTGTGTGGGGTGAATCCAATCACCCAGCACAAGGGCGAGTTATCTGACCAAGGTGCCGAGAGTAGGGGCGTCTTCAGCCACTAATTGATAAGAGCGTTCTATCTTTAGTAAGCAGCAATGTTTGGCTCAGGACATCAAAACCTTGGCTCTGGCTAAAAGGCTTTTTGCGTCCGTCCGTCCGTCCGTCCGTCCGCCCGCCCCCTCCATCCTGAGCTGTTGAGGCAGGGCATAAGAGTCATGAGGCGTTCACCTTGCTGTAGTGGGCCACTCCTGTACTGTTCTGAGGCGTTCACCTTGCTGTAGTGGGCCACTCCTGTACTGTTCTGAGGCGTTCACCTTGCTGTAGTGCGCCACTCCTGTACTGTTCTGTCTGCATCTTTGGAGCTGTTTGTCCCTGATAGTTATAAAGTGTATTTTGATTGAAGAACGGAGCATGAAATGAAATCCTACATTCCAAAAGATAAAAGCTCAGAACAAAAAGCTACTTTTTCCAGATAAGATAAGATACAGATAAAGGCAATTACAACTAAGTACTGTATAGATACTGCAGTTTAAATTACATCCCATTGAACACAACACCATCAATAATTGACAAATTATACAAGAACACTATACCCTCATAGTGCTGGCGTAGTGTAGGACAAAGGAAAGTAGAAGAGAACAGGCAGGCAGACAGACAGACAGGCAGGCAGGCAGACAGACAGACAGACAGACAGGCAGGCAGGCAGGCAGGCAGACAGACAGACAGACAGACAGACAGACAGACAGACAGACAGACAATCTAATTGAGCTTTCTATAAGGTGACAGTTGAATGGTGATGATTTCCCAAGTTGGGCAAGAGTAAGACTGCTAAATAATAACAACATACTAAATTGAAATACTTCACATCATTCACAGATTCCCTTAGTTTATTGTATAGTTTAATATCTAAGAGTTCTGGCTGCATATCCATCTGTAGGTTTTCCAAAATGTATTTTGAAATTGAAAATCATGAAAACCCTCCAGCCATATAAAGTCCCCCCTCCCTCATGCTGATCTCTCCTGATTGTCCACTATTGTCTGAAGTGTTAAAAAATACATTTGACTCAATGCAATTTGGCCGAGGCCAACGGCTGCAGAGACAGGCTGATTTCTCCAGGGTCAGGCTATCGATTAGCCATAGCTATAGCTGCCACAGACAGAACCCATAGCCTACGACATGCAGTACGTTGTAAGATGACCTGAATTAGACTGTAAAGACCAAAGAGGATGCCCCAGGCGGATCAATTAGTGAATCCTAATCTACATTCATCACTAAGAAGACAAGTTAACACTGCATGGCAAACTTTCTTCTTGCTGAATTATACTGTCTCCCTTCAAAGTCTCTTCATTGGAAATATTTCTGCCTCCTGTGCGCCACGAAGTAAACCACATATTAATTAACCCATTCTGGGCGTGAACCCCTTTTGGTGTTAGCATTATGTTATGCTTTAGCTATTGGAAAAATAGCAGATCTACAAGCTCATAGCGCGCCACCGAGTGGCGCGCTACGAGCTTGTAGGTCTGCTATTTTTGAAGATTCGTGAAAAGTGACATGAAAGTGTTTGAGAACGACTGACATATAGAAAAACAGCTTTTTCAAGAAAACACTCAGGATTTAGAAGTCGCCAGGTCTAAATGGGTTAACGGAAACAAAACCAAATCAATACTACTAGTCCATACTGATCCCACGGATACTGGGTCGCAACTGGTCACGATGTCACCCTGACAACCAACCAACACCCAATACAATCACAGTAAAAACGTCCATCGGGGCTATGGGGGCCACGACCGTGACTACAAGATCCCATAGCCTCTGGGGACGACCACGACCACAGCATGTGACAAAAGTGCTAATAATCAGCTTAAATTTGGGGAAAGTCAAAGAATTGGCATCATCACTTCCTGCGTTGGTCGATGCCCTTGTGGCAAAGTTCATATTGATCGGTCAAACCCCACTGAGGAGAAAACATTGATGAGGACGGACTGTTAGAGTTTTGTTCTTTTAACCCATTCTGACCTGAGATCAGATTCATATACGAGGTTTCCACTGGACGCACACTGGTCTGATTAACCCATTCTGACCTGAGATCAGATTCTAAAAAATGTCAGTCGTTCTTCGATTTTTCAAAAAATAGCAGACCTACAAGCTCGTAGTGCGCCACTCGGTGGCGCGCTATGAGCTTGTAGATCTGCTATTTTCCAATAGCTAAAGCATAACGTGATGCTAACACCAAAAGGGGTTCCCGGCCAAAATGGGTTAATAGGATGACGTACTGTAATTTGGTGTATTCTCTACTGTAAATGGTGTATCGTTTCTCCAAAACACTCAGTGAATGATATTCTATACCGCCACTTAGGCCCGATTTAGACTGCAGTCACAACACGTCAAATCCGATTCAAATCAGATTTTTCCCTTCTTTCTCAAACCCGATATCTTTTGGCCCGACCGACCGTTCACACTATACCGTTTGCAAGTTAAGTGACCAGATCTGATTTTAACAACTCAACCCAAAGCCGACCCTGCGTCGACAGATCTGCTTTTCGTTTATCACTTAAAAATGTATTCGTTTTTGAACAATGACGGGAGACAGAAACATACAGTACAAACAAACAAAAAAATAAAATAAAATAAAACCGACAATGCGTTTCAAACCATTACATATTTCTAGTCATTTGCTGTTGTTTCTCATTCCCCCATCCATACCCATTTCATTTAATATTTATTTATTTCATTTCAGTTATGGTTTTACATGATTATATTCATTTTTACATATTCCATATCTGAAAAGAAAAGGAGCAGGAAGAAGATAAATCTTATTTATACCTGCCCCTATCATTACAAAAATAAATAAAATAAAACAACTAACCCAACCCTAACCCTCACCCTACCCTAAAAAAGACAACAACAAGACGAAATAACATAGAGCTCAACAAGAGAACAAACAAAAACCAAAACAACGCTGAGGGAACAAAATAACACTTATCTAACCTTCTAGTTCATATTTTATCCCATCCTCTGTTCAGTCTTACATGTGGACCATTTGTCCTCCATGTCTTCTTCCTGTAGCCTCAGACGGTGTGTCTGTTTCAACCATGAGACGTATCTCCTGAATCAGGTCCTCCCATTCATTGTCCCTGTGTTGGAGGTTCCATTCGTCCCCATCTTCTTGTGATAGCTTTCTTTCCTGCCGCCAATAAAACGTTTACCAGATCTCTATCCTCTCCTCGAATCTAATCTTACCCCCCATCAAGTTCCCTAGATACAAAACATCACACTTCATAGACGCCTCATATCCCAATATCTTTTGTATCGACGACAGATTGATTGATTGATTGATTGAAATCTTTATTAACAGTTTGCAGAATTACAGTACATTTCAAGCACAAACTCAATACAAAGACTGTTAACTGTGAGTGGACGACCCAATTAAGCCTTACACTTGTTTACAACAGGGTCCACATTGTTCAATTCATCAAAAGATCTGCTTTGGTTACCGTGGTAACCAACAACAATCTGACATTGCAGATAGGACCTCGTGTAGCCGTTCTCTATCATTCCGCAGGAAATGTTCTCATAAACAGATCTATTTTTTGAAAATTTGTGAAAATGTGGCGCAAATCTTTGAATATATATTATTTCAGAGCGAACGTTTTTATCTCAAATCTTTGCTTCTGAGGGGTTCCTGGAACAACATATTTTCAGATGGGGGGGTCGGTGGCCAAATACATATCATTTTTGGGGGTCCTTAATTGACATGAAATATGGAGCACCACTGATACAGAAACATGAGGTATTTCAGTCCGAAAACTGTCTGGATTTAGAAGATTTTCTTTTTTTAATTTTGACGTCGAATGGGTTAAAATAATAATATAATAATAACAAAAAGAAAGAAAGGAGATAAAAAAAAGCCCTGACTTGTCCTCAGTCATGAGGTTCTTAAGAAGAGGCAGGTTAACTCAGGTGAGATTGTGAATTGACGGAGGCAGCAGTTTGGAAAATAGGTTACTATACAGCTTCAGTCTGAGCTTTTACTGGCAGTGGAGCAGAAACGATGTGATGTCAGCAGTAGTCTCATCTGTACTCACGCTGCTCTCCGTGTATTGTTTGAAAATACAGCCCGTTACCATGTCGGCAGGTTCCTTTCATCTGCGGGTCTTATGTGCGTCAAATGGATTTGTATTGTCGATATATACCGGTAGTTTTTATATGTTGCTAAAGTTATGCCCCCTGCATTTTTGGGGTGAGCACACAAGATTTTGTTATTTGTCAAGAAAGGTGCCATGCAGTGTAGAAGCTATATGTGTAGAAGTACAGATCCATACACTACAACTGCACGCACGTACGCATGCACGTACACACGCACGCACGCGCGCACACACACGCACACACACACACACACACACACACACACACACACACACACACACACACACACACACACACACACACACACACACACACACACACACACACACACACACACACACACACACACACACACACACACACACACACACACAGGAGCACTAGCATTTGAATATTCCTCAAATATAGGGAACAAATATAAATTCCAATGTAAAAATAAATTAGATTAGATTTTTTTTGCATCAGAGCATATTGTTTTTTGCATCCCTGCTGTTTTACAACAAGTAATTTTCTATGGGGAAAACAATGTATAATATGTACTATAATATTAATAATAATAATTTGATGGAGGAATGTTAACAGCTTAGCCGTCAGCCCTGCTTTCCTGCATCCTGTTTTATTGAACTCAGTGAGTCTTTGACTTGTGTTGTGTTCGTCAAGCCAGCGCCAGTAGTGTAAACTTCCTAACAAACCCAGTAGCACTCACTCAGTCTGCTCAGTGCTCACAGCAGACACCAACAAACATTGATACTTGTGCGTGAAGCCAAGAGGAGCCTGCCAGCCTGGGAATCGAACTGGAAACCTTCCATTTCCCACACTGACTGCCACTTCAGCTTCTGAATCTCAACCGCTGCAGATATGACTTGCAACATACCGTACTTACTAGTATAAATATCCATAAATTATAGCTGCCTTGTTGTTGAGATACTTACTGTGAGTTGACCTGCAATGCAAATCAGTTTACTGTCATGTCTCTGAAAGCTGCCTTATCCTATATTATTGCACTGTGCTGTTCATCTTCCTATTCTGATTAATACTACACCTACAACATGCACGCACATACGCACGCACGCACGCACATAGATACATACATCCACACACACACACACACACACACACACACACACACACACACACACACACACGTACACCGCATGCATATCGAATGTTACAACACTCTATTTGAAGGTCAAAAGGAGTTTTAAGACCTCCCATCACCACAAATCATCGCAGTGTCCTTCTGAGGCTGGCCACAGCCGAGGGGGAATAAATTAGACCATGATCAGAAGTATAGTCAGGCTCATGTTTATAACATCAGATCCCAGATCAGAAGTAGTCAGGCTCATGTTTATAACATCAGATCCCAGTGTTTTATAAAATGTATTAGTTCATAACCCGCCACAATCGCTCAAATCCACGCAAACCCAAAACCCCAGATTTGATCCCAGAGTAATTTTACCTAATCCCAATCGTCGTTAAATGAATATTTGGCCTAGCCAGTTAACCCATTCTGAATGGGAACCCATTTTGGTGTTAGCATCATGTCATGCTTTAGCTATTGAAAAATAGCAGATCTACAAGCTCATAGCGCGCCACCGAGTGGCGCGCTACGAGCTTGTAGGTCTGCTATTTTTGAAAAATCGAAGAACGACTGACATTTTTAGAATCTGATCTCGGGTCAGAATGTGTTAATCAGACCAGTGTGTGTCCAGTGGAAACCTCGTGTGAATCTGATCTCAGGTCAGAATGGGTTAAACTGCTCATGCATGTGTATGAATGTACAGTATGCATGTACAGTATGTGGGAACATTACCCCCCCCCCCCCCCCCCACCCAAAAAAAAAAGAAAAAAGCAAAGAGGGAAAAAAAAAAAGAAAAAGAAAGAAACTTGACAGAAATTCACCGGGACAAATATGGCCATAATTTTCCACAGATGCTTGAATTAGTATTCCAAAGGGGATATCTTTCCAGTGACATGCAATACATCATAGTCTCCAGGAGGCAGTTCTGCTGCAGAGTTTGACGTGCAAATATGGCCGGAGAAATGTTTCTCTGTTTTACACATGGCTCTTTATCCTGAGAATGTCCTCTGAAGTTGCAAGATACACATACTGTGTGTCCCACACGTGTAGACAAACAACGACTGTACACACGTGCGTGTGTGTGTGTGTGTGTGTGTGTGTGTGTGTGTGTGTGTGTGTGTGTGTGTGTGTGTGTGTGTGTGTGTGTGTGTGTGTGTGTGTGTGTGTGTGTGTGTGTGTGTGTGTGTGTGTGTGTGTGTGCATGTTTGTGTGCATGCAAAAGCTGTGCATGTGCCTGGGTCTTCGTGGAGCACCATGCAGGCTGGAGAAGTTGAATACCCTTCGAGTAACCTTGCTGGTTTTATTGTGCATTTATAAGAGGATAATATAAATTATCATGATGGTTGTTGTTTCTTTTGCTTGCTTTACAAGGGAAATAATAATAATAATAATAATATATACGATTTATATAGCGCTTTTCTGGGTACCCAAAGTCGCTTTACAGAAAGAAGTACAGACATATTTATTAGAAAACTTTTTAAAAGGTTTAAAAAAAGACAATACTTTTTTTTTTTTAGAGCGTGGAAGCCGACTGAAATACACGGTGGAGCCCTATTAGAAACACTGTCTGGAATACACAGACCAGACATCAAAATGATATACAATTCACAATAATGAAAGGATGTCCATTTTGTCTTCATATGCCAATCAGCATATGGTTGAAATGATGATAAATATTCTCAGTGTGAGAGTGTGCATGCATGGAGACATAAACACAGTAGCACCCAGTGTAGTGTTGCTGTATATTTACAGGTGAAAATGGAAAATACACATATTATCATATTGATTGCCTTCTCCGCCAATGAGTAGAAGCTCTCCATCTTTATTTCATGAAGTGTGTTCAAACAAAAAGGGTTTTTTGGGGAGGAAGAGGGGGGTGTGTAATGACATCCATTGAGACAGACTCTTCCTCTATAGACGGAATACTTTTTCCACAGAAACCATAACAGAGGAGCTCTCTCCGTTATTCCATTTTGTGCTGGAACCCCTTTTGGTTTTAGCATTATATGCTATGCTTTAGCTATTGGAAAACAGCAGATCTACAAGCTCGTAGCGCGCCACCGAGTGGCGCGCTACGAGCTTGTAGGTCTGCTATTTTTTGAAAAATCGAAGAACGACTGACACATAGAAACATAGCTTTTTCAAGAAAACTGTCAGGATGTAGAAGACATTTTATTTTTAGAATCTGATCTCAGGTCAGAATGGAAAACTGTCAGGATGTAGAAGACATGTTTAGAATCTGATCTCAGGTCAGAATGGGTTATGGCATTCTTCAGCGTAAACACAGCACAAGGCCCAAGCCTCTCTGCTCAACAACAGCAGCGGCGGCGGCCCAAACCACTCATATATTCATGTATTCATGTGTTTATCAGAACTTGGCGGATTGCGTTGCCATCTCTCTCCTTATAACCCATTCTGACCTGAGATCAGATTCTATAACGCAACAGAAGAATGGTTGGTTCTTTAATTAACGCATTTTTGACCTGAGATCAGATTCTAAAAAAAAATGTCTTAAATCCTGACAGTTTAAAAAACATAGCAGACCTACAAGCTCATAGCGCGCCACTCGGTGGCGTGCTATGAGCTTGTAGATCTGCTATTTTTCAATAGCTAAAGCATAACGTATAATGCTTAACACCAAAAGGGGTTTCCGGCCCACAATGGGATAATGATGAGTGAATGCACTTCCATGGTGGCGATGGGAATAATCACAGATTCCATAAAAAGCTAGTTGTACATTTGTTTTGTTGAAGGAAAAAGAGCAGACGAGAGAGAGAGAGAGAGAGAGAATGAGCAAGCGTGCAGAGCGGCAGAGAGTGTTAAATGTAACAGCCTAGCATTTTATATATGCCTTACAAAGCAGGGAAAAGAATGATTGACTGAACTCGGCACACGCATGTCTCATTACAATTAGTGATGTAGCAAACGTGTTCCCATTTTCATGTGTTGTAGTCGATGCAGATTCACTCGTTTGTGATCGAGCCTCGCTGTGGCATTCCAATGCGCTATAGCTATTGGTCTTTGTCGTCTTTGTGTGCAGGTGTGAGAAATGAGGTCTTTAGAATAAATCACATTTTGCAGAAGAAGGCGATGTGATGCAGGTGGAGGGAAGGGAAGGGAAGGGAAGGGAGGGTTTGGACCTGGGAATGAAACTATGGAACATTAAGCCTCTGTCATCGAACAAATCATCAGATTGTTAAGCTCCATCATTGTATACTGTATTACAGATGTCTATCCTTCGTAGATCATTAAAGGGATTGTGACTTTTGTCATTATCTTTTTTCCCTCACTTCACACGGGTGTGATTTTTTTTTTTTTTTAGGTGAAACTGCTTCTTCATCAATTAAAATAACCTAATAGCAGGTGAACAAAATTCAACTACCGGCAATTTTTACATGTAACGGTTGTGGCAATACACAATATAACACAATTAAATTAATCATCTCATATAATATACAAAGAATACAAAATCTGCTGCAAGCCGCCAGTCAAATGAAGGTATATCAGAAAACGAAATCAGCAGGACACTTTAATTGGTATAATGGCACCTTGCCACCTTCTGGAAACCTGCTGTGACTACTACAGTTATATGCACACATGAGCCTTATATGGACAAATCCACAGAGATACCATTAAGCTGAGGTGTACCATTAACCTGCAGCTTGACACCTCAGTATTGATTGCCTACACCTGGCCTATAGGGCACCATGCACTCCATGGATTCGTCTATAGCCTAAATGTGTCTGAGACTGTCTGTACGTGTCTGACTGTGTGCATCTGGGCATGAAATGCACTCATCCACATCCAAATTTAGCTGGAAGCCAAGATGAACCTCTGCCCCTGAACGGCCTGTTATAGCGCCACCAGGAGGCCGCCTTTTGAAAATCACTCCAATTTTTTTATAATACTCCAAATTCTACATACATACACGTACGGTACAGTACACATAGGGACACACATAGCTGCGTAATGGAGCGGAAGCACCGCTCAAAAGAATATTGTTATATAAAATGTGTCATTTTATAGTAGCGTTAAGAGAGCGTCGAAAAAATAAATCGTCTTTTTACTATGAAATGTGTTAAAAATTAAAATGTGTGTGTGTGTGTAATCTGTGTGTGTGTATATATATATATATATATATATATATATAGAAGAAAGAGAAGGAAAAAAACAGTTGTTTTCCCATACGGTCATGCACGCTCGCGCACACACACACACACACACACACATGCACACGCACACGCACACACACGCACAAACACGCACACGCACATGCACACGCACACGCACACGCGCACACGCACATGCAGGAACCAAATTACAAATAGTTCCTTTAGAGGTTGGGGGACTGGGGGGAGGGTGGGTGGGGGCTTAATCTTACTCCAGGAGAAAAGCAATGGAATCCAACTGGGTGTTCTTCCATAGAGATGAAGAACAAAAACAAGCAGCTTGTTATACATGGATATATCACAAGCAATTTACAACAGATCTAATTTCATCTAATTACCCGAGACGGAAGGCCTCACATTCTGTCAGCGACACCACCAGCACGGTGTGCCCTGGAGGAGGTGGAGCTGACAGATGAAGGAGCGGTGAAGATGGGGGGGAAATCAAGGTGTCGCCATCCTGTGTGGCTGAGGATCATGGGGGCTGACAGTTAGCCCATTCTGACCTGAGATCAGATTCTAAAAAATGTCTTCTATACATCCTGACAGTTTTCCATTCTGACCTGAGATCAGATTCTATAAAATGTCTTCTACATCCTGACAGTTTTCTGAAAAAGCTATGTTTCTATGTCAGTCGTTCTTCGATTTTTCAAAAATAGCAGACCTACAAGCTCGTAGCGCGCCACTCGGTGGCGCGCTATGAGCTTGTAGATCTGCTGTTTTTCAATAGCTAAAGCATAGCATGATGCTATAACACCAAAAGGGGTTCCCGCACAGAATGGATTAGGGCTGCTCCACACTCACACAACTTGAAACAGTTGCCACAGGCGATATGCACCTCATCAGTCCACTGCTGGCTGTCCAAACCGCTCGCTCTGTCAGCCTATAGCTAAGATCAAGCACCATGCCAAATGCCTCAATTGTGAAAGAGCGAAACTTTGTCTCAAGTGTTTGAATTGATTAGTATGATCTAAGGATCCACACAAAACAATGCTCAATGCTTGAAATGAAAAACAAAATAAGAAAAACATGTCATTATGCAACTATACTGTGCTGTGAGCCAGGGTCTGGTATATATTTAGCTTGGCACTGTTGTTGGCAAATGATTTTAGATTTTTTTTTAGACCCTGGTAATGTCAGCTATCACAGTGCACATTTCCCCTCAAATAGGGCCCCTGAATGGGCACTAAATCTGTAAGAAATCACCTCCCCTACGGACGACCCATATCGCATTGTCTGCCAGGCTATTTAACCCATTCTGACCGGGCACCCATTTTGGTGTTGGCATCATGTTATGCTTTAGCTATTGAAAAATAGCAGATCTACAAGCTCATAGCGCGCCACCGAGTGGCGCGCTACGAGCTTGTAGGTCTGCTATTTTAGAAAAATCGAAGAACGACTGACATTTTTTTAGAATCTGATCTCAGGTCAGAATGTGTTAATCAGACCAAGTGTGTGTCCAGTGGAAACGTCGTATGAATCTGATCTCAGGTCAGAATGGGTTAATGAAAAAGCAGAGAGGGGGAACATTCCATACCCCTTGAGAAAAGGTGTGCACCCTCTCAGCTACTGTACCCAGAAGTGTAAGTGTAGATTCTGACATTTTCTGTCTGTCAAGCAAGCATACAAATTAATTTGAGGGTGGGGGGGAAAAAGATCCTGCTCATGATGTGTAACTTTGACTTGACGTTGAATGTAGTTCTACATTTCTGTGGCCGAGGGGATTTCAGGAACCAAAAGTAAGGAAACATCAGCCAGTATAAAATGTACGACATATACTATAACTGAACCTTTCCTTTCGGCTGCAGATATAAGCTGTCTATTCGGCGGACTTTGACACAGATTGGTTCAGCCTCTCCATGAAGTGGCAACTCAGCCTCTTTCTGTCAACGTAGATTCAATCCATCCAGTCAAGTTCATCGGGACTCAGAGAGTCAAGAGATCCACAGCTAAATTCTGATTCTGATGAAACCACTTGGAGCTACTTGAGTCAGCCAAAACATACACATCCTTATCCCATTCTGACCTGAGATCAGATTCATACGAGGTTTCCACTGGACACACACTGGTCTGATGAACCCATTCTGACCTGAGATCAGATTTAAAAAAATGTCAGTCGCTCTTCGATTTTTCAAAAATAGCAGACCTACAAGCTCGTAGCGCGCCACTCGGTGGCGCGCTATGAGCTTGTAGATCTGCTATTTTTCAATAGCTAAAGCATAACATGATGCTAACACCAAAATGGGTTCCCGTTCAGAATGGGTTAAAATCTCTCAGCTAGAGGATGAAAACAATTCTCAACACTGTCAAACGCTATATTTGACCACCATTGACAAGTTTGTGGAGCTGGTGTCGAGTTTTTTATGTAGCGGAAAGATTCTTATTCAAATGGCAGTAAATGGACACTGCCAGCTGTAGTAACCAAAACGAATACTGGACAACTCACCCCGGTGCTTGCCCGTTTTTCCTCCCGGAATTGTCACCAGTGAGGGGGATAACTTTGTAATAATATGCTATTGGCTGTTTGTATTCTTTTTGGAAAAATATATAAAAATATACTCCTGTGGAAAGGCTATATTATTTTACTTATATTGACCCTATAAACTATTTAGTATTATTTATTATGTAAGGTTTTGCACACTCAAATGGTACCTCGTCAGATAATCCCCCACATATCCTACAACAACTTCTGTGAACGGACTTCACTGTAGTAGCTTTTCAGAAATTATATTTGTACTTAGGCTGTCTGTCTGCTGTCATGAAAGTTTATAGTTAGAGAAATTCAAAGTCCAGCCGTTTGCTGTCCAGCCTCTCCCACCAACCCCTCACTGGGGGAAAACAGAAACGGGGTGAGTTGTCTTGTTACCAATGGACACTGCCAGTGTATTTAGAACCCCGTGAGACACGCTCTACCCACTATACATTATGCAGACTCCTTTATCTGCGGCTGGAGGTGTACATAGTTCCACATTGTCGGATTATCAAACTATTTTGATATAGTTACAGTAGCATGACTTTCAGTGAGTGGGTGGATAATATGGGGAAATATACAATAGAAGTGTTAAATATAAAATGAAGGACAATTAGGTAAATAGACGAGAGACAAGATGTTTTATGAAGTTATAGTTCACAGTACTATACAATTTTTTTTTTTACATTCACACCTATAGGTGGTCACTGGCTCACTGGTCCATAGAATGCAATCTACCAGTTCATTGCTATACACAATTAGGAATTGCTAATGGTGTGTGTGTGTGTGTGTGTGTGTGTGTGTGTGTGTGTGTGTGTGTGTGTGTGTGTGTGTGTGTGTGTGTGCGTGCGCGTGCGTGCGCGCGCGTGCATGCGTGCGTGCGTGCGTGCGTGCGTGTGTGTGTGTGTGCGCGCGCGTGTGTAGTGGTATTAATTCTTTCACCTCTGATCTATGATTCACTTTATTCACCCTGTCCTTTTCTAAATGAGCACTTCTCACACTAATTATTTTCCAATCTCACCATAAACACTTTTTCATTTTTCATTAGTTTTTGTCTTGACATAGAGAGTATAGGGACTAAATGTGCACAAAGGAAATGACTGCATTGCTGCATTCATTGTTTAAGAGTGAAAAGTCCCACAACGAACAAAGACAAAACCATGCAGGGTCCTTAATGGGCTCCTCTTGATAGTGTTAAAAAAAACAGGAAAGAAAAATAAATGAAGAAATGGCGATATGTTAAGTGGGTTCAAATGCGTGTCGCACTTGCCCCATTACAAGGTCACGGATACATTTAAATGCTCCAGAGGAGAGGAGAGAGGGGAAGGATTGATTGAACGGATACAATGTCCCGCTCTGCTCATTACACTCATTTCTCAGCTGCCTGGGGTTAATTACCACACACACACCTCACGCTGTTGTTCCACTTGCATCATAATTACTGTGGCGAAGATGCGGAACAATCTTAAAGCTCGTGATAGGAAGCGTTCGCTCACCGACCCACCGCCGCACAACGTCAGAGGCACCGCGGTGGCATCGATATCGCCCAGCCTGCCCCGTGCCCCCCCTCCTCCTGGTGTTATAGTCCCAAAATCCCCTCTCTCTCCCCTCCCCAGGAGCCAGCTGTTTTTGGGGATTGATTTCATTTATTTAAAGACTGTCTGTGCTAATGACCCTTCGCGCTACGGCTGATGGTGTCAGGGACTCTCAGGAATGAAAATTGGATGGAGAAATGCCTGGAGAGAGTGCAGCACAGTGTGGGTAATATTATGGAAAATAGGAGAGCCCTGTATAAGGGGAGCAAAATGGAAGAGGGATAGGCCGGCCCCCCGAGTACCTTTGTGTTAGCTTCGTTTTTGTCTTTTATCAAACGAGCAAGGACGGCTTGGATGGCATAATGGAAATTGATAATCATGGGCTAATTCTTGTTGTTCTGTGCCAGGTTGAAACAGCAGACCTCTCTCGTCTCGACCTCTCTTCAGAGACTAGTGGCTGGCTAACAGACTAGGATAGATATTTGTTTTGTGCAACTCTAATGTGGACAGCTTTGGAGAGCAAGCGCCCTGGGCACACAAAGGGCACTTTTTCGCAATTACTATTGTCTCGGGGACAAACAAGACATCTCATTTTTTAAAAGGTGTCAGTGGCAAATGGAATAGCCCCGCGGCTTTCCAAGACAAATCTAAAAAGTAGAGAGAACTGTGTTGCAGCCACTTTCTGTTTCGTACATAAAGCAGCTTGGAGTGTCGACTGCTGTGTGACAGACACGTCCATCTTGGACAACAGATTGTGATTTCCTCCTCGTCCCTAAAGAGTAAGACTAACAGACCACAACCATCAGAGCGAGGTATACATGTGAGGTTAATTGTAACCTCAGTCACATCCTATTTTAAACGATAGGCCTATATATGACTGCACTGTTCATTGTTTTGGTGTTTTAATCTTCTAGAATGCATTTGAAGCTGATTATATTTAAGGTTATTATAATAAGTGTAATAATAATAATAATAATATCCTCGCTGCAAGCAGCGATGATCGGGCCCTGAGCCCTCACATCCTTGTCCAGGCCCTGAGCCCTCACATCCTTGTCCACTTACGTTACAGGCAAATTTCAGACTAGCCATTTCCTTACGGTAACATGAAGACAATACCGTATATCCATTGATCAATGGAAGAAGGGGAGGGGAAATAAATCCATGCCAATAAGCGCTCCATACGGACGTAAATCTCTTCTTAAATCGCGTGAAAAAATGTATTATTTCTGTTTACATCTGTTGTGGATGATGTGGGAAATAAGTGTTGTCACTTATCTGTCATTCAGTAGAAAATGGCTACTCTGCTGAATTCCCCTTTAACCCATTCTGAACGGGAACCCATTCTGGTGTTAGCATCATGTTATGCTTTAGCCATTGAAAAATAGCAGATCTACAAGCTCATAGCGCGCCACCGAGTGGCGCGCTACGAGCTTGTAGGTCTGCTATTTTTGAAAAATCGAAGAGCGACTGACATTTTTTAGAATCTGATCTCAGGTCAGAATGGGTTAATCAGACCAGTGTGTGTCCAGTGGAAACCTCGTATGAATCTGATCTCAGGTCAGAATGGGTTAAACATCGACCAATCATCAGAGCAGGGAGCAGAGATAAGTAGTCTCAGAGGTAAATAAAGTCAGGTAAAAGGACATAATAATAATGAGTGCAGGCATTTTCTTCATCTCAACTTTTCGAGCCTTTGCACCTTTAAGGATTTTGTTTGAACCATGGAGTGCTGCGGGTTTGTCTGCTACGGTAGTACTGTACTTCTCTCTCAGCAGAGATAAGTACAGTAACTCTAACAAAGAAACGAGAACATAACATATGACCCCTAGCTGCGCTGCGCTGGCACCACCGCAGTGGCCTGCAGGAACATTTTGAATTGAATTTAAAACTTTGCTCTTTGTGTTCATAGCTCTCAACGGTCCAGCGGCTGGCTAGACCCTCCATATATTTATGATATCAAAACAGCTGTGCCCCCAGCTGTCCACTATAAGGTTATACTTATGGATCTTCCACTCTGAAACTCCTTGAAGTTCCCTCTACAAACCTCAAAACCAAAGGTGATCATCAGGCTTTCTCTGTATAGCTGCACTATATACTACACTATGGAATGTGTGCCAACTTATAAGTTGTTTACCCACTATTTGGGTATATGTTTAGCGCCTCAAAAGCGCTTTTCATTTGTGCAAATGTCAGTAGGGCTTCACACTGGTGGTGCAGTGCCCGGGCCCTAACAATGATCCTATACAGTTAGAATAAACGAGGCTTACGCTGTTTATCTGTTCGTCTCTGTGCAATTGGCTCCAAACTTTGCACAATACACGCCTTGGGGAAATCCAATAGGATTTCATGCTTTCAAACGTTTATATTTTCCTTGAAACTTTGATTAAAACTGAGATTTTGCACAGTAGAGGGCGGCCCACTGCACATTGCGTATGTAATGTGCATACGTGTGTCAAACCCATACAGCCACAGCATTTTGTGCAGGCGCCCCAAATGCAGGACTACCACATAAGCATTTCACTGCTGTGCTGACAACAAACAAGGCGTGCCACCAGCAACAAGTGGACAGGAGAAGGCCCTATTTTCTTTTTTGTACAAACAAATCCATGCCATGCACAGTTAACAGTCAACACTCTATATAGGGCTGTATTTTGCGTGTCTTAAGTACCTGGTCTTATTCCCTATAACTTGAGTAAACTAAAAGACCTGGAGGCGTGATCAATGCTCTTTGGCCACTCAGAATAGCCAAATGGCATTGATCACGCCTCCAGGTCTTTAGTTTACTCAAGTTAGGGAATAAGACCTGGTACTTAAGACACGCAAAATACAGCCCACATATACCTCTTACTATTTCAAGGCTTACATGTGCAACGATGCTATATCCAGTGTGTCCTGTCATGTCCTGCAATAAATGTAGGCACACAACCGGATGAGTAACCATGTGCTTACCATGTCTGCGGCCAATTAATGGACAGTCAACACCGTAGTCTTACTATTGTTAGGCTTATACAGTACATGTGTGCACAGTGTGTGTTTGCATGAAAGAGTAATTTGTAAAAAAAAAAGTGTGTTGCATTTTGTTATCTATCCAATGTGTCCTGTTGCGTCCATTATACCCAAATACCCATCCCCCACTATACTAGCCAACTATTGAACAGCGCCCAGGGGGCCCCAGGGAGCATTTGGGGCCCAGTGTCTGATTCAGGACACTCTGTCACTCAACCAGGAGGAGTTGGGTATCATTCAAACTGCACCGGTGGGCCAAGCAGCCATTTTACCCCCCTCACCTCAGCACTGCCACGCTGTAGTATCAAAGAGTGCCATGTGACCTTGAAACTATGAAGGGTACACTACTGGTACTGTAATCAGTAACGTAAACAAAACAATAAGAAACTAGATATAGTGCCCCGGACGGACGGACACACACACACACACACACGGACGTCCGTGTGTGCATGATTCATTATCTTACAAATGATCATTTTAACCTTGAAGGGAGTGTATAATTATTAGCATTGTTCCCTTGTTCCCAAATAATTTCAATGGGGTCAATTACTGTACATATACTGTTTGATGTATATACAGCAAGGCCAATCGAAGGACTCTTATTTGTTATGGTTTTTAACATCATATTTAACATTTATTATTTAACATAATTCCACATGTTTTCTAAAAGTTTGTGCACAAGAGATTTGCCTCAGACTATAGAACCTCATTATCATCAATAAATTAACTACCACCTTTATAGGGTTATAATAAGAGAAAAAAGTAATTATTATATAAGCACAACTCTATTCAGGGTTACACACCTACACTATGTATGTGCTGTCATGGCCTTGTTGTGGATCAGCAGTTCTGTATTAGGCTCATTAATTAACCCATTTTGCGCGGGAACCCATTTTGGTGTTGGCATCATGTTATGCTTTAGCTATTGAAAAAATAGCAGATCTACAAGCTCATAGCGCGCCACCGAGTGGCGCGCTACGAGCTTGTAGGTCTGCTATTTTTGAAAAATCGAAGAAGGACTGACATTTTTTTAATCTGATCTCAGGTCAGAATGGGGTTATAATCAGACCAGTGTGTGTCCAGTGGAAACCTCGTATGTATGAATCTGATCTCAGGTCAGAATGGGTTAACTGCCACTGACGTCTCCAGAACCGTCAGAACCGCGGTTTCAGTGATCGTGTTTCTCTCCAGGGAAGTCGCATGTTTGTCTGTCTGTCTGTCTGTCTGTCTGTCTGTCTGTCTGTCTGTCTGTCTGTCTGTCTGTTGTTTAGTAATCCAATGATTGCTCTGTGACAGGACGTGGCGTGGGATGACAACGCGTGGACTGAACTGACACAACACCCTGCCTACGTACAGTATACAGTACAGTGGCCGGCCTTTGTACAATATTCCCAGAGGGAGCAGGTACGTCTGCCTCATTAAACCACCGGACAGTTTTCCTTGTTAACGTGTCAACTATGTGTCATATGGAATGGATCACGCATCGCAAACCTGTGCTGTTTGTTTTCTGACCCATAGAAACTTTCTGGTGGCACGATGAGAGGTTTGGTCTTTTTGTGCATGAACTTAAAGCATGGATTGTGCTCCTGTATGAGCACGGAACAGCTTGTAGGGAGGAAAAAAAAACTAAATATGTCCAGATGTCCCACATGAAGCAGCATGTGTCAGGCTGCAAGTTCACAGAGGAAAGGCTGGCAGGCAGCAGGACAGAACACTGCCGTTTAACCCATTTCGACCGAGACCGATTCTACAAAATGTCTTTCTAAATCATGACAGTTTTCTGGACAGTTTTCTAGGTCAGTGGTTCTCAAACATTTTCATGTCAAGAACCCCCAAAAATATATGAAATTGGCGGCCGACCCCCATCTGAAAATATGATGTTACTGTACTCCCCCAGAAGCAATGATTTGAGTTAAAAATGTTCACTCTGAAAGAATATGTTCAAAGATCTGCGCCACATTTTCACACATTTTCAAAAAATAGCAGACCTACAAGCTCGTAGCGCGCCACTCGGTGGCGCGCTATGAGCTTGTAGGTCTGCTATTTTTCAATAGCTAAAGTATAACATAATGCTTTAAAACACCAAAAGGGGTTCCCGCCCCAAAATGGGTTAAGGTGCCATCTATGTGTGGGATTCGTGAAGCAGTATTTTAACCATATTGTTGACCAGCGTCCAACAGGGGTCTCTACCTCTGTGCCAAATCCATTCCAGACTGTCCGGTTCATCCAACAGGGGTCTCTACCTCTGTGCCAAATCCATTCCAGACTATCCAGTTCCTCTGGAGTCATTGTTACAAGTATATTATGAACTTTGGTCAGTTGGTTTGTCATTGTTTCTTTCAAAAGGTTCTCCAGTCAGTCAGCAGAGGTCTTGATTGAATGTGTTTCAGGCCAATAAGGACCTACCGTATACTGTCTGTACCTACATGTATAGCTGAGAGAGATGATGCATACATTATACCTATACTGTGTAAAGTTATGTTGTAGATAGGCTTGGGGCAATATACCGATATTACCGTTTACCGCAATATCTGAAATCAATATCGGTAAAGGCTCATACATAGTCTGGATTTCCGGTGGTTAGGTGACCACCGAACTACAACATGACGTCACTGAGGTGACCACCGAACTACAACATGACGTCACTGAGGTGACCACCGAACTACAACATGACGTCACTGAGGTGACCACCGAACTACAACATGACGTCACTGAGGTGACCACCGAACTACAACATGACGTCACTGAGGTGACCACCGAACTACAACATGACGTCACTGAGGTGACCACCGAACTACAACATGACGTCACTGAGCCGCGGTGAAGAGCAAACCACCACCACCACCGCCCCAGCCCTTCTCTCTGTTTTTACTCACCACCGCTCAACGTTATTTCAGCTCCGGTGGTCACCTCACCACCGGTGGTCACCTCACCACCGGTGGTCACCTCACCACCGAAAATCCAGACTGTGAATAGGCCTTGATATGGCCTATATTCTGACATCATTAACGTCGGCATATACTCCATATTTGGGCAGCATGCCTGAACAAAGAACTCCATATGGGCTTAAAAGAGACATAGAGATCTGGGTAGGGCATGCATGTTCCAATAGGCAGCGGAGGTGATACATAATATTGCAAGTTGACTTATAGGCGAAAGTAAACGAGACCCCATGGTGCAAAACCCAAATGTCATGCCTGGATATGCACAATATGTCAAAAGATTTATGTTCTGCCAATAGAAGTGTGAAAAGAAAATAAAGGAACAACTGGCAGCCTTATACATGTAATAGAATGTATGGCCTTGTTTAGTACAGACGGAGGTGACCACAAAAGACTAAAATGTATGTTACACTATGACTTTAAGATAATTGACAAGACTTTAAACATAGTAATGGTTTCTTGGAGCTTTTAGGTTACATTATAAGAATAGTATACTTTGTTTTTCAACATTTTTGCATTCTACATTGACTTTATTTGTTTATGTCTTAAATAAAGTTCACTGTCTTGAAGTTGCACCTTCATGGGTATCTTTGATTCACTGCATTTCAGAGCATGGCAGCTTACAGTACTTGTGTTTAGACTGCTAAATTACATTTCCTAATCTAATCTTACCTGCTGTGCAACGCGGCAACATTCTCACAGCAAAATAGATAAATAAAATGGTGCAATTAATCTACATTTGTGTCCCATGCAGTAGCCTACTTTTACTGACATTCATAAAATGTATAGGCACCTCAGCATGGATGCTCAGCCTTCCAATAACACTCTGCTTCACTGAAAGAAAGGAAAGTGTAGTAAGAATCAATGGTTTGACAATAGGCTACACTGGCATAATATAGGCAACAAATGCTAACTGAAACAGAACAATAACAAGGGACAAAATGGCTGTAGCAAAACAGCAGCATGAGGTGACACTACAAAGAGAGGACAGGAATTACGCAGGCTCACCATGCTGCATACATAGACAAACATTAGACATAATCAGGTTGTGTAATTCAGAAACGCCTCCATTAATGGCCTCTACGACGGTGTTGTCACGTCTTGTTTACGTTGGTCTGGAATGGCCCTTAACCCATTCTGAGCGGGAACCCCTTTTGGTGTTTATAGCATTATGTTATGCTTTAGCTATTGAAAAATAGCAGATCTACAAGCTCGTAGCGCGCCACTCGGTGGCGCGCTACGAGCTACGAGCTTGTATAGGTCTGCTATTTTTGAAAAATCGAAGAGCGACTGACATAGAAGACATTTTTAGAATCTGATCTCAGGTCAGAATGGGTTAAACACTACATGGGATAATGTATTCAAACGTGCGTCATGTGAGTGTTTCCCACCACGCCGTTAATGGACAACGCCGTGCTTCTGTTCTGTGTCAAACACGGGCCAGAAACGAATCACTCCTCCATGGTGGTCTCCGTCCGTGACGTGTTTGTTCAATGCAGGAATCGAGGAGCGGAATTGGCCCTCGAAATGTCCAGCTTTGATCGTTTTGTGTAAACACAAACATTGTTTTGGTACCACCACCTATGACTATTTCTGAGTGTAAAGATCACACCTGGCGTAACCGACCGTCTGGGCCCCCGACTGGTAATCCAGTCGCAGTGTGCGATATGAAATGTGTATTTCTGGTTGATGTTCAAATAGTTAAATCCAAGAGCATTTACACACCTGCTTCTCATTCATGCTTTTTTTTAAATATTTATAATTATATTTTTTTTATATGGGGACTAGGTTGGTGGAGGGTGTGTAGAGCCCAGGATCACATTAGATGATTGACACAGGGGTGAAAAATGGGTTACAAAATCGTGGGATAAAAATATATATTTGAAAACATTATTTTTGTAATCACTCCAGACATTGGGACCAGCTCATTTAAATCCCAGTGCGACCTCTAATACAGTGGTTCCCAAAGTGGGGTCCGGGGACTCCCAGGGGTACCTGAGGGAGTTCCAGGGGGGACCCATCTATTTTGTTCATGTTCATAAAGTGCTAAAGTGTAGTATATATTCATACATTTTCCTATTTGGATCTGTAGCCACTGCACTGCCTGGTTTGTCCATCTGTACCTGCATAGATTGATTGCTCATGCCTGCCTGAGGCCTGTCATCATGTGCTTGTTTCTAGAATGTGGCAGATTTGTTTGTCTTCACCGCAGAAACACCCATAAACTCTTTGTTTATGATTAAATATTAATGAGAAGCCTCTCTGAGAATATCCTAAATGTTAGCCTCACAATGCAAAACGTCTATTTGTTTTGTTTTTGTAAAGAAAATAAGTCAGCATGCAGTCCCTAGAGGAGCTAGCCTACTGCAGGCCTACAACAGTCCCTAGAGGAGCTAGCCTACTGCAGGCCTACCACAGTCCCTAGAGGAGCTAGCCTACTGCAGGCCTACAACAGTCCGTAGAGGAGCTAGCCTACTGCAGGCCTACCACAGTTGTAATATCCTGAGGACTTCAGCTTTACTGGGAAACTCCACAACAGTGTCTGCCCTTGATTATGGATTACTACGTGTTTGAAGACATCAAAGGTCAGAATTTAATTGTAATTTTTGCTGAATGGATTTTCATTGATTGTGCCCATGTCTGCTCCTGCTATGCTATGGGGTGCTATCTTGTGCCCATGTCTGCTCCTGCTATGCTATGGGGTGCTATCCATGTTGTCTGCTGCTATGCTATGGGGTGATATCCATGTTGTCTGCTGCTATGGTGCTATCTTGCTAATTTGTCATTTGGAAGTGAGTTGACAGAAACTAGCTGTTGAGGCCTGTCACCATGTGCTTGTTTCTAGAATGTGGCAGATTTGTTTGTCTTCACCCCAAACAAATTGTCGTACCAGGTGGCAGGGTGGAGGTGGAATAGGACCCCATGGTAGCTGGGTCTCAAAAATGTCAAACTTCAGTACCATTGGGTTCTGCTTGTGGGGCTACAGCAATACATGTGTTTATTAGTCAGGAAGGCTTAATGCAATAAGTCAGACTTGCTTTTTAATTACCTTAGGGGGTTTGCTCATTTAACATTCTGCCTCTGAAAAGATAATTTAGGAGAAGTGCGGGCATGTGTGTATTTATGTGTGTAAAGCAGTGCACATATGTGTAGTGTAAGAAGGGCTTGGATGAGAGTATGTGCTAAGAATCACCAAAGTTGAAGTCAACCCCAGAATATCACATGGAGTTTGATTGTATCAGATCATGCTGTACTACCCGGTTAGGAGGAGGTGGACCCACTCACACATTCACTTTCTTGAAGGTCAGACAGCTTGTTAGAGTATACACAAACAGTGGATACCAATAGTGCCTATAGCTCTTATACTCATTAATATGTGTCCTCTTCATCTACGGTATAAATCCAGCAGAAGATCCTACTTTACGCCAGCAAAGCAACAGTCCATGCATGGATGGTGCTTTCTCGGAAGCAGAGATTCATGGCGTGATCAGCCTAGATAGAAGTCACTATCCCCATCTTTAGATAGAAGGCACTATCCCCATCTTTAGATAGAAGGCACTATCCCCATCTTTAGATAGAAGGCACTATCCCCACCTTTAGATAGAAGGCACTATCCCCATCTTTAGATAGAAGTCACTATCCCCATCTTTAGATAGAAGGCACTATCCCCATCTTTAGATAGAAGGCACTATCCCCACCTTTAGATAGAAGGCACTATCCCCATATTTAGATAGAAGGCACTATCCCCACCTTTAGATAGAAGGCACTATCCCCACCTTTAGATAGAAGTCACTATCCCCATCTTTAGATAGAAGGCACTATCCCCATCTTTAGATAGAAGTCACTATCCCCATCTTTAGATAGAAGGCACTATCCCCATCTTTAGATAGAAGGCTCTATCCCCATCTTTAGATAGAAGGCACTATCCCCATCTTTAGATAGAAGGCACTATCCCCATCTTTAGATAGAAGGCACTATCCCCATCTTTAGATAGAAGTCACTATCCCCATCTTTAGATAGAAGTCACTATCCCCATCTTTAGATAGAAGTTACTATCCCCATCTTTAGATAGAAGGCACTATCCCCATCTTTAGATAGAAGGCACTATCCCCATCTTTAGATAGAAGGCACTATCCCCATCTTTAGATAGAAGTCACTATCCCCATCTTTAGATAGAAGTCACTATCCCCATCTTTAGATAGAAGGCACTATCCCCATCTTTAGATAGAAGTCACTATCCCCATCTTTAGATAGAAGTCACTATCCCCATGTTTAGATAGAAGTCACTATCCCCATCTTTAGATAGAAGGCACTATCCCCATCTTTAGATAGAAGGCTCTATCCCCATCTTTAGATAGAAGGCACTATCCCCATCTTTAGATAGAAGGCACTATCCCCATCTTTAGATAGAAGGCACTATACCCATCTTTAGATAGAAGGCACTATCCCCATCTTTAGATAGAAGGCACTATCCCCATCTTTAGATAGAAGGCACTATCCCCATCTTTAGATAGAAGGCACTATCCCCATCTTTAGATAGAAGGCACTATCCCCATCTTTAGATAGAAGGCACTATCCCCACCTTTAGATAGAAGGCACTATCCCCATCTTTAGATAGAAGGCACTATCCCCACCTTTAGATAGAAGGCACTATCCCCATCTTTAGATAGAAGTCACTATCCCCATCTTTAGATAGAAGGCACTATCCCCATCTTTAGATAGAAGGCACTATCCCCATCTTTAGATAGAAGGCACTATCCCCATCTTTAGATAGAAGGCACTATCCCCACCTTTAGATAGAAGGCACTATCCCCATCTTTAGATAGAAGGCACTATCCCCATCTATAGATAGAAGGCACTATCCCCATCTTTAGATGGAAGGCACTATCCCCATCTTTAGATAGAAGGCACTATCCCCATCTTTAGATAGAAGGCACTATCCCCATCTTTAGATAGAAGGCACTATCCCCATCTTTAGATGGAAGGCACTATCCCCATCTTTAGATAGAAGGCACTATCCCCATCTTTAGATGGAAGGCACTATCCCCATCTTTAGATAGAAGGCACTATCCCCATCTTTAGATAGAAGGCACTATCCCCATCTTTAGATAGAAGGCACTATCCCCATCTTTAGATAGAAGGCACCTATCCCCATCTTTTCTGACCCAAAGCTTCTCAGTGATTCATCCGTCCACCTCTTACTGCTTGTTGTACACAAGCTGTTTCCACAGGGGAACGTAAGCTGGCCTCACAATATGTTCTTGGCAATTCTTCCGCTGGCCACAAGGGGGCGCTGCGGCCCGCGGGCCGCTAATTGGGGGACCCTGCTATAAAGTATGGCGCACAGAAGCATTAGGCTTCACTCACACCTGCACAACAGATTGTTGTATATAGCTGATGACGTCCAGACAGTGCATTACTCGGTTTAAACTTCAGCAGCACACTAAAATATGTATCTGAAAACATTATAGGGTAGAATAATTTCATTTAATAATTACAAATTTACAAACCGATCTGCATGTGTGTGTGCGCGAGCGTCACGCAAGTATAGCAGAGCTCCGTCCCATAGCCTGGAGGGATGCGACATTCTGATTGGTTCAAAATCAGTGAGCTTGCCTTTTCAAAATAAAATGTGTATTTTTCATTGCACCACACCTTTAATATATACCGTGTCTGTAAAATGAGGTCGCACAGCTCATAGTCACGATGCGAAACTAAAACCGTCTCTGAACACGCTGCTTTTCCAAAACAACCTTTGTTGCAGCGTTTGTTTTGAACAAACGTCTGGGAATGGCAGTTCTAACAGACAATGGAGTTAACAGAGGTAAAATATTACTAAAATGGATGGCACACAATAGGACTTTAATATAAAACAAACTAAAAAATACATCGCATGGAGGGTGCACCTGGGACGTATCCTCAGTGATGTATCCCAAGGTCATCACCTGGGACGTATCCTCAGTGATGTATCCCAAGGTCATCGGGGTTTCGGGTCTCCCAACATCATACCCCTCACTCAGGTGACCCGGCCGGGGTGATCCAGTCCCGACTTACGTCCCAGTATAGCTATACCCTCGATCAGTCCCATTAGGGAAAAACCAGGGCCACACAATCCGTTCCTCCTGAACTATACTCTGCCGGGACTGGGAGGTACCGTTCTGGCGTGTGGAAGGACTATAGGCTCTGTGGGTTGACTCCTTTCCGGGCCCCTCCTACGTCTCACCAGGACTAGGCTCTGTGGGTTGACTCCTGTCCGGGCCCCTCCTATACGTCTCACCAGGTCCACTCCTGCTCTCACCGGGCCCAGCCCCTGTACTGTGCGTTGCACCAGACTCCCAGCACCAGCCAGGCACTTTATTCAGAAATGATGGATTTAAGAAATGTATACAAATTAAATGGCAAAACTAAATCCATAGAACCTCTTTTTCCCAATTATGTGACAAAATGACACAATGACTGAAATGCAGACGTTTATCTGCTGGTTGAATATAATCTAATGGTCTTTTTGTTGGCACTAAGCTTATACATTCTAAGGGTTACATTCTAGGTGATTCTATTCTATGCTGTCATGAGCTGGGAGACATGACAGCTTTAACCCATTCTGAACGGGAACGCATTTTGGTGTTAGCATCATGTTATGCTTTACCTATTGAAAAATAGCAGATCTACAAGCTCATATCGCGCCACCGAGTGGCGCGCTACGAGCTTGTAGGTCTGCTATTTTTGAAAAATTCGAAGAACGACTGACATTTTTAGAATCTGATCTCAGGTCAGAATGGGTTCATCAGACCAGTGTGTGTCCAGTGGAAACCTCGTATGAATCTGATCTCAGGTCAGAATGGGTTAACCAAGCTTTCAAGAAATACATCTTGATTTCAGTCAGACACTGAACGCAGTGACAACGTTGCTTTACCAAAATAGCTTGTGAATGGCAAGTGACACGTACTGTTGCATGACAAGTATCACGTCAAATAATTTGGAACCATTACAGCTACAGTATATTAGTAGGCCTACAGCTATACAGTATTTGACGAAAGGCTCCGTTCTAGTTCAATGTTCCCCTAACCCATTCTGACCTGAGATCAGATTCATACGAGGTTTCCACTGGACACACACTGGTCTGATTAACCCATTCTGACCTGAGATCAGATTCTAAAAATGTCAGTCATTCTTCGATTTTTCAAAAAATAGCAGACCTACAAGCTCGTAGCGCGCCACTCGGTGGCGCGCTACGAGCTTGTAGATCTGCTATTTTTCAATAGCTAAAGCATAACATAGTGCCAACACCAAAAGGGGTTCCCGGCCAGAATGGGCTAAATGAATCCAAGCAGCATGACGCAAGACATTCAGCAGGGAGTACAGTACAATACAGACCCAAGACACATTCTATAAATATGAAACCGTAGCACAAAACCATGCAGACATAATTCAGAATATATCCCGCAAGGCATCCGAGGAGCACAAATAACATCAGCAGGAGGTTTTAGGAATGTTGGGGGAATTTGCAGCGACCCGAGAAAACAATGTGAAGCGATCAAGCTTGAATAGAGTCAATAGACCCACCGCCATGACTTGAATAGAGAGTCAATAGACCCACCGCCATGACTTGTTGGAAATGTGTTTGATTGACAGAGTCAGCTGGTATAGGGTCAACTGTTGAATTGTCAGAAAGGTCAGCTTATGGATTGTTGAGGATGGTGATCGTATAATCGTCATTACGTCACCATCGGAAACCAATTACACCCTGGCATTGGGTCCTTTAATCCAACATCTTTATTACGTCATCATTGAGAGCTAGTTATACCGGTTATACCCTGACGTCATTATGCTGCTATATGATACACATACGCATCAAATGGGGCATACGCAAAGTAACCACAGTATACCGCTAATCAACTTACAAATTACATATACATAGTATATGTATAACTAGCTCTCAATGATGACGTAAAAAAGATGTGGATTAAAGGACCCAATGCCAGAGTTTAATTGGTTTTCGATGGTGACGTAATGACGATATATTTTTTTCACCTAATAATTAGAAATTCCAAACGTTCCTTTACAGAGATACTGAGATTTGACAGTTTATAGCAGTCGAAAGTACTTGCGCGCTCTGCTTGCACACTAGTTGGCCATTCATGGCCTACTAGTGTGCAACAAGCAAGTAGGCACTCGAACAGAGTGCAGTTCTAGTTTACACTGCATTCAAACTCAATAATGTGCAAATTACAAACACCCAGGGCCACAAACACATGCTCACGCTGCTTCAAGGGGAATCTACAGTACAGTACATGTGCAGCTTGAGTTGGACTAATACACATAATCGATTGTATAGAAATTAATCATGCCTAGAAGTTCCTGTTAGAGACTTGACGGTATAAGGGGGCGGGGGTGAACAGTGATGGCCTCCCCACCCTGGTGGGTTAGTGGCACGGTGACAGCGGCCCCTCTGGGGAGACGTGGTGGCCCAGGAACTGACACTGGATTTATAATCAGTCCGTTGTGCTCATTGAGCCGCTCGGAACAGCTGCTGGAGGAGGAGTCTCCGATGCTCCTCTGCCGATCCGCTGGCCGCCAGAATGTCATCAAGAGAAATAAAAAGGAATGACAGGCCCCCGCCTTTTGGTGTTAGCATTATGTTATGCTTTAAGCTATTGAAAAATAGCAGATCTACAAGCTCATAGAGCGCCACCGAGTGGCGCGCTACGAGCTTCTAGGTCTGCTATTTTTGAAAAATCGAAGAACGACTTGACATAGAGAAACATAGCTTTTTCAGAAAACTGTCAGGATGTATAGAAGACATTTTTTTTTAATCTGATCTCAGGTCAGAATGGGTTAAGGCCGAATGGCATCCGCAGGAACTGGAACAGTCCAAACGGGGTGATCACAGCGGTTTTGGGCACGAACGAGTGGCGCGCTACGAGCTTGTAGATCTGCTATTTTTCAATAGCTAAAGCATAACATAATGCCAAAATCTATGAATGAACAGGTACTTCTTATCTAACTTCCCTATCTCCTCCCATAACCACCCAACCAATCCATTCTGAGGTGAGAGATACCTCCATGCTCCATCTAGTTGTTCTAGTGTTCACCACAATGTAGACAAACTGTAACTGACCATTATGCCATATTCCTGTGGCTTCTTCTCAGCATCTGAGCCATACTGTATACAATACACTATAGACTCCAAGAATATTGCAGCCCAGTGCGGTCTATGAAAAGGGATGAACCAGGGAGGGAAATTGGCTTATTTGGCAGCTCAAGAGCTTTGGGCCAAGAGACCATATACTGTATATACTGTAGCAAGAGGAGCATGTACAGTATATGTACTGTATATGCTGGGGGGAATTCAGTAGTCAGGGGGGAGTGGGACACACTTACTAGGGGCCCAGGGTTTAGGGTGCCTGAAAAGCCTCGATTACACATAAAAAGAAAACCACTACAAAAAAGTGTGTGCATTTTGAGAGAGATTTCCACAGAGGACTGGAGTGTGACAAACTCTGCTCCTTTTTGATCATGAATAACCCTAGTTCCCCTTAGAGTCATGCATATCAAAGCTATAAGCCTACACTACTAATGGCTGGAGTATAAAGCCATGCATGAGGTTGTATACTGTGTATCTGTTTAGAAATACCTGGTGCAAGAATAATCTGGCCACACACCGGCCTACAGTATGAGTTAACCCATTCTCACCTGAGATCAGATTCATACGAGGTTTCCACTGGACACACACTGGTCTGATTAACCCATTCTGACCTGAGATCAAATTCTAGAAATGTCAGTCGTTCTTCGATTTTTCAAAAATAGCAGACCTACAAGCTCGTAGCGCGCCACTCGGTGGCGCGCTATGAGCTTGTAGATCTGCTATTTTTCAATAGCTAAAGCATAACATGATGCTAACACCAAAATGGGTTCCCGTTCAGAATGGGTTAAAAGGACATGTCCAAAGACCACATACTTCTGACACACAATGGCAAAAGTTCCAGCTTAAAATGTGAAATAGAACTGGGTAAAAATGGGGTTAGCCATTTCCATTCCTTCCAATTTATCTGGGTGTAACAATGGCTCCGTTCGTTGCATTGAGTGAGGGAGAGAAAAAAAAATACTGTATAACTTTAGTAACTTAATATGTAATTAGTTCAATTCTATGATCATTTTTGACGTGATATCCTTCCACACACTGAAGAAGTACACACCATGATTATCGGCGATTCATGAACATTTTGACATTTAAATGGAAAGAGAAATTCATCCCCAGAATTCAGAAAGCAAAGGATTGTGGGGGAAATAATTAGGATTTGGGGCAGTTTGTTTCAGTTTGTGACAAATGAACAGTCAAACAAACTCTCAGATGAATTAAACAATTTTGTGCGGGAACCCCTTTTGGTGTTTTAAACATTATGTTATAATTTAGCTATTGAAAAATAGCAGATCTACGAGCTTGTATAGGTCTGCTATTTTTGAAAAATCGTGAAAATGTGGCTCAAATCTTTGAATAAATATCTTTCAAAGCAAACGTTTTTTTAACTCATATCTTTTGTAGCATCGTTCCCAGGTCAAAATGGGTTAAACTCAGATTGTGCAAATGTAACCATATGCCCATCAAACATGTCTATATGATCCTTTTAGCTTGACCCTGTCTGTCAGAATGACGGCTTTCAGCCACGATAGACCTCTGGACGTCTGACGGCAAAGCTAATCGGCTTAGACAAACTGCTCATCAATAGTCCTATTGGGGGGAATAAAAATGCATTTAATTTACTTGAAGGAGGCCATAGACTTCACACTAGAAATCCATTTTAAAACCATTTCATCCCTTTGAGATTTCAGAAATGTTGCTCATATCAGCTTCATAATTACTCTAGCACCCACTTGTACAAGAGACTGTGATTAATATGATTACCGGTATATATATCTGTTACTATAAATATTTGCTTAAAGAAGAGACGATGATATTCCATCGTATGTTTTATGTCTATTTTGACCGTGCACCTTATTTGAATAATTTGACATTATGTCCCGTTATTGTCTCCACCAGGCCGACGGCATGGGGAGAGAGTATGTTTTGCACTCCGTCCGTGTGCGTGTGTGAGTCCGTCCGTCCGTGTGTGTGTGTGACTGTGTGTGAGTCCGTCCGTCTGTTACCAGCTAATCTCCGGCACCATTAAGTGTATATGGCGACCCTTTACCTTCATTTGATGTAGATCAACTAACACAGGATATCCCTTCCCCGACAACACCCTGACTAATGCTCTCAAGTTGTTTTAAAAACATACGTTTACATGCACAATACAACAATACAATCAAAACAAAAATGATGTACATTTGAATTTTTTACATTCTATGTACCAAGATCACTAGATGCAGGTAGTGCAGGAATATACACAATGATTAGTCTTTAGGGTGGTTGTGTTCTGTTTGATATCCTCCTGGCTCCTATCACAGCAACTCAGTCAACTCAGTGTGTTTGCACATTGTTGTACTTCGCCCAGCAGATATGGGAGTTTTTTGTCATTGGTCATTTTGTAATTTGGTGTCATTTTCACCCACAGCACCCACTGTTCCAGATAGCACAATTGATATGCAAATAGGTGTACACTAGACCAAATTATTATTACTATAATAAAATATGTGAACAAGTAACCAACATATTTGCTTATAGAATAATATACACACCTACAGCGTTTTATGTGTTATTTGCTTATTTACTGTATATTTATTTAGACATTGTTTGACTATACACATGGTAAATGTTGTTGTTTAATACAAATGCTAGGTTTTACATTTACAGTACCAGTAGCCTACATAGTACTTAATGTATTATTTACCTGACACTTGTTGGCCAGAGATTATGTCACGCTACACCAAGCCTAAATTGTAATAGTAAATTGTAGCTCAGAATGCAGGAGAACAGGATATTTTAAAGATCTGATTGTTTGTGGTGAATATGCCCCACTATGCATGGATATTTGATGACCAGCTTGTCAAATGTGTCAAAACTCCCCGCCCGTTTGACTACAATTCAAACAGTCAACTTTGGCATATATATGGTCTTAGAATTCCGGTTTTCAAAAAAAGGTTTTCAGGATTTCACTCAACATCCATATTCAACGTCACCCCATAGCCACGGCTCCACCACAACAAACCCCTCCAAACTGAACATCACCCCCTCAACCTGTCAGTGGATGTTGTGTCTTCTGACAGATAGAGGCAAGTCTGAATGGCTGGAACCCATAGCTGTCTGATCCCGTAGCGCTGTGAGCTCAGGCACAACACTTTCCCTTCTGTACTTCCTCCTGTAGACTGTACAATGTCTACCTATCCTGCCACCCATCCATCAAACATGCTTAACCCATTTAGACCTGGGAACGATTCTTTAAAAAGAAATGTCTTCTACATCATGACAGTTTTCTGAAAAACCTCATGTTTCTGTGTCGGTGCGTGGCTCTCAATATTTCATGTCAAGGATTTCATGTAATTGGCCACCGACCCCCATCTGAAAATATGTTGTTCCAGGTGACCTCCGCCGAATCAAAGATTTGAGTTAAAACGTTCACTCTGAAAGAATATTCAAAGATTTGCGCCACATTTGCGCGGTTTTTCAGAAATAGCAGACCTACAAGGTCGTAGCGCGCCACTCGGTGGCGCGCTATGAGCTTGTAGATCTGCTATTTTTCAATTAGCTAAATGAAAACACCAAAAGGGGTTCCCGCCAAAAATGGGTTAACTTTTGTGTTTTATGCCACCCAGGTGTGCCTGACAATCAGAAGGGGTATACAGCCCGTATAGAGGAGAGATAGACTGATGTGTTGGCATGGCACAACAAGCAACTTGAAGCTAAACTCTCCAAACTGAGACGGTAAAGATTGACTTCAGCTCCACAATTCATCATCCACCCCGGAGATCAATGGCCTATGCTGTGAAGTCAGCTGAGTTGTAACACTGTGTATAGGAAATGTGTGACAGTTTACAAGCATATACGGTGATTGATATGGTAATGAAATTCACTTTAAGCCATTCTGGGCGGGAACCCCTTTTGGTGTTATAGTATTATGTTATGCTTTAGCTATTGAAAAATAGCAGATCTACAAGCTCATAGCGCGCCACCGAGTGGCGCGCTACGAGCGGCGCGCTACGAGCTTGCAGGTCTGCTATTTTTGAAGAATCGTGAAAATGTGCCTCAAATTTGGAATATATTCTTTCAGAATGAATGTTTTTAACTCAAATCTTTGCTTCCGGAGGGTCCCTGGAACAACATATTTTCAGATGGGGGTCTCTCGGAGGCCAATTACAGGTCATTTTTGGGGTCCTTGACATGAAATATTGCGTGATATAGGCCTAGAAACTTTTTTTTCAGGCCTAAATGGGTTAAATGTTGGTGTGATTCAGGACAAATGATGTCTCATATTTACACATACATACATATATTAATGTTGCAGCTCAACGTTCCGCGAGACGTTTGACGAGCTGTGAGTGTGTGAGGTTCGACATGTGAGTCACATGTCAGTCACACTCCATCGCATATACCACCGTCACTCTGCCTATATACGGTCAGTCACAGCATGCACACAAAACATACATTTTCAGAAAACACTTTGTCAATATTATGTACTACTTCAGCCAATGATGATTTTCCCATGCAAATGTGTCACATGATTTCTAATGCCAGCATTATAAAGTCAACAGTTGTTTGTGGTGGTTGACACAGTTTCAATAATACACTATAGATGCTATTTCAGAGCCTCCTTTGAGTATATTACCTTGGGGCAAAAACGCATAATTGCAAACATTTCGGGTGATTGGCGTCAGGTTTCGCACATGAACGCTCAACCTGTTTTTTACATTTTTTTATATTGTTACGTGGACTTTAAGATACAGTTGTGGCAGATTCTATAACTGTTAATTATGAGTTCTCACTCCTCACAGCGTTTTTTTTTTTTAAAGTTGCATAATACTGAATGATGTAACTAAAGGGCAATGACTCAAAATGAGTTAAAATCCTCTTATCATATCATCTTTATACTAGGTCTACTTCAATAAAGAGTCTCAGTAAAAAAAGGTCATGAGACTACACAGACCATAATGTATGTAAATGCTGTTTCTTTACAAGATTGCAAGTTGGCCTGAACCCCTTTTAACCCATTCTGACCTGAGATCAGATTCATACGAGGTTTCCACTGGACACACACTGGTCTGATTAACCCATTCTGAACCTGAGATCAGATTAAAAAAAATGTCAGTCGTTCTTCGATTAAAAAAAATAAATAGCAGACCTACAAGCTCGTAGCGCGCCACTCGGTGGCGCGCTATAAGCTTGTAGGTCTGCTATTTTTCAATAGCTAAAGCATAACATGATGCTAACACCAAAAGGGGTTCCCGCGCAAAATGGGTTAATCCATTTAGTCCTGACTTAGAAATGTAATGTCTTCTAAATCCTGACAGTTTTCTGAAATACCTCGTGTTTCTATATCAGTGGTGCTCAATATTTCATGTCAAGGACCCCAAAAATGATTATTATGTAATTGGCCACCGACCCCCATCTGCAAATATGTATATAGTTCCAGGGACCCCCCCCCCCCCCCCCCCCCCCGCTCTGAAAGAATATATATTCAAAGATTTGCACCACATTTTGACGATTTTTCAAAAAATAGCAGACCTACAAGCTCGTAGCGCTATGAGCTTGTAGATCTGCTATTTTTCAATAGCTAAAATTATAACATAATGTTTAAGACACCAAAAAGGGGTTCCCGCCCAAAATGTGTTAAATCCTAATCAAGAATGACAGTCTCATTAAATGATACATTTCAGTCTGGAAGTACGCACTCCTCACCCAGATTTCTTTTTCTTTCGTCCTTCCACCTAAATCACCCTCCAGAAAGACATCCCTAATTGAAGTGTCCAGGTGCAATGACCTTGGAATGATAATCTAAAAGGGCTGAAACATTTATCTCTGCCTTGTCACCAGGTTTAACTTTTGTCCTTTGATCAAACATGTCGAGGAAAAGCCACGCATCCATCACTCTGTGGCTGTCGAGCAGACGTGATTTATGGCGGGCAGCATGGGAGCGATGTTATTTTAAACTGTTTTAAACCCTTCTGGGCGGGAACCCCTTTTGGTGTTTGTTTTAAACATTATGTTATAATTTAGCTGTTGGAAAAATAGCAGATCTACAAGCTCATGGGCGAGCGTGTAGGTCTGCTATTTTTTGAAAAAATCGTGAAAATGTGACACAAATCTTTGAATGATATATTCTTTCAGAGTGAATCGTTGCTTCTGGTGGTGGTGGGTCCCTGAAACCTATATAGATAGCTATATATATAGGTCGATATAGACGAAGGTCTGAGGACCGAAACGTTTGCTTTTTAATTGCACCATGAGCACCATGAGCACCTTAAAAGCATGATCAAATAAAATAAGTCTCAGTCTAAGGAGTTTTACTTATATTTTTCTATACGGTGAGCGAGTCTTTTCCTGTCAAAGGGTCCCTGAAACAACATCTTTTCAGATGGGTGTCGGTGGCCAATTACATTTATATGTTTTGGGTGAAACCGACACAGAAAACTGTCAGGATTTAGAAGATATTTTTAGAATCTGATCTCAGGTCTAAACGGGTTAAACCCACCAAAAGAAGAATAAAGTGAACATTTCAAAGAAAGCAAAAAGAGATAGCGAGACTTCTTGTTCCACTATGGAGGCAATCTGCAGCTGCCTACACGTCCATATGAGGGCATCCGTCTGCATCTATTCTACACACATTATTCTGCTTCCTTCAGACAGAAAATGGTACAAGGAAAGGCAAAGGATTTCTTTCTTACTGCTTTCCTTTTTTTTTTGGTTTTACTTGATGATAAAACACATTTTTAACCACATACCGGTAAAGCATAATTATTGTCCTCGGTACTGGTGGCGCAATAAGGCAATGTAGTGGAAATATATAAGGTAATATATATAAGGCAATATATATAAGGCAATATATATAAGGCAATATATATAAGGCAATATAGTGGAAATGTGTGTTCAATTTCACAGCAATGTGTTCATGATTTGAGGCATTTGGTTCCAAACGAGCCACACCTGCAAACTTTAGATGCCAATCTTAGCCAACCACGATAGAATATAAAAAACGTTACATATATATCTGCATGACTGTAAAGATCATGTGCACCAATCTGTGTGATATTTGGACAAAATCTCAAGCTCTGATATATATATATATTTTTAAAGTCTTTCACATAAGTCGGCCTCCTGGTGGCGCTTTAAAATTAGAAAGATTAGGGCAAGGTCGCATGCACGCATCTGCCTGGGTGACGGAAGACTGCTGGGCGAATGCTGACGATTTGGCATGGGGGGTCAGATCAACATATGGAATGAATTCTGTACTCCATATATGGAGATCTAATGGGGGGGCAGCGGGGGCAGTGTCTTGAGTGTACAGGGTTTGATGATCCTGCCAGGATGGAAAATGATCAAATCTATGTTGATCACATGACTATAGAGATAGTGTACCGATTTGCGTCATGTATGGATATGGATCTAAAAAAAAAAAACTAAAACATTTTTTTGATGATTTGCAGAAATTGGCCTCATGGTGGCGCTATAACAGGCCTATAACAGGCCTATCTGGAATCTCAGAGGTTCGGCTTTGGCAACCAGAGATTGCGTGTGCACAGTTTGGTATAGCGACCGGGCCAACAGTGCCGGAAATTAGCTTTCAACGGACGGACAGGGTGCAAAACATGCTCTCTCCCCATAAGCCTTTGGCTGCAGGTTAAGACAATTATGCACTCACCATGTGGGCAGCACCCATCCTGCAGCCCAGAATCAAAATAATCCATCATAATCCATGAAGATCACTACAAGACCACTGAGCGCAGAAACATAGTCCTTTGTGTTGGTCTGGCATTAATTTATATTCCACCGGCGAAGAGACCGTCTCAATACTAAATTAATTTTCAGCAGTGAAAAGAATAAATGGTCTCTTCTTTTACAACACGGCTCGGGCCGTACAAGGGTCTGATATTAGAACAAGCTATTAGATGTTAACCCATTCTGACCTGAGATCAGATTCACGCGAGGTTTCCACTGGGGACACACTGGTCTGATTAACCCATTCTGACCCGAGATCAGATTCTAAAAATGTCAAGTCGTTCTTCGATTTTTCAAAAATAGCAGACCTACAAGCTCGTAGCGCGCCACTCGGTGGCGCGCTATGAGCTTGTAGATCTGCTATTTTTCAATAGCTAAAGCATAACGTGATGCTAACACCAAAACGGGTTCCCGGTCAGAATGGGTTAATTGGAAAAACATGATTGTGAATAAAGGAGCATATAAAGTAGAATAACATTTCAGTGACTTAATAGAAGCTGTTTTTTACTCTGCACCCTAACAAATAATCGGCACTTTTGGCTATCAGTGTGTGCAGCCTGCACCCTTTTCTCTTTTTAAGACTTAACTCTGTAGATGTTTCTGCCATAGAGCTGGCACCACTACTAAGACTGGTGTGAGATGAGATGAGAAATACTTTATTGTCCCACGAGGGGAAATTTGTCTTGGGCAAAAGTGCATTAATTAGTACATCAACGCTTTATAAAAACAGACAGACAAGAGACAATACACAGCAGCAGCAAAGTACGAGTCACAAGAGTGTCACAAGAGATAAGTGCAATTTGCAATAAGAGAAGGTATACAGTATAATATTTAAAATAAAGTGCTATAGAGTATTCACAGTTTATACCGTATCACAGTAAAGTGCAATAAATAACTGATGAAGGTCAAGTGTGCGTTTAGCATATCCTCCTGCATGCAGTATTAGAAGATAATCAAACCAGTCAAATGTACTGTTAAAATATGTTATGTCTTTTCAATACTCAAATTAATCACATGTATTGATTGATTGATTGAAATATTTATTAACAGTTTGCAGAATTACAGTACATTTCAAGCACAAACTCAATACAAAGACTGTGAGTGGACGACCCAATTAAACACCAGTAAGACGCGCAAACGTGGGAAGCGAACGCAGCTCGTACATATTTGGGTTTTGGACGTATAGCTGCTTTGGGGACTCCTTATATGGTTATGGCTGAGTCATGGTGACGTAATCACTCAGCTCCATATATGGGCACAAAAGCGGGACAGACAGACAGACACACACACAGACACACACACAGACAGACATGATCTGCTAGGTCTCATAGTAAGTGCTCACTGCATTCGCAATCACTGCGTTCGCAATCACTGTTTACAACAAGGTCCACCATGTTCAATTCATCAAAACATTTAGAGACGTACAAATAGACACTTCTATATAGTTAAAGAACAGAACAGGAATTCATCATAAATGAAGCAAAAAGGGAAAAGAAACATATACAGTGAGGGGGGGGGGAAAGGGGGGGATACGTGGCATGTGTAATTGAGTTTATGAACAGTGTGTACAGTACAGTACATGCATCTATATACAGTACTGAAACCAGACTAGATTCATGTGATTATTTTCCTGTTTCACAGCAAAAACATTTTTGTCAAATGCACTGTATTGTGGACACATCTTTCACTGAAAGGTAATGGCTCTAAAGCAGCATGCAGTCCATTACCTTCGTGGCAAGTTGGAGCTATTAAACTGGCATAAAAGTGAGATGGGTAGCATGACAAGCTTTGTAATGTAATTGCTTCTCCACAGTGCCAAATTTGGAATTACTTTGTGTCATGTATTATTAGTCCATTTTAGGCGGGGACTCCTCTTGGTGTTTATAGCATTATGTTGTGCTTTAGCTATTGAAAAATAGCAGATCTACAAGCTCGTAGCGCGCCACTCGGTGGCGCGCTACGAGCTTGTAGATCTGCTATTTTTGAAAAATGGAATGGACGACTGACATAGAAACATGGCTTTTTCAGAAAACTGTCAGGATGTAGAAGACATTTGTATAGAATCTGATCTCAGGTCAGAATGGGTTAGAGGCAGAAATGCCAGTCTGTCGGTGTCGGGTGACCACAGATCAGCCAGCGCTGCCATGCGTGAAATGTCTGACAATATAAGACTAAGTCCAAATTCAGATGAGCTGGATGTAAAAAGCATGCATAATCCATACAAGCACATACATACATATCCATTGTTATACGGGGATAAATGTGGAAAATCATTTGAGCTGCTTTTCCATTTAAAGCATCAAATGTATTAAAATGAAGGGGACATTATCATGACACATTTGAATGCATTATAGTTTTATCAATGATTCAGCATATTTTGGGTGGCCATCCATGAAATACCGGAGCTACTGTGTCTGTCTGTCTGTCTGTCTGTCTGTCTTTTTGTGCACGCTGCCATTGGCCAAGGACTACACTTTTAAACCAGCCTCATGGTGGCGCTATATCCTCTTTACATTTGAGGGAGCGGCAGTGACTCAGGGGTAGAGTGGCCAGTAGATCGACCTGGATGGGAACAGCAAAGGTTCCCAGTTCGATCCCGGGATCCACCAGAGTTAGTTCTTCAGCAAGACTCTGAACCCCCAATTGCTCCCACACTGTGTACGTTGGTGCCTTGCATGGTTTCCTCGCCTTTGGTGTATGAATGGGTGAATGTATGTAATGTACAGCGCATTGTGCATACTGTATGTAATGCACAGCGCACAGCTGTATGTAAAGCGCTTTAGATAAAAGTGCTACTTAAATGCACCATTTACCATTTATTTAACTCTTGAATGTCATGGAATTGAGATTATATTATTTGGATCATGACATAACTACCTATATATATATATATATATATAGGCCACATCCACTACAGCCCAGCCATTTGGGCGACTGTGGCTCAGGAGGTAGAGCAGGTCGTCCAATGATCCATGGGTCGGCGGTTCGAATCCCGGCTCCTCCTCCTCCTGTCTACATGTCGAAGTGTCCTTGGGCAAGACACTGAACCCCAAATTGCTCCCGATGTGCTGGTTGGTACCTTGCATGGCTTCCGCCGCAATCGGTGTATGAATGTGTGTATGAATGGGTGAATGTGCTCTATGTAAAGCGCCTTGGATAAAGGCGCTATATAAATGCACCATTTAGCATTTACTTCATAACACACTTTTTGCTGTTGCTCCTCGAGATTTTGTCCAAAACTCAAACAAAAATCACTATTAAAATAATTATGCTGGCTGTAATTGGCTTCTAAGTTGGTTTTGTTGGCAGGGTCAAAGAAAGAAATGCAGGTTCGCTTCCTCTGGAAACTGGCAGTGGGTGTTCTGCTCAGCTTTGAAAAGAACTAAATGGAAAAAAAGTGGCACTCGAAAATAGAAGATGCAAAACTGGCTCAGATGCAATTTCTCATCTTTATTTTGCAAAAAGGTTTTTTGCGTCTTTTTCTTTTTGTATGTGCACCCAAAAATCTCATCTAGCATTCAACACAGTTCCAACTGTGAATCAAACATGGGAGGTATTTCACCAATGCAACAAATGTCACTGTTTGCATCAAACATCTTTTTTCCCCCATATATTCCATACAATGTGCCTGTTGTGGCTTCCAAAATGAGCAGGAGAAGAGTATTTATTTATAAGAGTATTTATTTATAAATAAATAAGCCATGTACAGTAAAGTATCATGAATGCAACATCCAATCAACCACAAAATACAAATTGGAATTGCTCCAAAAGTGCTTCCATTGTGCCCATAGAGGGCAGAACACTATTTCCCCCCACATGCTTCCTCAAGTACACTGACAGCTGCAACACATACAACTTAGACAGCCCAGCCAGCGCTTGGCAGAAATCTGAGGGGAGCGCCCCGGCCTTTCTAATTACTTGCGCAATGCAGTCGCAGAGCGCGCAAGTATATAATCGGCTGCGAATATGTTTATTTTTTGTGACCAATAGAGAATAGAGATAGAGATAGAGATAGGATAGGAGAAGAAAAGTATGCATCAGCGACTCATCATCCAATCATATTAAAACAAATCACTGGGGGGGGGGGGTCACAATGGTTCCTCTGTGGCTTTGCCATTGTCCCTGTAAACTCCCACTATACCACCCGTTCCCCAACCTCCTCCATCTGTTATCTGTACACTGTATTGTATAATGCTATGGTTTCAAGGCTTCAAGCACACAGTATGTTGTATGTTTACCATGCTGGGGTACTAGTACTCCCAGCTGAATCCCTTGCATGTTCCAATTCATTTGGGGATGCATCCCCAAAATCAGAAGCTGCATATACCCGTAGGTGTTGCAATACAAAAATCTTAACCCATTCTGAACGGGAACCCATTTTGGTGTTAGCATCATGTCATGCTTTAGCTATTGAAAAACAGCAGATCTACAAGCTCATAGCGCGCCACCGAGTGGCGCGCTACGAGCTTGTAGGTCTGCTATTTTTGAAAAATCGAAGAGCGACTGACATTTTTTAGAATCTGATATCAGGTCAGAATGGGGTTCATCAGACCAGTGTGTGTCCAGTGGAAACCTCGTATGAATCTGATCTCAGATCAGACTGGGTTAAACATAGTCCCTGACGGAACTATATAGAGATTGCTATTTCCATTTGGCCAAACAAATGAAGCATAGACTGTCTGTCACCAGGGCATGCAGGCATGCAGCCAGGCTGCATATAATCCGGATTTACCACTGAACACCACATTGATTTGTGCGTGCGGCTTCATTCACAAACTGCACACATGCTGCAGTACCTTACTGGACTACTAAATGGGACAGGAACCCATACCATAGAGGTTTACTAGAGCATATAAAATGCAACAGAAACAAACATCTCCTCAGTCCTCCTCTCTGACTGCGTCGTGTAAAGCTGCAGTCCCGATGTTTAACCCATTCTGACCTGAGTTCAGATTCATACGAGGTTTCCACTGGACACACACTGGTCTGATTAACCCATTCTGACCTGAGATCAGATTCTAAAAATGCCAGTCGTTCTTCGATTTTTCAAAAATAGCAGACCTATAAGCTCGTAGCGCGCCACTCGGTGGCGCGCTATGAGCTTGTAGATCTGCTATTTTTCAATAGCTAAAGCATAACATGATGCTAACACCAAAATGGGTGCCCGTTCAGAATGGGTTAATGTGCTATAACTATGTTTAATGTGCTATACCCAGCCCTCCTACATAGAAGAACAAACTTCTACCTCATTGTATTCATATTAAATCTCAGTTTGCAGCTTCCATTGTGTCGGCAAGTTTGGTCTCAATTGTGAATTTGCATTAAGACACATACGTGGTCGATAAGACTCACCCGTGCGGCTCCAACATACGTGGCCGGTTAAGGGCCGATTCATACTCCTATTTTACCGCTGTTTCGGCGCTGTAGTACCTGCCCCCCCGAACCTCAAATTACGTCACATTGTAGGCTCTACAGCAGTGGTTCCCAAAGTGGGGTCCGGGGACCCCCAGGGGTACCTGAGGGAGTTCCAGGGGGGACCCATCTATTTTGTTCATGTTCATAAAGTGCTAAAGTGTTTAAAGCAGTGGTTCCCAAACTTTTTCAAGTCAAGGACCCCCAAATTGACACTACTTAGCCCGTGGACCCCCATTTGAAAAGATATGCCAGGGACTCCCATAAGAGAAGACGTACACATTTAGACGTCTACATTTAGACGTCTACATTTAGACGTACACATATAGCGTCTACATTTAGACGTCTACATTTAGACGTCTACATTTAGACGTCTACATTTAAACGTCTACATTTATTTGTTATCCGTGTTGCGAGGATGAGGGGGTACCTGGAAAAATATCTACCCCAAAAGGGGTACCTGGTCCAAAAAAGTTTGGGAACCCCTGCTCTACAGAGCCGAACCGACTTTTATTCGGCTCTAAAATAGGAGTATGAATCGGCCCTAAGACTCACCGTGGCTTCCGCGTGCGATTAGGGTTAGGTTAGCGTTTTTTGGGGTTAGGGTGTCGGACTATTGCGTGTCAAACCAAAGGTGCAGCCACTGCACGGTACCATAGCTGGTAACAAAATGGTTCAGATAAACGTGGTTCAGATATACAGTAAACAGGTGGGTTCCACTACATGGTCACATTTCTCATATGTGAATCCCTCGTCTTTTTATATTTTATTGAATACATTTAATCAGCATTATCTTTTCAGAAAGAAAGAAAGAAATGCACACAAAAAATAAATAACAATAATAATCCCAAATTAAATGAGAGCAAGTGGATATTTTAATTAGTACAGCATTTAGGAAATGAGAGAAGAATCCACTAGGTACTGTACAAGCACATGAAAATGCATAGAAGGAAAAGGAATGATGAATTGCAATAAGTGCAATGACTATAGTGTACATTAGAAAACTAAAGCATGTTGTCTCTTAAATCACGCTGAATGCGTGTAAATTTGTCAGAGTCTGACAATCAGGCTATACCGACGTTCATGAAGCCATAACTCATGAACCGTACATTATATTCACACACATAATGAGAGATACATGTAGGGAGATGTGAGGATTACTGATGGATGGAGGTTATAGTGGAAGGGATGCATTTGAGAGGGAACAACGGTAGGTACAGTAAGGTTCAGCAGAGATATAGAGCACCGAAGTCTGACGTCACTTTCAGTAGAGGGCGTCAGTCCCCAGGTTCATGTATTTGTTTAGTTGCATTGAAATCCCCATTGAGGCGATTTTAGATCGCCTCATATAACAACTGTGTTTGAAAAATAAACATGTCACCCCGGCCGCTTCACTCATATGGATATGAAGAATCAACTGACTGAGATAAATCGCTAATGTTACTGCTGCTGAATTAGTTCGATTTTCGCTAGAAGCAGACTGTATCATATATGAGTGACTGACTGTTGCAAACGATACAGAGACACCTCCCTGACAATAACGCCGAGACAGCTTGTTTATTTTTGGACCACAATGCTTATAGTAGACGATATTAAGATCACCCCATGTTATTCTCCATAGAGAAATTACTTCCGCGAACCAGGGGAATCGTCGGGATGAGCCAGTTACGTCAGGACTTCGGTGCTCTATACAGAGGGAACAATGGTACTGTAAGGTTCAGCAGAGATATACAGAGGGAACAATGGTGGGTAAGGTTCAGCAGAGATATACAGGCCAAGCAGTGTCTATTTCGTTGTCATGATGCGATGCGTTGTGAGCTATACGGTATAGATCGGCTATTTTCAAACGTTGACAAATCTTCTCCTATGGGAGGGGGTCCCTGGGCACACAATTCAATTTAAGGGTCCCTATTAGCAAAAGGCCGATGCACACCTCAGAAGGCTATAGTGACAGGTGTGTATAGGGCAATAAAGCATACTTAAAAAGGTTATCTTTGAAAAACAAAGACAGACAATCACAGACAATTGTCTGTCCTGATGAAAGTCTAATCGACCGAAACGTTGACCAATGAAGAGTTTCTGACAGTGTGCGGCGGGTCGACCCTTCTTTGTTTTTCAAAGATAACCTTTTTAAATTTAAGGGTCATTTCTGCTTTTTTTTGTTTTTGTAAATGTCAATCACACAGCAGGCAGTGGGAACATAGTCAATATCATGTATGAGTGGAAACAGCTGATGGATGGACACACAGCCTGAAGTCTCAGCAACATTTGTGACTACATTTGACTGAGGGACTGCCATTGGAATTTAGTGAAAGCAGGGAATCATAGCTTCAAATTGACATATTGGTTGTTCAGTTTGACCCACCAGTTTTGGAGATATGGCTTATAGAGTAATGTCTTGCAGAGAAACAGCGAGTTGAGAAATCAGGCTTGAAAGGTTCACCTCTGTGGTCTCTAACATTACACCTAGCTACATGTGTAAGCATTTATTTCATATTGACATGTCTTCTGTGGTCTCTAACATTACACCTAGCAATATGTTTAAGCATTTATTTCATATTTACATGTCTTCTGTGGTCTAACATTACACCTAGCTACATGTTTAAGAATTTATTTCATATTTACATGTCGATTTCAGCTCCGACACTTATTTCAGACATGCTCTAGTACATGAAGAGTCTGCCTGCATGCTTTGATCTCATTTTTGGGAGAGAAAAAAATGTTTTTCTCCTCTAGTGAAAAGCTGGAGTTTGCGCGATGGCAGGCTCTCAGTCAAATCTGGTCACATTTTAGTTTCAACAGTTAAACTGTTCTTTATACTAAGCTATCCCTTTGCCCTTGTGCTAAGTGTCATTATGTTACTGAAGGTTAATGGGGGAGGTGTGTCTGAACATGGAGACAAACTGCAATCTCCATCAATCTTGTACCTATCTATCCATTCTTGCAGTCTTTCTCTCTCATCACCACCCCAAGGTTATTAGCCTAAATCAACATTTGGGTACACAAATAGTGATATAAAGGGACGCCGCCCACCCCCCCCCCCCCCCCCCCCCCCCCTCCCCCCCACCTCCAAAGGAAGCAATCGACCGCGCTGCAAGCTTTAACCTGCTGAAGGTCAGCTTTCCTCTTTGGTGTCTTTGCTCTGTGGTTCCTTTCGGCAGAGGTCACCGCGACATATTGTTTCCTCAAAGGCATCCATCAAAGCCATCTCCTTTGGCATTGATTGCCTTGGCTCATTAAGAAGTCCTCTGAAGACCACTATGCCCCCCCACCACCCCCCTAACCACACACACACACGCACATGCACACGCACGCGGACACTCTCTCTCTCTCTCTCTCTCTCTCTCTCTCTCTCCACCCCCCTCCCCGCACGCACGCACGGACGCACGCACACACACACACACACACACACACACACACACACACACACACACACACACACACACACACACACACACGTTATACAACTTGTTGTACCAGAAGTTATATATACTGTGTGAAATGGCAATTCATTCAAATTTCAATGAGATAAATCAAAACTTTTTTATCCAAACATGAAAGTGATGATGTTGTTTATAGTACTACAGTCGTACACATTTTACATTAATGTTTCAGGCATACATTCAAAACATTTTGCCTTGAATTGCATCCGACACATTCTATAATAGGGATTGGAAGATACATGGATTTTTTTGGGTGCATCAGACACGACTGAATATAGCCATATTTTATTTTAACTGAACTGATTTAATTTTAACTGAACTGTAGCTTGCCATTGAATCTTTAATGATGCTGGATAAATGAATCTGTACTAATGGTCATGATACTCCCTAGTCTCTACTCCCGGCATTGGATCATTATTTTAAAACCAAAGAGGGAGTCGGGGATTATAATTAATTATATAGTGCAATTAATAGAAAATAATGTACATCTGCAAAATGCATGTACTTTTAACCTTAGACAAAACCTTTTTTCCGTGAAAAAGGGGGGGGGGGGAATTAAATACTGTAGAAATAAATAATACAGGACATTGTTTGTAATTATATTTTAATACTGTACAATCACTTTGAAGATACACATCTCACATTATAGCTGCATTAATTCAAGAGTCATTATCTGTGTTATTGTGTGATTCTATGGCATTCTTACAGGCGTCATAGATTTAATATTCCGCAATAAACTGAAGGAATCTCGACAAATACACATAGGGTTCACAAACAAGATTACAAAGACTGTCCCGTCCAAACTACCATTTCTTTCCCCCCTACATCAATACTGCCAGGGATGCCTGATTGCATTCTGCAAGGAATGCAATTGAAATGGTAACTTCAATGCAACTCAAATCAATGCTAGTTGTCGATCCAGGAAATTACTTGTGTCTTGAAACCCCGAGACCGTAACAAGAAAGAGATGCCCCTGCCAATGGCATTTTGCTCAACAGGAAAGTATCTGCTTTTCAGAGACACTTTGGGGGTTTGCGGCACTCCGACATTAGATTAGTACTGAAGATGACTGTAACGACGCAGTTGTCTGTGCCAACATGCAATAATCCTTATACTGCAGGCAGTGGTGGAAAGACATTAGTACTGTACTTGAGTAGGAATATAGGGCCTATACTTTTTATATTTCTTCGGAGGGCCATTCCAGCCACCAGCGGAGCCTGCAGCACCACCGTTGCCCAGGTGGAGCCTGCAGAACCATAATTGCGTCAAGCATCCGCCACGCTTGAATTAAGTGTCTGGTGCTGGGAGTCTGGTCTGGTGCAATGCCATCAGGTATAGGAGGTACTGTATGAGGTCCATGCGTGCAAATACAATGGGTACAAGCATTCCTTTGTCCCTCTGTCTGTCAATCACACTCCTTGCAGAGGGCAGACAGGGTAAGGGTCGAAGCTTATGACGTGATGTTCCTCCTCTTCTGCACTAGGTATGTTGGTGTGTGGATTTTTAATGTTGTACGGGTCACTGTGTGCCTTTGTTGTCTTGTATTGTGTTTTGTATTGTATTGTATTGTGTCTGTATGCTGCAGGGCGGGTCCTTGGGGTCCAAGACAAATTTCTCCCTTGGGAGACAAAATAAAGAAACCTTATTGAACCTTGAACCTTGAACCCAGCCAACATGGCAACCCAAAAATGGCAACCCATGTCAAACTGTCAATCACAGCACCTACACTCCCCACTTCCACCTCCATTCAAGATGGCCGAATTGTTTGGCATGGCAGCAGCAGCTTCCTCTACACTACTGTGCTAATCCCTTGTTACTCATCGGTGAGTAACAAGCTTTACCAGCTGCTATGAAACAAAATATGAATGCATTACTAGCGTACAAACTAATATGATTGTAAAATGGGATAGTTTGCACATTTCACATCTATCTATCTATCTATCTATCTAGTTTTAAGAAATGCTCTGATGTTTTTAGTAACATTTTGAATACAAAGAAATCTTCATATTAAAGGATTTATTTGTAACAAGGTATTTCTACACTGCACTTTGCTAATTATAATTAAGTATAAACAAATCTAGTAGTTCTTTCACTGCTGAGTGCAAGAAAGACCCACATGCAACACACACACAAGTATGCAACACAGAGTATAATCCATGTTGACCATGCGTCCTAAGGGATGACTTTGAGTAGTGAGCCGTGGGTGAAAGTATCGCATTAAGGTCTTGGCACATCCCAAGTGCTAGTAACCTGGGCTGAAGGGGAAAAAAATTGGGTCTGGGAGAAGATGAGCCAGAAAAGTAGACTCGCATGGATCAGGTAGCAGGAAGACCGAACGTCACAGAACATTGTCAAGGGATGGATATTTTTAGGCCCCGCAGCCACAGTTCGCTGGCACTCTCTCACAAGAAGGATGGCAATGTCACCGAGAGTGAGAGAGAGGGAGGGAGACGAGCAATAATAAATTGTCATTGGTGGGACCTTTGGTGTAAGATAACCAGTGGCAGAGACAGGAGCACTAGCCCGGGTCCCTGTAGGTCATTACAGATGCTCCTTAATTTGGAGCGGTTATAAACGTTTGATAGCTTGGACAGATCGCTCTGATAGATGCAGCCTTTGCAACTGATTAATCACTGCATTGTTCGTGTGCTGCGCTACGAGAGTGCATGGGCAAATCTTTACAAATAATTTGGCATCAGTTGTAAGCTGTGATTCTCAGTACAAAATGTGTGACAGACCAGGAAAAAGGGAGATTTCAGGCTAGCATCATTGCAGTATATGCAATATTTTTGTTTGAAACAACTGCTATGTCATCGAAGTAAAACACTTAATACTAATTTCAGTGTGCAGTCATGCTGCACTAGTCCACATTCAAGCAGCATTGTGCAAAGGCTTGATAAATTGCATTGTGCACTGCAACACAATAACTCATTCACATATATTGATTAATCATTAATACAAATTGCAACAGTACATTACAACTTTAAAATAACATGAGAACCTTCTGAAGTTGTTTTTTGGACTGATTTATTTTTTGATTCAACATAATGTGCAACTTTAAAAAAAATGTTAAATTATATATTTTACTAGGAAAAAGGGCACGGTGTCTGCTTGTATCCTGTCTTGCACACAAGCACATAACATTTCCAGACCATATAGCCTTCAGGATGACAGTGTCAGCCCCGGCTAAGGGCACATTCACACAACAAATGTAAGAAGCATGGCAGTTCTGTCCCTCCTGAGGTTGACCGATGACAAAAGCCTTGCAATACACAGGTCTGGCAGATCCTTGACTTGGCAGTAATAGAAGTCCATTTTTTTTCCCCACCTCTGCCATCCAAGAATGGCAAGGCCAGGAAGCTAGTGTTTGCTTTGAAGAGGCAGCTGGAAAGCTGCATGCTAAGCCTGATTAAGGGCACAGTCACACAACTGAAACAGTCCCCACTGAGCATTTTTGTAGTCTAATAGATGGCTGGTCTTAAAAACTGAGGTAAAAATAGTCTAAAAATGTTTTTTTTAGCGGTCTAGGCTTAGATTAGACGTTGAAACAATATATTTCCATTGCATGTGAGTAATGGTTGGGTGGAGTTTACGGTTGCGAAGCATTGTTGCGTCCCGTGCATGAGTTCAACTTGGTTGAACTTTGGTGCGTTTAAAACACCTCAACTTGTGTTCGCCTTCCCTTTAGTCACTGGTGTGACATTTTGTCCAATGTCACAAACCCATGGCACATTGTGAGCTTCTATAGATTGGCTATTTCAGCTAATCATAGATCAGTCTTTAGAGGTTCTTGGAAATGTCTCATTTGACATTAATGGTAATTCCACTCGACTGGAATGTGTGTGATATTATAGTACTTGTAATCAGATTTTAATTAGTGTAGGAGTGATTTGGCACATTTGCCACCCTGTTCCCTGCCCTCACCCGACCCCAGGATTATACGGTGTGTTGCGTTCATAAACACCACTCTCAGAATCTGCTCCAATTTCAGAGTTCAAGGTTCAAGTTTATTTAGAGTGCTCTGGTTTTGATACCATTTAGAGCATTCTGATCAGAGTAGATTAAGTCATTAACCCATTCTGACCTGAGATCAGATTCATACGAGGTTTCCACTGGACACACACTGGTCTGATTAACCCATTCTGACCTGAGATCAGATTCTAAAAATGTCAGTCGTTCTTCGATTTTTCCAAAATAGCAGACCTACAAGCTCGTAGCGCGCCACTTGGTGGCGCGCTATGAGCTTGTAGATCTGCTATTTTTCAATAGCTAAAGCATAACATAGTGCTAACACCAAAATGGGTTCCCGCCCAGAATGGGTTAATTAACATTGCCATTTTCGTATTTTGAAATTAATTCAAATGAACGTTGGGTCACCCCATGTATAAACATGATTGTAGATTCATATTGTACTGTATGTAGAACAGTAGTTTTCAAACTACACACCAATGAGCAAGTCAAAATCTCACAGTACACCTCACTCAGTCAGCAATGCACTGAGCTTGTAGAATGGCCATTTTTGCTATTTTATTTTTGTCGATTTTGGTTTCATTTAATGACATGCCCAAAATAGTTGAAAATAATCAAACTGAGCGGTGCAATTGTACTTCTATTGTGTACTGTACTCTGTACTGTAACGTACAGTGCTCTGTACTGTACTTTAGACTGTACTGTACTCAAATGTACTGCACTGTACTCTGTAGGCTACTGTACTCTGGACTGTTCTGTACTCTGTACTGTACTTTAGACTGTGCTGTACTCTAATGTACTGCACTGTACTCTGTAGGCTACTGTACTCTGGACTGTTCTGTACTCTGTACTGTACTTTAGACTGTGCTGTACTCTAATGTACTGCACTGTACTATGTAGGCTACTGTACTCTGGACTGTTATGTACTCTGTACTGTACTTTAGACTGTGCTGTACTCAAATGCACTGCACTGTACTCTGTAGGCTACTGTACTCTGGACTGTTCTGTACTCTGTACTGTACTTTAGACTGTGCTGTACTCAAATGTACTGCACTGTACTCTGTAGGCTACTGTACTCTGGACTGTTCTGTACTCTGTACTGTACTTTAGACTGTGCTGTACTCTAATGTACTGCACTGTACTCTGTAGGCTACTGTACTCTGGACTGTTCTGTACTCTGTATACTGTACTTTAGACTGTGCTGTACTCTTAATGTACTGCACTGTACTCTGTAGGCTACTGTACTCTGGACTGTTCTGTACACTCTGTACTGTACTTTAGACTGTGCTGTACTCCAATGTACTGCACTGTACTCTGTAGGCTACTGTACTCTGGACTGTTCTGTACTCTGTACTGTACTTTAGACTGTGCTGTACTCTAATGTACTGCACTGTACTCTGTAGGCTACTGTACTCTGGACTGTTCTGTACTCTGTACTGTACTTTAGACTGTGCTGTACTCTAATGTACTGCACTGTACTCTGTAGGCTACTGTACTCTGGACTGTTCTGTACTCTGTACTGTACTTTAGACTGTGCTGCACTCTAATGTACTGCACTGTACTCTGTAGGCTACTGTACTCTGGACTGTTCTGTACTCTGCACTGTACTTTAGACTGTGCTGTACTCTAATGTACTGCACTGTACTCTGTAGGCTACTGTACTCTGGACTGTTCTGTACTCTGCACTGTACTTTAGACTGTGCTGTACTCTAATGTACTGCACTGTGTACTATACTGCTCTGTACTGTTCTATTGTTATAGTTATAGTGCTGCTCAGTGTGACTATGAAATATTGGACAGATCCGCACATGACTTATAGAGTATGTGTGTAACGATGTGTGGGATGTTTGGACAGAATCTGGAGGAGTAATAGCAAAAAATGTGTCTTTCAAAAGTCGACTTTTCAATTTATGAATTCACACTTATACATTGGTCACATACTAGTATGTATACTGTTATATATATATATATATATATATATATATATATATATATATATATATATATATACATTATGTGTAAAAATACACACTATAATAATCATGAAATGCTTTCATCACAAAGAAGAATATCCTCTGTGTTCTTTCTCTGTCTCCCATGACTCCCCTGATGCTTCTGTATGTTAATACATTCATGATACACATTCTAGATGCTATAGTAGGCTATACTATATATATTTATTATATCTATATTTATTAGAGAACACCCTGCAAAATTGTAATTGCACAACAAATGCATCATCACTCAACTGAGACTGAACATGCTATTTCCTGTATACTGTACATGTGTACCAAGGGCATACAGGCCAATTAACTCAATCCATGAATATCTTTCAAATTGGTTAACAAAGACTGTCTCATTTTATGTTAACCCATTCTGAACGCCCGGGAACCCATTTTGGTGTTAGCATCATGTTATGCTTTAGCTATTGAAAAATAGCAGATCTACAAGCTCATAGCGCGCCACCGAGTGGCGCGCTACGAGCTTGTAGGTCTGCTATTTTTGAAAAATTGAAGAACGACTGACATTTTTAGAATCTGATCTCAGGTCAGAATGGCTTAATCAGACCAGTGTGTGTCCAGTGGAAACCTCGTATAAATCAGGTCAGAATGGGTTAATTATGGGGTAACTTCAAATCCTACAGTATACAATGTTTGGGATACTAGCCAATCTATTGCTGCAGGTGTTCTTGCATTATTTATTTATTTATGTATGCAATTTGCAATGTACACACATTTCAATATTGTTAGTGAAATCGCTTTTATTGGTGGATAAATATTATGACAATCGCATCAAGCAGGTGAGCGAGGTGGATACAGACAGACAGACAGACAGAATAGTGTCACCCCTTAATGAGCCTGTTTTCATTCGGAAAATTGTTTTGAATTTGTTGTTGCACCCACATTTACAATATCCCCAATTTGATCACCCGACATAATTTTTTTAAAGTATGAAAACACACCCCAAACTCCCAAATTACTACTTTGTTTGTTACTCAAACAGAGGTTGGCATTCAATGCGTAGGAAGACAGTCGAGAGATGTTGTTTCAAAATTTGCCAGGTCAATTTATTACGGAACTCAAAGCATGTGCATGTGGCGGTGGCCCCTGCATGTCCATGTTTCACAACATGGAAACCTACAAGTATCAGGAAAGTTCTTGTCCAGGACAGGTTCATGTTGGTTCGTTGTATGTTGTCCAGGTTCAGATTCCACTGGAATGATTTAATAATGCGATCAAGACGTATCTGATTTAATTGGCTAAGATTGGCATCTAAAGTTTGCAGGAGTACGGCTCGTTTTGAACAAACTTTGCAAGCACATTCCCAGTTCTCACTAGGCCGAGGAAGAAATGCATAATAAAAATAGCAGATCTACAAGCTCGTAGCGTGCCACCGAGTGGCGCGCTACGAGCTTGTAGGTCTGCTATTTTTGAAAAATCGTGAAAATGTGCCTCAAATTTGGAATATATATTTTTTCAGAACAAATGTTTTTTACTCAAATCTTTGCTTCTGCCTTTCTGCATTGGCCTATCCCCCCCCCCCCCCCCCCCAATAATTGTCTGACTATAACACTATATAACAAGCCACTTCACATTAAAAACAAATTAACAATACAATTAACAATAACTCTACTCAAAACTACACTTCCACAAATCAACATAATAATTTGTGTGCAATTAATTAACATTAATCGCTCAACTTCTACAGATTCCTCTCTATGCCTCTATGCATTCCAAACATGGCTGGCCCACAGACAGTAACCTACTGTTTGTAATTGCTTTCTTAGACTGACCGATTCGTTTAAATACTTTATAATTTCCATGTCAATTTGAAATTGGACAGATATGGAGGTAATTTTAAATGCATGTGCTATACAGCTTATTTGTGTGCCCAGTCCGCCCTTCTACAATCATAACTGACTCAAGGAATTTACAATCGGCATTCTTTATCATTGATTGATTGCTTGAAGTATAAGTTTATTAACAGAATTACAGTGCATTTAAAGCACAACTCAATAAAAAAAACTGTTAAATGTGAGTGGACGACCCAATAAAGCATTACACTTGTTTTACAAGAGGGTCCACCTTGTTCAATGCATCAACATCCCTTCCTTCCTCTACCTACTTTATTACTTGTTATTTCAATTTGGACATTTCACAGAGTGATTTGTGTTCGCTGTCCGCCCCTGTACAAACATAATCGACACAAGGAATTAACTATCGGCTCTGTTTACAGTTGCCCTGTGCCTTTTTCATACACGTGCACAACCACAAAGCAATGTCATCACATCCCAGCAAGCACGGTCAGGACCTGGACTAATTAGTGACGTCTCTATCGGGGCCTAAATCAAATCAAACCAAGACTAATCTGATCTGGCCCAGAATATCACCTGATTTCAACCAACATACATTCTAAGACAGACGTCCCTGGATCAATCAGAGAGAGTCCGATAGAGGCCAGATCAACATAAGTCATATCATAACTATAGTCAGATCTGGCCCAGAATAAGCTATATTATTTAAACTGGTGAAGACGTCCTGGAAATGACGCAAAGATCATCCCCATATGGGCTGTGATCTGGCCTATAGTCCTGAACGTAAAGATCATCCCCATATGGGCTGTGATCTGGCCTAGTCCTGAGCGTGAAGATCATCCCCATATGGGCTGTGATCTGGCCTAGTCCTGAACGTAAAGATCATCCCCAGATGCGCTGTGATCTGGCCTAGTCCTGAACTTAAAGATCCTCCCCATATGGGCTGTGATCTGGCCTAGTCCTGAACGTAAAGATCATCCCCATATGGGATGTGATCTGGCCTATAGTCCTGAACTTAAAATCATCCCCATATGGGCTGTGATCTGGCCTATAGTCCTGAACGTAAAGATCATCCCCATATGGGCTGTGATCTGGCCTAGTCCTCTAGTTTAACTTACTGTACAGCCAATTTGCAGATAGATAGATAGATAGATACCGGTAGATAGATAGATGCTTGAACGATCCCTAAGGAATGAATGCGAGCACCCAGACAGTACCGCCTGCATGTGTTCAAAGCAAAAATGGAACAGAATCCTCACTAAGCCATTGTAAGACCTCACCTGACTGCCTGTCTTTTGTGTCTGCAGTTATTTCACTTTTCAACATGCTCTTTACATTCAGCCATTCACACACCAACAGCAGAGTTAACTCATCGGGCACAGTTCAAGGTTCAGTGTCTTGATGGTCCCTGCAGACAGCTGCTCTATACCTCCTGTGCCACTACAGTTCCACTGTGTCATTGTGCTGTGGGCTCTGTGGAGAAAAAAAGCATATACTTATTCACAACCGAACGGGAGATCAGCCAGAAAATTGGAGCAGCAGGAGTGTTGTGCTGTGTTCGTTGTACCGCACTTATGACAAAACTGAGCCAGAAGGCAAAGGTCAAGCTTCATTCCTACTCTGAACTATGATCATGAAAGGAAAGGAGACCACAGGACGAGCTGCGGGGTATCTCCATAACACTAGGGTGCTCCAATTTGAAGTAGCTTCGGTGCCTCGGGAAAGTGAAGTCTACAAAGCCAACTCTTGTCATGACAAATCATGACAACAAAAACACAATTTTCTTTGGGCCGAACAAAGAATTAGAAAGAAGAAAAAAAAGGGCAGGTTATACAACACATTTTTTTCTTTGTTTGTAATTATTTGTTTGGTCCAAAATATTGTGTTTATTGTCATGATTTGTCACGACTCCAGTTGGCTTTGTCCGCGGCGTAAACGTCTTTAAATAAATACGTTTTGAAAATGTCTATGAGGAGAAATGCATTGGGAATCATTTCCTGGGCCTGGTGTGGTGTCGACTGGTGTGGTGTCGACTGCAACGCTCTATAGAGCCCGTTTACATAAATCACATTTACACTCTTCTACAACCACCATGGCATTTCAATGGGAGCATCTTCAATGTGGCTGCAATTATAATGGATCAGTGGTCCATCTCCGCAGTCGAACTCAGACAGTAGAATTTATGTTTAACCTATTTTGGGCGTTAACCCGTTTTGGTGTTGGCATGTTATGCTTTAGTTTATAGCTATTGAAAAATAGCAGATCTACAAGCTCATAGCGCGCCACCGAGTGGCGCGCTACGAGCTTGTAGGTCTGCTATTTTTTGAAGAATCGTGAAAAGTGACATGAAAGTGTTTAAGAACGACTGACACAGTCGGGATTTAGACGACATTTGCAGAATCGTTCCCAGGCCTAAATGTGTTAAAGAGTGAGAGAGGGCATCATCGTGTGGTTGTCCTAAAGCCACACCCAATTAATTCACAATGTAACTAAATGAGGTAATTTAACAGTCTGTTGGTCGTGTGTCATTACTGGCAAAGAGAAATGGCAGAGAAGAGATGGGAAAAGAGTACAGTAGTGATTCCCAAACACTGGGTCGGGACCCGTTCTTGGGAACCTTTTTTGATGTGCTGTGGCGAGTAAATATCCTTTTATTCCTATATTTAATTTAGAATTATTTCAAAATATATTCCAAAATAAATTAATAACATTTTTCAAAATATATATGTTAAGTAAAACATATTTAAGGAGTGAAAATAGCAGATCTACATGCAGCTGCAATGGCGTGAACTTGTAGATTGGCTTTTCTCTGTAGTTTGGGTCCTGGGGAAAATCAGATCTATCGTATAGGTCTCTGGTGATAAAAAGTGTTAATATGCTAATTATATTCTAATAAAACATACAATAACCTGTAGTAAGTCTCATGGTCGGGGGGGGGGTACGACCAAGTCTCATGGGATTTGGGATTTGTTTATAAACATTTTCGTATTTGTTTATAAACATTTGGGATTTGTTTACAAACATTTGTGATTTGTTTATAAACATTTGTGATTTGTTTATAAACATTTGGGATTTGTTTACAAACATTTGGGATTTGTTTATAAACATTTGGGATTTGTAAGTCTCATGGGGGGGGTAGGACCACTACCAGTTGACCTGTAGTAAGTCTCATGGTCGGGGGGTAGGACCAAGTCTCATGGGATTTGGGATTTGTTTATAAACATTTTGGTATTTGTTTATAAACATTTGGGATTTGTTTATAAACATAGGACCACTACCAGTTGACCTGTAGTAAGTCTCATGGGGGGGGGTAGGACCACTACCAGTTGACCTGTAGTAAGTCTCATGGGGGGGGGGGGGGGGGGTAGGACCACTACCAGTTTACCTGTAGTAAGTCTCATGGGGGGGGTAGGACCACTACCAGTTGACCTGTAAGTCTCATGGGGGGGGGGGGGGGGGGGGGGGTAGGACCACAACTTATTCAAGGACCATTTATTTAATCATAAATCAGCCACTGCACCAATATTTGGTGAACTCTTTCAAGTCGGCACTGAAGAGACATTTGTTCACTCAGGCTTTTGGCAATTAGTTTGTTGTAGTCAGTTTTTTTCTGTATTGTAAAGCGTCCTTGGGTTTCTTGAAATATGAATATGAATTCAAGTTTTTATTATTATTATTTCTACAGATTTGATGATTTGACATCATTAAAGCTAGGGGTGCGGTGCATGGTGTTTTGCATTATTAAAAAAAGGCTGAATTAATAATTTACACCCATTGTCAATGATGATATGGGTGTTGACACCAATACCATCAGGTGGGTGGAGTCATTCCTGGCTGAGCGTGTATAACATGTCAGGGTGAATGAAGCGATAGATCTCCCCATTATGACCAACATGGGGGCTCCGCAAGGGAGCGTGATTTCACCGGTAATTTCACCTGTATTGTTAAATTTGCCCAACGACACAGCTTGTGTTACTTTGATTGCATGACGACGAGATAAGCCATCGAAGAACAGTTTGCTGGTTGGTGCAAGAGTAACTTCCTTCAGGTTGAATTTTAAGAAAATGAAAGGAGGTCATATTTAGGCTAACATTGGCTTTCAAAGTTGGCAGGATTGGCCCCGCTTTGAACAAAAAGCCTCAAATCATGAACGCAATTTACGTGAAATCTTTCACAGACTTTCCTACTAGGCTGAGGAATAGATGAAGGGCTCGAGGGGCACTTTATCTAGTTTCTTTTCATCTCTCTCTGCAAGGGGGAGCTGTGAAGTATTCTCAATGTATTGTGTGATCGGTTTGTATTGTGTATATGTGTTATTCTTTTGTATCCTGATGCCTGGCACAGTTCCGCAAGGACACATAAATACATATCTATCTATCTGTCATGGATCTTGTCTGAGTTAACCATCTCCTCCCCCTGTATTTCACACAGGTGTCATGGCATATTATTGCTCTGCTAGAAACCCATCAGCAGCTCCTTTAGTTTTGTGATGTAACTTTTAGCTGCTTCAAATTGGCTCTCTACCTTTTTCCCCCTGTGGTATATAACCCATTCTGACCTGAGATCAGATTCTAAACATTTCTTCTACATCCTGACGGTTTTCTGAAAAAGCTATGTTTCTATGTCAGTCGTTCTTTGATTTTTCAAAAATAGCAGACCTACAAGCTCGTAGCGCGCCACCGAGTGGCGCGCTATGAGCTTGTAGATCTGCTATTTTTCAATAGCTAAAGCATAGCATGATGCTGACACCAAAAGGGGTTCTCGCCCAAAATGGAATAATTATGTGATCGAAGAGCCATCAGAGGAATGATGGAAGGAGTAAACTCAGCCCCGTATTGAATCTGAGGTCCAGGAAAACGGCTTGTTAAAATATCTATAGTGTTGCTCTGGAAGTGTAGACACTATAGCCCCGGTTACATCATATGTAGCCTGTCATAATCCATGTACATTACATCATATGTAGCCTGTCATAATCCATGTACATAAGTAGGCTGTGGCAGAGGTTCTCAACGTTTTTGGCTGGGGCCCCCCGGACATGCTTTGGTCAACTCCCCCACCCCCACTCCCAATACAAACTGACTGCAAAAATAACCTTAATAAGAGAGAAAATATATCATAAATGAATACTGAAACCAGTTATAATCATTAAGCCATTTTGGGCGGGAACCCCTTTTGGTCTTCCAAGCATTATGTTATACTTTAGCTATTGAAAAATAGCAGATCTACAAGCTCATAGCGCTGGCGTGCTACGAGCTTGTAGGTCTGCTATTTGTGAAAAGTCGTGAAAATGTGGCGCAAATCTTTGAATATATATTTCAGAGCGAACATTTTTAACTAAAATATTGGCTTCTGGGGGGGGGGGGGTCCCTGGAACTACATATTTTGAGATGGGGGGTCCGTGGCCCAATAGAGATAATTCTGGGGGTCCTTGACATGAAAAAGGTTGAGCACCAACTGACATAGAAACATGGGTTTTTCAGAAAACTATTAGGATTTAGAAGCCTTTTTTTTTAATCGACCTCAGTCCAAAATGGGTTAAGGACAGTTTATGCATGTACTATGTGTACTATAGCCTCCATTTCTCTCTGCTTAACATGTTACGAAGTCATGGGAATGTCACGTTATCCATAACCGACGATTAATCACAGAGAGCAATATATCCTGTACGTTATTGTCCCTTCCCTTAATTGGGTCGTCTCCGTCTTGTCTCTGTATTGTTTGCAATACAATCTCTGCTGCTGCTCACCAGATAATCCTTTTTTCCCCCCTTCATTCTAATTAATTCACATTACGTTCAATAATTGTAACATTGATACAGTCAATATAAACTGTCAATGTTACATCAGCAGCAATGGAGGGTGGACATTGTGTAAAAAAAGCTAAATTAAGAAGTTATATTCAATTCAAAGAGGACTACATGACTGAACCTTATGTTGCATTTAATTTAAAAAGAGGACAGAGGTCCCTCTGTGCCCAGTTAAGATCTGGACCTTGAGAAGCAGCGACTGTGTTTTCTGTGACCTGGGAGTTGTAGAGGATGAGTTTCATTTTGTTTTCTATTCAGGATAAGAACCCAGATCTGTTTTGGATGTCTGAGTGCTTTATGTTAAATTGGTTGTTCAGTAATGACGTTTTTGTTTGTGGCATGGCAGTTATTACGTTGGAGAACGTTATGTATCCATAAGTAACTGTCTATTTGTGTATATGTATCATTATATATGTACAATTTTGTGTAGGACACGTCTTGTGTCAACTCGACATTTTAAATTAAATCTTATTGTATCAGAGTTTGTCTATCAGAGCAATTGTATGAGTATGGGTACATCATGCAGCACACGAGCGCAGTATCGGACCCGATACCAGTATCAGTATCGGACCACATCCCTACCCAGCTGCACCGTTTGAGAAGCAGGTGATTTGAGTGCAGGGGTGGGTGGGAAACTTTGACCATGGTGAGGTCCCCTATATTTCCACACTCACTGCAGAGGGCCACATTATACTGTTGTAGCAAAAATTGCTGATCTATAAGCCATCCGCTATTTTCGCTATATTTGAATTGGAATCCTGAAAAGTAACATTTTCTATTTAATTGTGTGTCAAGTTTGTCAAGTTTATGAACTAAATACAAATACATTGGACATAAAACGGACAATAACATTTTAATACTAGTCGTTACTAGACTGAAGTCATTAAAGCGGGTCATGTTTGCATGTTTGGAATTGTAACAGCTGAAATCAATAATAATAATAATATATCAATATTAACCTGAGGGCCACATTAAGTGATGGTGGGGGCTGCATGTGGCCCCCGGGCCGCCAGTTGCCCATGTATGTTTTAGTGCATTCCATAGATACCATGTTCATATAACATAACAGCCACATTTGCATGTTTGCGTGTCATGTGTTGTGTGAGTGCAGCCTCTTACAACCACTTGTGATCATGAACACGCGAGTCAATTCACAGGAGAGAGATGTCTGACATTTTACAGCTCCCATCAGAGGCATTATAGCTCGGCGGTGACAACCACATTAGTGCCAGGTTGTAGATGGATGCTCCAGGTGACTACTGTCTAGAGGAGCTGCTGGCAGTAGACTAATGGCCGTCGTCTGGGAATATTCATTCTTTGCATATTCACCAACACTGATATCTCCTGCAGACCTTTTTTTCCCTCCAAACTGCAGTTTAGTTTTGAGCGCTTTGGTGCAGGCCCACTCGCACATCAAAGGGCTCTCACAGTACTTAGTTTAGACAGTTTTTGGTTTAGACTAGTCATTGGTTAGACCAGTCATTAGTCCTATACATCTACAACCTATATCTCAAACCCTCACCCTAACCCTAACCGCCCACGGGGCAGCACACCTAAACCTAACCTTAACCCATGTCTAACCAATGACTAGTCTAAACTAAGTATGCACCCCGGGCCCAATATGATGTATTTGCAGTGCATCACTTTATTGTAAGAGAAAGAAGAACTGTCGCACCACCAAACCAACACCATTTCATCATTCAAAAAAGAAAAATCTCTGAGTCAGACCGCTTTTTGCATGTGTCCCTCGTGCAATAATATTGCGCGTCTCCACGGTGCTCTGCTCAGAGCTGAACAGCCCCTCCCTGAAAATGTCCTGCTGTCCCCCAGGAGGACATTAGACTCGAGGGCTGGGGGGGGAAAGACTCAAAGCACAGAATACAAAGCAAAAGAAACAATTATGCTTAGAGCCTGAAGCATCATTTGCAGGTATGTTGATATTCTTTTAGTAGCTAGTACAAATGGGGAATCCATCTAGGCCTACTACATGAAACGCGTCGCAATGAGTTGATCCGTTGACCGCTGTTGCACCAACACCAGTGTCCAGTGGTGTGGCTCAGTAAACAGATTATATTTCTAAAACTAATCTGCACGTCTGAACAAACAGGGCAAAATGGGAGACAGTCAGTCAGTTTATTTCTCTCGTAGCATCTGAAAAAAGACGCCATGTTTGCATGTTCTCCCCGTGTCCCCTAGGGTAGGTATACCCTCACAAAAAACATGCAGTAATCCTGGTCACTAAACTGCCTCCCCCTGGCCAGCCGGGGCGCCTGATGGAGGGGAAAGGAACTGGTTGGAATAACGTGTTCCTTCCACACGCTACGTCCAACCAGGGAAACTCCCCCCTGTCAGGTGTAAAGGAGCAACTTGGACACTCAGGCATGAAGGAAGCATGAGTTCAAGTCCGTTGCTCTCCCCTTGTCCCCCATATATGGGGACTAGGTTGGTGGAGGGTGTGTAGAGCCCAGGATCACATCAAGAAACACAAATAAAACAACATAGTGCTATATTTGTGTTGTGTATTTCAACACGCTCCCTGATAATGCATGCATGCAGGTGTCATTGCTGCGTGCTGCTAGCCTATGCCAAGTGACTGACGAGGGTTGAACTCTGTCACTCACTGTGAGTAATTGATGGTGTTATCTTAAAATCCAAATATGTTAACTTAAGAGGATAAGTGGGAAAGGTTAAATCCGGGCCTGTGCATATTGTATTACAGTATTGCAAGTCCAATGCACTGTATTGTATAGCACACAATATATTGTGCATACACGTTAAATCCTGCTTCTGGGGGCCAAGAACATAAAAGCAACATTTCACTATTATTAACATTTGCATTTATATTGTTAAAACAACTCCATTAGTGGTAGCCTGTAACACATATTGTGCTTCAGTGACAGAGCTGTTGGCACCCAAGTAACACTTAAATTAAACACATGTTTTTCTAATCGCCTTCAGCTGTTTATTCACTCAATTATAACACCTACAGATCTGGTCCCAAACCAGCTCTGTAGGTGGCATAATTGAGCGGAGAAAAAAAGAAAAATAAAAAAGGCCTCAATTCTGTGTTCTAATGTCAGTATGAACAATACAGGCAGACAGACTCTCTTCTAGATGGTATGGTGTGACTCATGAAAAGCTGCGCTGTAAAAAAAAAAAAACCCAACACAATTTAATTTATGATTCTGAACAACAGCAACGTCCAGTCTTGGCATGCCAATGAGATAGATAGATACCTGCTACAAGAATTGAACTCTGATGTCATGTGTGCAAGAAATATGATCTATCAAATTAACTTTTACTGGTATGTGTTTTAATGGCCCTACCTTGGCTCAAAAATAAATGAGCAGTGACTGCATAACAGTAGTTAAAACAGCTTTACAAAACATGTATGTAACCTGTTCCATGTAGGTATTTTACATGAATGAGGCCATATGCATCCAAGAGGCCATCCACATTAATTCAGATATGTTATTATTATTATTTTTTAATATATTTTTTATCCCACGATTTTGTAACCCATTTCTCACCCCCGTGTCAATCATCTAATGTGATCCTGGGCTCTACACACCCTCCACCAACCTAGTCCCCATATATGGGGGACAAGGGGAGAGCAACGGACTTGAACTCATGCTTCCTTCATGCCTGAGTGTCCAAGTTGCTCCTTTTACACCTGACAGGGGGGAGTTTCCCTGGTTGGACGTAGCGCGTGGAAGGAACACGTTATTCCAACCAGTTCCTTTCCCCTCCATCAGGTGCCCCGGCTGGCCAGGGGGAGGCAGATATGTTATTTAAAGCTAAACATTGACATGCAATGTGTTAACATTGACATATGTTTCAGTAGTGTATAGTATACAGAAGCACATTTACCAATTAACATATATCGTTTCTACTTTTCAAACTTTTAAGCCAGAATATTGCATCGTTAACACAACATGAGGCATGAGCTATTTCAGACAGACTTTGAGGTGCTGCTCGTGCAGTTTCTGTTGGTATGGGGGATTCTCATCCTTGTTATATATATCGTATAACCCATTCTGAACGGGAACCCATTTTGGTGTTGGCATCATGTTATGCTTTACCTATTGAAAAATAGCAGATCTACAAGCTCGTATCGCGCCACCGAGTGGCGCGATACGAGCTTGTAGGTCTGCTATTTTTGAAAAATTCGAAGAACGACTGACATTTTTAGAATCTGATCTCAGGTCAGAATGGGTTCATCAGACCAGTGTGTGTCCAGTGGAAACCTCGTATGAATCTGATCTCAGGTCAGAATGGGATAAACCATGCCCAAGGGCCTCGTTTTGACCAATGTTGATTAGAACGCAGCCCCACACTCGCCAACACGCATGGTTGGTAAAGCACAACAAAGCTTGTTTTTTTGCATCCATTCTGTTGAAGCTGCATGGTGTCACTTGAGGATTAGACATTCTCAGCACATGCAGTGGTTCCCAGATGTCAATGTCAGAGCTTGTTTTCACATGTCAGGAGTGGAAGCCGGCAGGAACACAGCCATTAACCCATTCTGACCTGAGATCAGATTCATACGAGGTTTCCACTGGGCACACACACTGGTCTGATTTAAACCATTCTGACCTGAGATCAGATTCTAAAAAATGTCAGTCGTTCTTCGATTTTTCAAAAAAATAGCAGACCTACAAGCTCGTAGCGCGCCACTCGGTGGCGCGCTATGAGCTTGTAGATCTGCTATTTTTAAATAGCTGAAGCATAACGTAAAGCTAACACCAAAAGGGGTTCCCGTACAAAATGGGTTAACATGCCTCTCCGCTACGCGCCAATGTTTCCTCTCTCCGTCGTCCTTCCCATTTCCCCGAGTCATTCAGGTCTCCACCTTTTTCTCTCATCCCGTCTCCGTCTGTTTTCCATGTGGTGAAAGGTCAACACAGCCTCTTGTCCCGTTCCATTTGAGGTACAAGTTTGAAAACGAGTTGTAGAAAAAATCACACCTGTGTGAAGTGAGGGGAGTTCTTATCATCATCTTGACGTACACTATATGACATCAGACACTATAACTAATAATTAGTAATGCCAAAAATGTGCCATAGCCTATTTTTGAGGGGTCTATAGCCCCTCTTATATTCAGCTATAGTGTAGATTTCTGTCTTACACAAACATTACAATTTTACAATTCAGGCATTATTTTGGGCAGCCGCTCTTAATCCAGAGCATTTGACATTAAGCAAGAACAAAAAGCATGGGAATACATTACATACATAAAAGTAGCTACGTATAATGAAACTATACATATAAACTTTACATACTATACTATACTATACTATACATATAATTCATTATACTATAAAGTGCTATGACTACATAAAATGCAATTATAATGCTGTCTACGTATCATGCTATAAGTCTGTATAAAATTTAATTAAATTCCCATTGACAATGAATGGATAATATACGTCATATGTAGACGAGCAAATCGGCTATATTTGTCCTACGGTACATGTCCCATTGACAATGAATGGTTGATGTACAATGTATAAGAGCGCCCCTCAGTCACTTCACACGGGTGTACATTTCCATGGTACACAAAACTGGGCAAACATTGGTTTCAAAGTCATGAACTGATATACAGCCTCATGGCTGCAGCCCTTTGAATCGCCAAAGAGGCCCAGTTTGTCCATGCCTCCCCATCTCAGAAAGAATGGCTGCACTGGGAGGGCTTTCAGGCTGAATAATGGAGTGAAACTAAATGAAAATTCAGGCTCAGTGTCTCAGGCTATGAAAAATAAGCTGTAGTAGGCCTATAGTTTTTCTGCAGTCCAATATTGTGGCATACTGAAGGCAGTGCAATGATTATTCTAGACAAAAGAGGACGATCATGCACTCCAGGAGGGGACGAATAGTTTTCATAATCCTCACGGGGGGGCCCGGCCGGCCGTGCCTCATTTGTAGATGACTTACCTGTTCCTTCTGTGAGTTGATGTTTTGCTGGGCTGGTGCATCAGAACAGCAGAGCAAACGGATACCATCATATTTCTGCGGCAGTGGAACACAAAGTGCATTTATTCCATTGGAGGATAAACAGAAGTTCACAGAGGAGATCGAGGTTCAACTTCTTCAACACTGTGGGCTGTATTTTACGTGTCTTAAGTGCCAAATGGCATTGATCACGCCTCCAGGTCTTTAGTTTACTCAAGTTAGGTAATAAGACCTGTTACTTAAGACACGCAAAATACAGCCCTGTGTCTTAATTGGATATTGCTGCGAGAATCATGAACTCTAGACCCTGAACTGTGACCTTTTTACATTAGTGATCTGTTGCATATACAAATGACCTCTGCATTATGAACTTGAGCCGTGACACAGGAACTGTTTATTTTTTAATGCTATTTTTAGTGCTTCTGCATGTGTCTTATGGGCACGTGCAATATCAGTGGGTTGTGCAAATGCTTTTTTTTGCACTATAGGTTTAAATTATAATTTTAGACTTGGCTGGCCTATGACATAATTTCGGAAAGCCATGCATTGGAGGGGCTATAGCGCCCCTCAAAAAGTGGCATGATATTTAGCTTTTGTTTGTTTACCCATTTTGAAGATGTATACCTTTTCTGGAATGACATGTGTTGACAACCTTAAGCTGTGTATTTACCAAGGGATTTGTGTCAGATTACCAAAGCATGCACAAAACACCCCTTTGTCATCACAAGTAATAGGCTCCACTCTCATCATCCAAAGCTATTTTAAAGTAGCTAATTATGAATTCAAATGATATGCTTGTGTATTAACCATGTAATCCCTATATACTGTACTTAGTTGACCTGCAGGGACCCCCAGAGCATACTAGGACCCCTCCTTTTTGTCCCTCAACACAAATCTCTTCGCCGAAGATGGCCGATCTGCCAGTTGATCAGAACGCATGCATCCCAACATTATGCGATTATTTGTAGCTGGTACAGTGTATACATCCGCTATTTTGGCATAATGTTTTCCACATATGGACACTATGGGGTTGGAGTGAGATGATGATGAGATGAGATATACTTTATTGTCCCACAAGGGGAAATTTGTCTTGGGCAAAAGTGCATTAGTAGTACATACATCAACGCTTTTTAAAACAGACAGACAATACACAAAAGACAATACACAGTAGCAGCAAAGTACGAGTCACAAGAGTATCACAAGAGAAGTGCAAGTTGCAATAAGAGAAGGTATAATATATATATAAAAGTGCTAGAGTATTCACAGTTTATAGTACCACAATCACTGTTCACAGTAAAGTGCAATAAATAACTGATGAAGGTCAAGAAGTCCCTTCCCCACTAAGAACTATGAACTATGTGGCGGTGAGGTAGTCAATGTCCTCTGGTTCATTATGTATTATAAATATAAATCCCATACCATACCTAGATAAACACTGCCTAAGAGTCTGTGGTCTGTCACACTTATAAAAGTACTCCCACTCTCATCTCTTCTCGAAAAACCTCTTCTAGCGTCCCCCCTCCAGAGGATATCTCTCTAATTAATGACTTAATTAAAAACAGTTGTGGGACTATGAATAGGGTCATAAATGTCCCTATTCAATCAAACATATTCTCATCTCTGTGCCTCGGAGAGCACTACAAGTGATGTTGTATTCTCCTCCCAGAGGCCCAGACACAATCAATAGAGCATGGTCCCATCCCATGCATGCAGAGTTCTCTCTGTCATCAAATCTGCTCATTTAGGCATGTTCTCACTGTGGCACGTGTTTAGCAGACCTCGCTCATAACACTTGAGGTTAATGATATAATGGGAATTCTTTGGGGGATTTTCTTGTGCCTGCTCTCTCTCTCTCTCTGTATCTCTGTCTCTGTTTCCCTCCCTATCCCTGTACACAATATGTCCCTCTCCATATAGCATGTGTGTGTATTGGTGTGTGCATACACACAGAGTCACTTAGCCATTTGCAACCCTGAGAGGGTAAAATAATAATAATAATAATTGTAAATAATTGTAATTTCTTCCTCGTGATGTTTTCTCTTGTCTACAGTAAATGGACACTGTGGGCTGTATTTTGCATGTCTTAAGTACCAGGTCTTATTACCTAACTTGAGTAAACTAAAGACCTGGAGGCGTGATCAATGCCCTTTGGACACTCGGAATAGCCAAATGGCATTGATCACGCCTCCAGGTCTTTAGTTTACTCAAGTTAGGGAATAAGACCTGGTACTTAAGACATGCAAAATACAGCCCTTGGTGTCTTTGGGTGCCTTGTACTGTAGTTTCACTGAGAACTACAACTCCCATGAGTTATCATTCAAATTTAAATGTTTGACATATAGGTGTGATCAATCATCCAATCAAATGATGAACATATATTCTGTCATATAGGTCACTTTTTGATTATGCCTGAAAAAGGTCAGCAGACCCAAAGCTTGCCAAATAAATAAATTGATTGTGCGGAGCTTCCCTTTATTTTTTCTCATCAACCCTGAGAGGGTAAAAATGGACAATCAATTTCTTTACATGTAGACATACCCTCAGCGTTTAATAACACTGGGGGATTGTATACTTACTGTGGGTACACTGTTGGAACGTTGTCATCGTCACACAGGGGTTAAGAACGGTGGGATCGGCTGACAGTACTCACAGTCAGATTAAGTGGATTGTTGTTGAAGAGAATCTGAGATCATTCTCTCGCGTCTCCTGGGGCAATCCAAGTTTTCTTCCATCTGAGGCAAGAAAGAGACAAGTCACTTTGTTTTGATCTGTTCAATGTCGTCACCCCTCCCAGCCTCTCATTGGCTAATCAATGACTCCCAAGGGGGCTCATCAGGCACCGAGGAATGTCAGCCAAAAGCCTTTGATCCTCTGACCTTCATCCGCCGTGCTGCGGCAGAGATACCACAGAGAGTGATCCATGTTTGCATGCTCTTAATGGGCCTCCGAGGGCCATGTTGACAGTCCTGTCCTTCCCAGAGAGGTTCAGACCCTATAACTGTGCTGCAGAGTGAGAAACATTGTCAATTTGCAACTCTGCCTCGAACATCTCCCAACAGACAGACCCCCGTGTTGCTGCCCAGTGTCCAAATGACAGCAAACTAAGAGGCTTATTAGTAATACATGACGAAGTGATTAGTTTGTTATAATCAGCTACTGTAAAACAACTGACTACGCCGGAAATTGAGCATTGGCCTCGATCAGGTCAGACGACGCAAACCTAAACGCATTTACATAACCTCGATCTGCAGAAACAGGTTCATTGATTGCCTATTCTTTTTTTTAAGCGAGGACCTCAGAAAATTAAGACCATGTTAAAATGATGACTTCTAAACAATACTGTGTGTGTGTGTGTGTGTGTGTGTGTGTGTGTGTGTGTGTGTGTGTGTGTGTGTGCCCGTGTGTGTGTGTGTGTGTGTGTGTGTGTGTGCGCGCAGCTATGTTGTAATGGCATACTGGCTCTTGGTCTGAGAAAGATTCGGCTTCCTGAGGCAACCATTTATCTTAATCTGGGGTGACCTAAATCCCAGACATCTCCTCCTGCTGCAATGTCTTTCCCTTTAAAACAGAATTTCACACTCCCTCCTCCTCCTCCTCCCCTCCCCATGCAGCGCCATCCCTCCCTCTCGTAACCATAATTGATGACTGTAACCTTTTAATGGTCCACCGTATTCATTCACTACAAAATACCCTCCATGTTTATCTACGGGCGAGCCAAGGGAAATAAATTAGTAGACCCAACATTGCATGTCAATGGAAAGGGAATGACAAGACATGATGTCCCTTATTAAAAAGGGTAATGTGGGATCAGGGCTCTATGTGTCCAAGAAACTAATAATTTCTTGGATTTTTGCACTGAAGCAATGAAGAAACGGGCCAACTGTCGCGCAGACTTTTGAATTGTGAACATGCTGTTGGACGTTGGAAGAAAAGACATGAACTAATGAGGTCTCGTGTGATAAATGGTCTGAATTGTGCAATCTTGAAAAAAAAAGTGATTTAGAATTTGCATAGCGGAAATACATGTTAATGTTTCATTCGGTGTAAAATAGCTTTATCACGCATGTAAAAAAAAATATGCAGACATGGATAAGAAATCATTGCTTTTGGGCAGATTTTTAGTTTGTTTTTTCATGCCCTATACTTTGTCATACTACAGTATACGTGTCACACAAAAGTGAAAGAATAGCAGATCTACAAGCTCATCGTGTGTTTCACTTCAGCCTGTTCTGCAGTATAACAGCAACGAAACGCAGTATAAGAAGAACAGGACGTGCTCTAATATCCTATCGCGTTGCTTCCTTTGCAGCCGGGAGTGACGGGAGAGATTTGTGATAGTCAGAGACAGCTGTTATAATGCTTTATTTGGAACCCCCATTAGTTGTTACCAAGGTAACTATTTTGCTATAGGGTTCACATAAAAAAGACATACGTACATAAGGTAAGGTGTATACCTACGTACATAACTTAAGGTTCTATTTCCTGGGTACTTGAGTTATTAAGTATTTTTAGATAACTTCATGAATCAGCATATACCGGTACGTTGTATTTATACGTACTCTCTCATTGAACAGTGGGGTGTCAGACACACTGTTCATATGCGTGTGTGCGTGCGAGCATGCGTTTGTGCATGCATTCATGCTTGCATTTGTGCATGTGTGTGTGTGTGTGTGTGTGTGTGTGTGTGTGTGTGTGTGTGTGTGTGTGTGTGTGTGTGTGTGTGTGTGTGTGTGTGTGTGAGAAAGACAGACGGGGAGAAAGAGACTACAAAGGGGTCACCATGAAAACACATAATGCACTGTTCATCATGGCCAGGCTACTACTTGGCCTCACTCCCTGAACCCACCTCACCCCTGCCCACTTGTACAGGCTGGGATGGCTTAGGGTTGACGACAGAGTACAGCATCTTGCAATGGGTCTGGTCCACAAGATTCGATACACCACCATGATACCCATGTACCTGTCTAGATACTTCACTAAGATACCCATGTACCTGTCTAAATACTTCGCTAAGATACCCATGTACCTGTCTAAATACTTCACTAAGATACCCATGGGCCTGTCTAAATACTTCCTTAATGTAAACGAAGTCCACACCCACAACACAGAGGGAGTTCAACAAACCATGTGCAACCCAGATTCGGCACAAACAAGGGACTAAATTAATTTTGATCCTATGCCACCAAAATGTGGAACGCCCTACCAACAGAAATGAGAATCACTAGACTCCTTCAAAACCGCTCTCAAAGGACACCTATACGGACGGCTGCAATTCGAAACTGGCACCCGGAAAATCTGAATCCCCCCTTACTGTAGGCTATAATATACAGTAAAAATAAACATTATGTTTACCTGTATAAGCTACGTTTGTGTTCTTGCCCAGGCTTTCATGGTCCTTCTGTGGAAATGAAACAAACCCTTGATTCCTTATTCAGAAGAAACAACCATGCTTTCATAGCAGATGACTGAGTCAACATATGATGATTTGAGAAAAACAAAGACCAAATCTTCTCAACAGGAATGGCAAACCTAGTGAATTATCCGGAGGGATAATTCACTAGGTTTGCCGATTCTATCACACACTTGAAATGAAAGACATGAAACAAGAAAGCAAGCCCAAAATACTTTGATCAAATTCTATGTGATCTTGTTTGTTTTCATTTCAGAAAACTGAATTTTCTGTGGACCGTTTCCAATTTGAAAGAGAGACGGAGAGAGAAACCGACAGAGAGAGAAACAGAGATGCAGTTTTATGTTACCGCATGGGGTGACGTTTCTGGGGGACCTTTTTCTGGTTCTCTTTGAAAAGCCAACATATTCTGAATCCCAACTCGTCTCGCGTGGGTGCTTATTGGCATCACTGTTTAAAACCCCTTTTGGGCGAGAACTCCTTTTGGTGTTCATGTTATACTTTAGCTATTGAAAAATCGAAGAAAGACTGACATAGAAACATAGCTTTTTCAGAAAGCTGTCAGGATGTAGAAGACATTTTTAGAATCTGATCTCAGGTCAAATGGGTTAATGCACTGTGTAGGCTACCCCTTTTAGTGAAAATGTTAACATAGGTGAAAATGTTAACATAGGTGAAAATGTTAACATAGGTGCAAGTACTTTATTATTGTATAGAACGTCCTTAGTTCCATGGCACGTACTATTATGACTTTTCATGTTTTATGTGTTTATGTTTGATACCTGTCTTTGTCAACCGATATTGTAGATTGGCTATATTTTCATATTTTTTATACATTTTGTAAAGCTGTAAATATATATTTGTATGCCAATAATGTGTGGTGAGTGACAGCCTGCATTCTCCTGGTAAGCTTAAGGGGGTGTTATTGAATGTCCAGCTGGTCGCGGCTGTTGGAGGGGGATACTACTGAAGCACCGTCCGTCTATTGTGTTCTGGTCCTGGTTCTGCAAGCTCCGTTATCTCCTGGAAGGTCCGGTCGGTCATGCTAGCTCCGGTATCTCAAAGTCCTGCAGGTCACAGTGCTGATTGGCCCTTCGGCCTCATTTCTCAAAGTCCCTTTCCTGCTGCGCCCGCAATGGAAGAATGCCCTGCCCTTTCCATCCCAGTCTTAACTCCCACTACTCCTGCCCAGTAGTGGAAGGATACTCTGGGGGGTTTCAGCTCCTCTCCTCTCCCTCCCTGCCCATCTGCCTGTTTTACCTGTGCTCTCAAATCCCCTGTGCTCTCAAGCCCCATCACACTCATGTCTTGTATCTACATTCTACACCCCTCTGAAGGCCCTCTTCCTCATGGGGTACGTGGGGTACAGTTGTAACGTGACGAGTGGCCAATCCAGTCACATTTCTCCAGTCACTGTTCTCTACTACGCTCACATGAAATGCAGACCAGCCTCTCTTAGGGAAATATAAAGAACGTTTTACCTATACTCGCCAATACAAAGGCGGATTGAAGGATTTTAATGCCATTCAGAAAATGCCCTTTTCAATCGTTTTAGTAGCCTATATATTTGTGATGATATTAAAGGTTATGCAGAGGAAGTCGCGCGCCTGTGTGTGCAGGCTCGCGTGCGTGTGTGTGTGTGTCGTGGTGTGAGTGGGTGATTGTAACCGGGGGAGTAGCAGGAACAGACGCGGCCTCGCCGGATTGGTGCACAGAGGACGACGCCATGAGTTTAAAAAGCTGTCAAAGAGCCGGCGACAGCGAACCCGTGCCTTCCTGACTCCCAACCCGTCCGCTCCGTTGTTATAGCTCTGTAGCCATTTGTGCATGTGAAGCTGAACAGATATGTAGACAAATAATAACCTTTGCCTCGCTTGATCCAGAATGTAGCTGACAGATAACAGTCCGACTTGAACACGGCCTCCTGCCAAGTTCTATACTCCGCTAGGCTAGGGTTCTCTCAGCTAACGATAAGGGAGGGGGGCTGATCTTTTGTTTTCCGTTTATATATTGTTTTCTGACAAGGAGGTTATAGCGATTGTATTTTGGTTTTGGGTTCATTGAGGCAAGCATTCACTTTTTCTTTCTAGTTTTGTTTTGATGTTCAGTCCTCCGCTCTTGGAGATTTAAAATAAAAAGAAAACATCGAAAAGTAAACTGTTTGGACGGCGGTTTTCTTGGGAGCTGGGAAGGTCGGTTTCCCACACTTTATGTTGTCTCGGTTCCCCTATAGGCCGAGACAACATAAAGTGTGGAAAACCGACCTTCCTGTCGGTTGTCTCGGTTCCCTATAGGCCGAGACATCACAATATTTTCATATTTTGACATGTTAATGTGATAATGATACAGTATACGAGTGTACTATGTTTTGATGCGCTAATCGCTTTTCCATGCATTATTTATATCTGTACCCTGCAGCTATAGTTATCACAACTGCATTTCCCCTTGGGATCATTAAAGTTTCATCCCATCTTATCTCCTACCATATCTTAAGTTTAGATATATTAGGGCTTTTTAGGGCCTTCTAATGAGAGCGCAAAATCTGTCTTGGAAGAGCCACCCATCGACTAATCTAATATACGGCAACCTTCCCCGTGTTTCTTCACTAGTCCACCCATCGACTGATCTAATATACGGCAACCTTCCCCGTGTTTCTTCACTAGTCCGAACCAGAAGAACACAGTTTGCCGACAATGAGGTTATATCTTCCCTTCTTCTCTGGAGTCCTGCCTCAAAGCAGACCAGAGGTAGAAAACTGTCGTTCCCTGATGTCATCGCTAGGGACACATGCATCAGTAAGCAGGAACTGGGGATGGCAATGAAGGACCGGGAAGTCTGGCGTGGCATTGTGAAATCCACCATCTCGAACGCGGTCGAAAAATGATGATGAGGATGAGGGCTTTTCAGTTCTATTGGACATGACGTGCAGAGAGACAGGGAAAGGGGCAGAAAGCTATAGGATGACAAATGCTAGATATGACAGGAGCTACTGTATATTTTGGGTCATTGCGTGTTCACAAGGAGCATGCAGTCAAGAGCAGTCACCACCTGATACTGCATTTCTTCTGCCTTTTATTAACAGATTCAAACAACAAGTCCCAATGGGATAAGTGTTATAAGCTGTCATAGGCTTTGTCTAGACCCGTTGTTCTGTCGTAGACAAGTAGAGCAGCATTGTCTGACCAGCTGACAGGTAGATAAACATATGTATTCACTCATAAAATGTATAGCTATAAAACAAAACAAAATAATACATGTGAAAAAATATATAAGACATACATTGACGATGAGATATGAAAATGAAAGGTTTCATGGTATTAATTTTAATTTTTCTTTTAGGGTTTATGACCTCAATTACATAAAAAAAAACCCTGAACTTTGAACATTCAGTGGACTTGTTTGAGCCATAAAATCTACAGAATGTTAAAAGTCCAGTTTTTTTGGGGTGCAATTGAGCTCAGAAATTTTGTAACAAATTACAGTTTTATGTCACAATCCCTTTAATGTGATTGGTATGATATTATTATAATACTACACAGCTTGGCTGATAACACTGCAGAGCTCAATAACCTGATGTTGGATAGGAATTTGTGGAGGGCAGCATTTCAGGAATCCCGAGTTGGTGTTGGCTATAGACCTCACTCTCACAGCAACTATAAATTAATAATATATTAGTATTATATTAGGATAACTGTATAAGGAATTAAAATTGCACAATTAAAAACAATATAACATGTTTATCCAGGTGGAAAACCCAGCTTACAAGCTAAAAGAGTTAACAAGGTTAACCAAGCTATTATTTTATTTGTATTGAAAGTCATAAGGTATTGCTTTATTTAAAAAAACATGTAAAAAATAACCTACCTTAAACTAAAGATACTCAATGGTTTAGTTGTTCATGAGGTATACTTGGAAGCGACACTAGAGGGCAGCACTGCTTTTTACAAGCACACACTAGAAAGCATCACAACAAACAGTGCAGCCAGCTGAAAGTGACGTCACCTCGTCTACACTTGGCGCGAATGCCTTTGAATGAAGCAGCAGTGAATAAACGGAGACAGATTACGTTCATAAAAACGATATTAAATAACAGAACAGATACACCAGCTGTGGCTACAGTGGGGTGCTGTATGTTAGCCTTGCCGGGGGAGAATCCTGCAGCCGTTTGGTATGTGTGAACCAAACGTTTACCCACTCGGTGAGATAAAGTAAACAAACCAACACATTGACATGTTTTGCTAACTAGCTAATGCTAACGTCTTCCATATACATGATGCTAACAGCTAGCACCCTGTTTTATACATTACAGGCAAACCCCCTGTTGTGACTGAGAGTTGAGGCCTGACGTCGCTCAGTGCTGGAACATTGGATGTGATTCGGTGAGATATCTGTGGCTGTTGAAATGTTGTTGTAACTTGTGTGGTGGGAAATATATTATTTTACTGTTATTGTACTAACTGCACAAAAACGGGTTATAAGATGCTCTTTCAAATAGGAAATGTTACACTTTACTCCTTATGGTGCAAATGCATTTTAAAAGTGCATTCCACATGTTTTGGTCATACATGCTAAATGACAGGAGGTATTCCATTTATATTATCAGCATGTGTTAAACACAGTGAGAGTTCATTAGTTCCTTTGTGTGCTTTAATATGACAGAAAAGCACCGTGTGTATTTTATTTTGCACAAAAATGTAATTTTGAGTTCATAGTAGTATTTGCATTCCGCAATACTCAGTTGATATTGAGATAAAAAAAGTTGTACAAGAAAATAACACGATGAGAACATGATAGATACCTTGAAGGGATTTAATTCATATAGAGTTAGATTTTAGAACTAAAAGACCTGTTTCAAATACAGGCCAGGTTTTTTTGATAATAATAATAAAGCTTTATTTGTAAAGCACCTTTCATGACATGAAATGCAGCTCAAAGTGCTTTGCAGAACAATGGAGAATAAAAGAAAAGCAAGGCAACAACATAAAAAAAAAAGCAGTAATGCAATACAGTGAGGACATGAATAACAAAAAATAAAAGATCAATTAAAAGCAATGTTGTAGAACTGGGTCTTGAGCTGAGCTTTAAAGATGTCTACAGAGGTTGAAGATCCCCGGAGACCAGTATCCCTGGAAACCAGTATCCCTGGAGAGACGGCCAGTAACCCTGGAGACCTAGTTGATGGCGAGCTACGCAGTTTGATTATTCCAGGACCCAGATCTGCATCAACCACGTTCTCAAGACAGCAGACGGCCGGTCTGTTTAAGGTAGGATTGTGCCAGTCACCCGACAAACACAAACACTTTAGACCCAATACTGACAGAGTACAAAGCTCTAAAAAGTGACCACTTCACTTAAAGACATTTCTTTTCTATTTTTATTTTGGGGGTTATTGTTCACGCCGGCTAATGTACCATTGTTTATTTGTATGTATTTCATTCATGTGCACTATCTGCAGCTGCTAAAAGATACTAAAAGGGTGCCAAGAGGTTACTGTGTCGTCTGACGTGTCACCGTGGTCATTGTACATCAAACATAACCGCTTTAACGGACCTAGAACAAAGCGTCCACCGTAATACGCAGAGTGGGGTACAGCCAGGTGGGGGTTACAAATTACAATTATATTAGGATAACTGTATAAGGAATTAAAATTGCACAATTACAAACAATATAACATGTTTACAAGTTAGATGCTTAATCAAACTCTGTTGAAACATATGCGAGCACATAATGTGAGAGATGACTTTGACCACGGGAGCGCAGTGGGACGTCATCAGACACCTATAAATAATCCCTGTGATAATATATAACATTTAGATTTTTAGCATAAATGGACGTGTATAGACCTATTTTATTTCCAGGTGACAACTTGATTGAATAGTTTATTAGACAGAATATATAAACAGCAACAGAGTCCTACAGTCAAACACTCGGATAGCACCAAAACAAGTCCTGCAGGAGGGGAAAAAAAGGAAGGATCATTTCCTCTCCCTTGGGCCTGCTGAGTAGTTATAGACCTGAAACATTCTGCACACAACTGTACATTGTTATTTAATACCCGGGACATAGATTATTTAATGCATTGCTCATTGTTTGGACAGTGTAGCCTGCGTGTCATCAAACGATGCATCAACTCCTCATCGTCTAACACTGGTCTCAATTAGACACACCCATACAGTACAGTGGTTGGCCAATATACAGTGCATTAGTCAATCAAGCTTTGAGATAAATGGCTGTTTAATCCATATAAACTAATTGAATGGAACTGTTTAGATACTGTATAGAGAACTATATTTAATGCGTTGCTCATTGTTTGGACAGTGTAGCCTGCGTGTCATCAAACGATGCATCAACATCGAGTCGACTTGAAGAAGTGACTCCTCATCGTCTAACACTGGTCTCAATTAGACACACCCATACAGTACATTGTTTGACCAATATACAGTGCATTAGTCAATCAAGCTTTGAGATAAATGGCTGTGTTTAATCCATATAAACTAATTGAATGGAACTGTATATTTCCCACTGTCCACTTGAACCCTGGCTATGATCCAACATTTTTCTCTGTGTTCAGACAGCAGTGCAAGACAAATAGGATTCAAAGTGAACCTTTCCCACTAGTATACTATTCACTTGAGCCAACTGAGCAAGTGTTGAATTTCCCTTAAGGAACCATAACTGCTGATGTTTCTTACAGCAGTTATTGGGCTATACTAAGAGAATAATTGTCTGAGGACTTTTTTACAGTACATGAACATACCATTCTGCAGGAAAAAATTTGGGCCGAACAAATAATTAGAAAGAAGAAAAAAACGGCAGGTTACAACACTTTTTTGTTTTTGTTTTTCTTCTTTGTAATTATTTGTTTGGTCCAAAATATTGTGTTTGTTGTCATGAGTTGTCACGCATCGAGTTGGCTTTGTCCGCGGCGCAACCGTCTTTAAATAAAGACTTTTTGAAATGTCTATGAGGAAAAATGCATAATTTGGGATTCATTTCCTGGTCCTACAATTTAGGCATTTAGCAGACGCTCTAATAGCCTACAGTTTTTTGTCAAGTAGCCACGCCAATCTCACAGTAATGGAATACGTTTAATTTAGCCCATTACAAGCAGACGGAGCATTATTCAGTGCGCATCAGAATAATGTGATATATGAAGACGGGGGGGGGGGGGGGGGGGGGGGAAGCTAAATATATGCATCTTCTTCTTTTTTTTTCTATAGCCACAATTAACCCATTCTGGGCGGGAACACATTTTGGTGTTGGCATCATGTCGTGCTTTAGCTATTGAAAAATAGCAGATCTACAAGCTCATAGCGTGCCACCGAGTGGCGTGCTACGAGCTTTTAGGTCTGCTATTTAAAAAAATCGATGACTCCGATCATGTTGTCATGATTGGAATAAATTTGGGTTTTAATTTAACCCATTCTGACCTGAGATCAGATTCTAAAAATGTCTTCTACATCCTGACAGTTTTCTGAAAAAGTTATGTTTCTATTCATTCTTCGATTTAAAAAAAATAGCAGACCTACAAGCTCGTAGCACGCATCTGCTATTTTTCAATAGCTAAAGCACAACGTAATGCTAACACCAAAAGAGGTTCCCGCGCAAAATGTGTTAACCCCCACGCAGAGCACGCCGATAGTGGAGAGAAGTGCACTCTGCTGTTTATTGCTAAACAAAGGGACTCCTTTATTTCTCCTGTGGTGCATGGCTGAGAGCCGTGACACCACATTCATGAGAGATAGATAGCCTGGAGGAGCCGTCATCATCATCATGTGAATGTTTTATGGAGTGACTGATTAATGTGTAAAATTAAGGCAGGTGTGGTGTGTGGTGGGTGGTTATACCTATCCCCGATCTCCCGCTGCGATCTCTTTGGTTGAAACCTGTAATGAAGATCACTTGCCCTGCATGGGCACTCATGCTGCAAGCGTTCCAGTCGAGTGTCTCCGGCTTTATCCTTAAACGAGGTTGCATAAAACTCCAGAAAGATGCCTATACAGTAGCTATACACTATCAGCTACCCAAGTTGAGAGACTCTCAAATCGCAATGTCTCTCCATGCCATAAAAATATTCCAGTGCAGCACTCCCCCAAAATCCTCTCGCTGCCAGTAGAGCACTGTTTAAATGGTTGAATGATTTAGGCACAACCTGTAACATTTTACATGTTGTTTAATTAAACAATCTGAATTGCTTGTACACATGGAAATATCCTATACCGTATGCATAATTATGACACATCGTTCATCTATGGGGGATATCCCGAGACGTTATATTTTAGCTGTTCATTGTAAAGTTATATCTGAAACTGTAAAGTCTGCCACATCTACAGCCAGACGGTGTGGAGAGGGAGAAAGAAGAGCAAAGTGTTATACTGCAACAGAGGAAGTAGGGACAGGGTTACGGTGATGGTAGTGTTCATATACATAAAATATGAACCACAGCTGTCTGTTGGGAACGATACCTTTAGCAGCTGGACTAACTGAACAAAAACAAACTAGAAAAAGTGCACCTCGGGGCACAGGTCACCACCCGGCCAGGTCAGGTCAGGTCAGGTCAGGTCGTGGCCTCCTGGTGGCGCTATAATAGGCCAATGTGAAAAGGGTGCCATTTGTTCTTACGCCTGGTTTGAGGCATTTTGTTCCAAAAATGTGTTTTGATCGACAGACGCACTGACGGCCAGAGTTCACAACATACCTGAGCTCCTCATGCCTTTCGGCCTGGTGGAGACAATAATATGACATGAGCTGAAGCACTCAACCATGGTGGTGTCCAGCTTCTCACCCTCGGCTCTCTCTCTCTCTCGGTAACTGGCAGCAGCTTTTTATACCCATGATTAGACTACACACCATTGACAGGCGTGTTCTAAAACATATAAACAGGCATGTTCTAAAACATATCATAAACAAAACAACAAAACATCCCGGTTCTCCATACATCTGGCAAGCTTGTTGATGCTTTGCACTCCTGCGTCTTCCATATATGTTAATGTGGGACGGCGCTGGGACGCCCTTGTGACCGCGATGCCCGTGTGTTGGTTCCCACAGCACAAATTTGCTGGCTGGCAGCTTTTTGTGTCTTTGGGGCAGTGTCCTGCTGTAGACAGTCTCATTCTCCTGGCTGCTACTTTCTGGCTCACCCTTGTCATTCCATCATACCGGTGTTGTTTTTGTCAGCAAATTTCTATTTTTAGTTTAGTCATAGTCTTTGGACTGCAACTTAATTTAGTTTTTTTATTATATTTTAGTCACCTGGAATGTCTTGGTGTGTAGTTTTAGCCGACTAAAAGTCATATGATTTTAGTCGACTAAATCTACAGTTGATTTAGTCGACTAAAATGCATTTTGGCGGGCCTTGATGACGTCGTAATGAGTGTTTTTTAGTACACTTGCTGAAAATAGCCGATCTACAAGCTCTTGTAGAGCTTGTAGAATCGGCAAAGTCCCGTTGCGTTTCTCATTTTTGAGTGGTGCAACCACTCCTACAACCAGCAATGTCAGTGTTCACCCGCCTATGTGTATCTGAGCACCAGTATATGACTATTAGTACCAGTAGGGGCGCAGAGAGAGAGAGAGAGAGAGATTAGATTGTGCACGCACGCATGCACACACGTGCACAGTGCGCACACACACGCACCAGCAAGTTCAAGTATTCATATATGCATGTCAAAACACAAAATACAAAAAAAGTGGCAGAGTAAAGTGGCACCATGCATGGCCACAGGGTGGGTGTGAGGCAGAGAGAGAGAGAGAGAGAGAGAGAGGTGTGATTTTTTTATTCAGCCTTTACGCGGAGATGCTGTAATGAGTGAAAACGCTGTAATGTGCATGCCAGGTGGCTATAGGTGGAGGTGACGGACTGCCAGATAAGACCAGGCACGCATTGTACAAGAACCACTTCTGTTCTACGTCCTATTTACAAGGTGTTTGTTTATAACATACATGGTTTATATTCATCATTGCTAGTCACTTACATTTGTATTCGTAGGATGAGTGGGACGAGGGAGCGTTTGCACATTCCAGCAACTCTAAATGTCGCCCTACGGCTCCGCATCAATGTAATAAACACAAGCGTTGTGTGAGCCCAAGTGAGCCATGATCAAGTTTTGCCGGATTCACCGTTTTGTCAATTTTACACTTTTAACCCATTCTGACCTGAGATCAGATTCATACGAGGTTTCCACTGGACAGACACTGGTCTGATCAACCCATTCTGACCTGAGATCAGATTAAAAAAATGTCAGTCGCTCTTCGATTTTTCAAAAATAGCAGACCTACAAGCTCGTAGCGCGCCACTCGGTGGCGCGCTATGAGCTTGTAGATCTGCTATTTTTCAATAGCTAAAGCATAACATGATGATAACACCAAAATGGGTTCCCGATCAGATTGGGTTAAAGGACCACTTTTCAACCTATCTTCATATAATAGGTCCTCACTAATAATCATGAAAAAAAATGGTGCAATTGTTTTCTACTCGGTCTGTGTCTCATATGGAGGGCTGTGGGCAGTTCAGAAACCGTCTTCCAGTGACATTGATTGATTGATTGAAATATTTATTAACAGTTTGTAGAATTACAGTACATTTTAAGCACAAACTCAATACAGAGACTGTCAACTGTGAGTGGACGACCCAATTAAGCATTACACTTGTTTACAACAGGGTCCACATTGTTCAAATTCATCAAAATGACATCGTCGATGAGGAATACAAGCTAATAGAAAAGTTGCAATGCGAAAATGTGAGCCATCGTTCTCACGATAATGAAAATCTAAATATTTTTGTAAAAAAAACCTTGTTCAAAAAAAAAATCTGCCTAATGATGATGCCACTGGAAGACGGTTTCTAAACTGCCCACAGACCTCCTACGAGACAAAGACTGAGTAGAAAAGAATCATGCAATTTTTTTGCAATTGACAAATTGCCGAGTGATTGTCTCACTCGGATCGCACTGCGACACAGACACGTGTCGTTAAGGCTCATACATAGTCTGGAGTTTTCGGTGGTGAGGTGACCACCGAACTACAACATGACATCACGAGCCGCGGTGAAGAGAAAACCACCGCCACCGCTCCAGCCCTTCTCTCTGTTTTTACTCACCACCGCTCAACGTTATTTCAGCTCCGGTGGTCAGCTCACCACCGGAGCGGTGGTCACCTCACCACCGAAAAACCAGACTATGAATAGGCCATTAGACTAACGCAGTAGTACAGTACATTGACATCAGGCCAGCAAGAGCAACAAGGAAACATTTTGTCCCAATTGGCACCACTAGACCTGTACGTGCCCGTCAGCTACCGGCCTGTTGAGTCTACATATAAGCATAATCTTCATCATTGTCATCACTGTCACTTGCATATGTGTTATCACGACAGTCTTCCTCATTCTGGCAGTCGGAGCTACAATGGAATATTTCACAAACACTTTATCACATCTCTCAAAAGACAGGAGACAACTTTAATCAAGACAAAGGGACCTTTAATCAAGAACTTAACACAAAAATCACACCTGTGTGAAGTGAGGGGTGCTCTTATCATCGTACATCATCTGTGCAGTTCTGTGCAGGGGAGCCCCTCTGAATTGCACGGACATCTGTGTGAAGAGCAGTCTGCTTTACACTGACATCTGACCATCTCAATGATAGATTATGGTGCAGGGAGGAGCTCAGTTGTGACTGGTTTCAGCTGGCCGTCCTTGTCCTTGTGGTAGCCGTTCTGTAGTGGGTCAAGGAACTCTTGCTGAGTGATGTCAGCCTGACCCCACACGCTGGCCTGGATATGGGCCTTTAGGACATGCTGCTTGAGTGCACCAAGTGTGGGTGGAAGCTTCTCACTTTCTGCCATTTGTTTGCAGAAAAGATGCACACCTCAGTTCAGGGATTTTGATCCCTTTCCGAGAGTATACAGTGCAATCAAACGTCGCTAATGCAGAATGAAGATCCTCTGTCACTTTCCTAGTCTGAGAAAGCATTTGAAGAGCCTTAACGGCATGGTCATCTGCTTTTAGGTAGATGCTCAGCCAGGTAGCTTTGCCTATTCTAGAAAAGCGCCCTGTGTTGTCTGCTCCTGTAAATGCGTGAAACGCTGGCAAAGATTTTGCTCGATTGATGGAGTCTGTGTTTTAGTCATAGCGTGTGGAGAATGGAGTCTGAATCGTTTGCACTACAACATGTTCTGAGGTTCAGTTAGCTCAATAGGCAGAGCGCTGAAACACGTTAAATTCAGTTAGCTCAATAGGCAGAGCGCTGAAACACGTTAGGTTCAGTTAGCTCAATAGGCAGAGCGCTGAAACACGTGGGGTTCAGTTAGCTCAATAGGCAGAGCGCTGCAACACGTTGTGAGGTTCAGTTAGCTCAATAGGCAGAGCGCTGCAACACGTTAGGTTCAGTTAGCTCAATAGGCAGAGCGCTACAACACGTTGTGGGGTTCAGTTAGCTCAATAGGCAGAGCACTACAACACGTGAGGTTCAGTTAGCTCAATAGGCAGAGCGCTGAAACACGTGAGGTTCAGTTAGCTCAATAGGCAGAGCGCTGAAACACGTTGTGAGGTTCAGTTAGCTCAATAGGCAGAGCGCTGAAACAAGTGAGGTTCAGTTAGCTCAATAGGCAGAGCGCTGCAACACGTTGTGGGGTTCAGTTAGCTCAATAGGCAGAGCACTACAACACGTTGTGGGGTTCAGTTAGCTCAATAGGCAGAGCACTACAACACGTGAGGTTCAGTTAGCTCAATAGGCAGAGCGCTGAAACACGTGAGGTTCAGTTAGCTCAATAGGCAGAGCGCTGAAACACGTTGTGAGGTTCAGTTAGCTCAATAGGCAGAGCGCTGAAACAAGTGAGGTTCAGTTAGCTCAATAGGCAGAGCGCTGAAACAAGTGAGGTTCAGTTAGCTCAATAGGCAGAGCGCTGCAACACGTTGTGAGGTTCAGTTAGCTCAATAGGCAGAGTGCTGCAACACGTTAGGTTCAGTTAGCTCAATAGGCAGAGCGCTGCAACACGTTGTGAGGTTCAGTTAGCTCAATAGGCAGAGCGCTGCAACACGTTGTGAGGTTCAGTTAGCTCAATAGGCAGAGCGCTGAAACACGTGAGGTTCAGTTAGCTCAATAGGCAGAGCGCTGCAACACGTTGTGAGGTTCAGTTAGCTCAATAGGCAGAGCGCTGCAACACGTTGTGAGGTTCAGTTAGCTCAATAGGCAGAGCGCTGCAACACGTTGTGAGGTTCAGTTAGCTCAATAGGCAGAGCGCTGCAACACGTTGTGAGGTTCAGTTAGCTCAATAGGCAGAGCGCTGCAACACGTTGTGAGGTTCAGTTAGCTCAATAGGTCAGTGCGCTGCAACACGTTGTGATATCTCTGTATATATATATAGCAGCAAAAGTTTTTCCAGCGTTTCACGCATTTACAGGAGCAGACAACACAGGGTGCTTTTCTAGAATAGGCAAAGCTACCTGGCTGAGCATCTGCCTAAAAGCAGATGACCATGCCGTTAAGGCTCTTCAAATGCTTTCTCAGACTAGGAAAGTGACAGAGGATCTTCATTCTGCATTAGCGACGTTTGTTTGCACTGTATACTCTCCGAAAGGGATCAAAATCCCTGAACTGAGGTGGCATCTTTTCTGTAAACAAATGGCAGAAAGTGAGCAGCTTCCACCCATACTTGGTGCCCTCAAGCAGCATGTCCTAAGGGCCCATATCCAGGCCAGCGTGTGGGGTCAGGCTGACATCGCTCAGTAAGAGTTCCTTGACCCACTACAGAATGACTACCACAAGGACAAGGACGGCCAGCTGAAACCAGTCACAACTGAGCTCCTCCCTGCACCAGAATCTATCATTGAGATGGTCAGATGTCAGTGTAAAGCAGACTGCTCTTCACACAGATGTTCGTGCAATTCAGTGGCGCTCCCCTGCACAGAACTGCACAGATGATGTACGATGATAAGAGTGCCCCTCACTTCACACAGGTGTGATTTGTTTTGTTAAGTTCTTGATTAAAGGTCCCTTTGTCTTGATTAAAGTTGTCTCCTGTCTTTTGAGAGATGTGATAAAGTGTTTGTGAAATATTCCATTGTAGCTCTGACTGCCAGAATGAGAGACTGTCGTGATATCACGTATGCAAGTGACAGTGATGACAATGATGGAGATTATGCTTATATGTATTGTAGACTCAACAGCCTGTGTTTTTCAACAACAAAGACAATGAGAGATTGTACATATTCTATATTTATGTTAAACAATTTTGATGAATATTATGTTGGTCATGATTGTTAGAGTTCATTGAACGTTCAATGTACAGAGATTATGGGATATGTTGGATTTTTGAGGGGCGCTATCCCCTCCTATGTCCAGCTTTTAGTGTATGTTCACAAACTTTGTCCTGAATCGAGAATTTTACGTCATAGTGTCTGATGATGTCATAGTGTACTACGTCATGATGATGTACGATGATAAGAGCGCCCCTCACTTCACACAGGTGTGATTTTTTTTGTTAAGTTCCCTTTGTCTTGATTCAAGTTGTCTCCTGTCTTTTGAGAGATGTGATAAAGTGTTTGTGAAATATTCCATTGTTTGGAAGATATACATATCCAGATTACCAGAATAATACCATTTGATTTGATGTAAAAATGCAAAATACCCACCCATACATGTCTCATTTACAATGTAGTCGGCTCCATTGGATTCCTTGCCCCCAAAAATGTAGATTTAACCACTGCAATCTTGATTTTAGGTCATCTAGGTGGCGAGATATTGAGAAATTCGTTTTTGAAAGTAGCCATTTTTAAAGCTCCAACATGGCCGCTTTACCGACCTCGGAAAAAATGGCAACAAACATTTTCTGATTAGTTAGGCTATAAGGTTTCCAAAAATATATAGTTTTAAAAATCTTCGTCTAAAGCCTACAAAATTACATAAGGAACCGGACTATAGCACCCGTTTTAACTGTCTGTCTGTGTCCCACGTGGAGATCTCTGTATGAGGCAAACTGACTGACTGTGACTGTGGTTAAGTATAGCTAATCAATTGTCCGGTGTGGGGTTGCCATGGCAATCAATTGGCTGAGGCAGAGGCTGGAAATTGCACAGGATTTTATATAATATAAAAAAAAATATGTTACTCAAGATTAAAATTGTCTTGGAAATGGTCAGCTCATTGGGATCCACAGTTTAACACTGATGTCCTGTGTCACTCCATGTGACACTGGTTGGATAAATTATCATAATCTGCATCTGGTCACGTTCTTGCAGGTGTCCTGTGGCTGATAAACACTCAATACCTGTCGGCGTTCCCTTCTGTACTCTCAAATTAGCTTTGGCTGCAAACCAGGGACGCAGTGAAACAAATGTCAGCCTGGCAGTGGCTCCCATATCCTTCCATATCGGTCTAATGTCAGCTTGGCAGTGGCTCCCATATCCTTCCATATGGGTCTAATGTCAGCTTGGCAGTGGCTCCCATATCCTTCCATATCGGTCTAATGTCAGCCTGGCAGTGGCTCCCATATCCTTCCATATCGGTCTAATGTCAGCCTGGCAGTGGCTCCCATATCCTTCCATATCGGTCTAATGTCAGCCTGGCAGTGGCTCCCATATCCTTCCATATCTGTCTAATGTCAGCCTGGCAGTGGCTCCCATATCCTTCCATATCGGTCTAATGTCAGCCTGGCAGTGGCTCCCATATCCTTCCATATCAGTCTAATGTCAGCCTGGCAGTGGCTCCCATATCCTTCCATATCGGTCTAATGTCAGCCTGGCAGTGGCTCCCATATCCTTCCATATCGGTCTAATGTCAGCCTGGCAGTGGCTCCCATATCCTTCCATATTGGTCTAATGTCAGCCTGGCAGTGGCTCCCATATCCTTCCATATCGGTCTAATGTCAGCCTGGCATTTCTATTAACTATTCAATTAATTTGAAAAGTTGGGTCAAAGTTGGTCATCATGTCGCCTGGAGGACGGGGTCTGCTGCCATTCCAGATAACGACACTGATGATGTGTGTCCACGTTTATGCATCAGGAGATGTTTTGTACTAATACTACCTAAACGCACTGTGTCATTTAATTAGCATAATTTATTATACAACGCTGTCAGGGAAAATAGATGATCACAATCTGCTCGTTTCTTTTGATAATAAATCTTTATATTAATTATGAATCAGGCCTATCATTTTATAATAGATTGAATCGATTAGTTTTACTAAACGGACTAATATATTTTTACTGGCTGTATCTGTCTATTAAAATATTTTCCTAGCCCATTCTATAAGGCATTTGACCACATCTACATTAGTTGCTCAAATGTGGGTACTGTGCCAGCGTCCTCACTTCCCACATTCATACACCGATTGTGGCGACCACTGGAGGCAATGTAGGGTTCAGTGTCTTGCTCAAGCACACTTCAACATATAGACAGGAGGAGCCAGGATTCGAACCGCTGACCAACGGATCATTGGACGAGCCACAGCCACCCCCAGAGATCTCTATCTGTCCGTCCATGTCCCTTTTATGCCCATGCATATATTTGCAGATTGCTGATGTCATCATATATTGTCACCATATATTGGCATTCCCATGGGCATATGTCACTTGGATCGGCAGTTCTGAACAACCAGATATCCATGGCCGTGGTCTGACCGTCCATTTGCAAATTTCAACATAGGATTCATATAATTTCCCCTTTCTAGAAATGTAGTGGAGTCAAACATACACAATTTGTCAAAGTGTCTTATCCAGAATACAAATACTCATGTAAAGATAGTCCAAAAGCTTAGTTCAGAACAGTATTAGGTAGCCTACTGTCCACGGTCCACACAATGGTGATCCATGCCTCAATATGGCAAATTCATTATTAATTAGCAACTAAACACGTGCTTGTAAGAATCGGCATCACAAACCGACACTTTCTGTTCAGTGTACCCAGCTGGGTGAGAGAGGTTTCTGAATTCTGCAAGAAAATGCATGCATTCACTAAATTGTCAGAGCATTGCTGCACAGTGCACCCTTTTTGGCAATGTGCAAACAATCCACTTCAAAATACACCGATTTAGATATTATGATCTGAATCATAAAATAAGGATCTGTTTTAGCATGCTGCTGGTTTCTGAGAAGGATGGAGGATGACACTGCTGGGGGACAACCGAACATTTCGTAGTTTGATTTGGTAGAATTCTCATGCATAAAACAATGCAACTAAAAAACTGGGAGCATCAGGTTTATGCCTAATCGGGGTAGAAGACAACACATTAAGGAGTTGATGGAGTTGATTTGGGGAATTCAACCACCTGAGAAACTACTCTGCATGCTGCAATCACGCTGTGTAATCCCCCCAGTGGACCTACAAAAGTATTTTTGGCACGGGTAAAGTGTGTGTGTGTGTGTGTGTGTGTGTGTGTGTGTGTGTGCGCGCGTAGTGTTGAGCAACAGTGCACACCAGGAACAAGAAGTGTAATTACATAGTTAATACCAAGGACATTGAAACATACTGAGTTTATTACTTGGTGTGTGTGTGCTTGTGTGCATGCTTGTGTGTGTGCATGCATGCGTGTGTGCATGCATGCGTTCGTGCATGCATGTTTTGCATAGTGTTTTCAAGTTCAACCTGTGTCTGTCTATGTCTTCTGTGTATTTTTGCAGTTAACTTCATTGCTGCCGCTAGGTGGCAGCATAAGCACACCTAAGGAATGCCACCGCTCTAACTCTACGATCCCCGTTTAATTTCCGGGTTGTTCAGGGAGGTGGGGGCATTTGTTGTGAGCACAGTGATCAGTCACATTAGCTCAGACCTCTATCATTACAAACCGTTATCATTTTGCTCAGCGATGCGATACAAACTCACATGTGTAATTTTTAGGGTCGGGGCCGAGCCTCGGGCTGACCCAGTTAGGGCCCATTTTTGGGCCCGTTGAGAACTTTATGCCACATTGAGGGCTTCTCTAAAATACAAAACATTGACCTGAAGTGTTCGTTAGGTGTGTCAGGAGAGTAAGACTCCAGGGCAGAGGAAACTGGAGGGCAGAGCAAGTTGAGTTTATTACCAGGGAGGTGAGGCAGGCAGAGGTCAAACTCTCTGAAAGGGCTATAGAGAGTCCAAAGGAGCTGGCGATAATCCAATAAACCAATGACCGAAAAGCCCAAAACACTGAAGTAGGTACAGGCTAAGCTAAAGGTGAGATGGAACCCTGAAAAACGAGAGTACGCTAACAGAACTGGCTAGGAAGCCATGCCATAAACACAAGTAAAAGTAAGTAATTCAAGAGTGGTCCCTAGGACAGGGCTGCTCAACATTTTTGCCCGGGGACCCCCAGACATGCTTTGGCAATGTCTCGGGACCCCCGTCCCGACCCCCAATATAAATTGACTGCTACAATAACCTTAATAATAGAATAAATAAATACTGAGACCAGATATAATCATTAGGGAAGGTGTATGCATGTACTATGTAAACTCTTCACTTCCATTTTACAGCCATTAGTTGCAAAAAAAAATATATATATGTTTTTTTTCTTTTATGAGTGGTGCAACCACTCCAAGGAACAGCAATGTCCGTGTTCACCTATGTGTTCACCTACGTGACGTTAATGAGCACCAGTATAACTATTAGTACCAGTAGGGGCGCTGTTGTGCCAGAAACAGAGAGAGAGAGTGCTGCACTGTTGCCTGCTAATGAGAGAGAGAGAGAAGGGGGGGGCTGAACCCCCCGAGGGGTCGCGACCCACAGGTTGAGAACCCCTGCTCTAGGGACTAGGTGTCCAGTAGGCCAGTGCCAGTGGCTCCCAAAGTGGGCTACAAATGGAATCTTATGAGTCTGTAACTCAGACTGGTCCATTTGGTTCCATTTGTACACTCTCTCAGAGTTAAATTAACAGTGGTATTACAATATAAATTGGGGTCCCAGAGATAGAAATGTCATTAAATCAGGGGTCCATGGCATAATGCGTGTGAAACGGGGGTTCATGAAATGAATGTGTTTCGGAATCACTGCTGGTTTATAATAAACCTTAAAAACCTCAAAGGAGTAGTTCCTACCAAACGCTCTCCATTGGGTCTCCTACTGGAGACTGGGCTTCACAAACTATATGCTATTCATATTATGTACATGCAATGAGTATCTGGATAATATATGTACAGTCTAACAGTATTGAATAATATAAGTGGATATTAATTAATGCAGCAGAGTCAAAGAGGATTGCTCTACATTCTTTCAGTAACATCAGAACCAAGTAGAACCAGCTCTGGTGAAGAAACGCCCTGATTGGATCTCACCGATCTGTCCGTCAGCCCTGGCCACTCCTCTCCCACCTAGTGAAGCACTACGTCACATATTTGGAGCGACGCCCACCCGGAAGCGTTGACTCCCACTTCTAGACCAAGGCAGCCAATGCGTTCCTCCAGGCTTTCATTTTTCGCGCAGACGAAATGAAAGCCTGGGTATCGAGGCTAGGATGGAATTTGTAACCCACGTGTACATTTATTTCTGTTTACCAAACAGATTGTGCGATGGGCAGACTCCTGGTACTGAACAAAGACTGCATGTTCAAAGGGATGTTTCACTTTCAAACGTTTTTAAGTTGATTTGTTTAACATAATGTATCACTATATAGATCAAGTGTACATTTTAATTATATACTAAGAAGAATAATAAAACGGGACAAAAAAAACTTTCATAATTGTATTCGATATTTTAAAGCACAAACAAACGATTGATTCAACATTTTATTCACAGTTTGTAGAAAGGGTACAGTTCAACAAAAGTACAGGTCAATACAAAAAACCTGATACAAGGAAAAATAAACAAAAACAATGTTTACATCAGGGTCCTCCATTTTCAATTCATCAGAACATCTAACATCATAAATTTACTTGCAATTCATCTATACATAGAAACATTTGTTTCATTAATTCCTATTAATCTAGAATTAGCATGCTCATGTAATGCGTTTAAACGGTTTAGCCTTAAACAATTGTTTAAAAATTACCATATGGATCAACATGTTACACTTGGTTGTAATGTGCATTCATCACATTTTCAACTGTTTAAACGCATTACATGTATTACAGTAATACATGTAATGCGTTTAAACAGTTTAGCCTTAAACAATTGTTTAATAAATACCATATGAATCAACATGTTACACTTGTTGTTGTAATGACATTTTCAGTGGCTCAATTTAGTAAAATTCTAACACAAGAACAGTTTAAATCCAGTGTGTACAAACTTGTGTATTTTAATTACTAAAAGCTTTCCACACACATCACAATTATTTAGGTTTCTGTCCAGTGTGAATTAGCTTGTGTGTTTTAAGGTTGGACATTTGAGAGAAGTGTTTCCCACACTGATCACATCCATAGGGTTTCTCTCCAGTGTGAATCCGCTTGTGACTTTTCAGGGTGGCCAACTGAGAGAAGTGTTTCCCACACTGATCACATCCATATGGTTTATCTCCAGTGTGAACTTTCTGGTGGCTTTTAAGGCTGGCCAAAAGAGAGAAGTGTTGTCCACACAAATCACATCCATATGGTTTCTCTCCAGTGTGAATTCTCTGGTGTGTTTTAAGGCTGTCAATTCTAGAGAAATGTTGTCCACACTGATCACATCCATAGGCTTTCTCTCCAGTGTGAACTTTCTGGTGGCTTTTAAGGCTGGCCAAAAGAGAGAAGTGTTGTCCACACTGATCACATCCATAGGCTTTCTCTCCAGTGTGAATTCGCTTGTGTGTTTTAAGGCTGTCAATTCTAGAGAAGTGTTGTCCACACTGATCACATCCATAGGCTTTCTCTCCAGTGTGAACTTTCTGGTGGCTTTTAAGGTGTGACATTTGAGAGAAGTGTTGTCCACAATGATCACATCCAAAGGGTTTCTCTCCAGTGTGAATTCGCTGGTGATTTTTCAGGTTGGACTTGTTAGAGAAGTGTTGTCCACACTGATCACATCCATAGGGTTTCTCTCCAGTGTGAATTATCTGGTGTCTTTTAAGGACGTCCATTCTAGAGAAATGTTGTCCACACTGATCACATCCATAGGGTTTCTCTCCAGTGTGAATTCTATGGTGTTTTTTAAGGCTGTCCATTTTAGAGAAGTGTTGTCCACACTGATCACATCCATAGGCTTTCTCTCCAGTGTGAATCATCTGGTGTCTTTTAAGGTTGGTCAAAAGAGAAAAGTCTTGTCCACACTGATCACATCCATAGGGTTTCTCTCCAGTATGAATTATCTGGTGACTGGTAAGTTTGGACATTGTAGGGTAGTGTTTACCACACTGATCACATCCATAGGGTTTCTCTCCAGTATGAATTCTCTGGTGTCTGGTAAGATTGGACATTGTAGGGAAGCGTTTACCACACTGATCACAGCAGTGGTGTTTTTGCTTAGCCAAGCTTATTTTTTCATTCACCTCTGATAGAACCGGAAAACCAGACTGATGATGCAACACTGAATTGGAAACAAAGACAAATGAAACATTGCTTAGTTGTACTTCATGGACTTAAATCGCACAAACTAATTTGAAGTTAATGTACACAATTTTACATTAGCATCCATTTATAGTTTGATTCGACGATCTGTTGTGCATTTTAGAAAAATATCATATATAGCAATAGCATTGATATATCATATATCAATGCTAATATTAAAATAAAACAAATACACACGACTATTTATGATATAGTGTATTTCCATATAGACAGTTAGTAACTTACAGAGGTCTTGGTGATCATTGGGTCCTCCCTGTTGAGCAGAACTGTTCATGGTGGCATCGGTAGAGTTCATCTTCAGCTGAAGTCTGGAGTCCACAGTCAGATGTGATCAGAAATGATTGATATCCTGGAGGAGTTGTGGAGAACTCTTCTTATACTAGAGAGCCTGAGGTGGAACCACTAACTGCTTGGTGTTGATTGGCCAAAGAGTGGAACAATAGCATCATGTCTCCACCAATCACAACCTAACAAACTGCTGCATGTGCTCCACCCCTCTGTAGCCCCTCCCCCAGGCCATGCTCTATGCAACATTCTAGAAATAAACTGTGAGATTGCTTTGTAAGCTTCATATTTAATGAATCTAAACTATATAACCAAATAACAGACACTGTCAGAGTCAACATGATTAGTTAGTTATTGGTAAATCAGGTAACAAACAACTGAAACAAAATAAATAAATATCAAAACATAACAGCAGAGAAGAGAGAGAAAGTCAAACTCAACCAAATCCAGTGGGAAACAGAACCGTCCTTAACTGTGATTTAACATAAATAAGAGTGTCAGCATACCTAATGTTTTCTGGGTGTTTTTACATATGTTGTGCATAAAAACTGCTTGTTTATAATAAACCTTAAAAACATCAAAGGAGTAGTTCCTACCAAACTCTCCATTGGCTCTCCTACTGGAGACTGAGGTTCACAAACTATATGCTATGGGTATTATGTACATGCAATGAGTATCTGGATAATATATGTCTAACAGTATTGAATAATATAAGTGGATATTAATTAATGCAGCAGAGTCAAAGAGGATCGCTCCACATTATTTCAGTAACATCAGAACCAAGTAGAACCAGCTCTGGTGAAGAAACAACTGCTCATACTGTGGTTTACATCACAGCCTCTTACAAATAAAAACAGTTGGGCCTATTTGTTTTCCAAAACACAAACTGCCACTCACCCCTAAAATGATTGCAGCCATAAATAGCAGCCTTCATATCTTAATTGCCTTTTACCAGTATATTACCACATCCCCTGTAGGCTACCTTTATTATTATTTCATTAAGGTGCAATGTAAGTTCAATTTGTTTCCACTTTAGTATAGAAGACAGTGGTCTGGTTTCTGTACAAAACTGGTCAAGGCCTAACAACACATTAGTATATTGTCAAATCATAGCCCATTGTGTAATGTGTAGTCCTGTGTGCAGAAACATGTGTCCATACAGTATTATTAATTAATGATCAGGATAAATCATTATCCTTATAATAATAATCATATCCTATATTCACGATTACATTGTTAACAACAGAGACACAATAACAGCAACAACTGTATTTGTGTAAATCTGGGAAACCGGACAACGTTAAGTCCTTAAGTCATTGTTCAGGTTGCTCTGAGGGAATGAGGAGCAACTCACCCGTGTCCGAAATGGTTACAGTGTGGGGGTCTCTAGTCTAATGTCTACAGTACTGTACTGGCACACCCGAAATCATCATATTTACAGTTAATACGTGAGTGTGTGTTTGTGTGTGCATTAGGTTGCACACAGGTGGTGAAAAAAAATGTTAAGTCTTTAAGTCATTGTTCAGGTTGCTCTGAGGGAATGAGGAGCACTCAGGTGTGTGGAATTAGTTTCAATAGGGTTGTGATGACTGCACTTTTATTCAATGTTTTTTTTTTCAAATGCTAATAATGAACAAACCCCAGTTTAAAATGTAAACAGGCTAAATGATGATGGCTGATGATTCATTCACTATAGACAATGCATTCAAATGAAGAGATTAAACGTGTTAATGGTCACTGGTTGTCTGACATTGGACAGATCACCTGTTAATGATCACATTATGGATGCACTGAGACCATTTTACACCTCTTTGACTCGGATGAGTTTCAGCAGAACTACAACAATCTATCTTGTGAAATGTTAAAGGTGTTGTAAGGGACATGTGTTGTTAAAATAGCTCTAGTAATCATTGATATATAGTTTGTTCAGTAACAGAAGTCTTCCCATGTATTAGTTTGAATTTGATTAGATATTCTAACTGAAGATGAAACTAACATTCAGGGGCATTTTTGCATACCTCTACTCAAATGAAAGGGATTATTTTATATTTGTTTCACTCTAAGGTACAAATATATTTGTTTCTATGGTGGAAAACCTTTAATATATAAGCTTTTTGTAATTAGTGTTTTTGCTTATTATATTAACAGTACAGTATTCTGTATTATGACCTTATGCCATTTGTGTCCCTGGGGGACAAATGTAACACACACACACACACACTTACTTACTTGCTTATGGCAGTCCATCGATGTCGATGATGACGTTGCTCCAAATAAAGTTCAAGGGGATAATTAACTTCTAGGAATGACCCTGATTGTGCAAGTGTCAGTGTCATTGCTATCTCTACAGACTAGAGGGGCGCAAGTTAATTAGATATAATGTGACACATACATACTGTAGTATTACATTGGACTTGTAACTTAAGACAACTCTATACTGAGCAGGTATTCACATTTGGAAATAGTCTATTGGCTTGTGCGTGTGTGTGTGTGTGTGTGCCCGTGTGTGAGTGGCTGGGTTTGTGCGTGTCACTGTCTTTGTCCGAGGCTAATCTCACAATCTGCTCCAAGGAAGTACCTTCCTCGGATCTGGCTGAATTCTTGCCCAAATTCGGAGTCATTTGTCACGTCATCGACTGGCCACATGAAGTCCAAGATTATCCCATTCTGGGCGGGAACCCCTGTTGGTGTTTTAAGCATTATGTTATACTTTAGCTATTGAAAAATAGCAGATCTACAAGCTCATCGCGCGGTGGCGTACATATTCGATATTTTAAAGCACAAACAAACGATTGATTCAACATTTTATTCAGTTTGTAGAATGGGTACAGTTCAACAAAAGTACAGGTCAATACAAAAAACCTGATACAAGGAAAAATAAACAAAAACAATGTTTACATCAGGGTCCTCCATTTTCAATTCATCAGAACATCTAACATCATACATTTACTTGCAATTCATCTATACATAGAAACATTTGTTTCATCGCCATCCTATTAATCTAGAATTAGCAAGTTCATATACATGTAATGCGTTTAAACAGTTTAGCCTTAAACAATTGTTTAAAAAATACCATATGGATCAACATGTTACACTTGGTTGTAATGTGGATTCATCACATTTTCAACTGTTTAAACACATTACATGTATTACAGTAATACATGTAATGCGTTTAAACAGTTTAGCCTTAACTTTAAGCTTAAGCCTTTACTGATCACATCCATAGGGTTTCTCTCCAGTGTGAATTCGCTTGTGTGTCTTAAGGTGTGCCATTGTAGATAAGCGTTTACCACACTGATCACAGCAGTGGTGTTTTTGCTTAGCCATGCTTCTTTGTTCAATCACCTCTGGTAGAACAGGGAAACCAGACTGATGATGCAACACTGAATTGGAGACAAAGACAAATGAAACATTTCTTAGTTGTACTTCATGGACTTAAAATCACAGAAACTAATGTGAAGTTAATGTACACAATTTTATTAGCATCCATTTGTAGTTTGATTCGACGATATAGAAAAATAGGTATTTTAAGTCAATGCTAATATTAAAATAAAACAAATACACATGACTCTGCTCTGAGGGAATGAGGAGCACTCAGGTGTGTGGAATTAGTTTCAACAGGGTTGTGATGACTGCACTTTTATTCAATGTTCTTTTTTTTTCAAATGCTAATAATGAACAAAACCCCAGTTTAAAATGTAAACAGGCTAAATGATGATGGCTGATGCTTCATTCACTATAAACAATGCATTCAAATGCAGAGATTAAACGTGTTAATGGTCACTGGTTGTCTGACATTGGACAGATCACCTGTTAATGATCACATTATGGATGCACTGAGACCATTTTACACCTCTTTGACTCTGATGAGTTTCAGCAGAACTACAACAATCTATCTTGTGAAATGTTAAAGGTGTTGTAAGGGACATGTGTTGTTAAAATAGCTCTAGTAATCATTGATATATAGTTTGTTCAGTAACAGAAGTCTTCCCATGTCTCCATATCCAGTCATAGGACTAATATAAGATACATACAGAAGTGAAATAGGCAGTTTGTTTTAGTGTTGATTAACACAACAATTTAAACCTTTAAAAAATGAAAATCATGGAAAGTTAGTTTAAGTTTAAGTTTCCATAATTTAATTCAAAAAGTTTTAACTTTCATAGATTATAGATTCAGTGCACACAAGGTAAATTATCAACCATATTTTCAGAATTATGAAAATGTATCAATTTCCTCTATACTTATACTATAGTGTAACAGGGGGGACATATGCTTTATACCACATCAGTGGTATAACCTAAAACATTGAAAAAATGGCAAATTAAACAGTGATACTTATACTTATTATTGTGTAGGGTTTCCTCTCAAAAATATATGCTATATATGAAGTAGTTTGGCTAGACAAAATAGTCAGCGGACATTTACATTTGGATTTGCATCAGCGTAACAGGAGGGACAGTAAAGTGAGGGACAACATTGATTTAAAGATTTTAAGCAGTACAATTACATTCATCACAATAAATAACATTTGGCGAGAAGCATTAGAACTATACCATAGAATAATATTTCAAAATGTAGATTTAATTGGACTTTGATTAGATATTGTAACCAATGTTTTTGCTTATTATATTAACAGTACAGTATTCTGTATTATGACCTTATGCCATTTGTGTCCCTGGGGGACAAATGGCACCAACTACTAGGAATGACCCTGATTGTGTCAGTGTCATTGCTATCTCTACAGACTAGAGGGACGCAAGTCAAGTAGATATAATGTGACACATACATACTGTAGTATTAAATTGGACTTGTAACTTAAGACAACTCAATACTGAGCAGGTATTCACATTTGGAAATGGTCTATTGGCTTGTGTGTGTGCGTGCATGTGCGTGAGTGGCTGGGTGTGTGTGTGTGCGTCCGTGTGCGTCACTGTCTTTGTCCGAGGCTAATCTCACAATCTGCTCCAAGGAAGTACCTTCCTCGGATCTGGCTGAATTCTTGCCCAAATTCGGAGTCATTTGTCACGTCATCGACTGGCCACATGAAGTCCAAGATTATCCCATTCTGGGCGGGAACCCCTGTTGGTGTTTTAAGCATTATGTTATACTTTAGCTATTGAAAAATAGCAGATCTACAAGCTCATCGCGCGGTGGCGTACATATTCGATATTTTAAAGCACAAACAAACGATTGATTCAACATTTTATTCAGTTTGTAGAATGGGTACAGTTCAACAAAAGTACAGGTCAATACAAAAAACCTGATACAAGGAAAAATAAACAAAAACAATGTTTACATCAGGGTCCTCCATTTTCAATTCATCAGAACATCTAACATCATACATTTACTTGCAATTCATCTATACATAGAAACATTTGTTTCATCGCCATCCTATTAATCTAGAATTAGCAAGTTCATATACATGTAATGCGTTTAAACAGTTTAGCCTTAAACAATTGTTTAAAAAATACCATATGGATCAACATGTTACACTTGGTTGTAATGTGGATTCATCACATTTTCAACTGTTTAAACACATTACATGTATTACAGTAATACATGTAATGCGTTTAAACAGTTTAGCCTTAACTTTAAGCTTAAGCCTTTACTGATCACATCCATAGGGTTTCTCTCCAGTGTGAATTCGCTTGTGTGTCTTAAGGTGTGCCATTGTAGATAAGCGTTTACCACACTGATCACAGCAGTGGTGTTTTTGCTTAGCCATGCTTCTTTGTTCAATCACCTCTGGTAGAACAGGGAAACCAGACTGATGATGCAACACTGAATTGGAGACAAAGACAAATGAAACATTTCTTAGTTGTACTTCATGGACTTAAAATCACAGAAACTAATGTGAAGTTAATGTACACAATTTTATTAGCATCCATTTGTAGTTTGATTCGACGATATAGAAAAATAGGTATTTTAAGTCAATGCTAATATTAAAATAAAACAAATACACATGACTCTGCTCTGAGGGAATGAGGAGCACTCAGGTGTGTGGAATTAGTTTCAACAGGGTTGTGATGACTGCACTTTTATTCAATGTTCTTTTTTTTTCAAATGCTAATAATGAACAAAACCCCAGTTTAAAATGTAAACAGGCTAAATGATGATGGCTGATGCTTCATTCACTATAAACAATGCATTCAAATGCAGAGATTAAACGTGTTAACACATTTTGTACATAACACGTCCTGAAACGTCATAAGGATTGGAACCGAGAGGTGCCTTAGACGTCTGTGGACGTCCTAGCGACGTCCAAACGACGCGGGGCGAGATAATAATATTCAGAATAATTACTTCTTTTTTTTTTGGCATTTCGCTTTTCGCTTGCCGTATGCTAACGCTCTGTGAAACTATTAGCTTGTCATTGACTCCCATGTTAGCGCGGCGGAAAGAATGACTCGTATCTCCTCATCCAGGGCGCTCTCCGTGGTGATGAATGGATCGATATGCTGGCGCTGCGTTTCTGCTCCTCATCCGTCTCTCCCGCAAAATATGAACTCTTTTTGTAGCGTATATAAATATATTAAGATGATCGGAGATTGTGATGGCACTTTGTCAGTCAACTTTTTTAAGAAAGTATTTCCGGTTCATGGCTTTCAAAATGGAAGCGATCACTACTCTGGCGATTACTCCGGCGCAAGCAACGCCTTTATTTTGATGCAGTTCCGGTACTAAATGTGTTAATGGTCACTGGTTGTCTGACATTGGACAGATCACCTGTTAATGATCACATTATGGATGCACTGAGACCATTTTACACCTCTTTGACTCTGATGAGTTTCAGCAGAACTACAACAATCTATCTTGTGAAATGTTAAAGGTGTTGTAAGGGACATGTGTTGTTAAAATAGCTCTAGTAATCATTGATATATAGTTTGTTCAGTAACAGAAGTCTTCCCATGTCTCCATATCCAGTCATAGGACTAATATAAGATACATACAGAAGTGAAATAGGCAGTTTGTTTTAGTGTTGATTAACACAACAATTTAAACCTTTAAAAAATGAAAATCATGGAAAGTTAGTTTAAGTTTAAGTTTCCATAATTTCATTCAAAAAGTTTTAACTTTCATAGATTATAGATTCAGTGCACACAAGGTAAATTATCAACCATATTTTCAGAATTATGAAAATGTATCAATTTCCTCTATACTTATACTATAGTGTAACAGGGGGGACATATGCTTTATACCACATCAGTGGTATAACCTAAAACATTGAAAAAATGGCAAATTAAACAGTGATACTTATACTTATTATTGTGTAGGGTTTCCTCTCAAAAATATATGCTATATATGAAGTAGTTTGGCTAGACAAAATAGTCAGCGGACATTTACATTTGGATTTGCATCAGCGTAACAGGAGGGACAGTAAAGTGAGGGACAACATTGATTTAAAGATTTTAAGCAGTACAATTACATTCATCACAATAAATAACATTTGGCGAGAAGCATTAGAACTATACCATAGAATAATATTTCAAAATGTAGATTTAATTGGACTTTGATTAGATATTGTAACCAATGTTTTTGCTTATTATATTAACAGTACAGTATTCTGTATTATGACCTTATGCCATTTATCGAATAATATAAGTGGATATTAATTAATGCAGCAGAGTCAAAGAGGATTGCTCCACATTCTTTCAGTAACATCAGAACCAAGTAGAACCAGCTCTGGTGAAGAAACGCCCTGATTGGATCTCACCGATCTGTCCGTCAGCCCTGGCCACTCCTCTCCCACCTAGTGAAGCACTACGTCACATATTTGGAGCGACGCCCACCCGGAAGCGTTGACTCCCACTTCTAGACCAAGGCAGCCAATGCGTTCCTCCAGGCTTTCATTTTTCGCGCAGACGAAATGAAAGCCTGGGTATCGAGGCTAGGATGGAATTTGTAACCCACGTGTACATTTATTTCTGTTTACCAAACAGATTGTGCGATGGGCAGACTCCTGGTACTGAACAAAGACTGCATGTTCAAAGGGATGTTTCACTTTCAAACGTTTTTAAGTTGATTTGTTTAACATAATGTATCACTATATAGATCAAGTGTACATTTTAATTATATACTAAGAAGAATAATAACGGGACAAAAAAAACTTTCATAATTGTATTCGATATTTTAAAGCACAAACAAACGATTGATTCAACATTTTATTCACAGTTTGTAGAAAGGGTACAGTTCAACAAAAGTACAGGTCAATACAAAAAACCTGATACAAGGAAAAATAAACAAAAACAATGTTTACATCAGGGTCCTCCATTTTCAATTCATCAGAACATCTAACATCATAAATTTACTTGCAATTCATCTATACATAGAAACATTTGTTTCATTAATTCCTATTAATCTAGAATTAGCATGCTCATGTAATGCGTTTAAACGGTTTAGCCTTAAACAATTGTTTAAAAATTACCATATGGATCAACATGTTACACTTGGTTGTAATGTGCATTCATCACATTTTCAACTGTTTAAACGCATTACATGTATTACAGTAATACATGTAATGCGTTTAAACAGTTTAGCCTTAAACAATTGTTTAATAAATACCATATGAATCAACATGTTACACTTGTTGTTGTAATGACATTTTCAGTGGCTCAATTTAGTAAAATTCTAACACAAGAACAGTTTAAATCCAGTGTGTACAAACTTGTGTATTTTAATTACTAAAAGCTTTCCACACACATCACAATTATTTAGGTTTCTGTCCAGTGTGAATTAGCTTGTGTGTTTTAAGGTTGGACATTTGAGAGAAGTGTTTCCCACACTGATCACATCCATAGGGTTTCTCTCCAGTGTGAATCCGCTTGTGACTTTTCAGGGTGGCCAACTGAGAGAAGTGTTTCCCACACTGATCACATCCATATGGTTTATCTCCAGTGTGAACTTTCTGGTGGCTTTTAAGGCTGGCCAAAAGAGAGAAGTGTTGTCCACACAAATCACATCCATATGGTTTCTCTCCAGTGTGAATTCTCTGGTGTGTTTTAAGGCTGTCAATTCTAGAGAAATGTTGTCCACACTGATCACATCCATAGGCTTTCTCTCCAGTGTGAACTTTCTGGTGGCTTTTAAGGCTGGCCAAAAGAGAGAAGTGTTGTCCACACTGATCACATCCATAGGCTTTCTCTCCAGTGTGAATTCGCTTGTGTGTTTTAAGGCTGTCAATTCTAGAGAAGTGTTGTCCACACTGATCACATCCATAGGCTTTCTCTCCAGTGTGAACTTTCTGGTGGCTTTTAAGGTGTGACATTTGAGAGAAGTGTTGTCCACAATGATCACATCCATAGGGTTTCTCTCCAGTGTGAATTCGCTGGTGATTTTTCAGGTTGGACTTGTTAGAGAAGTGTTGTCCACACTGATCACATCCATAGGGTTTCTCTCCAGTGTGAATTATCTGGTGTCTTTTAAGGACGTCCATTCTAGAGAAATGTTGTCCACACTGATCACATCCATAGGGTTTCTCTCCAGTGTGAATTCTATGGTGTTTTTTAAGGCTGTCCATTTTAGAGAAGTGTTGTCCACACTGATCACATCCATAGGCTTTCTCTCCAGTGTGAATCATCTGGTGTCTTTTAAGGTTGGTCAAAAGAGAAAAGTCTTGTCCACACTGATCACATCCATAGGGTTTCTCTCCAGTATGAATTATCTGGTGACTGGTAAGTTTGGACATTGTAGGGTAGTGTTTACCACACTGATCACATCCATAGGGTTTCTCTCCAGTATGAATTCTCTGGTGTCTGGTAAGATTGGACATTGTAGGGAAGCGTTTACCACACTGATCACAGCAGTGGTGTTTTTGCTTAGCCAAGCTTATTTTTTCATTCACCTCTGATAGAACCGGAAAACCAGACTGATGATGCAACACTGAATTGGAAACAAAGACAAATGAAACATTGCTTAGTTGTACTTCATGGACTTAAATCGCACAAACTAATTTGAAGTTAATGTACACAATTTTACATTAGCATCCATTTATAGTTTGATTCGACGATCTGTTGTGCATTTTAGAAAAATATCATATATAGTCAATGCTAATATTAAAATAAAACAAATACACACGACTATTTATGATATAGTGTATTTCCATATAGACAGTTAGTAACTTACAGAGGTCTTGGTGATCATTGGGTCCTCCCTGTTGAGCAGAACTGTTCATGGTGGCATCGGTAGAGTTCATCTTCAGCTGAAGTCTGGAGTCCACAGTCAGATGTGATCAGAAATGATTGATATCCTGGAGGAGTTGTGGAGAACTCTTCTTATACTAGAGAGCCTGAGGTGGAACCACTAACTGCTTGGTGTTGATTGGCCAAAGAGTGGAACAATAGCATCATGTCTCCACCAATCACAACCTAACAAACTGCTGCATGTGCTCCACCCCTCTGTAGCCCCTCCCCCAGGCCATGCTCTATGCAACATTCTAGAAATAAACTGTGAGATTGCTTTGTAAGCTTCATATTTAATGAATCTAAACTATATAACCAAATAACAGACACTGTCAGAGTCAACATGATTAGTTAGTTATTGGTAAATCAGGTAACAAACAACTGAAACAAAATAAATAAATATCAAAACATAACAGCAGAGAAGAGAGAGAAAGTCAAACTCAACCAAATCCAGTGGGAAACAGAACCGTCCTTAACTGTGATTTAACATAAATAAGAGTGTCAGCATACCTAATGTTTTCTGGGTGTTTTTACATATGTTGTGCATAAAAACTGCTTGTTTATAATAAACCTTAAAAACATCAAAGGAGTAGTTCCTACCAAACTCTCCATTGGCTCTCCTACTGGAGACTGAGGTTCACAAACTATATGCTATGGGTATTATGTACATGCAATGAGTATCTGGATAATATATGTCTAACAGTATTGAATAATATAAGTGGATATTAATTAATGCAGCAGAGTCAAAGAGGATCGCTCCACATTATTTCAGTAACATCAGAACCAAGTAGAACCAGCTCTGGTGAAGAAACAACTGCTCATACTGTGGTTTACATCACAGCCTCTTACAAATAAAAACAGTTGGGCCTATTTGTTTTCCAAAACACAAACTGCCACTCACCCCTAAAATGATTGCAGCCATAAATAGCAGCCTTCATATCTTAATTGCCTTTTACCAGTATATTACCACATCCCCTGTAGGCTACCTTTATTATTATTTCATTAAGGTGCAATGTAAGTTCAATTTGTTTCCACTTTAGTATAGAAGACAGTGGTCTGGTTTCTGTACAAAACTGGTCAAGGCCTAACAACACATTAGTATATTGTCAAATCATAGCCCATTGTGTAATGTGTAGTCCTGTGTGCAGAAACATGTGTCCATACAGTATTATTAATTAATGATCAGGATAAATCATTATCCTTATAATAATAATCATATCCTATATTCACGATTACATTGTTAACAACAGAGACACAATAACAGCAACAACTGTATTTGTGTAAATCTGGGAAACCGGACAACGTTAAGTCCTTAAGTCATTGTTCAGGTTGCTCTGAGGGAATGAGGAGCAACTCACCCGTGTCCGAAATGGTTACAGTGTGGGGGTCTCTAGTCTAATGTCTACAGTACTGTACTGGCACACCCGAAATCATCATATTTACAGTTAATACGTGAGTGTGTGTTTGTGTGTGCATTAGGTTGCACACAGGTGGTGAAAAAAAATGTTAAGTCTTTAAGTCATTGTTCAGGTTGCTCTGAGGGAATGAGGAGCACTCAGGTGTGTGGAATTAGTTTCAATAGGGTTGTGATGACTGCACTTTTATTCAATGTTTTTTTTTTCAAATGCTAATAATGAACAAACCCCAGTTTAAAATGTAAACAGGCTAAATGATGATGGCTGATGATTCATTCACTATAGACAATGCATTCAAATGAAGAGATTAAACGTGTTAATGGTCACTGGTTGTCTGACATTGGACAGATCACCTGTTAATGATCACATTATGGATGCACTGAGACCATTTTACACCTCTTTGACTCGGATGAGTTTCAGCAGAACTACAACAATCTATCTTGTGAAATGTTAAAGGTGTTGTAAGGGACATGTGTTGTTAAAATAGCTCTAGTAATCATTGATATATAGTTTGTTCAGTAACAGAAGTCTTCCCATGTATTAGTTTGAATTTGATTAGATATTCTAACTGAAGATGAAACTAACATTCAGGGGCATTTTTGCATACCTCTACTCAAATGAAAGGGATTATTTTATATTTGTTTCACTCTAAGGTACAAATATATTTGTTTCTATGGTGGAAAACCTTTAATATATAAGCTTTTTGTAATTAGTGTTTTTGCTTATTATATTAACAGTACAGTATTCTGTATTATGACCTTATGCCATTTGTGTCCCTGGGGGACAAATGTAACACACACACACACACACTTACTTACTTGCTTATGGCAGTCCATCGATGTCGATGATGACGTTGCTCCAAATAAAGTTCAAGGGGATAATTAACTTCTAGGAATGACCCTGATTGTGCAAGTGTCAGTGTCATTGCTATCTCTACAGACTAGAGGGGCGCAAGTTAATTAGATATAATGTGACACATACATACTGTAGTATTACATTGGACTTGTAACTTAAGACAACTCTATACTGAGCAGGTATTCACATTTGGAAATAGTCTATTGGCTTGTGCGTGTGTGTGTGTGTGTGTGCCCGTGTGTGAGTGGCTGGGTTTGTGCGTGTCACTGTCTTTGTCCGAGGCTAATCTCACAATCTGCTCCAAGGAAGTACCTTCCTCGGATCTGGCTGAATTCTTGCCCAAATTCGGAGTCATTTGTCACGTCATCGACTGGCCACATGAAGTCCAAGATTATCCCATTCTGGGCGGGAACCCCTGTTGGTGTTTTAAGCATTATGTTATACTTTAGCTATTGAAAAATAGCAGATCTACAAGCTCATCGCGCGGTGGCGTACATATTCGATATTTTAAAGCACAAACAAACGATTGATTCAACATTTTATTCAGTTTGTAGAATGGGTACAGTTCAACAAAAGTACAGGTCAATACAAAAAACCTGATACAAGGAAAAATAAACAAAAACAATGTTTACATCAGGGTCCTCCATTTTCAATTCATCAGAACATCTAACATCATACATTTACTTGCAATTCATCTATACATAGAAACATTTGTTTCATCGCCATCCTATTAATCTAGAATTAGCAAGTTCATATACATGTAATGCGTTTAAACAGTTTAGCCTTAAACAATTGTTTAAAAAATACCATATGGATCAACATGTTACACTTGGTTGTAATGTGGATTCATCACATTTTCAACTGTTTAAACACATTACATGTATTACAGTAATACATGTAATGCGTTTAAACAGTTTAGCCTTAACTTTAAGCTTAAGCCTTTACTGATCACATCCATAGGGTTTCTCTCCAGTGTGAATTCGCTTGTGTGTCTTAAGGTGTGCCATTGTAGATAAGCGTTTACCACACTGATCACAGCAGTGGTGTTTTTGCTTAGCCATGCTTCTTTGTTCAATCACCTCTGGTAGAACAGGGAAACCAGACTGATGATGCAACACTGAATTGGAGACAAAGACAAATGAAACATTTCTTAGTTGTACTTCATGGACTTAAAATCACAGAAACTAATGTGAAGTTAATGTACACAATTTTATTAGCATCCATTTGTAGTTTGATTCGACGATATAGAAAAATAGGTATTTTAAGTCAATGCTAATATTAAAATAAAACAAATACACATGACTCTGCTCTGAGGGAATGAGGAGCACTCAGGTGTGTGGAATTAGTTTCAACAGGGTTGTGATGACTGCACTTTTATTCAATGTTCTTTTTTTTTCAAATGCTAATAATGAACAAAACCCCAGTTTAAAATGTAAACAGGCTAAATGATGATGGCTGATGCTTCATTCACTATAAACAATGCATTCAAATGCAGAGATTAAACGTGTTAATGGTCACTGGTTGTCTGACATTGGACAGATCACCTGTTAATGATCACATTATGGATGCACTGAGACCATTTTACACCTCTTTGACTCTGATGAGTTTCAGCAGAACTACAACAATCTATCTTGTGAAATGTTAAAGGTGTTGTAAGGGACATGTGTTGTTAAAATAGCTCTAGTAATCATTGATATATAGTTTGTTCAGTAACAGAAGTCTTCCCATGTCTCCATATCCAGTCATAGGACTAATATAAGATACATACAGAAGTGAAATAGGCAGTTTGTTTTAGTGTTGATTAACACAACAATTTAAACCTTTAAAAAATGAAAATCATGGAAAGTTAGTTTAAGTTTAAGTTTCCATAATTTAATTCAAAAAGTTTTAACTTTCATAGATTATAGATTCAGTGCACACAAGGTAAATTATCAACCATATTTTCAGAATTATGAAAATGTATCAATTTCCTCTATACTTATACTATAGTGTAACAGGGGGGACATATGCTTTATACCACATCAGTGGTATAACCTAAAACATTGAAAAAATGGCAAATTAAACAGTGATACTTATACTTATTATTGTGTAGGGTTTCCTCTCAAAAATATATGCTATATATGAAGTAGTTTGGCTAGACAAAATAGTCAGCGGACATTTACATTTGGATTTGCATCAGCGTAACAGGAGGGACAGTAAAGTGAGGGACAACATTGATTTAAAGATTTTAAGCAGTACAATTACATTCATCACAATAAATAACATTTGGCGAGAAGCATTAGAACTATACCATAGAATAATATTTCAAAATGTAGATTTAATTGGACTTTGATTAGATATTGTAACCAATGTTTTTGCTTATTATATTAACAGTACAGTATTCTGTATTATGACCTTATGCCATTTGTGTCCCTGGGGGACAAATGGCACCAACTACTAGGAATGACCCTGATTGTGTCAGTGTCATTGCTATCTCTACAGACTAGAGGGACGCAAGTCAAGTAGATATAATGTGACACATACATACTGTAGTATTAAATTGGACTTGTAACTTAAGACAACTCAATACTGAGCAGGTATTCACATTTGGAAATGGTCTATTGGCTTGTGTGTGTGCGTGCATGTGCGTGAGTGGCTGGGTGTGTGTGTGTGCGTCCGTGTGCGTCACTGTCTTTGTCCGAGGCTAATCTCACAATCTGCTCCAAGGAAGTACCTTCCTCGGATCTGGCTGAATTCTTGCCCAAATTCGGAGTCATTTGTCACGTCATCGACTGGCCACATGAAGTCCAAGATTATCCCATTCTGGGCGGGAACCCCTGTTGGTGTTTTAAGCATTATGTTATACTTTAGCTATTGAAAAATAGCAGATCTACAAGCTCATCGCGCGGTGGCGTACATATTCGATATTTTAAAGCACAAACAAACGATTGATTCAACATTTTATTCAGTTTGTAGAATGGGTACAGTTCAACAAAAGTACAGGTCAATACAAAAAACCTGATACAAGGAAAAATAAACAAAAACAATGTTTACATCAGGGTCCTCCATTTTCAATTCATCAGAACATCTAACATCATACATTTACTTGCAATTCATCTATACATAGAAACATTTGTTTCATCGCCATCCTATTAATCTAGAATTAGCAAGTTCATATACATGTAATGCGTTTAAACAGTTTAGCCTTAAACAATTGTTTAAAAAATACCATATGGATCAACATGTTACACTTGGTTGTAATGTGGATTCATCACATTTTCAACTGTTTAAACACATTACATGTATTACAGTAATACATGTAATGCGTTTAAACAGTTTAGCCTTAACTTTAAGCTTAAGCCTTTACTGATCACATCCATAGGGTTTCTCTCCAGTGTGAATTCGCTTGTGTGTCTTAAGGTGTGCCATTGTAGATAAGCGTTTACCACACTGATCACAGCAGTGGTGTTTTTGCTTAGCCATGCTTCTTTGTTCAATCACCTCTGGTAGAACAGGGAAACCAGACTGATGATGCAACACTGAATTGGAGACAAAGACAAATGAAACATTTCTTAGTTGTACTTCATGGACTTAAAATCACAGAAACTAATGTGAAGTTAATGTACACAATTTTATTAGCATCCATTTGTAGTTTGATTCGACGATATAGAAAAATAGGTATTTTAAGTCAATGCTAATATTAAAATAAAACAAATACACATGACTCTGCTCTGAGGGAATGAGGAGCACTCAGGTGTGTGGAATTAGTTTCAACAGGGTTGTGATGACTGCACTTTTATTCAATGTTCTTTTTTTTTCAAATGCTAATAATGAACAAAACCCCAGTTTAAAATGTAAACAGGCTAAATGATGATGGCTGATGCTTCATTCACTATAAACAATGCATTCAAATGCAGAGATTAAACGTGTTAATGGTCACTGGTTGTCTGACATTGGACAGATCACCTGTTAATGATCACATTATGGATGCACTGAGACCATTTTACACCTCTTTGACTCTGATGAGTTTCAGCAGAACTACAACAATCTATCTTGTGAAATGTTAAAGGTGTTGTAAGGGACATGTGTTGTTAAAATAGCTCTAGTAATCATTGATATATAGTTTGTTCAGTAACAGAAGTCTTGATCTACAAGCTCATCGCGCGGTGGCGTACATATTCGATATTTTAAAGCACAAACAAACGATTGATTCAACATTTTATTCAGTTTGTAGAATGGGTACAGTTCAACAAAAGTACAGGTCAATACAAAAAACCTGATACAAGGAAAAATAAACAAAAACAATGTTTACATCAGGGTCCTCCATTTTCAATTCATCAGAACATCTAACATCATACATTTACTTGCAATTCATCTATACATAGAAACATTTGTTTCATCGCCATCCTATTAATCTAGAATTAGCAAGTTCATATACATGTAATGCGTTTAAACAGTTTAGCCTTAAACAATTGTTTAAAAAATACCATATGGATCAACATGTTACACTTGGTTGTAATGTGGATTCATCACATTTTCAACTGTTTAAACACATTACATGTATTACAGTAATACATGTAATGCGTTTAAACAGTTTAGCCTTAACTTTAAGCTTAAGCCTTTACTGATCACATCCATAGGGTTTCTCTCCAGTGTGAATTCGCTTGTGTGTCTTAAGGTGTGCCATTGTAGATAAGCGTTTACCACACTGATCACAGCAGTGGTGTTTTTGCTTAGCCATGCTTCTTTGTTCAATCACCTCTGGTAGAACAGGGAAACCAGACTGATGATGCAACACTGAATTGGAGACAAAGACAAATGAAACATTTCTTAGTTGTACTTCATGGACTTAAAATCACAGAAACTAATGTGAAGTTAATGTACACAATTTTATTAGCATCCATTTGTAGTTTGATTCGACGATATAGAAAAATAGGTATTTTAAGTCAATGCTAATATTAAAATAAAACAAATACACATGACTCTGCTCTGAGGGAATGAGGAGCACTCAGGTGTGTGGAATTAGTTTCAACAGGGTTGTGATGACTGCACTTTTATTCAATGTTCTTTTTTTTTCAAATGCTAATAATGAACAAAACCCCAGTTTAAAATGTAAACAGGCTAAATGATGATGGCTGATGCTTCATTCACTATAAACAATGCATTCAAATGCAGAGATTAAACGTGTTAATGGTCACTGGTTGTCTGACATTGGACAGATCACCTGTTAATGATCACATTATGGATGCACTGAGACCATTTTACACCTCTTTGACTCTGATGAGTTTCAGCAGAACTACAACAATCTATCTTGTGAAATGTTAAAGGTGTTGTAAGGGACATGTGTTGTTAAAATAGCTCTAGTAATCATTGATATATAGTTTGTTCAGTAACAGAAGTCTTCCCATGTCTCCATATCCAGTCATAGGACTAATATAAGATACATACAGAAGTGAAATAGGCAGTTTGTTTTAGTGTTGATTAACACAACAATTTAAACCTTTAAAAAATGAAAATCATGGAAAGTTAGTTTAAGTTTAAGTTTCCATAATTTAATTCAAAAAGTTTTAACTTTCATAGATTATAGATTCAGTGCACACAAGGTAAATTATCAACCATATTTTCAGAATTATGAAAATGTATCAATTTCCTCTATACTTATACTATAGTGTAACAGGGGGGACATATGCTTTATACCACATCAGTGGTATAACCTAAAACATTGAAAAAATGGCAAATTAAACAGTGATACTTATACTTATTATTGTGTAGGGTTTCCTCTCAAAAATATATGCTATATATGAAGTAGTTTGGCTAGACAAAATAGTCAGCGGACATTTACATTTGGATTTGCATCAGCGTAACAGGAGGGACAGTAAAGTGAGGGACAACATTGATTTAAAGATTTTAAGCAGTACAATTACATTCATCACAATAAATAACATTTGGCGAGAAGCATTAGAACTATACCATAGAATAATATTTCAAAATGTAGATTTAATTGGACTTTGATTAGATATTGTAACCAATGTTTTTGCTTATTATATTAACAGTACAGTATTCTGTATTATGACCTTATGCCATTTGTGTCCCTGGGGGACAAATGGCACCAACTACTAGGAATGACCCTGATTGTGTCAGTGTCATTGCTATCTCTACAGACTAGAGGGACGCAAGTCAAGTAGATATAATGTGACACATACATACTGTAGTATTAAATTGGACTTGTAACTTAAGACAACTCAATACTGAGCAGGTATTCACATTTGGAAATGGTCTATTGGCTTGTGTGTGTGCGTGCATGTGCGTGAGTGGCTGGGTGTGTGTGTGTGCGTCCGTGTGCGTCACTGTCTTTGTCCGAGGCTAATCTCACAATCTGCTCCAAGGAAGTACCTTCCTCGGATCTGGCTGAATTCTTGCCCAAATTCGGAGTCATTTGTCACGTCATCGACTGGCCACATGAAGTCCAAGATTATCCCATTCTGGGCGGGAACCCCTGTTGGTGTTTTAAGCATTATGTTATACTTTAGCTATTGAAAAATAGCAGATCTACAAGCTCATCGCGCGGTGGCGTACATATTCGATATTTTAAAGCACAAACAAACGATTGATTCAACATTTTATTCAGTTTGTAGAATGGGTACAGTTCAACAAAAGTACAGGTCAATACAAAAAACCTGATACAAGGAAAAATAAACAAAAACAATGTTTACATCAGGGTCCTCCATTTTCAATTCATCAGAACATCTAACATCATACATTTACTTGCAATTCATCTATACATAGAAACATTTGTTTCATCGCCATCCTATTAATCTAGAATTAGCAAGTTCATATACATGTAATGCGTTTAAACAGTTTAGCCTTAAACAATTGTTTAAAAAATACCATATGGATCAACATGTTACACTTGGTTGTAATGTGGATTCATCACATTTTCAACTGTTTAAACACATTACATGTATTACAGTAATACATGTAATGCGTTTAAACAGTTTAGCCTTAACTTTAAGCTTAAGCCTTTACTGATCACATCCATAGGGTTTCTCTCCAGTGTGAATTCGCTTGTGTGTCTTAAGGTGTGCCATTGTAGATAAGCGTTTACCACACTGATCACAGCAGTGGTGTTTTTGCTTAGCCATGCTTCTTTGTTCAATCACCTCTGGTAGAACAGGGAAACCAGACTGATGATGCAACACTGAATTGGAGACAAAGACAAATGAAACATTTCTTAGTTGTACTTCATGGACTTAAAATCACAGAAACTAATGTGAAGTTAATGTACACAATTTTATTAGCATCCATTTGTAGTTTGATTCGACGATATAGAAAAATAGGTATTTTAAGTCAATGCTAATATTAAAATAAAACAAATACACATGACTCTGCTCTGAGGGAATGAGGAGCACTCAGGTGTGTGGAATTAGTTTCAACAGGGTTGTGATGACTGCACTTTTATTCAATGTTCTTTTTTTTTCAAATGCTAATAATGAACAAAACCCCAGTTTAAAATGTAAACAGGCTAAATGATGATGGCTGATGCTTCATTCACTATAAACAATGCATTCAAATGCAGAGATTAAACGTGTTAATGGTCACTGGTTGTCTGACATTGGACAGATCACCTGTTAATGATCACATTATGGATGCACTGAGACCATTTTACACCTCTTTGACTCTGATGAGTTTCAGCAGAACTACAACAATCTATCTTGTGAAATGTTAAAGGTGTTGTAAGGGACATGTGTTGTTAAAATAGCTCTAGTAATCATTGATATATAGTTTGTTCAGTAACAGAAGTCTTGATCTACAAGCTCATCGCGCGGTGGCGTACATATTCGATATTTTAAAGCACAAACAAACGATTGATTCAACATTTTATTCAGTTTGTAGAATGGGTACAGTTCAACAAAAGTACAGGTCAATACAAAAAACCTGATACAAGGAAAAATAAACAAAAACAATGTTTACATCAGGGTCCTCCATTTTCAATTCATCAGAACATCTAACATCATACATTTACTTGCAATTCATCTATACATAGAAACATTTGTTTCATCGCCATCCTATTAATCTAGAATTAGCAAGTTCATATACATGTAATGCGTTTAAACAGTTTAGCCTTAAACAATTGTTTAAAAAATACCATATGGATCAACATGTTACACTTGGTTGTAATGTGGATTCATCACATTTTCAACTGTTTAAACACATTACATGTATTACAGTAATACATGTAATGCGTTTAAACAGTTTAGCCTTAACTTTAAGCTTAAGCCTTTACTGATCACATCCATAGGGTTTCTCTCCAGTGTGAATTCGCTTGTGTGTCTTAAGGTGTGCCATTGTAGATAAGCGTTTACCACACTGATCACAGCAGTGGTGTTTTTGCTTAGCCATGCTTCTTTGTTCAATCACCTCTGGTAGAACAGGGAAACCAGACTGATGATGCAACACTGAATTGGAGACAAAGACAAATGAAACATTTCTTAGTTGTACTTCATGGACTTAAAATCACAGAAACTAATGTGAAGTTAATGTACACAATTTTATTAGCATCCATTTGTAGTTTGATTCGACGATATAGAAAAATAGGTATTTTAAGTCAATGCTAATATTAAAATAAAACAAATACACATGACTCTGCTCTGAGGGAATGAGGAGCACTCAGGTGTGTGGAATTAGTTTCAACAGGGTTGTGATGACTGCACTTTTATTCAATGTTCTTTTTTTTCCAAATGCTAATAATGAACAAAACCCCAGTTTAAAATGTAAACAGGCTAAATGATGATGGCTGATGCTTCATTCACTATAAACAATGCATTCAAATGCAGAGATTAAACGTGTTAATGGTCACTGGTTGTCTGACATTGGACAGATCACCTGTTAATGATCACATTATGGATGCACTGAGACCATTTTACACCTCTTTGACTCTGATGAGTTTCAGCAGAACTACAACAATCTATCTTGTGAAATGTTAAAGGTGTTGTAAGGGACATGTGTTGTTAAAATAGCTCTAGTAATCATTGATATATAGTTTGTTCAGTAACAGAAGTCTTCCCATGTCTCCATATCCAGTCATAGGACTAATATAAGATACATACAGAAGTGAAATAGGCAGTTTGTTTTAGTGTTGATTAACACAACAATTTAAACCTTTAAAAAATGAAAATCATGGAAAGTTAGTTTAAGTTTAAGTTTCCATAATTTCATTCAAAAAGTTTTAACTTTCATAGATTATAGATTCAGTGCACACAAGGTAAATTATCAACCATATTTTCAGAATTATGAAAATGTATCAATTTCCTCTATACTTATACTATAGTGTAACAGGGGGGACATATGCTTTATACCACATCAGTGGTATAACCTAAAACATTGAAAAAATGGCAAATTAAACAGTGATACTTATACTTATTATTGTGTAGGGTTTCCTCTCAAAAATATATGCTATATATGAAGTAGTTTGGCTAGACAAAATAGTCAGCGGACATTTACATTTGGATTTGCATCAGCGTAACAGGAGGGACAGTAAAGTGAGGGACAACATTGATTTAAAGATTTTAAGCAGTACAATTACATTCATCACAATAAATAACATTTGGCGAGAAGCATTAGAACTATACCATAGAATAATATTTCAAAATGTAGATTTAATTGACTGGACTTTGATTAGATATTGTAACCAATGTTTTTGCTTATTATATTAACAGTACAGTATTCTGTATTATGACCTTATGCCATTTATCGAATAATATAAGTGGATATTAATTAATGCAGCAGAGTCAAAGAGGATTGCTCCACATTCTTTCAGTAACATCAGAACCAAGTAGAACCAGCTCTGGTGAAGAAACGCCCTGATTGGATCTCACCGATCTGTCCGTCAGCCCTGGCCACTCCTCTCCCACCTAGTGAAGCACTACGTCACATATTTGGAGCGACGCCCACCCGGAAGCGTTGACTCCCACTTCTAGACCAAGGCAGCCAATGCGTTCCTCCAGGCTTTCATTTTTCGCGCAGACGAAATGAAAGCCTGGGTATCGAGGCTAGGATGGAATTTGTAACCCACGTGTACATTTATTTCTGTTTACCAAACAGATTGTGCGATGGGCAGACTCCTGGTACTGAACAAAGACTGCATGTTCAAAGGGATGTTTCACTTTCAAACGTTTTTAAGTTGATTTGTTTAACATAATGTATCACTATATAGATCAAGTGTACATTTTAATTATATACTAAGAAGAATAATAAAACGGGACAAAAAAAACTTTCATAATTGTATTCGATATTTTAAAGCACAAACAAACGATTGATTCAACATTTTATTCACAGTTTGTAGAAAGGGTACAGTTCAACAAAAGTACAGGTCAATACAAAAAACCTGATACAAGGAAAAATAAACAAAAACAATGTTTACATCAGGGTCCTCCATTTTCAATTCATCAGAACATCTAACATCATAAATTTACTTGCAATTCATCTATACATAGAAACATTTGTTTCATTAATTCCTATTAATCTAGAATTAGCATGCTCATGTAATGCGTTTAAACGGTTTAGCCTTAAACAATTGTTTAAAAATTACCATATGGATCAACATGTTACACTTGGTTGTAATGTGCATTCATCACATTTTCAACTGTTTAAACGCATTACATGTATTACAGTAATACATGTAATGCGTTTAAACAGTTTAGCCTTAAACAATTGTTTAATAAATACCATATGAATCAACATGTTACACTTGTTGTTGTAATGACATTTTCAGTGGCTCAATTTAGTAAAATTCTAACACAAGAACAGTTTAAATCCAGTGTGTACAAACTTGTGTATTTTAATTACTAAAAGCTTTCCACACACATCACAATTATTTAGGTTTCTGTCCAGTGTGAATTAGCTTGTGTGTTTTAAGGTTGGACATTTGAGAGAAGTGTTTCCCACACTGATCACATCCATAGGGTTTCTCTCCAGTGTGAATCCGCTTGTGACTTTTCAGGGTGGCCAACTGAGAGAAGTGTTTCCCACACTGATCACATCCATATGGTTTATCTCCAGTGTGAACTTTCTGGTGGCTTTTAAGGCTGGCCAAAAGAGAGAAGTGTTGTCCACACAAATCACATCCATATGGTTTCTCTCCAGTGTGAATTCTCTGGTGTGTTTTAAGGCTGTCAATTCTAGAGAAATGTTGTCCACACTGATCACATCCATAGGCTTTCTCTCCAGTGTGAACTTTCTGGTGGCTTTTAAGGCTGGCCAAAAGAGAGAAGTGTTGTCCACACTGATCACATCCATAGGCTTTCTCTCCAGTGTGAATTCGCTTGTGTGTTTTAAGGCTGTCAATTCTAGAGAAGTGTTGTCCACACTGATCACATCCATAGGCTTTCTCTCCAGTGTGAACTTTCTGGTGGCTTTTAAGGTGTGACATTTGAGAGAAGTGTTGTCCACAATGATCACATCCATAGGGTTTCTCTCCAGTGTGAATTCGCTGGTGATTTTTCAGGTTGGACTTGTTAGAGAAGTGTTGTCCACACTGATCACATCCATAGGGTTTCTCTCCAGTGTGAATTATCTGGTGTCTTTTAAGGACGTCCATTCTAGAGAAATGTTGTCCACACTGATCACATCCATAGGGTTTCTCTCCAGTGTGAATTCTATGGTGTTTTTTAAGGCTGTCCATTTTAGAGAAGTGTTGTCCACACTGATCACATCCATAGGCTTTCTCTCCAGTGTGAATCATCTGGTGTCTTTTAAGGTTGGTCAAAAGAGAAAAGTCTTGTCCACACTGATCACATCCATAGGGTTTCTCTCCAGTATGAATTATCTGGTGACTGGTAAGTTTGGACATTGTAGGGTAGTGTTTACCACACTGATCACATCCATAGGGTTTCTCTCCAGTATGAATTCTCTGGTGTCTGGTAAGATTGGACATTGTAGGGAAGCGTTTACCACACTGATCACAGCAGTGGTGTTTTTGCTTAGCCAAGCTTATTTTTTCATTCACCTCTGATAGAACCGGAAAACCAGACTGATGATGCAACACTGAATTGGAAACAAAGACAAATGAAACATTGCTTAGTTGTACTTCATGGACTTAAATCGCACAAACTAATTTGAAGTTAATGTACACAATTTTACATTAGCATCCATTTATAGTTTGATTCGACGATCTGTTGTGCATTTTAGAAAAATATCATATATAGTCAATGCTAATATTAAAATAAAACAAATACACACGACTATTTATGATATAGTGTATTTCCATATAGACAGTTAGTAACTTACAGAGGTCTTGGTGATCATTGGGTCCTCCCTGTTGAGCAGAACTGTTCATGGTGGCATCGGTAGAGTTCATCTTCAGCTGAAGTCTGGAGTCCACAGTCAGATGTGATCAGAAATGATTGATATCCTGGAGGAGTTGTGGAGAACTCTTCTTATACTAGAGAGCCTGAGGTGGAACCACTAACTGCTTGGTGTTGATTGGCCAAAGAGTGGAACAATAGCATCATGTCTCCACCAATCACAACCTAACAAACTGCTGCATGTGCTCCACCCCTCTGTAGCCCCTCCCCCAGGCCATGCTCTATGCAACATTCTAGAAATAAACTGTGAGATTGCTTTGTAAGCTTCATATTTAATGAATCTAAACTATATAACCAAATAACAGACACTGTCAGAGTCAACATGATTAGTTAGTTATTGGTAAATCAGGTAACAAACAACTGAAACAAAATAAATAAATATCAAAACATAACAGCAGAGAAGAGAGAGAAAGTCAAACTCAACCAAATCCAGTGGGAAACAGAACCGTCCTTAACTGTGATTTAACATAAATAAGAGTGTCAGCATACCTAATGTTTTCTGGGTGTTTTTACATATGTTGTGCATAAAAACTGCTTGTTTATAATAAACCTTAAAAACATCAAAGGAGTAGTTCCTACCAAACTCTCCATTGGCTCTCCTACTGGAGACTGAGGTTCACAAACTATATGCTATGGGTATTATGTACATGCAATGAGTATCTGGATAATATATGTCTAACAGTATTGAATAATATAAGTGGATATTAATTAATGCAGCAGAGTCAAAGAGGATCGCTCCACATTATTTCAGTAACATCAGAACCAAGTAGAACCAGCTCTGGTGAAGAAACAACTGCTCATACTGTGGTTTACATCACAGCCTCTTACAAATAAAAACAGTTGGGCCTATTTGTTTTCCAAAACACAAACTGCCACTCACCCCTAAAATGATTGCAGCCATAAATAGCAGCCTTCATATCTTAATTGCCTTTTACCAGTATATTACCACATCCCCTGTAGGCTACCTTTATTATTATTTCATTAAGGTGCAATGTAAGTTCAATTTGTTTCCACTTTAGTATAGAAGACAGTGGTCTGGTTTCTGTACAAAACTGGTCAAGGCCTAACAACACATTAGTATATTGTCAAATCATAGCCCATTGTGTAATGTGTAGTCCTGTGTGCAGAAACATGTGTCCATACAGTATTATTAATTAATGATCAGGATAAATCATTATCCTTATAATAATAATCATATCCTATATTCACGATTACATTGTTAACAACAGAGACACAATAACAGCAACAACTGTATTTGTGTAAATCTGGGAAACCGGACAACGTTAAGTCCTTAAGTCATTGTTCAGGTTGCTCTGAGGGAATGAGGAGCAACTCACCCGTGTCCGAAATGGTTACAGTGTGGGGGTCTCTAGTCTAATGTCTACAGTACTGTACTGGCACACCCGAAATCATCATATTTACAGTTAATACGTGAGTGTGTGTTTGTGTGTGCATTAGGTTGCACACAGGTGGTGAAAAAATTGGACAGATCACCTGTTAATGATCACATTATGGATGCACTGAGACCATTTTACACCTCTTTGACTCTGATGAGTTTCAGCAGAACTACAACAATCTATCTTGTGAAATGTTAAAGGTGTTGTAAGGGACATGTGTTGTTAAAATAGCTCTAGTAATCATTGATATATAGTTTGTTCAGTAACAGAAGTCTTGATCTACAAGCTCATCGCGCGGTGGCGTACATATTCGATATTTTAAAGCACAAACAAACGATTGATTCAACATTTTATTCAGTTTGTAGAATGGGTACAGTTCAACAAAAGTACAGGTCAATACAAAAAACCTGATACAAGGAAAAATAAACAAAAACAATGTTTACATCAGGGTCCTCCATTTTCAATTCATCAGAACATCTAACATCATACATTTACTTGCAATTCATCTATACATAGAAACATTTGTTTCATCGCCATCCTATTAATCTAGAATTAGCAAGTTCATATACATGTAATGCGTTTAAACAGTTTAGCCTTAAACAATTGTTTAAAAAATACCATATGGATCAACATGTTACACTTGGTTGTAATGTGGATTCATCACATTTTCAACTGTTTAAACACATTACATGTATTACAGTAATACATGTAATGCGTTTAAACAGTTTAGCCTTAACTTTAAGCTTAAGCCTTTACTGATCACATCCATAGGGTTTCTCTCCAGTGTGAATTCGCTTGTGTGTCTTAAGGTGTGCCATTGTAGATAAGCGTTTACCACACTGATCACAGCAGTGGTGTTTTTGCTTAGCCATGCTTCTTTGTTCAATCACCTCTGGTAGAACAGGGAAACCAGACTGATGATGCAACACTGAATTGGAGACAAAGACAAATGAAACATTTCTTAGTTGTACTTCATGGACTTAAAATCACAGAAACTAATGTGAAGTTAATGTACACAATTTTATTAGCATCCATTTGTAGTTTGATTCGACGATATAGAAAAATAGGTATTTTAAGTCAATGCTAATATTAAAATAAAACAAATACACATGACTCTGCTCTGAGGGAATGAGGAGCACTCAGGTGTGTGGAATTAGTTTCAACAGGGTTGTGATGACTGCACTTTTATTCAATGTTCTTTTTTTTCCAAATGCTAATAATGAACAAAACCCCAGTTTAAAATGTAAACAGGCTAAATGATGATGGCTGATGCTTCATTCACTATAAACAATGCATTCAAATGCAGAGATTAAACGTGTTAATGGTCACTGGTTGTCTGACATTGGACAGATCACCTGTTAATGATCACATTATGGATGCACTGAGACCATTTTACACCTCTTTGACTCTGATGAGTTTCAGCAGAACTACAACAATCTATCTTGTGAAATGTTAAAGGTGTTGTAAGGGACATGTGTTGTTAAAATAGCTCTAGTAATCATTGATATATAGTTTGTTCAGTAACAGAAGTCTTCCCATGTCTCCATATCCAGTCATAGGACTAATATAAGATACATACAGAAGTGAAATAGGCAGTTTGTTTTAGTGTTGATTAACACAACAATTTAAACCTTTAAAAAATGAAAATCATGGAAAGTTAGTTTAAGTTTAAGTTTCCATAATTTCATTCAAAAAGTTTTAACTTTCATAGATTATAGATTCAGTGCACACAAGGTAAATTATCAACCATATTTTCAGAATTATGAAAATGTATCAATTTCCTCTATACTTATACTATAGTGTAACAGGGGGGACATATGCTTTATACCACATCAGTGGTATAACCTAAAACATTGAAAAAATGGCAAATTAAACAGTGATACTTATACTTATTATTGTGTAGGGTTTCCTCTCAAAAATATATGCTATATATGAAGTAGTTTGGCTAGACAAAATAGTCAGCGGACATTTACATTTGGATTTGCATCAGCGTAACAGGAGGGACAGTAAAGTGAGGGACAACATTGATTTAAAGATTTTAAGCAGTACAATTACATTCATCACAATAAATAACATTTGGCGAGAAGCATTAGAACTATACCATAGAATAATATTTCAAAATGTAGATTTAATTGACTGGACTTTGATTAGATATTGTAACCAATGTTTTTGCTTATTATATTAACAGTACAGTATTCTGTATTATGACCTTATGCCATTTATCGAATAATATAAGTGGATATTAATTAATGCAGCAGAGTCAAAGAGGATTGCTCCACATTCTTTCAGTAACATCAGAACCAAGTAGAACCAGCTCTGGTGAAGAAACGCCCTGATTGGATCTCACCGATCTGTCCGTCAGCCCTGGCCACTCCTCTCCCACCTAGTGAAGCACTACGTCACATATTTGGAGCGACGCCCACCCGGAAGCGTTGACTCCCACTTCTAGACCAAGGCAGCCAATGCGTTCCTCCAGGCTTTCATTTTTCGCGCAGACGAAATGAAAGCCTGGGTATCGAGGCTAGGATGGAATTTGTAACCCACGTGTACATTTATTTCTGTTTACCAAACAGATTGTGCGATGGGCAGACTCCTGGTACTGAACAAAGACTGCATGTTCAAAGGGATGTTTCACTTTCAAACGTTTTTAAGTTGATTTGTTTAACATAATGTATCACTATATAGATCAAGTGTACATTTTAATTATATACTAAGAAGAATAATAAAACGGGACAAAAAAAACTTTCATAATTGTATTCGATATTTTAAAGCACAAACAAACGATTGATTCAACATTTTATTCACAGTTTGTAGAAAGGGTACAGTTCAACAAAAGTACAGGTCAATACAAAAAACCTGATACAAGGAAAAATAAACAAAAACAATGTTTACATCAGGGTCCTCCATTTTCAATTCATCAGAACATCTAACATCATAAATTTACTTGCAATTCATCTATACATAGAAACATTTGTTTCATTAATTCCTATTAATCTAGAATTAGCATGCTCATGTAATGCGTTTAAACGGTTTAGCCTTAAACAATTGTTTAAAAATTACCATATGGATCAACATGTTACACTTGGTTGTAATGTGCATTCATCACATTTTCAACTGTTTAAACGCATTACATGTATTACAGTAATACATGTAATGCGTTTAAACAGTTTAGCCTTAAACAATTGTTTAATAAATACCATATGAATCAACATGTTACACTTGTTGTTGTAATGACATTTTCAGTGGCTCAATTTAGTAAAATTCTAACACAAGAACAGTTTAAATCCAGTGTGTACAAACTTGTGTATTTTAATTACTAAAAGCTTTCCACACACATCACAATTATTTAGGTTTCTGTCCAGTGTGAATTAGCTTGTGTGTTTTAAGGTTGGACATTTGAGAGAAGTGTTTCCCACACTGATCACATCCATAGGGTTTCTCTCCAGTGTGAATCCGCTTGTGACTTTTCAGGGTGGCCAACTGAGAGAAGTGTTTCCCACACTGATCACATCCATATGGTTTATCTCCAGTGTGAACTTTCTGGTGGCTTTTAAGGCTGGCCAAAAGAGAGAAGTGTTGTCCACACAAATCACATCCATATGGTTTCTCTCCAGTGTGAATTCTCTGGTGTGTTTTAAGGCTGTCAATTCTAGAGAAATGTTGTCCACACTGATCACATCCATAGGCTTTCTCTCCAGTGTGAACTTTCTGGTGGCTTTTAAGGCTGGCCAAAAGAGAGAAGTGTTGTCCACACTGATCACATCCATAGGCTTTCTCTCCAGTGTGAATTCGCTTGTGTGTTTTAAGGCTGTCAATTCTAGAGAAGTGTTGTCCACACTGATCACATCCATAGGCTTTCTCTCCAGTGTGAACTTTCTGGTGGCTTTTAAGGTGTGACATTTGAGAGAAGTGTTGTCCACAATGATCACATCCATAGGGTTTCTCTCCAGTGTGAATTCGCTGGTGATTTTTCAGGTTGGACTTGTTAGAGAAGTGTTGTCCACACTGATCACATCCATAGGGTTTCTCTCCAGTGTGAATTATCTGGTGTCTTTTAAGGACGTCCATTCTAGAGAAATGTTGTCCACACTGATCACATCCATAGGGTTTCTCTCCAGTGTGAATTCTATGGTGTTTTTTAAGGCTGTCCATTTTAGAGAAGTGTTGTCCACACTGATCACATCCATAGGCTTTCTCTCCAGTGTGAATCATCTGGTGTCTTTTAAGGTTGGTCAAAAGAGAAAAGTCTTGTCCACACTGATCACATCCATAGGGTTTCTCTCCAGTATGAATTATCTGGTGACTGGTAAGTTTGGACATTGTAGGGTAGTGTTTACCACACTGATCACATCCATAGGGTTTCTCTCCAGTATGAATTCTCTGGTGTCTGGTAAGATTGGACATTGTAGGGAAGCGTTTACCACACTGATCACAGCAGTGGTGTTTTTGCTTAGCCAAGCTTATTTTTTCATTCACCTCTGATAGAACCGGAAAACCAGACTGATGATGCAACACTGAATTGGAAACAAAGACAAATGAAACATTGCTTAGTTGTACTTCATGGACTTAAATCGCACAAACTAATTTGAAGTTAATGTACACAATTTTACATTAGCATCCATTTATAGTTTGATTCGACGATCTGTTGTGCATTTTAGAAAAATATCATATATAGTCAATGCTAATATTAAAATAAAACAAATACACACGACTATTTATGATATAGTGTATTTCCATATAGACAGTTAGTAACTTACAGAGGTCTTGGTGATCATTGGGTCCTCCCTGTTGAGCAGAACTGTTCATGGTGGCATCGGTAGAGTTCATCTTCAGCTGAAGTCTGGAGTCCACAGTCAGATGTGATCAGAAATGATTGATATCCTGGAGGAGTTGTGGAGAACTCTTCTTATACTAGAGAGCCTGAGGTGGAACCACTAACTGCTTGGTGTTGATTGGCCAAAGAGTGGAACAATAGCATCATGTCTCCACCAATCACAACCTAACAAACTGCTGCATGTGCTCCACCCCTCTGTAGCCCCTCCCCCAGGCCATGCTCTATGCAACATTCTAGAAATAAACTGTGAGATTGCTTTGTAAGCTTCATATTTAATGAATCTAAACTATATAACCAAATAACAGACACTGTCAGAGTCAACATGATTAGTTAGTTATTGGTAAATCAGGTAACAAACAACTGAAACAAAATAAATAAATATCAAAACATAACAGCAGAGAAGAGAGAGAAAGTCAAACTCAACCAAATCCAGTGGGAAACAGAACCGTCCTTAACTGTGATTTAACATAAATAAGAGTGTCAGCATACCTAATGTTTTCTGGGTGTTTTTACATATGTTGTGCATAAAAACTGCTTGTTTATAATAAACCTTAAAAACATCAAAGGAGTAGTTCCTACCAAACTCTCCATTGGCTCTCCTACTGGAGACTGAGGTTCACAAACTATATGCTATGGGTATTATGTACATGCAATGAGTATCTGGATAATATATGTCTAACAGTATTGAATAATATAAGTGGATATTAATTAATGCAGCAGAGTCAAAGAGGATCGCTCCACATTATTTCAGTAACATCAGAACCAAGTAGAACCAGCTCTGGTGAAGAAACAACTGCTCATACTGTGGTTTACATCACAGCCTCTTACAAATAAAAACAGTTGGGCCTATTTGTTTTCCAAAACACAAACTGCCACTCACCCCTAAAATGATTGCAGCCATAAATAGCAGCCTTCATATCTTAATTGCCTTTTACCAGTATATTACCACATCCCCTGTAGGCTACCTTTATTATTATTTCATTAAGGTGCAATGTAAGTTCAATTTGTTTCCACTTTAGTATAGAAGACAGTGGTCTGGTTTCTGTACAAAACTGGTCAAGGCCTAACAACACATTAGTATATTGTCAAATCATAGCCCATTGTGTAATGTGTAGTCCTGTGTGCAGAAACATGTGTCCATACAGTATTATTAATTAATGATCAGGATAAATCATTATCCTTATAATAATAATCATATCCTATATTCACGATTACATTGTTAACAACAGAGACACAATAACAGCAACAACTGTATTTGTGTAAATCTGGGAAACCGGACAACGTTAAGTCCTTAAGTCATTGTTCAGGTTGCTCTGAGGGAATGAGGAGCAACTCACCCGTGTCCGAAATGGTTACAGTGTGGGGGTCTCTAGTCTAATGTCTACAGTACTGTACTGGCACACCCGAAATCATCATATTTACAGTTAATACGTGAGTGTGTGTTTGTGTGTGCATTAGGTTGCACACAGGTGGTGAAAAAAAATGTTAAGTCTTTAAGTCATTGTTCAGGTTGCTCTGAGGGAATGAGGAGCACTCAGGTGTGTGGAATTAGTTTCAATAGGGTTGTGATGACTGCACTTTTATTCAATGTTTTTTTTTTCAAATGCTAATAATGAACAAACCCCAGTTTAAAATGTAAACAGGCTAAATGATGATGGCTGATGATTCATTCACTATAGACAATGCATTCAAATGAAGAGATTAAACGTGTTAATGGTCACTGGTTGTCTGACATTGGACAGATCACCTGTTAATGATCACATTATGGATGCACTGAGACCATTTTACACCTCTTTGACTCGGATGAGTTTCAGCAGAACTACAACAATCTATCTTGTGAAATGTTAAAGGTGTTGTAAGGGACATGTGTTGTTAAAATAGCTCTAGTAATCATTGATATATAGTTTGTTCAGTAACAGAAGTCTTCCCATGTATTAGTTTGAATTTGATTAGATATTCTAACTGAAGATGAAACTAACATTCAGGGGCATTTTTGCATACCTCTACTCAAATGAAAGGGATTATTTTATATTTGTTTCACTCTAAGGTACAAATATATTTGTTTCTATGGTGGAAAACCTTTAATATATAAGCTTTTTGTAATTAGTGTTTTTGCTTATTATATTAACAGTACAGTATTCTGTATTATGACCTTATGCCATTTGTGTCCCTGGGGGACAAATGTAACACACACACACACACACTTACTTACTTGCTTATGGCAGTCCATCGATGTCGATGATGACGTTGCTCCAAATAAAGTTCAAGGGGATAATTAACTTCTAGGAATGACCCTGATTGTGCAAGTGTCAGTGTCATTGCTATCTCTACAGACTAGAGGGGCGCAAGTTAATTAGATATAATGTGACACATACATACTGTAGTATTACATTGGACTTGTAACTTAAGACAACTCTATACTGAGCAGGTATTCACATTTGGAAATAGTCTATTGGCTTGTGCGTGTGTGTGTGTGTGTGTGCCCGTGTGTGAGTGGCTGGGTTTGTGCGTGTCACTGTCTTTGTCCGAGGCTAATCTCACAATCTGCTCCAAGGAAGTACCTTCCTCGGATCTGGCTGAATTCTTGCCCAAATTCGGAGTCATTTGTCACGTCATCGACTGGCCACATGAAGTCCAAGATTATCCCATTCTGGGCGGGAACCCCTGTTGGTGTTTTAAGCATTATGTTATACTTTAGCTATTGAAAAATAGCAGATCTACAAGCTCATCGCGCGGTGGCGTACATATTCGATATTTTAAAGCACAAACAAACGATTGATTCAACATTTTATTCAGTTTGTAGAATGGGTACAGTTCAACAAAAGTACAGGTCAATACAAAAAACCTGATACAAGGAAAAATAAACAAAAACAATGTTTACATCAGGGTCCTCCATTTTCAATTCATCAGAACATCTAACATCATACATTTACTTGCAATTCATCTATACATAGAAACATTTGTTTCATCGCCATCCTATTAATCTAGAATTAGCAAGTTCATATACATGTAATGCGTTTAAACAGTTTAGCCTTAAACAATTGTTTAAAAAATACCATATGGATCAACATGTTACACTTGGTTGTAATGTGGATTCATCACATTTTCAACTGTTTAAACACATTACATGTATTACAGTAATACATGTAATGCGTTTAAACAGTTTAGCCTTAACTTTAAGCTTAAGCCTTTACTGATCACATCCATAGGGTTTCTCTCCAGTGTGAATTCGCTTGTGTGTCTTAAGGTGTGCCATTGTAGATAAGCGTTTACCACACTGATCACAGCAGTGGTGTTTTTGCTTAGCCATGCTTCTTTGTTCAATCACCTCTGGTAGAACAGGGAAACCAGACTGATGATGCAACACTGAATTGGAGACAAAGACAAATGAAACATTTCTTAGTTGTACTTCATGGACTTAAAATCACAGAAACTAATGTGAAGTTAATGTACACAATTTTATTAGCATCCATTTGTAGTTTGATTCGACGATATAGAAAAATAGGTATTTTAAGTCAATGCTAATATTAAAATAAAACAAATACACATGACTCTGCTCTGAGGGAATGAGGAGCACTCAGGTGTGTGGAATTAGTTTCAACAGGGTTGTGATGACTGCACTTTTATTCAATGTTCTTTTTTTTTCAAATGCTAATAATGAACAAAACCCCAGTTTAAAATGTAAACAGGCTAAATGATGATGGCTGATGCTTCATTCACTATAAACAATGCATTCAAATGCAGAGATTAAACGTGTTAATGGTCACTGGTTGTCTGACATTGGACAGATCACCTGTTAATGATCACATTATGGATGCACTGAGACCATTTTACACCTCTTTGACTCTGATGAGTTTCAGCAGAACTACAACAATCTATCTTGTGAAATGTTAAAGGTGTTGTAAGGGACATGTGTTGTTAAAATAGCTCTAGTAATCATTGATATATAGTTTGTTCAGTAACAGAAGTCTTCCCATGTCTCCATATCCAGTCATAGGACTAATATAAGATACATACAGAAGTGAAATAGGCAGTTTGTTTTAGTGTTGATTAACACAACAATTTAAACCTTTAAAAAATGAAAATCATGGAAAGTTAGTTTAAGTTTAAGTTTCCATAATTTAATTCAAAAAGTTTTAACTTTCATAGATTATAGATTCAGTGCACACAAGGTAAATTATCAACCATATTTTCAGAATTATGAAAATGTATCAATTTCCTCTATACTTATACTATAGTGTAACAGGGGGGACATATGCTTTATACCACATCAGTGGTATAACCTAAAACATTGAAAAAATGGCAAATTAAACAGTGATACTTATACTTATTATTGTGTAGGGTTTCCTCTCAAAAATATATGCTATATATGAAGTAGTTTGGCTAGACAAAATAGTCAGCGGACATTTACATTTGGATTTGCATCAGCGTAACAGGAGGGACAGTAAAGTGAGGGACAACATTGATTTAAAGATTTTAAGCTGTACAATTACATTCATCACAATAAATAACATTTGGCGAGAAGCATTAGAACTATACCATAGAATAATATTTCAAAATGTAGATTTAATTGGACTTTGATTAGATATTGTAACCAATGTTTTTGCTTATTATATTAACAGTACAGTATTCTGTATTATGACCTTATGCCATTTGTGTCCCTGGGGGACAAATGGCACCAACTACTAGGAATGACCCTGATTGTGTCAGTGTCATTGCTATCTCTACAGACTAGAGGGACGCAAGTCAAGTAGATATAATGTGACACATACATACTGTAGTATTAAATTGGACTTGTAACTTAAGACAACTCAATACTGAGCAGGTATTCACATTTGGAAATGGTCTATTGGCTTGTGTGTGTGCGTGCATGTGCGTGAGTGGCTGGGTGTGTGTGTGTGCGTCCGTGTGCGTCACTGTCTTTGTCCGAGGCTAATCTCACAATCTGCTCCAAGGAAGTACCTTCCTCGGATCTGGCTGAATTCTTGCCCAAATTCGGAGTCATTTGTCACGTCATCGACTGGCCACATGAAGTCCAAGATTATCCCATTCTGGGCGGGAACCCCTGTTGGTGTTTTAAGCATTATGTTATACTTTAGCTATTGAAAAATAGCAGATCTACAAGCTCATCGCGCGGTGGCGTACATATTCGATATTTTAAAGCACAAACAAACGATTGATTCAACATTTTATTCAGTTTGTAGAATGGGTACAGTTCAACAAAAGTACAGGTCAATACAAAAAACCTGATACAAGGAAAAATAAACAAAAACAATGTTTACATCAGGGTCCTCCATTTTCAATTCATCAGAACATCTAACATCATACATTTACTTGCAATTCATCTATACATAGAAACATTTGTTTCATCGCCATCCTATTAATCTAGAATTAGCAAGTTCATATACATGTAATGCGTTTAAACAGTTTAGCCTTAAACAATTGTTTAAAAAATACCATATGGATCAACATGTTACACTTGGTTGTAATGTGGATTCATCACATTTTCAACTGTTTAAACACATTACATGTATTACAGTAATACATGTAATGCGTTTAAACAGTTTAGCCTTAACTTTAAGCTTAAGCCTTTACTGATCACATCCATAGGGTTTCTCTCCAGTGTGAATTCGCTTGTGTGTCTTAAGGTGTGCCATTGTAGATAAGCGTTTACCACACTGATCACAGCAGTGGTGTTTTTGCTTAGCCATGCTTCTTTGTTCAATCACCTCTGGTAGAACAGGGAAACCAGACTGATGATGCAACACTGAATTGGAGACAAAGACAAATGAAACATTTCTTAGTTGTACTTCATGGACTTAAAATCACAGAAACTAATGTGAAGTTAATGTACACAATTTTATTAGCATCCATTTGTAGTTTGATTCGACGATATAGAAAAATAGGTATTTTAAGTCAATGCTAATATTAAAATAAAACAAATACACATGACTCTGCTCTGAGGGAATGAGGAGCACTCAGGTGTGTGGAATTAGTTTCAACAGGGTTGTGATGACTGCACTTTTATTCAATGTTCTTTTTTTTTCAAATGCTAATAATGAACAAAACCCCAGTTTAAAATGTAAACAGGCTAAATGATGATGGCTGATGCTTCATTCACTATAAACAATGCATTCAAATGCAGAGATTAAACGTGTTAATGGTCACTGGTTGTCTGACATTGGACAGATCACCTGTTAATGATCACATTATGGATGCACTGAGACCATTTTACACCTCTTTGACTCTGATGAGTTTCAGCAGAACTACAACAATCTATCTTGTGAAATGTTAAAGGTGTTGTAAGGGACATGTGTTGTTAAAATAGCTCTAGTAATCATTGATATATAGTTTGTTCAGTAACAGAAGTCTTCCCATGTCTCCATATCCAGTCATAGGACTAATATAAGATACATACAGAAGTGAAATAGGCAGTTTGTTTTAGTGTTGATTAACACAACAATTTAAACCTTTAAAAAATGAAAATCATGGAAAGTTAGTTTAAGTTTAAGTTTCCATAATTTAATTCAAAAAGTTTTAACTTTCATAGATTATAGATTCAGTGCACACAAGGTAAATTATCAACCATATTTTCAGAATTATGAAAATGTATCAATTTCCTCTATACTTATACTATAGTGTAACAGGGGGGACATATGCTTTATACCACATCAGTGGTATAACCTAAAACATTGAAAAAATGGCAAATTAAACAGTGATACTTATACTTATTATTGTGTAGGGTTTCCTCTCAAAAATATATGCTATATATGAAGTAGTTTGGCTAGACAAAATAGTCAGCGGACATTTACATTTGGATTTGCATCAGCGTAACAGGAGGGACAGTAAAGTGAGGGACAACATTGATTTAAAGATTTTAAGCAGTACAATTACATTCATCACAATAAATAACATTTGGCGAGAAGCATTAGAACTATACCATAGAATAATATTTCAAAATGTAGATTTAATTGGACTTTGATTAGATATTGTAACCAATGTTTTTGCTTATTATATTAACAGTACAGTATTCTGTATTATGACCTTATGCCATTTGTGTCCCTGGGGGACAAATGGCACCAACTACTAGGAATGACCCTGATTGTGTCAGTGTCATTGCTATCTCTACAGACTAGAGGGACGCAAGTCAAGTAGATATAATGTGACACATACATACTGTAGTATTAAATTGGACTTGTAACTTAAGACAACTCAATACTGAGCAGGTATTCACATTTGGAAATGGTCTATTGGCTTGTGTGTGTGCGTGCATGTGCGTGAGTGGCTGGGTGTGTGTGTGTGCGTCCGTGTGCGTCACTGTCTTTGTCCGAGGCTAATCTCACAATCTGCTCCAAGGAAGTACCTTCCTCGGATCTGGCTGAATTCTTGCCCAAATTCGGAGTCATTTGTCACGTCATCGACTGGCCACATGAAGTCCAAGATTATCCCATTCTGGGCGGGAACCCCTGTTGGTGTTTTAAGCATTATGTTATACTTTAGCTATTGAAAAATAGCAGATCTACAAGCTCATCGCGCGGTGGCGTACATATTCGATATTTTAAAGCACAAACAAACGATTGATTCAACATTTTATTCAGTTTGTAGAATGGGTACAGTTCAACAAAAGTACAGGTCAATACAAAAAACCTGATACAAGGAAAAATAAACAAAAACAATGTTTACATCAGGGTCCTCCATTTTCAATTCATCAGAACATCTAACATCATACATTTACTTGCAATTCATCTATACATAGAAACATTTGTTTCATCGCCATCCTATTAATCTAGAATTAGCAAGTTCATATACATGTAATGCGTTTAAACAGTTTAGCCTTAAACAATTGTTTAAAAAATACCATATGGATCAACATGTTACACTTGGTTGTAATGTGGATTCATCACATTTTCAACTGTTTAAACACATTACATGTATTACAGTAATACATGTAATGCGTTTAAACAGTTTAGCCTTAACTTTAAGCTTAAGCCTTTACTGATCACATCCATAGGGTTTCTCTCCAGTGTGAATTCGCTTGTGTGTCTTAAGGTGTGCCATTGTAGATAAGCGTTTACCACACTGATCACAGCAGTGGTGTTTTTGCTTAGCCATGCTTCTTTGTTCAATCACCTCTGGTAGAACAGGGAAACCAGACTGATGATGCAACACTGAATTGGAGACAAAGACAAATGAAACATTTCTTAGTTGTACTTCATGGACTTAAAATCACAGAAACTAATGTGAAGTTAATGTACACAATTTTATTAGCATCCATTTGTAGTTTGATTCGACGATATAGAAAAATAGGTATTTTAAGTCAATGCTAATATTAAAATAAAACAAATACACATGACTCTGCTCTGAGGGAATGAGGAGCACTCAGGTGTGTGGAATTAGTTTCAACAGGGTTGTGATGACTGCACTTTTATTCAATGTTCTTTTTTTTTCAAATGCTAATAATGAACAAAACCCCAGTTTAAAATGTAAACAGGCTAAATGATGATGGCTGATGCTTCATTCACTATAAACAATGCATTCAAATGCAGAGATTAAACGTGTTAATGGTCACTGGTTGTCTGACATTGGACAGATCACCTGTTAATGATCACATTATGGATGCACTGAGACCATTTTACACCTCTTTGACTCTGATGAGTTTCAGCAGAACTACAACAATCTATCTTGTGAAATGTTAAAGGTGTTGTAAGGGACATGTGTTGTTAAAATAGCTCTAGTAATCATTGATATATAGTTTGTTCAGTAACAGAAGTCTTCCCATGTCTCCATATCCAGTCATAGGACTAATATAAGATACATACAGAAGTGAAATAGGCAGTTTGTTTTAGTGTTGATTAACACAACAATTTAAACCTTTAAAAAATGAAAATCATGGAAAGTTAGTTTAAGTTTAAGTTTCCATAATTTCATTCAAAAAGTTTTAACTTTCATAGATTATAGATTCAGTGCACACAAGGTAAATTATCAACCATATTTTCAGAATTATGAAAATGTATCAATTTCCTCTATACTTATACTATAGTGTAACAGGGGGGACATATGCTTTATACCACATCAGTGGTATAACCTAAAACATTGAAAAAATGGCAAATTAAACAGTGATACTTATACTTATTATTGTGTAGGGTTTCCTCTCAAAAATATATGCTATATATGAAGTAGTTTGGCTAGACAAAATAGTCAGCGGACATTTACATTTGGATTTGCATCAGCGTAACAGGAGGGACAGTAAAGTGAGGGACAACATTGATTTAAAGATTTTAAGCAGTACAATTACATTCATCACAATAAATAACATTTGGCGAGAAGCATTAGAACTATACCATAGAATAATATTTCAAAATGTAGATTTAATTGGACTTTGATTAGATATTGTAACCAATGTTTTTGCTTATTATATTAACAGTACAGTATTCTGTATTATGACCTTATGCCATTTATGTCCCTGGGGGACAAATGGCACCAACTACTAGGAATGACCCTGATTGTGTCAGTGTCATTGCTATCTCTACAGACTAGAGGGACGCAAGTCAAGTAGATATAATGTGACACATACATACTGTAGTATTAAATTGGACTTGTAACTTAAGACAACTCAATACTGAGCAGGTATTCACATTTGGAAATGGTCTATTGGCTTGTGTGTGTGCGTGCATGTGCGTGAGTGGCTGGGTGTGTGTGTGTGCGTCCGTGTGCGTCACTGTCTTTGTCCGAGGCTAATCTCACAATCTGCTCCAAGGAAGTACCTTCCTCGGATCTGGCTGAAATCTTGCCCAAATTCGGAGTCATTTGTCACGTCATCGACTGGCCACATGAAGTCCAAGATTATCCCATTCTGGGCGGGAACCCCTGTTGGTGCTTACCAACAGGGGTTACTTTAGCTATTGAAAAATAGCAGATCTACAAGCTCATCGTGCGGTGGCGTACATATTCGATATTTTAAAGCACAAACAAACGATTGATTCAACATTTTATTCACAGTTTGTAGAATGGGTACAGTTCAACAAAAGTACAGGTCAATACAAAAAACCTGATACAAGGAAAAATAAACAAAAACAATGTTTACATCAGGGTCCTCCATTTTCAATTCATCAGAACATCTAACATCATAAATTTACTTGCAATTCATCTATACATAGAAACATTTGTTTCATCGCCATCCTATTAATCTAGAATTAGCATGCTCATATACATGTAATGCAACAGTTTAGCCTCAAACAATTGTTTAAAAAATAGCATATGGATCAACATGTTACACTTGGTTGTAATGTGGGTTCATGTGTGCTCAATTACTAAAAGCTTTTCCACACACAATTATTTAGGTTTCTCTCCAGTGTGAATTCTCTGGTGTCTTTTAAGGTTGGCCAAAAGAGAGAAATGTTGTCCACACTGATCACATCCATAGGGTTTCTCTCCAGTGTGAATTTTCTGGTGACTTTTAAGGCCGGACATTTGAGAGAAGTGTTGTCCACACTGATCACATCCATAGGGTTTCTCTCCAGTGTGAATTCTCTGGTGAGTTTTCAGGGTGGACTTGTCAGGGAAGTGTTGTCCACACTGATCACATCCATAGGGTTTCTCTCCAGTGTGAATTCGCTTGTGTGTTTTAAGGTTGGACAAATGAGAGAAGTGTTGTCCACACTGATCACATCCATAGGGTTTATCTCCAGTGTGAATTCTCTGGTGGCTTTTAAGGTTGGCCAAATGAGAGAAGTGTTGTCCACACTGATCACATCCATAGGGTTTCTCTCCAGTGTGGATTTTCTGGTGACTTTTAAGGCTGGACATTTCAGAGAAGTGTTCTATACATAGAAACATTTGTTTCATCGCCATCCTATTAATCTAGAATTAGCAAGTTCATATACATGTAATGCGTTTAAACAGTTTAGCCTTAAACAATTGTTTAAAAAATACCATATGGATCAACATGTTACACTTGGTTGTAATGTGGATTCATCACATTTTCAACTGTTTAAACACATTACATGTATTACAGTAATACATGTAATGCGTTTAAACAGTTTAGCCTTAACTTTAAGCTTAAGCCTTTACTGATCACATCCATAGGGTTTCTCTCCAGTGTGAATTCGCTTGTGTGTCTTAAGGTGTGCCATTGTAGATAAGCGTTTACCACACTGATCACAGCAGTGGTGTTTTTGCTTAGCCATGCTTCTTTGTTCAATCACCTCTGGTAGAACAGGGAAACCAGACTGATGATGCAACACTGAATTGGAGACAAAGACAAATGAAACATTTCTTAGTTGTACTTCATGGACTTAAAATCACAGAAACTAATGTGAAGTTAATGTACACAATTTTATTAGCATCCATTTGTAGTTTGATTCGACGATATAGAAAAATAGGTATTTTAAGTCAATGCTAATATTAAAATAAAACAAATACACATGACTCTGCTCTGAGGGAATGAGGAGCACTCAGGTGTGTGGAATTAGTTTCAACAGGGTTGTGATGACTGCACTTTTATTCAATGTTCTTTTTTTTTCAAATGCTAATAATGAACAAAACCCCAGTTTAAAATGTAAACAGGCTAAATGATGATGGCTGATGCTTCATTCACTATAAACAATGCATTCAAATGCAGAGATTAAACGTGTTAATGGTCACTGGTTGTCTGACATTGGACAGATCACCTGTTAATGATCACATTATGGATGCACTGAGACCATTTTACACCTCTTTGACTCTGATGAGTTTCAGCAGAACTACAACAATCTATCTTGTGAAATGTTAAAGGTGTTGTAAGGGACATGTGTTGTTAAAATAGCTCTAGTAATCATTGATATATAGTTTGTTCAGTAACAGAAGTCTTCCCATGTCTCCATATCCAGTCATAGGACTAATATAAGATACATACAGAAGTGAAATAGGCAGTTTGTTTTAGTGTTGATTAACACAACAATTTAAACCTTTAAAAAATGAAAATCATGGAAAGTTAGTTTAAGTTTAAGTTTCCATAATTTCATTCAAAAAGTTTTAACTTTCATAGATTATAGATTCAGTGCACACAAGGTAAATTATCAACCATATTTTCAGAATTATGAAAATGTATCAATTTCCTCTATACTTATACTATAGTGTAACAGGGGGGACATATGCTTTATACCACATCAGTGGTATAACCTAAAACATTGAAAAAATGGCAAATTAAACAGTGATACTTATACTTATTATTGTGTAGGGTTTCCTCTCAAAAATATATGCTATATATGAAGTAGTTTGGCTAGACAAAATAGTCAGCGGACATTTACATTTGGATTTGCATCAGCGTAACAGGAGGGACAGTAAAGTGAGGGACAACATTGATTTAAAGATTTTAAGCAGTACAATTACATTCATCACAATAAATAACATTTGGCGAGAAGCATTAGAACTATACCATAGAATAATATTTCAAAATGTAGATTTAATTGGACTTTGATTAGATATTGTAACCAATGTTTTTGCTTATTATATTAACAGTACAGTATTCTGTATTATGACCTTATGCCATTTATGTCCCTGGGGGACAAATGGCACCAACTACTAGGAATGACCCTGATTGTGTCAGTGTCATTGCTATCTCTACAGACTAGAGGGACGCAAGTCAAGTAGATATAATGTGACACATACATACTGTAGTATTAAATTGGACTTGTAACTTAAGACAACTCAATACTGAGCAGGTATTCACATTTGGAAATGGTCTATTGGCTTGTGTGTGTGCGTGCATGTGCGTGAGTGGCTGGGTGTGTGTGTGTGCGTCCGTGTGCGTCACTGTCTTTGTCCGAGGCTAATCTCACAATCTGCTCCAAGGAAGTACCTTCCTCGGATCTGGCTGAAATCTTGCCCAAATTCGGAGTCATTTGTCACGTCATCGACTGGCCACATGAAGTCCAAGATTATCCCATTCTGGGCGGGAACCCCTGTTGGTGCTTACCAACAGGGGTTACTTTAGCTATTGAAAAATAGCAGATCTACAAGCTCATCGTGCGGTGGCGTACATATTCGATATTTTAAAGCACAAACAAACGATTGATTCAACATTTTATTCACAGTTTGTAGAATGGGTACAGTTCAACAAAAGTACAGGTCAATACAAAAAACCTGATACAAGGAAAAATAAACAAAAACAATGTTTACATCAGGGTCCTCCATTTTCAATTCATCAGAACATCTAACATCATAAATTTACTTGCAATTCATCTATACATAGAAACATTTGTTTCATCGTCATCCTATTAATCTAGAATTAGCATGCTCATATACATGTAATGCAACAGTTTAGCCTCAAACAATTGTTTAAAAAATAGCATATGGATCAACATGTTACACTTGGTTGTAATGTGGGTTCATGTGTGCTCAATTACTAAAAGCTTTTCCACACACAATTATTTAGGTTTCTCTCCAGTGTGAATTCTCTGGTGTCTTTTAAGGTTGGCCAAAAGAGAGAAATGTTGTCCACACTGATCACATCCATAGGGTTTCTCTCCAGTGTGAATTTTCTGGTGACTTTTAAGGCCGGACATTTGAGAGAAGTGTTGTCCACACTGATCACATCCATAGGGTTTCTCTCCAGTGTGAATTCTCTGGTGAGTTTTCAGGGTGGACTTGTCAGGGAAGTGTTGTCCACACTGATCACATCCATAGGGTTTCTCTCCAGTGTGAATTCGCTTGTGTGTTTTAAGGTTGGACAAATGAGAGAAGTGTTGTCCACACTGATCACATCCATAGGGTTTATCTCCAGTGTGAATTCTCTGGTGGCTTTTAAGGTTGGCCAAATGAGAGAAGTGTTGTCCACACTGATCACATCCATAGGGTTTCTCTCCAGTGTGGATTTTCTGGTGACTTTTAAGGCTGGACATTTCAGAGAAGTGTTGTCCACACTGATCACATCCATAGGGTTTCTCTCCAGTGTGAATTCGCTGGTGACTTCTCAGGGTGGACTTGTCAGAGAAGTGTTGTCCACACTGATCGCATCCATAGGGTTTCTCTCCAGTGTGAATTATCTTGTGTCTTTTAAGGCTGGCCAAATGAGAGAAGTGTTGTCCACACTGATCACATCCATAGGGTTTTTCTCCAGTGTGAATTATCTGGTGTCTTTTAAGGTTGGGCATTTGAGAGAAGTGTTGTCCACACTGATCACATCCATAGGGTTTGTCTCCAGTGTGAATTTTCTGGTGTCTTTTAAGGTTGGTCAAAAGAGAGAAGTGTTGTCCACACTGATCACATCCATAGGGTTTATCTCCAGTATGAATTCGCTGGTGGCTTTTAAGGCTGGCCAAATGAGAGAAGTGTTGTCCACACTGATCACATCCATAGGCTTTCTCTCCAGTGTGAATTCTCTGGTGTCTTTTAAGGCTGGCCAAATGAGAGAAGTGTTGTCCACACTGATCACATCCATAGGGTTTCTCTCCAGTATGAATTCTCTGGTGACTGGTAAGTTTGGACATTGTAGGGAAGCGTTTACCACACTGATCACAGCAGTGTTGTTTTTGCTTAGCCAAGCTTCTTTGTTCATTCACCTCTGGTAGAACAGGAAAACCAGACTGATGATGCAACACTGAATTGGAGACAAAGACAAATTAAACATTGCTTATTTCATGGACTTAAAATAGCAGAAACTAATGAAGTTAATGTACACTATTTTACATTAGCATCCATTTATAGTTCAATTCGACGATCTGTTGTGCATTTTAGAAAAATAGGTATTTTAAGTCAATGCTAATATTAAAATAAAACAAATACACAAGACTATTTATGACATAGTGTATATCCATATAGACAGTTAGTAACTTACAGAGGTCTTGGTGATCATTGGGTCCTCCCTGTTGAGCAGAACTGTTCATGGTGGCATCGGTAGAGTTCATCTTCAGCTGAAGTCTGGAGTCCACAGTCAGATGAGATCAGAAATGATTGATATCCTGGAGGAGTTGTGGAGAACTCTTCTTATACTAGAGAGCCTGAGGTGGAACCACTAACTGCTTGGTGTCGATTAGTTTCAATAGCGTTGTGATGACCTGAACAAAACCCCAGGTTAAAATGTAAACAGGCTCCGCTAAATGATGATGGCTGATGCTTCATTCACTATAGACAATGCATTCAAATGCAGAGATTAAACGTGTTAATGGTCACTGGTTGTCTGACATTGGACAGATCACCTGTTAATGATCACATTATGGATGCACTGTGACCCTTTTACACCTCTTTGACTCGATGACTTTTGTGTCACTATATATATCAAGTGTACATTTTAATTATATACTAAGAAGAAAAAACAGGAAAAAAAACTCATAATTGTATTCTATATTTTAAAGCACGAACAAATGATTGATTCAACATTTTATTCACAGTTTGTAGAATGGGTACAGTTCAACAAAAGTACAGGTCAATACAAAAAACCTGATACGAGGAAAAATAAACAAACAATGTTTACATCAGTAAACGAAAAGATCATTTTCAATTCATCAGAACATCATAAATGTACTTGCAATTCATCTATACATTGAAACATTTGTTTCATCGCCATCCTATTAATCTAGAATTAGCATGCTCATATACATGTAATGCATTTAAACAGTTTAGCCTTAAACAATTGTTTAAAAATACCATATGGATCAACATGTTACACTTGGTTGTAATGTGGATTCATCACATTTTCAACTGTTTAAACGCATTACATGTATTACAGTAATACATGTAATGCGTTTAAACAGTTTAGCCTTAAACAATTGTTTAATAAATACCATATTAATCAACATGTTACACTTGGTTGTAATGACATTTTCAGTGGCTCAATTTAGTAAAATTCTAACACAAGAACAGTTTAAATCCAGTGTGTACAACCTTGTGAAAGTCTAAATTATTTGAATTACTAAAAGCTTTCCACACACATCACAATTATTTAGGTTTCTCTCCAGTGTGAATTCTCTGGTGGCTTTTAAGGTGTGACATTTGAGAGAAGTGTTTCCCACACTGATCACATCCATAGGGTTTCTCTCCAGTGTGAATTTTCTGGTGGCTTTTAAGGTTAGACATTTGAGAGAAGTGTTGTCCACACTGATCACATCCATAGGGTTTCTCTCCAGTGTGAATTCTCTGGTGTGTTTTAAGGCTGTCCATTCTAGAGAAATGTTGTCCACACTGATCACATCCATAGGATTTCTCTCCAGTGTGAATTCTCTTGTGTGTTTTAAGGCTGGCCAAATGAGAGAAGTGTTGTCCACACTGATCACATCCATAGGGTTTCTCTCCAGTGTGAATTTTCTGGTGGCTTTTAAGGTTGGACTTGTCAGAGAAGTGTTGTCCACACTGGTCACATCCATAGGGTTTCTCTCCAGTATGAATTCTCTGGTGTGTTTTAAGGCTGGCCAAAAGAGAGAAGTGTTGTCCACAATGATCACATCCATAGGGTTTCTCTCCAGTGTGAATTATCTGGTGTATTTTAAGGTTGGACATTTTAGAGAAGTGTTTCCCACACTGATCACATGCATAGGGTTTATCTCCAGTGTGAACTTTCTCGTGGCTTTTAAGGCTGGACAAAAGAGAGAAGTGTTGTCCACACAAATCACATCCATATGGTTTCTCTCCAGTGTGAATTCTCTGGTGTTTTTTCAGGGTGGACTTATCAGAGAAGTGTTGTCCACACTGATCACATCCATAGGGTTTCTCTCCAGTGTGAATTCGCTGGTGGCTTTTAAGGTGTGCCATTTGAGAGAAGTGTTGTCCACACTGATCACATCCATAGGGTTTCTCTCCAGTGTGAATTCGCTTGTGTGTTTTAAGGCTGGTTAAATGAGAGAAGTGTTGTCCACACTGATCACATCCATAGGGTTTCTCTCCAGTGTGAATTCGCTTGTGTGTTTTAAGGTTGGCCAAAACAGAGAAGTGTTGTCCACACTGATCACATCCATAGGATTTCTCTCCAGTGTGAATTTGCTTGTGTCTTCTAAGGTTGGACATTTGAGAGAAGTGTTGTCCACACTGATCACATCCATAGGGTTTCTCTCCAGTGTGAATTAGCTTGTGTGTTTTAAAGTTGGACATTTTAGAGAAGTGTTGTCCACACTGATCACATCCATAGGGTTTCTCTCCAGTGTGAATTCGCTTGTGTGTCTTAAGGTGTGCCATTGTAGATAAGCGTTTACCACACTGATCACAGCAGTGGTGTTTTTGCTTAGCCATGCTTCTTTGTTCAATCACCTCTGGTAGAACAGGGAAACCAGACTGATGATGCAACACTGAATTGGAGACAACGACAAATGAAACATTTCTTAGTTGTACTTCATGGACTTAAAATCACAGAAACTAATGTGAAGTTAATGTACACAATTTTATTAGCATCCATTTGTAGTTTGATTCGACGATATAGAAAAATAGGTATTTTAAGTCAATGCTAATATTAAAATAAAACAAATACACATGACTATTAATGACATAGTGTATATCCATACAGACAGTTAGTAACTTACAGAGGTCTTGGTGATCATTGGGTCCTCCCTGTTGAGCAGAACTGTTCATGGTGGCATCGGTAGAGTTCATCTTCACCTGAAGTCTGGAATCCACAGTCAGATGTGATCAGAAATGATTGATATCCTGGAGGAGTTGTGGAGAACTCTTCTTATACTAGAGAGCCTGAGGTGGAACCACTAACGGCTTGGTGTTGATTGGCCAAAGAGTGGAACAATAGAATCATGTCTCCACCAATCACAACCTAACAAACTGCTGCATGTGCTCCACCCCTATGTAGCTCCTCCCCAAGGCCATGCTCTATATGCAACATTCTAGAAATAAACAGAGATTGCTTTGTAAGCTTCATATTTAATGAATCTAAACTATATAACCAAATAACAGACACTGTCAGAGTCAACAAGATTAAAAAATATCAAAACATAACAGCAGAGAAGAAAGTCAAACTCAACCAAATCCAGTGGGAAACAGATCTGTCCTTAACTGTGATTTAACATAAAGAAGAGTGTCAGCATACCTGCTGTTTTCTGGGTGTTTTTACATATGTTGTGCATAAAAACTGCTGGTTTATAATAAACCTTAAAAACATCAAAGGAGTAGTTCCTACCAAACTCTGCATTGGCTCTCCTACTGGAGACTGAGGTTCACAAACTATATGCTATGGGTATTATGTACATGCAATGAGTATCTGGATAATATATGTCTAACAGTATTGAATAATATAAGTGGATATTAATTAATGAAGCAGAGTCAAAGAGGATTGCTCCACATTCTTTCAGTAACTTCAGAACCAAGTAGAACCAGCTCTGGTGAAGAAACAACTGCTCATACTGTGGTTTACATCACAGCCTCTTACAAATAAAAACAGTTAGGCCTATTTGTTTTCCAAAACACAAACTGCCACTCACCCCTACAATGATTGCAGACAGTCTTCATAAAATAGTACACAAGCCTTCATATCTTTATTGTCTTTTACCAGTATACTACCACATCCCCTGTATGCTACCTTTATTATTATTATTTTATTAGGTGCAATGTAAGTTCAATTCGTTTCCACTTTAGTATAGAAGACAGTGCTCTTTAAAACTGGTCAAGGCCTAACAACACATTAGTATATTGTCAAATCATAGCCCATTGTGTAATGTGTAGTCCTGTGTGCTGAAACATGTGTCCATACAGTATTATTAATTAATGATCAGGATAAATCATTATCCTTATAATAATAATCATATCCTATATTCACGATTACATTGTTAACAACAGAGACACAATAACAGCAACTGTATTTGTGTAAATCTGGGAAACCGGACAACGTTAAGTCCTTAAGTCATTGTTCAGGTTGCTCTGAGGGAATGAAGAGCACTCAGGTGTGTGGATTTTTTTTCAAATGCTAATAATGAACAAAACCCCAGGTTAAAATGTAAACAGGCTAAATGATGATGGCTGATGCTTCATTCACTATAGACAATGCATTCAAATGCAGAGATTAAACGTGTTAATGGTCACTGGTTGTCTGACATTGGACTGATCACCATGTTAATGATCACATTATGGATGCACTGAGACCATTTTACACCTCTTTGACTCTGAGGAGTTCCAGCAGAACTACAACAATCTATCACATGGAACGTATTATTATTAAACTTTGTGAAATGTTAAAGGATATGTGTTGTTAAAATAGCTCTAGTAATCATTGATATATAGTTTGTTCAGTAACAAGTCTTCCCATGTCTCCATATCCAGTCATAGGACTAATATAGGATACATACAGAAGTGAAATAGTCAGTTTGTTTTAGTGTTGATTAACACAACAATTTAAACCTTTAAAAAATGAATATCATGGAAAGTTGGTTTATTTCCATAATTTAATTCAAAAAGTTTTAACTTTCATAGATTATAGATTCAGTGCACACAAGGTAAATTATCAACCATATTTTCAGAATTATGAAAATATATCAATTTCCTCTATACTATAGTGTAACAGGGGGGACATATGCTTTATACCACATCAGTGGTATAACCTAAAACATTGAAAAAATGGCAAATTAAACAGTGATACTTATACTTATATACTCAAAAATATATGCTATATATGAAGTAGTTTGGCTAGACAAAATATTCAGGGGACAACATTGATTTCAAGATTTTAAGCAGTACATTTATCACGAGTAAGACGCGCAAACGCGGGAAGCGAATGCAGATCGTAAATTGCAATAACAATTCACCATGACTCAGCCATAACCATATAAGGAGTCCCCAAAGCAGCTATACGTCCAAATATGGAGTGACAAACAAATCACTCAGCTCCATATATGGGCACAAAGAGGGACGGACAGACATGATCAGCTAGGTCTCATAGTAAGTGCTCACTGCATTCGCAATCACTGCATTCGCAATCACTGCGTTCACAATCACTGCGTTCGCAATCACTGCGTTCGCAACAATAAATAACATTTGGTGAGAAGCATTAGAACTATACTATAGAATAATATTTCAAAAATTTAGATTTAGTTTATCAAGTGTACATTTTAATTATATACTAAGAAGAAGAAAAAACAGGAAAACTTTCATAATTGTGTTCTATATTGTGGAATTAGTTTCAATAGCGTTGTGATGACCTGAACAAAACCCCAGGTTAAAATGTAAACAGGCTCCGCTAAATGATGATGGCTGATGCTTCATTCACTATAGACAATGCATTCAAATGCAGAGATTAAACGTGTTAATGGTCACTGGTTGTCTGACATTGGACAGATCACCTGTTAATGATCACATTATGGATGCACTGTGACCATTTTACACCTCTTTGACTCGATGACTTTTGTGTCACTATATATATCAAGTGTACATTTTAATTATATACTAAGAAGAAAAAACAGGAAAAAAAAACTTTCATAATTGTATTCTATATTTTAAAGCACGAACAAATGATTGATTCAACATTTTATTCACAGTTTGTAGAATGGGTATAGTTCAACAAAAGTACAGGTCAATACAAAAAACCTGATACGAGGAAAAATAAACAAACAATGTTTACATCAGGGTCCTCCATTTTCAATTCATCAGAACATCATAAATTTACTTGCAATTCATCTATACATGGAAACATTTGTTTCATCGCCATCCTATTAATCTAGAATTAGCATGCTCATATACATGTAATGCGTTTAAACAGTTTAGCCTTAAACAATTGTTTAAAAATACCATATGGATCAACATGTTACACTTGGTTGTAATGTGGATTCATCACATTTTCAACTGTTTAAACGCATTACATGTATTACAGTAATACATGTAATGAGTTTAAACAGTTTAGCCTTAAACAATTGTTTAATAAATATCATATGAATCAACATGTTACACTTGGTTGTAATGACATTTTCAGTGGCTCAATTTAGTACATTTCTAACACAAGAACAGTTTAAATCCAGTGTGAAACCTTGTGAAAGTCTAAATTATTTGAATTACTAAAAGCTTTCCACACACAATTATTTAGGTTTCTCTCCAGTGTGAATTCTCTGGTGGCTTTTAAGGTGTGACATTTGAGAGAAGTGTTTCCCACACTGATCACATCCATAGGGTTTCTCTCCAGTGTGAATTAGCTTGTGTGTTTTAAGGTTGGACATTTTAGAGAAGTGTTTCCCACACTGATCACATCCATAGGGTTTATCTCCAGTGTGAACTTTCTCGTGGCTTTTAAGGCTGGACAAAAGAGAGAAGTGTTGTCCACACAAATCACATCCATATGGTTTCTCTCCAGTGTGAATTCTCTGGTGTTTTTTCAGGGTGGACTTATCAGAGAAGTGTTGTCCACACTGATCACATCCATAGGGTTTCTCTCCAGTGTGAATTCGCTTGTGTGTTTTAAGCCTGGTCAACTGAGAGAAGTGTTGTCCACACTGATCACATCCATAGGGTTTCTCTCCAGTGTGAATTCGCTGGTGTGTTTTAAGGCTGGCCATTTGAGAGAAGTGTTGTCCACACTGATCACATCCATAGGGTTTCTCTCCAGTGTGAATTCGCTTGTGTGTTTTAAGGCTGTCCATTCTAGAGAAATGTTGTCCACACTGATCACATCCATAGGCTTTCTCTCCAGTGTGAATTTTCTGGTGGCTTTTAAGCTGTGCCATTTGAGAGAAGTGTTGTCCACACTGATCACATCCATAGGGTTTCTCTCCAGTGTGAATTCGCTTGTGTGTTTTAAGGTTGGCCAAATGAGAGAAGCTTTTTCCACACTGATCACATCCATAGGCTTTCTCTCCAGTGTGAATTTTCTGGTGGCTTTTAAGGCTGGACATTGTAGGGAAGCGTTTACCACACTGATCACAGAAGTGGTGTTTTTGCTTAGCCAACCTTCTTTGTTCATTCACCTCTGGTAGAACCGGAAAACCAGACTGATGATGCAACACTGAATTGGAGCCAAAGACAAATGAAACATTGCTTAGTTGTACTTCATGGACTTAAAATCACAGAAACTAATTTGAAGTTAACGTACACAATATTACAGTAGCATCCATTTATAGTTCGATTCGATGATCTGTTGTGCATTTTAGGAAATATTTTAAGTCAATGCTAATATTAAAATAAAACAAATACACATGACTATTTAAGGACATAGTGTATATCCATATAGACAGTTAGTAACTTACAGAGGTCTTGGTGATCATTGGGTCCTCCCTGTTGAGCAGAACTGTTCATCATGGCATTGGTAGAGTTCATCTTCAGCTGAAGTCTGGAGTCCACAGTCAGATGAGATCAGAAATGATTGATATCCTGGAGGAGTTGTAGAGAACTGACAACTACAAACTCTTCTTATACTAGAGAGCCTGAGGTGGAACCACTAACTGCTTGGTGTTGATTGGCCAAAGAGTGGAACAATAGCATCATGTCTCCACCAATCACAACCTAACAAAATGCTGCATGTGCTCCACCCCTCTGTAGCTCCTCCCCCAGGCCATGCTCTATGCAACATTCTAGAAATAAACTGCTAACTGAGAGATTGCTTTGTAAGCTTCATATTTAATGAATCTAAACTATATCCATATTATGATACATTGATGTATGGACATAAGTACATCCTATTAGTCTATGTGGACGTGAGTAAAGTAAATGCAGGAGTCAGCATAAATCCCAAATAACAGACACTGTCAGAGTCAAAGCATGATAATATAGAAAACATGATTAGTTAGTTATTGGTAAATCAGCTAACAAAATTAAATAACTGAAACAAAATAACAAAACATTACAGCGGAGAAGAGAAAAAAAGTCAAACTCAATCAAATCCAGTGGGAAACAGAACCGTCTTTACGGTCTTTTACATATGTTGTGCATAAAAACTGCTGGTTTATAATAAACCTTAAAAACATCAAAGGAGTAGATCCTACCAAACTCCATTGGGTCTCCTACTGGAGACTGAGGTTAACAAACTATATGCTATGGATATTATGTACATGCAATGGGTATCTGGATAATATATGTCTAACAGTATTGAATAATATAAGTGGATATTAATTAATGCAGCAGAGTCAAAGAGGATTGCTCCACATTCTTTCAGTAACATCAGAACCAAGTAGAACCAGCTCTGGTGAAGAAACAACTGCTCATACTGTGGTTTACATCACAGCATCTTACACAGAAAAACAGTTAGGCCTATTTGTTTTCCAAAACACAAACTGCCACTCACCCCTACAATGATTGCAGACAGTCTTCATAAATAGTACACAAGCCTTCATATCTTAATTGTCTTTTACCAGTATACTACCACATCCCCTGTATGCTACCTTTATTATTATTATTTTATTAGGTGCAATGTAAGTTCAATTTGTTTCCACTTTAGTATAGAAGACAGGGTCTGGTTTCTGTACAAAATTGGTCAAGGCCACACATTAGTATATTGTCAAATCATAGCCCATTGTGTAATGTGTAGTCCTGTTTGCAGAAACATGTGTCCATACAGTATTATTAATTAATGACCATGATAAATGATCATTATCCTTATAATAATAATCATATTCTATATTCACGATTACATTGTTATTAACAGAGACACAATAACAGCAACAACTGTATTTGTGTAAACCTGGGAAACCGGACAACGTTAAGTCTTTAAGTCATTGTTCAGGTTGCTCTGAGGGAATGAGGAGCACTCAGGTGTGTGGAATTAGTTTCAATAGGGTTGTGATGACTGCACTTTTATTCAATGTTTCTTTTTAAAATGCTAAATAATGAACAAAACCCCAGGTTAAAATGTAAACAGGCTAAATGATGATGGCTGATGATTCATTCACTATAGACAATGCATTCAAATGCAGAGATTAAACGTGTTAATGGTCACTGGTTGTCTGACATTGGACAGATCACCTGTTAATGATCACATTATGGATACACTGAGACCATTTTACACCTCTTTGACTCGGATGAGTTTCAGCAGAACTACAACAATCTATCACATGGAACGTATTATTAACTTTGTGAAATGTTAAAGGTGTTGTAAGGGATATGTGTTGTTAAAATAGCTCTAGTAATCATTGCTATATAGTTTGTTCAGTAACATAATAATTAAGCGTAACAGGGGGGGCATTTATGCTTTATACCACATCAGTGGTATAACCTAAAACATTGAAAAAATGGCAAATTAAACTGTGATAATTATACTTATCATTGACTTACCAGACTCCTGGTACTGAACAAAGACTGCATGTTTAAAGGGATGTTTCACTTTCAAACGTTTTTAAGCTGATTTGTTTAACATAATGTGTCACTATATAGATAGAGTGTACATTTTAATTATATACTAAGAATAAAAAAACGGGACAAAAAAACCTTTCATAATTGTATTAAATATTTTAAAGCCCAAACAAACGATTGATTCAACATTTTATTCACAGTTCAACAAAGGTACAGGTCAAAACAAAAACAATGTTTACATCAGGGTCCTCCATTTTCAATTAATCAGAACATCTAACATCATACATTTACTTGCAATTCATCTATACATGGAAACATTTGTTTCATCACCATCCTATTAATCTAGAATTAGCATGCTCATATACATGTAATGCGTTTAAACAGTTTAGCCTTAAACAATTGTTTAAAAAATACCATATGGATCAACATGTTACACGTGGTTGTAATGTGGATTCATCACATTTTCAACTGTTTAAACGCATTACATGTATTACAGTAATACATGTAATGCGTTTAAACAGTTTAGCCTTAAACAATTGTTTAATAAATACCATATGAATCAACATGTTACACTTGGTTGTAATGACATTTTCAGTGGCTCAATTTAGTAAAATTTTAACAAAGAACAGTTTAAATCCAGTGTGTACAAACTTGTGTCTTTTAATTACTAAAAGCTTTCCACACACATCACAATTATTTAGGTTTCTCTCCAGTGTGAACTATCTGGTGTCTTTTAAGGTTGGCCAAAAGAGAGAAGTGCTGTCCACAATGATCACATCCATAGGGTTTCTCTCCAGTGTGAATTCTCTGGTGGGTTTTCAGGGTGGACTTGCCAGAGAAGTGTTGTGAATTCGCTGGTGACTTTTAAGGTGTGCCATTTGAGAGAAGTGTTGTCCACACTGATCACATCCATAGGGTTTCTCTCCAGTGTGAATTTTCTGGTGTGTTTTAAGGCTGTCCATTCTAGAGAAGTGTTGTCCACACTGATCACATCCATAGGGTTTCTCTCCAGTGTGAATTCTCTTGTGTGTTTTAAGGCTGGCCAAATGAGAGAAGTGTTGTCCACACTGATCACATCCATAGGCTTTCTCTCCAGTGTGAATTCTCTTGTGTGTTTTAAGGCTGGCCATTTGAGAGAAGTGTTGTCCACACTGATCACATCCATAGGCTTTCTCTCCAGTATGAATTCTCTGGTGTATTTTAAGGCTGGACATTTTAGGGAAGCGTTTACCACACTGATCACATCCATAGGGTTTCTCTCCAGTGTGAATTTTCTTGTGGCTTTTAAGGCTGGACATTGTAGGGAAGCGTTTACCACACTGATCACATCCATAGGGTTTCTCTCCAGTGTGAATTTTCTTGTGGCTTTTAAGGCTGGACATTGTAGGGAAACGTTTACCAAGCGTTTGTTCATTCACCTCTGGTAGAACAGGAAAACCAGACTGATGATGCAACACTGAATTGGAGACAAAGACAAATTGCTTAGTTGTACTTCATGGACTTAAAATCCATAGAAAATCTGCAGAAACTAATTTGAAGGTAATGTAAAGAATTTACATTAGCATCCATTTATAGTTTGATTCGACGATCTGTTGTGCATTTTAGAAAAATATGTATTTTAAGTCAATGCTAATATTAAAATAAAACAAATACACATGACTATTTAAGGACATAGTGTATATCCATATAGACAGTTAGTAACTTACAGAGGTCTTGGTGATCATTGGGTCCTCCCTGTTGAGCAGAACTGTTCATGGTGGCATCTTCAGCTGAAGTCTGGAGTCCACAGTCAGATGTGATCAGAAATGATTGATATCCTGGAGGAGTTGTGGAGAACTCTTCTTATACTAGAGAGCCTGAGGTGGAACCACTAACTGCTTGGTGTTGATTGGCCAAAGAGTGGAACAATATAATCATGTCTTCACCAATCACAACCTAACAAACTGCTGCATGCTCCACCCCTCTGTAGCTCCTCCCCCAGGCCATGCTCTATGCAACATTATAGAAATAAACTGCTAACTGTGAGATTGCTTTGTAAGCTTCATATTTAATGAATCTTAACTATATATTATGAGCATAAATCCCAAATAACAGACTGTCAGAGTCAACGCATGCATATAATATAGAAAACATGATTAGTTAGTTATTGGTAAATCAGGTAACAAATAACTGAAAAAAAAAAAACTCAATCAAATCCAGTGGGAAACAGAACCGTCTTTAACTGATTTAACATAAATAAGAGTGTCAGCATACCTGCTGTTTTCTGGGTGTTTTTACATATGTTGTATGAATAATATAAGTGGATATTAATTAATGCAGCAGAGTCAAAGAGGAATGCTCCATATTCTTTCAGTAACATCAGAACCAAGTAGAACCAGCTCTGGTGAAGAAACAACTGCTCATACTGTGGTTTACATCACAGCCTCTTACAAGTAAAAACAGTTAGGCCTATTTGTTTTCCAAAACACAAACTGCCACTCACCCCTAAAATGATTGCAGACAGTCTTCATAAAGAGTACACAAGCCTTCATATCTTACTTACCAGTATACCACCACATCCCCTGTGCCTTGTTTATTATTTTATTAAGGTACAATGTAAGTTCGATTTGTTTCCACTTTAGTATAGAAGACAGTGGTCTTCAAAACTGGTCAAGGCCTAACAACACATTAGTATATTGTCAAATCATCAGCCCATTGTGTAATGTGTAGTTCTGTGTGCAGAAACTTGTGTCCATACAGTATTATTAATTCATGATCAGGATAAATTAGTATTATCCTTATAATAATAATCATATCCTATATTCACGATTACATTGTTATTAACAACAGAGAGACAATAACAGCAACAACTGTATTTGTGTAAACCTGGGAAACCGGACAACGTTAAGTCTTTAAGTCATTGTTCAGGTTGCTCTGAGGGAATGAGGAGCACTCAGGTGTGTGGAGTTAGTTTCAATAGGGTTGTGATGACTGCACTTTTATTCAATGTTTCTTTTTCAAATGCTAAATAATGAACAAAACCCCAGTTTAAAATGTAAACAGGCTAAATGATGATGGCTGATGATTCATTCACTATAGACAATGCATTCAAATGCAGAGATTAAACGTGTTAATGGTCACTGGTTGTCTGGCATTGGACAGGTCACCTGTTAATGATCACATTATGGATGAATTGAGACCATTTTACACCTCTTTGACTCGGATGAGTTTCAGCAGAACTACAACAATATATCACATGGAACGTATAGTGGAACAATAGAATCATGTCTCCATCAATCACAACCTAACAAAATGCTGCAAGTTCTCCGCCCCTCTGTAGCTCCTCCCCCAGGCCATGCTATGCAACATTCTAGAAATAAACTGCTAACTGTGAGATTGCTTTGTAAGCTTCATATTTAATGAATCTAAACTATATCCATATTATGATACATTGATGTATGGACATAAGTACATCCTATTAGTCTATGTGGACGTGAGTAAAGTAAATGCAGGAGTCAGCATAAATCCCAAATAACAGACACTGTCAGAGTCAATTTAGTCAAAGCATGTATATAATATAGAAAACATGATTAGTTAGTTGGTAAATCAGGTACCAAATAACTGAAACAAAATATCAAAACATTACAGTGGAGAAGAAAAATAAAGTAAAACTCAATCAAATCCGGTGGGAAACAGAACCGTCTTTAACTGTGATTTAACATAAATAAGAGTGTCAGCATACCTGCTGTTTTCTGGGGGGTTTTACATATGTGCATAAAAACTGCTGGTTTATAATAAACCTTACAAGCATCAAATGAGTAGTTCCTACCAAACTCTCCATTGGGTCTCCTACTGGAGACTGGGCTTCACAAACTATATGCTATGGATATTATGTACATGCGATGGGTATCTGGTTAATATATGTCTAACAGTATTGAATAATATAAGTGGATATTAATTAATGCAGCAGAATCAAGTATTGCTCCACATTATTTCAGTAACATCAGAACCAAGTAGAACCAGCTCTGGTGAAGAAACAACTGCTCATACTGTGGTTTACATCACAGCCTCTTACAAATAAAAACAGTTAGGCCTATTTGTTTTCCAAAACACAAACTGCCACTCACCCCTAAAATGATTGCAGACAGTCTTCATAAATAGTACACAATAGTACACAAGCCTTCATATCTTAGTTGTCTTTTACCAGTATACTACCACATCCACTTTTACCTTTATTATTATTAAATTATTAGCAATGTAAGTTCAATTTGTTTCCACTTTAGTCCACTTCAGTCAGAACTGCAGCACCACTCCCAATCCTCCGCCGTAGTCTGAAAACCCACATTTTCAGACTCCATAATGGCCCATAGCACTTACTCCACCCCCTTAGATAGCATTTGACACAGACTTATAGCATGTTATGAAGACAGCACTATAATTGCATTGTATGTAGTCATAGCACGTCATAGTACATATGTATAGCAAAGTAGTTTATATGTATAGTTTCATTATATAGATATTCCACTGTTACTTTCTTAGCTTACGCATGTTTCATGATGAATGTTTTTATGTGATTTATTCCCATGCTTTTTTGTTCTTGCTTAATGTAAATCGCTCTGGATTAAGAGCGTCTGCTAAATGCCTAAATTGTAAATTGTAGTATAGAAGACAGTGGTTTGGTTTCTGTACAAAACTGGTCAAGGCCTAACAACACATTAGTATATCGTCAAATCATAGCCCATTGTGTAATGTGTAGGCCTGTGTGCAGAAACATGTGTCCATACAGTATTATGAATTAATGATCAGGATAAATCATTATCCTTATAATAATAATATCCTATATTCACGATTACATTGTTATTAACAACAGAGACACAATAACAGCAACAACTGTATTTGTGTAAACCTGGGAAACCAGACAACATTAAGTCTTTAAGTCATTGTTCAGGTTGCTCTGAGGGAATGAGGAGCACTCAGGTGTGTGGAATTAGTTTCAATAGGGTTGTGATGACTGCACTTTTATTCAATGTTTTTTTTTCTTTTTTTTCAAATGCTAAATAATGAACAAAACCCCAGGTTAAAATGTAAACAGGCTAAATGATGATGGCTGATGATTCATTCACTATAGACAATGCATTCAAATGCAGAGATTAAACGTGTTAATGGCCACTGGTTGTCTGACATTGGACAGATCACCTGTTAATGATCACATTATTGATGCACTGAGACCATTTTACACCTCTTTGACTCGGATGAGTTTCAGCAGAACTACAACAATCTATCACATGGAACGTATTATTAACTTTGTGAAATGTTAAAGGTGTTGTAAGGGATATGTGTTGTTAAAATAGCTCTAGTAATCATTGCTATATAGTTTGTTCAGTAACATAATAATTAAGCGTAACAGGGGGGGCATTTATGCTTTATACCACATCAGTGGTATAACCTAAAACATTGAAAAAATGGCAAATTAAACAGTGATACTTATACTTATCATTGACTTACCAGACTCCTGGTACTGAACAAAGACTGCATGTTTAAAGGGATGTTTCACTTTCAAACGTTTTTAAGCTGATTTGTTTAACATAATGTGTCACTATATAGATCAAGTGTACATTTTAATTATATACTAAGAATAAAAAAACGGGACAAAAAAACCTTTCATAATTGTATTTGATATTTTAAAGCACAAACAAACGATTGATTCAACATTTTATTCACAGTTCAACAAAAGTACAGGTCAAAACAAAAACAATGTTTACATCAGGGTCCTCCATTTTCAATTAATCAGAACATCTAACATCATACATTTACTTGCAATTCATCTATACATGGAAACATTTGTTTCATCACCATCCTATTAATCTAGATCTATTAAGATCTATTAACCTATTAAGATCTATTAACCTATTAATCTTAATCTAAATATTTTAAAGCACAAACAAACGATTGATTCAACATTTTATTCACAGTTCAACAAAAGTACAGGTCAAAACAAAAACAATGTTTACATCAGGGTCCTCCATTTTCAATTAATCAGAACATCTAACATCATACATTTACTTGCAATTCATCTATACATGGAAACATTTGTTTCATCACCATCCTATTAATCTAGAATTAGCATGCTCATATACATGTAATGCGTTTAAACAGTTTAGCCTTAAACAATTGTTTAAAAAATACCATATGGATCAACATGTTACACGTGGTTGTAATGTGGATTCACATGTGTGCGGTCAACACATTTTGAGTGGCTCAATTAGTTCCACACACTAATTATTTAAGTTTCTCTCCAGTGTGAATTTGCTTGTGTGTTTTAAGGCTGGCCAAAAGCGAGAAGTGTTGTCCACAATGATCACATCCATAGGGTTTCTCTCCAGTGTGAATTCTCTGGTGTGTTTTAAGGCTGTCCATTCTAGAGAAATGTTGTCCACACTGATCACATCCATAAGCTTTCTCTCCAGTGTGAATTTTCTGGTGGCTTTTAAGGTTGGACATTTGAGAGAAGTGTTGTCCACACTGATCACATCCATAGGGTTTCTCTCCAGTGTGAATTCGCTTGTGTGTTTTAAGGCTGGCCAAAAGCGAGAAGTGTTGTCCACACTGATCACATCCATAGGGTTTCTCTCCAGTGTGAATTCGCTGGTGTCTTTTAAGGTTGGCCAAATGAGAGAAGTGTTGTCCACACTGATCACATCCATAGGGTTTCTCTCCAGTGTGGATTTTCTGGTGACTTTTAAGGCTGGACATTTTAGAGAAGTGTTGTCCACACTGATCACATCCATAGGGTTTCTCTCCAGTGTGAATTAGCTGGTGACTTCTCAGGGTGGACTTGTCAGAGAAGTGTTGTCCACACTGATCGCATCCATAGGGTTTATCTCCAGTATGAATTATCTTGTGTCTTTTAAGGCTGGCCAAAAGAGAGAAGTGTTGTCCACACTGATCACATCCATAGGGTTTCTCTCCAGTGTGAATTATCTGGTGTGTTTTAAGGCTGGCCAAATTAGAGAAGTGTTTCCCACACTGATCACATCCATAGGGTTTCTCTCCAGTGTGAATTATCTGGTGTTTTTTAAGGCTGGCCATTTGAGAGAAGTGTTGTCCACACTGATCACATCCATAGGGTTTCTCTCCAGTGTGAATTCTCTGGTGTTTTTTAAGGCTGGTCAAATGAGAGAAGTGTTGTCCACACTGATCACATCCATAGGGTTTCTCTCCAGTGTGAATTTTCTGGTGACTTTTAAGGTTGGCCAAATGAGAGAAGTGTTGTCCACACTGATCACATCCATAGGGTTTCTCTCCAGTGTGAATTATCTGGTGTCTTTTAAGGTTGGCCAAAAGAGAGAAGTGTTGTCCACACTGATCACATCCATAGGGTTTCTCTCCAGTATGAATTCTCTGGTGACTGGTAAGTTTGGACATTGTAGGGAAGCGTTTACCACACTGATCACAGCAGTGGTGTTTGTGCTTAGCCAAGCTTCTTTGTTCATTCACCTCTGGTAGAACCGGAAAACCAGACTGATGATGCAACACTGAATTGTAGACAAAGACAAATGAAACATTGCTTAGTTGTACTTCAACTTAAAATCGCAGAAACTCATTTGAAGTTAATGTACAAAATATTACATTAGCATCTATTTATAGTTTGATTCGACGATCTGTTGTGCATTTTAGAAAAAGGTATTTTAAGTCAATGCTAATATTAAAATAAAACAAATACACATGACTATTTATGACATAGTGTATATCCATATAGATAGTTAGTAACTTACAGAGGTCTTGTTGATCATTGGGTCCTCCCTGTTGAGCAGAACTGTTCATGGTGGCATTGGTAGAGTTCATCTTCAGCTGAAGTCTGGAGTCCACAGTCAGATGTGATCAGAAATGATTGATATCCTGGAGGAGTTGTGGAGAACTCTTCTTATACTAGAGAGCCTGAGGTTGTTGATTGGCCAAAGAGTGGAACAATATAATCATGTCTTCACCAATCACAACCTAACAAACTGCTGCATGTGCTCCACCCCTCTGTAGCTCCTCCCCCAGGCCATGCTCTATGCAACATTCTAGAAATAAACTGCTAACTGAGATTGCTTTGTAAGCTTCATATAATTAATCTTAACTATATATTATGAGCATAAATCCCAAATAACAGACACTGTCAGAGTCAACGCATGCATATAATATAGAAAACATGATTAGTTAGTTATTGGTAAATCAGGTAACAAATAACTGAAGAAAAAAAATGTTTCCAAAACACAAACTGCCACTCACCCCTACAATGAATGCAGACATTCTTCATAACCGTACCTTTATTATTATTTTATTAAGGTGCAATGTAAGTTCAATTTGTTTCCACTATAGTATAGAAGACAGTGGTCTGGTTTCTGTACAAAACTGGTCAAGGCCTAACAACACATTAGTATATTGTCAAATCGTAGCCCATTGTGTAATGTGTAGTCCTGTGTGCAGAAACATGTGTCCATACAGTATTATGAATTAATGATCAGGATAAATCATTATCCTTATAATAATAATCATATTCTATATTCACGATTACATTGTTATTAACAACAGAGACACAATAACAGCAACAACTGTATTTGTGTAAACCTGTGAAACCGGACAACGTTAAGTCTTTAAGTCATTGTTCAGGTTGCTCTGAGGGAATGAGGAGCACTCAGGTGTGTGGAATTAGTTTCAATAGGGTTGTGATGACTGCACTTTTATTCAATGTTTCTTTTTCAAATGTTAAATAATTAACAAAACCCCAGGTTAAAATGTAAACAGGCTAAATGATGATGGCTGATGCTTCATTCACTATAGACAATGCATTAAAATGCAGAGATTAAACGTGTTAATGGTCACTGGTTGTCTGGCATTGGACAGACCACCTGTTAATGATCACATTATTGATGCACTGAGACCATTTTACACCTCTTTGACTCGGATGAGCTTCAGCAGAACTACAACAATCTATCACATGGAACGTATTATTATTAAACTTTGTGAAATGTTAAAGGTGTTGTAAGGGATATGTGTTGTTAAAATAGCTCTAGTAATCATTGCTATATAGTTTGTTCAGTAACATAATAATTAAGCGTAACAGGGGGGGCATTTATGCTTCATACCACATCAGTGGTATAACCTAAAACATTGAAAAAATGGCAAATTAAACAGTGATAATTATACTTATCATTGACTTACCAGACTCCTGGTACTGAACAAAGACTGCATGTTTAAAGGGATGTTTCACTTTCAAACGTTTTTAAGCTGATTTGTTTAACATAATGTGTCACTATATAGATCAATTGTACATTTTAATTATATACTAAGAAGAATAAAAAAACGGGACAAAAAAACCTTTCATAATTGTATTAAATATTTTAAAGCACAAACAAACGATTGATTCAACATTTTATTCACAGTTTGTAGAATGGGTACAGTTCAACAAAAGTACAGGTCAAAACAAAAACAATGTTTACATCAGGGTCCTCCATTTTCAATTAATCAGAACATCTAACATCATAAATTTACTTGCAATTCATCTATACATGGAAATATTTGTTTCATCACCATCCTATTAATCTAGAATTAGCATGCTCATATACATGTAATGCGTTTAAACAGTTTAGCCTTAAACAATTGTTTAAAAAATACCATATGTTACACTTGGTTGTAATGTGGATTCACATGTGTGCAGTCAACACATTGTGTCATTTTCAGTGGCTCAATTAGTTCCACACACATCACAATTATTTAAGTTTCTCTCCAGTGTGAATTATCTGGTGAGTTTTCAGGGTGGACTTGTCAGAGAAGTGTTTTCCACACTGATCACATCCATAGGGTTTCTCTCCAGTGTGAATTCTCTGGTGTCTTTTAAGGTTGGCCAAATTAGAGAAGTGTTGTCCACAATGATCACATCCATAGGGTTTCTCTCCAGTGTGAATTCGCTGGTGGATTTTAAGGTGTGCCATTTGAGAGAAGTGTTGTCCACACTGATCACATTCATAGGGTTTCTCTCCAGTGTGAATTTTTTGGTGGCTTTTAAGGTGTGCCATTTGAGAGAAGTGTTGTCCACACTGATCACATTCATAGGGTTTCTCTCCAGTGTGAATTTTCTGGTGGCTTTTAAGGTGTGCCATTTGAGAGAAGTGTTGTCCACACTGATCACATCCATAGGGTTTCTCTCCAGTGTGAATTCTCTGGTGTGTTTTAAGGCCGTCCATTCTAGAGAAATGTTGTCCACACTGATCACATCCATAGGGTTTCTCTCCAGTGTGAATTCCACGGTGTGTTTTAAGGCTGTCCATTTTAGAGAAGTGTTGTCCACACTGATCACATCCATAGGGTTTCTCTCCAGTGTGAATTCGCTGGTGGCTTTTAAGGTGTGCCATTTGAGAGAAGTGTTGTCCACACTGATCACATCCATAGGGTTTCTCTCCAGTGTGAATTCGCTTGTGTGTTTTAAGGCTGGCCAAATGAGAGAAGTGTTGTCCACACTGGTCACATCCATACGGTTTCTCTCCAGTGTGAATACGCTGGTGACTTTTAAGGTTGGACATTTGAGAGAAGTGTTGTCCACACTGATCACATCCATAGGGTTTCTCTCCAGTATGAATTATCTGGTGACTGTTAAGTTTGGACATTGTAGGGTAGCGTTTACCACACTGATCACAGCAGTGGTGTTTTTGCTTACCCAAGCTTCTTTGTTCATTCACCTCTGGTAGAACCGGAAAACCAGACTGATGATGCAACACTGAATTGGAGCCAAAAGACAAATGAAACATTGCTTAATTGTACTTCATGGACTTAAAATCACTAATTTGAAGTTAACATACACAATATTACATTAGCATCCATTTATAGTTTGATTTGACGATCTGTTGTGCATTTTAGAAAAGAGGTATTTTAAGTCAATGCTAATATTAAAATAAAACAAATACACACGACTATTTATGACATATTATATATCCATATAGACACTTAGTAACTTACAGAGGTCTTGGTGATCATTGGGTCCTCCCTGTTGAGCAGAACTGTTCATGGTGGCATCGGTAGAGTTCATCTTCAGCTGAAGTCTGGAGTCCACAGTCAGATGGGATCTTCTTATAGAGAGAGCCTGAGGTGGAACCAATAACTGCTTGGTGTTGATTGGCCAATATAATCATGTCTCGACCAATCACAACCTAACAAACTGCTGCATGTGCTCCACCCCTCTGTAGCTCCTCCCCCAGGCCATGCTCTATGCAACATTATAGAAATAAACTGCTAACTGTGAGATTGCTTTGTAAGCTTCATATTTAATTAATCTAAACTATATCCATATTATGATACATTGATGTATGGACATAAGTACATCCTATTAGTCTATGTGGACGTGAGTAAAGTAAATGCAGGAGTCAGCATGAATCCTGAATAACAGACACTGTCAGAGTCAAAGCATATAATATAGAAAACATGATTAGTTAGTTATTGGTAAATCAGGAAACAAATAACTGAAAAAAGAAAAAAAAACATTACAGCGGAGAATAGAAAAAGTCCAACTCAATCAAATCCAGTTGGACACAGAACCGTCTTTAACTGTTAACATAAATAAGAGTGTAAGCATACCTGCTGTTTTCTGGGAGCTTTTAATTTTTTTACACAAAAACTGCTGGTTTATAATAATAAACCTTAAAAACATCAAAGGAGTTCCTACCAAACTCTCCATTGGGTCTCTATACTGGAGACTGAGGTTCACAAACTATATGCTATGGATATTACGTACATGCAATGAGTCTGGATGATCTGGATAATATGTCTTACAGTATTGTATAATGCTGCTATAGTTGCTCTGAGGGAATGAGGAGCACTCAGGTGTGTGGAATTAGTTTCAATAGGGTTGTGATGACTGCACTTTTATTCAATGTTTCTTTTTCAAATGCTAAATAATGAACAAAACCCCTCTCTGATTTGTTTAACATAATGTGTCACTATAGACTATAGATCAAGCTTGTACATTTTAATTATATACTAAGAAAAACAAAACAGGAAAAAACTACCTTTCGTAATAGCATTTTGAATATCCATCGTAACTAAATACATAGGCAGTTTGTTTTAGTGTTGAGTAACACAACAATGATATTCTAGATTTTTTGTAAAGCACAGACAAACGATTGATTCAACATTTTATTCAGTTTTTAGAATGGTTACAGTTCAACAAAAGTACAGTTTACACCAGGGTCCTCCATTTTTCAATTCATCCGAACATTCAATGACATACAACTAAAATGGTCTAAATGTAAACTACAGCAAATCTGGGGAATCAACATGGCAGAAGACCAGTCCGTTCAAATAGTATGTTACATTTACTTGCAATTCATCTATACATGGAAACATTTGTTTCATCGCCATTAATCTAGAATTAACATGCTCATATACATGTAATGCGTTTAAACAGTTTAGCCTTAAACAATTGTTTAAAAAATACCATATGGATCAACATTACAACACTTGGTTGTAATGTGGATTCATATGTGTGCGGTCATCACATTTCCAGTGGCTCAATTACTAAAAGCTTTTCCACATACATCAGAATTATTTAGGTTTCTCTCCTGTGTGAATTTTCTGGTGGCTTTTAAGGCTGGACATTTCAGGGAAGTGCTGTCCACACTGATCACATCCCTAGGGTTTCTCTCCAGTGTGAATTCGCTTGTGTGTATTTAGGTTGGCCAAAAGAGAGAAGTGTTGTCCACACTGATCACATCCATAGGGTTTCTCTCCAGTGTGAATTCACTACAGACTAGAGGGACGCAAGTTAACACATACAATGCTACAGGTTCTAGTGGACCAAGGATTTCCAGTGCTAAGGGGATTAACATTGGGATTTTTGAACTTTTTTGGGGGCCCACAGCGAGGGGCCTCTTATAGCGAGAATCACACCGCATAAATCAAAAGAAAGCATAACTTGTCCACTTCAATTTAAAAAAAATAATATGATTCTACCATCTTCCATTCTGGAGATATTGACCTTTTTCTAACACCTGCTTTTGCCTGCACGCTGCTTGTGAAAAAAAACAACAGAGATATGGAGGCCTGAAGTTGACAGACATTTCAGTTCAGTTTTTTTAGTTCAAAAGACCGATATAAAATTGAGCACAAATAATATCCTATACAAACCATATACCGAATGAAAGCCCTGAATGTCTACTTTTAGGAGGAAAACAGTACACATTGTACACATATACAGTTTGTCACTAATTGGCTATTGAATGCAGCTTGCGCCCACCAGAGAACTTTAGAGAAGGCATGGACCCGAAGAACTATTATTCACAAAATAAGGCCTATAGCGACATGTACATACTATATACCGTATGAAACAGTAGACTCTCTGCTTTCATAAGAAAAATACCACCCAGAAAAATCACACCCCTGTGAAGTGAGCAGTGCAATTGCACTGCTCACTTCACAGGGGTGTGATTTTTATTATTATTACAGTATTAGTATTTTTCTTATGAAAGCAGAGAGTCTACTGTTTCATACAGTATATAGTATGTACATGTCGCTATAGGCCTTATTTTGTGAATAATAGTTATTCAGGCCCATGCCATCTCTAAAGTTCTCTGAAAAAGATAATTTTAGAGAAAGCATGGACCTAACAACTAAATATTCACAAAATAAGGCCTATAGCGACATGTACATACTATATACTGTATGAAACAGAATACTCTCTGCTTTCATAAGAAAAATACTAATACTGTAATAATAATAGAAATCACACCCCAGTGAAGTGAGCAGTGCAATGTTGCACTGCTCACTTCACAACATTGCACTGCTCACTTCACAGGGGTGTGATTTTTATTATTACGAGTAAGACGCGCGAACGCGGAAAGCGAACGCAGATCGTAAATTGCAATAACAATTAGAATAAATTACAGACATGATCTGCAGGGTGTCATAGTTAGTGCTTGGACCACGCCAGCTCCATATATGGTCACAAAAGACGCCATCACACTCATGTCACCATGACTCAGCCATAACCATATAAGGAGTCCCCAAAGCAGGACCACGCCATCACACTCATGTCACCATGACTCAAAAATCACTCAGCTCCATATATGGGCACAAAAGGGCCAGGTCCACATATACAGTAAGCGGGACAGACACACACACACACACACACAGACAGACAGACAGACGTGATCTGCTAGGTCTCATAGTAAGTGCTCATTGCATTCGCAATTACAGTATTCGTTTTTTTCTTATGAAAGCAGAGAGTCTTGATGCACATATGTGATCATAAAACGGACTTGGAAACTTTCTTCTGCCTGCATCGTGGTCAGTCTCTCTCCTAAGTTGTTAGAAAATATAAATCAGCCTCAATCGTAGCCCCATATGTGCCCTCTCCCTACGCTCATTGAACTCATTCTGTGATTCGAGCTACAATCGCAGTAACGGGGGGGGGGGGGGGGGGGGGGGAACTAGGCTTTGAGGAAATGATCTTGCATAATCAACATTATTGTCGATTGTCGTGTGCCGCTCCAAACATGTCCAGACATACCACTAACCTCATCGATCTAGTCTCGCGTATCTATAAGGTGAGACGCGAGACTGGATCGGATTGTGTCTGGACATGTTTGGAAAAAAAAACAACGAGCAAAACAACGAGAAAGGGTGATGGATGGTTGGATGCGGCAGCAGCAGAAGCAGCACGTCAACGTATTTGGAAGAAAAAAAACAACCAGAAAGCACCACCTGTCGTTGCAAGACAAACACCCGTATGTTGCTGATAGACAGATAATAATCGATCCGATTTTGTCCTGCCGTTCATTTTATCACATTAGGTGCAGGGCAGGCTGCTCGACGGTGAGTTTATAATAGCCTGTTGTAACGAGAAAGGGGGATGGATGGTTGGATGGATGCGAGGAAAGCAGCAGCAGTACGGCTTGCGATCAGCGACCAACGTATCATGGCGGGCCCTCGATAATGATGTGCAATCTGTCCATGACTAACTCCACATGTGTCTGGCAAACGTTACGTTATGAAATCAAATGCCGATCGTTGCAGGTTTATATACGGGCAGAGAGCAAATCGCGTTGTATCTTGTTCCGAGAATGAGAGTGCAAGCCTTGCAGTTGAAAGCAGTGGGGACTCGGGAGTGGGGGGGGAACTGCCAATGCGATCCAAGAGGAAGAGACCCCCCCCCCCCCCACCATTCTCCCTCGGGAGAAACCATGTAGAAACAGGAGGGGAGGGGGAATCGAGTGTATTCACACACACAAGAGCATGGACCCATCCATTTTAGATCCCCTGACATCTGCGTTGGTCTATGCCGGACGGCCGTCTCCATTACGTCGTACGTCCTCGCATAGACCAACCAATAGGCGGTGCCAGACGCTTCTCAGACCAACACCTCTTTTCAGCAGGGGGGGGTTTTAACTCTTTTTAGAGCCGATCGGTGTTACATTATGAGTTGTCCGGGCGCAAATATAGTTGAACTATAGTAATCAATAAAAAAACGTTTTTTGGACCATAAAACGTATAAAAACGTTATGCGCATCTTAGGGGTGGCTATAATAAAACGTTTAAAAACGCTTTCAGCATTCTAAGTGTTAAGTAGATATAATGTGACACATACATACTCTAGTATTAAATGGTACTTCTAACTTAAGACAACTCTACTGAGCAGGAATTCACATTTGGAAATAGTCTCTTGGCTTGTGTGTGTGTGTGTGTGTGTGTGTGTGTGTGTGTGCACGCGTGCGTGCGTGCATGAGTGGCTGGGTGTGTGCGTGTCACTGTCTTTGTCCGAGGCTAATCTCACAATCTGCTCCAAGGAAGTACCTTCCTCGGATCTGGCTGAAATCTCGCCCAAATTCAGAGTCATTTGTCACGTCATCGACTGGCCACATGAAGTCCAAGATTATTAGACCCTATCTTGTTCTAGGACACCTCTTGTAGCTATATTTTCTGTACTGATATACTGCCAGAAAGAGTGCTTCAGACAGTGTACTAGTGCCTGAGGATATGTTGAAATGTAACAATACATTGTCAGAAATTGTGTTTAGAATACATTTCATGTCAAATATAGAAAAGGGCTACAGAGGTTGACGTGACTTTGATATGAGTGGTATGAATTATTGAATCATACATTGTAACTATAGTAATCAACAGGGGCTCAACAAGTGTATAACGATAAAGGAGTTTCATTTGTTTGGCTTCCTGTACTCTATCCTACAGTAGTGGGCGGCTGTGGTTCAGGAGGTAGAGCAGGTCGTCCAATGATCCATGGGTCAGCGGTTCGAGCAACCCCAAATTGCTCCCGATGTGCTGGTTGGTATACCTTGAGTTTATGAATGGGTGAATGTAATGAACAATCTATGTAAAGCAAATGCACCATTTACCATTTACAGTACACACCAAGTAGGCCTAGTTAAGTATTAAGTAGTAAAACATGGTATCACAATATTTTTTTTGATAAAGTACATCATGTAATATCCCTATTTGTCACAATATTATATTTGTATTTCTGTTCAATACATAATTTCAAATGAATAATGCGTGGTCTGGATCAGATGCCATTTTAGGTTATTTATCATTTTATGCACATACAATAGCAGTAATGACTAGTGAGAGAGAGAGAGAGAGAGAGATATACTTTATTAGTCTCCCGAGGAAGAAATGTGTCTTAGACAAAGGGCCCGCATGCAAGCGTAGCCCTAGTCCATGTCGCCACAGTGCAGCGCCAAAATACATCTTTCTTGCATCATAGGAAAAAAAAGTGGCACTTGCTATGGTTTGGTAAATGGTGCATTTATCCAAGGCGCTTTACAGAGATTGTGCATAATTGCATTCACCCATTCACGCACTCATTCATATGCAGCGGAAACCATGCAAGGCACCAACCAGATTTTTTATTAGGTGCAATGTAAGTTCAATTTGTTTCCACTTTAGTATAGAAGACAGTGCTCTTTAAAACTGGTCAAGGCCTAACAACACATTAGTATATTGTCAAATCATAGCCCATTGTGTAATTTGTAGTCCTGTGCAGATACATGTGTCCATACAGTATTATTAATTAATGATCAGGATAAATCATTATCCTTATAATAATAATCATATCCTATATTCACGATTACATTGTTATTAACAACAGAGACACAATAACAGCAACAACTGTATTTGTGTAAACCTGTGAAACCGGACAACGTTAAGTCTTTAAGTCATTGTTCAGGTTGCTCTGAGGGAATGAGGAGCACTCAGGTGTGTGGAATTATTTTCAATAGGGTTGTGATGACTGCACTTTTATTAAATGTTTTGTTTTTAAAATGCTAATAATGAACAAAACCCCAGGTTAAAATGTAAACAGGCTAAATGATGATGGCTGATGATTCATTCACTATAGACAATGCATTCAAATGCAGAGATTAAACATGTTAATGGTCACTGGTTGTCTGACATTGGACAGATCACCTGTTAATGATCACATTATGGATGCACTGAGACCATTTTACACCTTTGACTCGGAAGAACCCCAGGTTAAAATGTAAACAGGCTAAATGATGATGGCTGATTAACTATAGACAATGCATTCAAATGCAGAGATTAAACGTGTTAATGGTCACTGGTTGTCTGGCATTGAACAGATCACCTGTTAATGATCACATTATGGATACACTGAGACCATTTTACACCTCTTTGACTCAGTTTCAGCAGAACTGCAACAATCTATCACTTGGAACGTATTATTATTAAACTTTGTGAAATGTTAAAGGTGTTGTAAGGGATATGTGTTGTTAAAATAGCTCTAGTAATCATTGATATATAGTTTGTTCAGTAACATAAGTCTTCCCATGTCTCCATATCCAGTCATAGGACAAATATAGGATACATACAGAAGTGAAACTGTAAGGGAAACTGGAAGACACAAGCTGATAAATCCTTGCAGGGTTCTCTCTCCTTTTAGGATGGAAGTTGTAACCCACGTGTACATGTATTTCTGTTTACCAAAGATATTGTGCGATGGGCAGACTCCTGGTACTGAACAAAGACGACATGTTTAAAGAGATGTTTCACTTTCAAACGTTAGGGGGGTCTACTCAGACTTTTGTGAGGACCGTATTTTTTAAGTTGATTTGTTTAACATAATTTGTCACTATATAGATCAAGTGTACATTATATACTAAGGAAAAAACGTTCATTATTGTATTCTATATTTTAAAGCACAAACAAATGATTGATTCAACATTTTATTCACAGTTTGTAGAATAGGTACAGTTCAACAAAAGTACAGGTCAATACAAGAAATCTGATACGAGGAAAAATAAACAAAAATAATGTTTGAATCAGGGTCCTCCATTTTCAATTCATCAGAACATCTAACATCGTAAATTTACGCCATCCTATTAATCTAGAATTAGCATGCTCATATACATGTAATGTGTTTAAACAGTTTAGCCTTAAACACTTGTTTATAAAATACCATATGGATCAACATCTTACACTTGGTTGTAATGTGGATTCATATGTGTGCAGTCATCACATTTTCAGTGGCTCAAATTAGTAAAATTCTAACACAAGAACAGTTTAAATCCAGTGTGTACAACCTTGTGAAAGTCTAAATTAATTGAATTACTAAAAGATTTTCCACACACATCACAGTTATTTACGTTTCTCTCCAGTGTGAATTATCTGGTGGCGTTTAAGGCTGGACATTTGAGAGAAATGTTGTCCACACTGATCACATCCATAGGGTTTCTCTCCAGTGTGAATTCGCTGGTGGCTTTTAAGGTGTGGCATTTGAGAGAAATGTTGTCCACACTGATCACATCCATGGGGTTTCTCCCCAGTGTGAATTCTCTGGTGTGTTTTAAGGCTGGACATTGTAGGGAAGCGTTTACCACACTGATCACATCCATAGGGTTTCTCTCCAGTATGAATTTTATGGTGGCTTTTAAGGTTGACCAAATGAGAGAAGTGTTGTCCACAATGATCACATCCATAGGGTTTATCTCCAGTGTGAATTCGCTGGTGTCTTTTCAGGGTGGACTTGTCAGAGAAGTGTTGTCCACAATGATCACATCCATAGGGTTTCTTTCCAGTGTGAATTTGCTGGTGTCTTTTCAGGGTGGACTTGTCAGAGAAGTGTTGTCCACACTGATCACATCCATAGGGTTTCTCTCCAGTGTGAATTCGCTTGTGTGTTTTAAGGCTGGCCAACTGAGAGAAGTGTTGTCCACACTGATCACATCCATAGGGTTTCTCTCCAGTGTGAATTCGCTTGTGTGTTTTAAGGCTGGCCAACTGAGAGAAGTGTTGTCCACACTGATCACATCCATAGGGTTTCTCTCCAGTGTGAATTCTCTGGTGTCTTTTAAGGTTGGCCAAAAGAGAGAAGTGTTGTCCACACTGATCACATCCATAGGGTTTCTCTCCAGTGTGAATTTTCTGGTGCCCTTTAAGGCTGGACATTTGAGAGAAATGTTGTCCACACTGATCACATCCATAGGGTTTCTCCCCAGTGTGAATTCTCTGGTGTGTTTTAAGGCTGGACTTTTCAGAGAAGTGTTGTCCACACTGATCACATCCATAGGGTTTCTCTCCAGTGTGAATTCGCTGGTGTGTTTTAAGGCTGGCCAACAGAGAGAAGTGTTGTCCACACTGATCACATCCATAGGGTTTCTCTCCAGTGTGAATTTGCTGGTGTGTTTTAAGGCTGGCCAAATGAGAGAAGTGTTGTCCACACTGATCACATCCATAGGGTTTCTCTCCAGTGTGAATTATATGGTGTGTTTTAAGGCTGTCCATTCTAGAGAAATGTTGTCCACAATGATCACATCCATAGGGTTTCTCTCCAGTGTGAATTTTCTGGTGGCTTTTAAGGTTGACCAATTGAGAGAAGTGTTTCCCACACTGATCACATCCATAGGGTTTCTCTCCAGTGTGAATTCGCTTGTGTGTTTTAAGGTGTGCAATTTGAGAGAAGTGTTGTCCACACTGATCACATCCATAGGGTTTCTCTCCAGTATGAATTCTCTGGTGACTGGTAAGTTTGGACATTGTAGGGAAGCGTTTACCACACTGATCACAGCAGTGGTGTTTTTGCTTAGCCAAGCTTCTTTGTTCATTCACCTCTGGTAGAACCAGAAAACCAGACTGATGATGCAACACTAAATTGGAGACAAAGACAAATGAAACATTGCTTAGTTGTACTTCAACAATATTACAGTAGCATCCATTTCGACGATCTGTTGTGCATTTTAGGAAAAAAATATTTTAAGACAATGCTAATATTAAAATAAAACAAATACACATGACTATTTAAGGACATAGTGTATATCCATATAGACAGTTAGTAACTTACAGAGGTCTTGGTCATCATTGGGTCCTCCCTGTTGAGCAGAACTGTTCATGGTGGCATTGGTAGAGTTCATCTTCAGCTGAAGTCTGGAGTCCACAGTCAGATGTGATGAAAGAAATGATTGATATCCTGGAGGAGTTGTAGAGAACTGACAACTACAAACTCTTCTTATACTAGAGAGCCTGAGGTGGAACCACTAACTGCTTGGTGTTGATTGGCCAAAGAGTGGAACAATGGCATCATGTCTCCACCAATCACAACCTAACAAAATGCTGCATGTGCTCCACCCCTCTGTAGCTCCTCCCCCAGGCCATGCTCTATGCAACATTCTAGAAATAAACTGCTAACTGTGAGATTGCTTTGTAAGCTTCATATTTAATGAATCTAAACTATATCCATATTATGATACATTGATGTATGGCCATAAGTACATCCTATTAGTCTATGTGGACGTGAGTAAAGCAAATGCAGGAGTCAGCATGAATCCCAAATAACAGACACTGTCAGAGTCAAAGCATGCATATAATTTAGAAAACATTATTAGTTAGTTATTGGTAAATCAGGTAACAAATAACTGAAACAAAATAAATATCAAAACATTATAGCGGAGAATATAAAGAAAGTAAAACTCAATCAAATCCAGTGGGAAACAGAACTGTCCGTAACTGTGATTTAACATAAATAAGAGTGTCAGCATACCTGCTGTTTTCTGGGTGTTTTTACATATGTTGTGCATAAAAACTGCTGGTTTATAACAAACCTTAAAAACATCAAAGGGGTAGTTCCTACCAAACTCTCCATTGGGTCTCCTACTGGAGACTGGGCTTCACAAACTATATGCTATGGATATTATGTACATGCATACATGCTACATGCAATGAGTATCTGGATAATATATGTTTAACAGTATTGAATAATATAAGTGGATATTAATTAATGCAGCAGAGTCAAAGAGTATTGCTCCACATTCTTTCACTAACATCAGAACCAAGTAGAACCAGCTCTGGTGAAGAAACAACTGCTCATACTGTGGTTTACATCACAGCCTCTTACAAGTAAAAACAGTTAGGCCTATTTGTTTTCCAAAACACAAACTGCCACTCACCCCTAAAATGATTGCAGACAGTCTTCATAAATAGTACACAAGCCTTCATATCTTAATTGTCTTTTACCAGTATACTACCACATCCCCTGTAGGCTACCTTTATTATTATTATTTTATTAGGTGCAATGTAAGTTCAATTTGTTTCCACTTTAGTATAGAAGACAGTGGTCTGGTTTCTGTACAAAACTGGTCAAGGCCTAACAAGACATTAGTATAATATTGTCAAATCATAGCCCATTGTGTAATGTGTAGTCCTGTGTGCAGAAACATGTGTCCATACAGTATTATTAATTAATGATCAGGATAAATCATTATCCTTATAATAATAATCATATCCTATATTCACAATTACATTGTTAACAACAGAGACACAATAACAGCAACAACTGTATTTGTATAAACCTGGGAAACCGGACAACATTAAGTCTTTAAGTCATTGTTCAGGTTGCTCTGAGGGAATGAGGAGCACTCAGGTGTGTGGCATTAGTTTCAATAGGGTTGTGATGACTGCACTTTTATTCAATGTTTCTTTTTCAAATGCTAAATAATGAACACAACACCAGGTTAAAATGTAAACAGGCTAAATGATGATGGCTGATGATTCATTCACTATAGACAATGCATTCAAATGCAGAGATTAAACGTGTTAATGGTCACTGGTTGTCTGGCATTGGACAGATCACCTGTTAATGATCACATTATTGATGCACTGAGACCATTTTACACCTCTTTGACTCGGATGAGTTTCAGCAGAACTACAACAATCTATCACATGGAACGTATTATTATTAAACTTTGTGAAATGTTAAAGGTGTTGTAAGGGATATGTGTTGTTAAAATAGCTCTAGTAATCATTGCTATATAGTTTGTTCAGTAACATAATAATTAAGCGTAACAGGGGGGGCATTTATGCTTCATACCACATCAGTGGTATAACCTAAAACATTGAAAAAATGGCAAATGAAACAGTGATACTTATACTTATCATTGACTTACCAGACTCCTGGTACTGAACAAAGACTGCATGTTTAAAGGGATGTTTCACTTTCAAACGTTTTTAAGCTGATTTGTTTAACATAATGTGTCACTATATAGATCAAGTGTACATTTTAATTATATACTAAGAATAAAAAAACGGGACAAAAAAACCTTTCATAATTGTATTACATATTTTAAAGCACAAACAAACGATTGATTCAACATTTTATTCACAGTTCAACAAAAGTACAGGTCAAAACAAAAACAATGTTTACATCAGGGTCCTCCATTTTCAATTAATCAGAACATCTAACATCATACATTTACTTGCAATTCATCTATACATGGAAACATTTGTTTCATCACCATCCTATTAATCTAGATCTATTAAGATCTATTAACCTATTAAGATCTATTAACCTATTAATCTTAATCTAAATATTTTAAAGCACAAACAAACGATTGATTCAACATTTTATTCACAGTTCAACAAAAGTACAGGTCAAAACAAAAACAATGTTTACATCAGGGTCCTCCATTTTCAATTAATCAGAACATCTAACATCATACATTTACTTGCAATTCATCTATACATGGAAACATTTGTTTCATCACCATCCTATTAATCTAGAATTAGCATGCTCATATACATGTAATGCGTTTAAACAGTTTAGCCTTAAACAATTGTTTAAAAAATACCATATATATATATATAAGCATGCATATAATATAGAAAACATGATTAGTTAGTTATTGGTAAATCAGGTAACAAATAACTGAAACAAAATATCAAAACATTACAGTGGAGAAGAAAAATAAAGTCAAACTCAATCAAATACGGTGGGAAACAGAACCGTCTTTAACTGTGATTTAACATAAATAAGAGTGTCTACATACCTGCTGTTTTCTGGGGTTTTTTACATGTTACATATGTGCATAAAAACTGCTGGTTTATAATAAACCTTACAAGCATCAAATGAGTAGTTCCTACCAAACTCTCCATTGGGTCTCCTACTGGAGACTGGGCTTCACAAACTATATGCTATGGATATTATGTACATGCAATGGGTATCTGGTTAATATATGTCTAACAGTATTGAATAATATAAGTGGATATTAATTAATGCAGCAGAATCAAAGAGTATTGCTCCACATTATTTCAGTAACATCAGAACCAAGTAGAACCAGCTCTGGTGAAGAAACAACTGCTCATACTGTGGTTTACATCACAGCCTCTTACAAATAAAAACAGTTAGGCCTATTTGTTTTCCAAAACACCAACTGCCACTCACCCCTAAAATGATTGCAGACAGTCTTCATAAATAGTACACAAGCCTTCATATATTAGTTGTCTTTTACCAGTATACTACCACATCCACTTTTACCTTTATTATTATTAAATCATTAGCAATGTAAGTTCAATATATTTCCACTTTAGTCCACTTCAGTCAGAACTGCAGCATCACTCCCAATCTTCCGCCGTAGTCTGAAAACCCACATTTTCAGACTCCATAATGGCCCATAGCATTTACCCCACCCCCTTAGGTAGCATTTCTGTAGACTTAGATTTGACATTTGACACAGACTTATAGCATGTTATGAAGACAGCACTATAATTGCATTGTATGTAGTCATAGCACGTCCTAGTACATATGTATAGCAAAGTAGTTTATATGTATAGTTTCATTATATAGATATTCCACTGTTACTTTCTTAGCTTACGCATGTTTCATGATGAATGTTTTTATGTGATTTATTCCCATGCTTTTTTGTTCTTGCTTAATGTAAATCGCTCTGGATTAAGAGCGTCTGCTAAATGCCTAAATTGTAAATTGTAGTATAGAAGACAGTGGTTTGGTGTCTGTACAAAACTGGTCAAGGCCTAACAACAAATTAGTATATTGTCAAATCATAGCCCATTGTGTAATGTGTAGTCCTGTGTGCAGAAACATGTGTACATACAGTATTATTAATTAATGATCAGGATAAATAATTATCCTTATAATAATAATATCCTATATTCACAATTACATTGTTATTAACAACAGAGACACAATAACAGCAACAACTGTATTTGTGTAAACCTGGGAAACCAGACAACATTAAGTCTTTAAGTCATTGTTCAGGTTGCTCTGAGGGAATGAGGAGCACTCAGGTGTGTGGAATTAGTTTCAATAGGGTTGTGATGACTGCACTTTTATTCAATGTTTTTCTTTTCAAATGTTAAATAATGAACAAAACCCCAGGTTAAAATGTAAACAGGCTAAATGATGATGGCTGATGCTTCACTCACTATAGACAATGCATTCAAATGCAGAGATTAAACGTGTTAATGGTCACTGGTTGTCTGGCATTGGACTGTTAATGATCACATTATGGATGCACTGAGACCATTTTACACCTCTTTGACTCTGAGGAGTTCCAGCAGAACTACAACAATCTGTCACATGGAACGTATTATTATTAAACTTTGTGAAATGTTAAAGGTGTTGTAAGGGATATGTGTTGTTAAAATAGCTCTAGTAATCATTGATGTATAGTTTGTTCAGTAACAGAAGTCTTCCCATGTCTCCATATCCAGTCATAGGACTAATATAGGATACATACAGAAGTGAAACAGGCAGTTTGTTTTAGTGTTGATTAACACAACAATTTAAACCTTTAAAAAATGAATATCATGGAAAGTTTGTTTATTTCCATAATTTCATTCAAAAAGATTTAACTCTCATAGATTATAGATTCAGTGCACACAAGGTAAATTATCAACCATATTTTCAGAATTATGAAAATGTATCAATTTCCTCTATACTTATACTATAGTGTAACAGGGGGGACATATGCTTTATACCATCAGTGGTATAACCTAAAACATTGAAAAAATGGCAAATTAAACAGTGATACTTATTGTGTAGGGTTTCCTCTCAAAAAAATATGCTATATATGAAGTAGTTTGGCTAGACAAAATAGTAGGGGACATTTACTGGTGGATTTGCATCAGCGTAACAGGAGGGACAGTAAAGTGAGGGACAAAATTGATTTCAAGATTTTAAGCAGTACAATTACATTTATCACAATAAATAACATTTGGTGAGAAGCATTAGAACTATTACTATAGAATAATATTTCAAAATGTAGATTTAGTTTGAATTTGATTAGATATTGTAACTGAAGATGAAACTAACATTCAGGGGCAATTTTGCATACCTCTACCCAAATGAAAGGGATTATTTTATATTTGTTTCACTCTAAGGTTGTTTCTATGGTGGAAAACCTTTAATATATAAGCTTTTTGTAATTAGTGTGTCCCTGGGAGGACAAATGGCACCAACTTCTAGGAATGACCCTGATTGTGCAAGTGTCAGTGTCATTGCTATCTCTACAGACTAGAGGGACGCAAGTTAAGTAGATATAATGTGACACATACATACTGTAGTATTCAATTGGACTTGTAACTTAAGACAACTCTATACTGAGCACGTATTCACATTTGGAAATACACTAGTCTCTTGTGCGTGAGTGGCTGGGTGTGCACATGTCACTGTCTTTGTCCGAGGCTAATCTCACAATCGAGTAATTTGTCACATCATCGACTGGCCACATGAAGTCCAAGATTATCCCATTTTGGGCGGGAACCTCTGTTGGTGTTTTAAGCATTATGTTATACTTTAGCTATTGAGAAATAGCAGATCTACAAGCAACTTAAAAAAAGATCTACAAGCTCATATGAGCTTGTAGATCTTGTAGATAAGTTGTGAAAATGTGGCGCAATGTGGCGCAAAAAGAATAATATCAGAGTGAATGTTTTTAACTAAAATATTGGCTTCTGGGGGGGTCCCTGGAACTACATATTTTGAGATGGGGGTCCGTGGCCCAATAGAGATAATTCTGGGGGTCCTTGACGCTCATTTAGTTTCTTTGGAACACTTGTATGAATGAACTAAATACAGACAGACTTTATTATTTATTTAACTCTGAGCCCGGTTGACTTTCACTTTGGGGGGGGTTATTGTTTGTATTTGACGTCGTGACGCAAAGCCATGCAGCGAGCGTCGGGTCTTGTTTGGGGCGTGAGGGGTTTTGAAAGTGTATTATGGTTTGTTGATGAAGTTCGTTTGCCTGTTTATTTATTTTATTTCATAGGGAGAGAAACAGGGACAGACGTAGCCCTAGAACGGCTCTTGTTGTTTCATACAGTATGTACAGTATTTCACATACAGAGCCATAGAACACCCTGCTTAATTTCTGGTCGGACGTAAAATGCGCGGCTTAACTGTGATAAATGCTCCCATTAAATAATTCCAAAGACGTGGAGTGAAATATCCATGTGAAAGTTCCTGGCACAAAACGTGTATTTAGTCAATTATCTCTTTTTGTGATAGGTGGGATATGTGTTGTTAAAATAGCTCTAGTAATCATTGATATATAGTTTGTTCAGTAACAGAATTCTTCCCATGTCTACATATCCAGTCATAGGACAAATATAGGATACATACAGAAGTGAAACTGTAAGGGAAACTGGAAGACACAAGCTGATACATCCTTGTAGAGTTCTCATCGGGCCCGAAATGTGAAGCCCGGCACGGCCCGGCCCTAACTGGGTCAGCCCGAAGCCCGGCCCGGCCCTAAAAAATACCATAATGTTAGGCCCGAAGCCCTATAAAGCCAGACAAAGAAAAAGAAGAACGCCACTTGCATGCTGCTGCGCTGGCCATGCAATAAAGTGGTGTTCTTTTTCATAATAAATACATACTTGTAGGCTATATAGCCTACACATTACACAAATAACAGAATTGCTATTTTTATTATAATAACATTTTTGAAAAAAGAAAATCACGGAAAATCACAGAGCCAGAGGCCCGGCCCGGTCCGGCTAATTAGCATATTTTTTGGGCCGGGTCGGGTTCGGGCAGAAAATGAGAACTCTACATCCTTGCAGGGTTCTCTCTCCTTTTAGGATGGAAGTTGTAACCCACGTGTACATGTATTTCTGTTTACCAAAGATATTGTGCGATGGGCAGACTCCTGGTACTGAACAAAGACGACATGTTTAAAGAGATGTTTCACTTTCAAACGTTAGGGGGATCTACTCAGACTTTTGTGAGGACCCTATTTTTTAAGTTGATTTGTTTAACATAATTTGTCACTATATAGATCAAGTGTACATTTTAATTATATACTAAGGAAAAAACGTGATGACGTGAATGATTGATTCAACATTTTATTCACAGTTTGTAGAATGGGTACAGTTCAACAAAAGTACAGGTCAATACAAAAAACCTGATACGAGGAAAAATAAACAAAAACAATGTTTACATCAGGGTCCTCCATTTTCAATTCATCAGAACATCATAAATTTACTTGCAATTCATCTATACATATAAAAATGTGTTTCATCGCCATCCTATTAATCTAGAATTAGCATGCTCATATACATGTAATGCGTTTAAACAGTTTAGCCTTAAACAATTGTTTCAAAAATACCATATGGATCAATATGTTACACTTGATTGTAATGTGGATTCATGTGTGCAGTCATCACATTTTCAGTGGCTCACATTAGTAAAATTCTAACACAAGAACAGTTTAAATCCAGTATGTACAACCTTGTGAAAGTCTAAATTAATTGAATTACTAAAAGCTTTTCCAAACACATCACAATTATTTAGTTTTCTCTTCAGTGTGAATTTGCTGGTGCCTTTTAAGGTGTGCCAAAAGGGAGAAGTGTTGTCCACACTGATCACATCCATAGGGTTTCTCTCCAGTGTGAATTTTCTGGTGGCTTTTAAGGTTGGACATTTGAGAGAAGTGTTGTCCACACTGATCACATCCATAGGGTTTCTCTCCAGTGTGAATTCTCTGGTGTGTTTTAAGGCTGTCCATTCTAGAGAAATGTTGTCCACACTGATCACATCCATAGGGTTTCTCTCCAGTGTGAATTTGCTGGTGACTTCTCAGGGTGGACATTTGAGAGAAGTGTTGTCCACACTGATCACATCCATAGGGTTTCTCTCCAGTGTGAATTATCTGGTGTTTTTTAAGGCTGGCCAAATGAGAGAAGTGTTGTCCACACTGATCACATCCATAGGGTTTCTCCCCAGTGTGAATTTTCTGGTGGCTTTTAAGGTTGGACATTTGAGAGAAGTGTTGTCCACACTGATCACATCCATAGGGTTTCTCTCCAGTGTGAATTCGCTGGTGACTTCTCAGGGTGGACTTGTCAGAGAAGTGTTGTTGCTGTCCATTCTAGAGAAATGTTGTCCACACTGATCACATCCATAGGGTTTCTCTCCAGTGTGAATTTGCTGGTGACTTCTCAGGGTGGACATTTGAGAGAAGTGTTGTCCACACTGATCACATCCATAGGGTTTCTCTCCAGTGTGAATTATCTGGTGTTTTTTAAGGCTGGCCAAATGAGAGAAGTGTTGTCCACACTGATCACATCCATAGGGTTTCTCCCCAGTGTGAATTTTCTGGTGGCTTTTAAGGTTGGACATTTGAGAGAAGTGTTGTCCACACTGATCACATCCATAGGGTTTCTCTCCAGTGTGAATTCGCTGGTGACTTCTCAGGGTGGACTTGTCAGAGAAGTGTTGTCCACACTGATCACATCCATAGGGTTTCTCTCCAGTATGAATTCTCTGGTGTGTTTTAAGGCTGGCCAAAAGAGAGAAGTGTTGTCCACAATGATCACATCCATAGGGTTTCTCTCCAGTGTGAATTCTCTGGTGTGTTTTAAGGCTGGCCAAATGAGAGAAGTGTTTCCCACACTGATCACATCCATAGGGTTTGTCTCCAGTGTGAATTCGCTTGTGTGTTTTAAGGTGGGCCAACTGAGAGAAGTGTTGTCCACACTGATCACATCCATCATAGGACAAATATAGGATACATACAGAAGTGAAACTGTAAGGGAAACTGGAAGACACAAGCTGATACATCCTTGTAGAGTTCTCATCGGGCCCGAAATGTGAAGCCCGGCACGGCCCGGCCCTAACTGGGTCAGCCCGAAGCCCGTCCCGGCCCTAAAAAATACCATAATGTTAGGCCCGAAGCCCTATAAAGCCAGACAAAGAAAAAGAAGAACGCCACTTGCATGCTGCTGCGCTGGCCATGCAATAAAGTGGTGTTCTTTTTCATAATAAATACATACTTGTAGGCTATATAGCCTACACATTACACAAATAACAGAATTGCTATTTTTATTATAATAACATTTTTGAAAAAAGAAAATCACGGAAAATCACAGAGCCAGAGGCCCGGCCCGGTCCGGCTAATTAGCATATTTTTTGGGCCGGGTCGGGTTCGGGCAGAAAATGAGAACTCTACATCCTTGCAGGGTTCTCTCTCCTTTTAGGATGGAAGTTGTAACCCACGTGTACATGTATTTCTGTTTACCAAAGATATTGTGCGATGGGCAGACTCCTGGTACTGAACAAAGACGACATGTTTAAAGAGATGTTTCACTTTCAAACGTTAGGGGGATCTACTCAGACTTTTGTGAGGACCCTATTTTTTAAGTTGATTTGTTTAACATAATTTGTCACTATATAGATCAAGTGTACATTTTAATTATATACTAAGGAAAAAACGTGATGACGTGAATGATTGATTCAACATTTTATTCACAGTTTGTAGAATGGGTACAGTTCAACAAAAGTACAGGTCAATACAAAAAACCTGATACGAGGAAAAATAAACAAAAACAATGTTTACATCAGGGTCCTCCATTTTCAATTCATCAGAACATCATAAATTTACTTGCAATTCATCTATACATATAAAAATGTGTTTCATCGCCATCCTATTAATCTAGAATTAGCATGCTCATATACATGTAATGCGTTTAAACAGTTTAGCCTTAAACAATTGTTTCAAAAATACCATATGGATCAATATGTTACACTTGATTGTAATGTGGATTCATGTGTGCAGTCATCACATTTTCAGTGGCTCACATTAGTAAAATTCTAACACAAGAACAGTTTAAATCCAGTATGTACAACCTTGTGAAAGTCTAAATTAATTGAATTACTAAAAGCTTTTCCAAACACATCACAATTATTTAGTTTTCTCTTCAGTGTGAATTTGCTGGTGCCTTTTAAGGTGTGCCAAAAGGGAGAAGTGTTGTCCACACTGATCACATCCATAGGGTTTCTCTCCAGTGTGAATTTTCTGGTGGCTTTTAAGGTTGGACATTTGAGAGAAGTGTTGTCCACACTGATCACATCCATAGGGTTTCTCTCCAGTGTGAATTCTCTGGTGTGTTTTAAGGCTGTCCATTCTAGAGAAATGTTGTCCACACTGATCACATCCATAGGGTTTCTCTCCAGTGTGAATTTGCTGGTGACTTCTCAGGGTGGACATTTGAGAGAAGTGTTGTCCACACTGATCACATCCATAGGGTTTCTCTCCAGTGTGAATTATCTGGTGTTTTTTAAGGCTGGCCAAATGAGAGAAGTGTTGTCCACACTGATCACATCCATAGGGTTTCTCCCCAGTGTGAATTTTCTGGTGGCTTTTAAGGTTGGACATTTGAGAGAAGTGTTGTCCACACTGATCACATCCATAGGGTTTCTCTCCAGTGTGAATTCGCTGGTGACTTCTCAGGGTGGACTTGTCAGAGAAGTGTTGTTGCTGTCCATTCTAGAGAAATGTTGTCCACACTGATCACATCCATAGGGTTTCTCTCCAGTGTGAATTTGCTGGTGACTTCTCAGGGTGGACATTTGAGAGAAGTGTTGTCCACACTGATCACATCCATAGGGTTTCTCTCCAGTGTGAATTATCTGGTGTTTTTTAAGGCTGGCCAAATGAGAGAAGTGTTGTCCACACTGATCACATCCATAGGGTTTCTCCCCAGTGTGAATTTTCTGGTGGCTTTTAAGGTTGGACATTTGAGAGAAGTGTTGTCCACACTGATCACATCCATAGGGTTTCTCTCCAGTGTGAATTCGCTGGTGACTTCTCAGGGTGGACTTGTCAGAGAAGTGTTGTCCACACTGATCACATCCATAGGGTTTCTCTCCAGTATGAATTCTCTGGTGTGTTTTAAGGCTGGCCAAAAGAGAGAAGTGTTGTCCACAATGATCACATCCATAGGGTTTCTCTCCAGTGTGAATTCTCTGGTGTGTTTTAAGGCTGGCCAAATGAGAGAAGTGTTTCCCACACTGATCACATCCATAGGGTTTGTCTCCAGTGTGAATTCGCTTGTGTGTTTTAAGGTGGGCCAACTGAGAGAAGTGTTGTCCACACTGATCACATCCATAGGGTTTCTCTCCAGTATGAATTCTCTGGTGACTGGTAAGTTTGGACATTGTAGGGAAGCGTTTACCACACTGATCACAGCAGTGGTGTTTTTGCTTAGCCAACCTTCTTTGTTCATTCACCTCTGGTAGAACCGGAAAACCAGACTGATGATGCAACACTGAATTTGAGACAAAGACAAATGAAACATTGCTTAGTTGTACTTCATGGACTTAAAATCGCATAAACTAATTTGTAGTTAACGTACAGAATATTACATTGGCATCCATTTATAGTTCGATTTGACGTGCATTTTAGAAAAGAGGTATTTTAAGTCAATGCTAATATTAAAATAAAACAAATACACATGACTATTTATGACATAGTGTATATCCATATAGACAGTTAGTAACTTACAGAGGTCTTGGTGATCATTGGGTCCTCCCTGTTGAGCAGAACTGTTCATGGTGGCATCGGTAGAGTTCATCTTCAGCTGAAGTCTGGAGTCCACAGTCAGATGGGATCAGAAAAGATTGATATCCTGGAGGAGTTGTAGAGAACTGCTTGGTGTTGATTGGCCAAAGAGTGGAACAATAGCATGTCTCCACCAATCACAACCTAACAAAATGCTGCATGTGCTCCACCCCTCTGTAGCTCCTCCCCCAGGCCATGCTCTATGCAACATTCTAGAAATAAACTGCTAACTGTGAGATTGCTTTGTAAGCTTCATATTTAATGAATCTAAACTATATCCATATTATGATACATTGATGTATGGCCATAAGTACATCCTATTAGTCTATGTGGACGTGAGTAAAGTAAATGCAGGAGTCAGCATGAATCCTGAATAACAGACACTGTCGGAGTCAAAGCATGCATATAATATAGAAAACATGATTAGTTAGTTATTGGTAAATCAGGTAACAATTAACTGAAACAAAATATCAAAACATTACAGTGGAGAAGAAAAATAAAGTCAAACTCAATCAAATACGGTGGGAAACAGAACCGTCTTTAACTGTGATTTAACATAAATAAGAGTGTCTACATACCTGCTGTTTTCTGGGGTTTTTTACATGTTACATATGTGCATAAAAACTGCTGGTTTATAATAAACCTTACAAGCATCAAATGAGTAGTTCCTACCAAACTCTCCATTGGGTCTCCTACTGGAGACTGGGCTTCACAAACTATATGCTATGGATATTATGTACATGCAATGGGTATCTGGTTAATATATGTCTAACAGTATTGAATAATATAAGTGGATATTAATTAATGCAGCAGAATCAAAGAGTATTGCTCCACATTATTTCAGTAACATCAGAACCAAGTAGAACCAGCTCTGGTGAAGAAACAACTGCTCATACTGTGGTTTACATCACAGCCTCTTACAAATAAAAACAGTTAGGCCTATTTGTTTTCCAAAACACCAACTGCCACTCACCCCTAAAATGATTGCAGACAGTCTTCATAAATAGTACACAAGCCTTCATATATTAGTTGTCTTTTACCAGTATACTACCACATCCACTTTTACCTTTATTATTATTAAATCATTAGCAATGTAAGTTCAATATATTTCCACTTTAGTCCACTTCAGTCAGAACTGCAGCATCACTCCCAATCTTCCGCCGTAGTCTGAAAACCCACATTTTCAGACTCCATAATGGCCCATAGCATTTACCCCACCCCCTTAGGTAGCATTTCTGTAGACTTAGATTTGACATTTGACACAGACTTATAGCATGTTATGAAGACAGCACTATAATTGCATTGTATGTAGTCATAGCACGTCCTAGTACATATGTATAGCAAAGTAGTTTATATGTATAGTTTCATTATATAGATATTCCACTGTTACTTTCTTAGCTTACGCATGTTTCATGATGAATGTTTTTATGTGATTTATTCCCATGCTTTTTTGTTCTTGCTTAATGTAAATCGCTCTGGATTAAGAGCGTCTGCTAAATGCCTAAATTGTAAATTGTAGTATAGAAGACAGTGGTTTGGTGTCTGTACAAAACTGGTCAAGGCCTAACAACAAATTAGTATATTGTCAAATCATAGCCCATTGTGTAATGTGTAGTCCTGTGTGCAGAAACATGTGTACATACAGTATTATTAATTAATGATCAGGATAAATAATTATCCTTATAATAATAATATCCTATATTCACAATTACATTGTTATTAACAACAGAGACACAATAACAGCAACAACTGTATTTGTGTAAACCTGGGAAACCAGACAACATTAAGTCTTTAAGTCATTGTTCAGGTTGCTCTGAGGGAATGAGGAGCACTCAGGTGTGTGGAATTAGTTTCAATAGGGTTGTGATGACTGCACTTTTATTCAATGTTTTTCTTTTCAAATGTTAAATAATGAACAAAACCCCAGGTTAAAATGTAAACAGGCTAAATGATGATGGCTGATGCTTCACTCACTATAGACAATGCATTCAAATGCAGAGATTAAACGTGTTAATGGTCACTGGTTGTCTGGCATTGGACTGTTAATGATCACATTATGGATGCACTGAGACCATTTTACACCTCTTTGACTCTGAGGAGTTCCAGCAGAACTACAACAATCTGTCACATGGAACGTATTATTATTAAACTTTGTGAAATGTTAAAGGTGTTGTAAGGGATATGTGTTGTTAAAATAGCTCTAGTAATCATTGATGTATAGTTTGTTCAGTAACAGAAGTCTTCCCATGTCTCCATATCCAGTCATAGGACTAATATAGGATACATACAGAAGTGAAACAGGCAGTTTGTTTTAGTGTTGATTAACACAACAATTTAAACCTTTAAAAAATGAATATCATGGAAAGTTTGTTTATTTCCATAATTTCATTCAAAAAGATTTAACTCTCATAGATTATAGATTCAGTGCACACAAGGTAAATTATCAACCATATTTTCAGAATTATGAAAATGTATCAATTTCCTCTATACTTATACTATAGTGTAACAGGGGGGACATATGCTTTATACCATCAGTGGTATAACCTAAAACATTGAAAAAATGGCAAATTAAACAGTGATACTTATTGTGTAGGGTTTCCTCTCAAAAAAATATGCTATATATGAAGTAGTTTGGCTAGACAAAATAGTAGGGGACATTTACTGGTGGATTTGCATCAGCGTAACAGGAGGGACAGTAAAGTGAGGGACAAAATTGATTTCAAGATTTTAAGCAGTACAATTACATTTATCACAATAAATAACATTTGGTGAGAAGCATTAGAACTATTACTATAGAATAATATTTCAAAATGTAGATTTAGTTTGAATTTGATTAGATATTGTAACTGAAGATGAAACTAACATTCAGGGGCAATTTTGCATACCTCTACCCAAATGAAAGGGATTATTTTATATTTGTTTCACTCTAAGGTTGTTTCTATGGTGGAAAACCTTTAATATATAAGCTTTTTGTAATTAGTGTGTCCCTGGGAGGACAAATGGCACCAACTTCTAGGAATGACCCTGATTGTGCAAGTGTCAGTGTCATTGCTATCTCTACAGACTAGAGGGACACAAGTTAAGTAGATATAATGTGACACATACATACTGTAGTATTCAATTGGACTTGTAACTTAAGACAACTCTATACTGAGCACGTATTCACATTTGGAAATACACTAGTCTCTTGTGCGTGAGTGGCTGGGTGTGCACATGTCACTGTCTTTGTCCGAGGCTAATCTCACAATCGAGTAATTTGTCACATCATCGACTGGCCACATGAAGTCCAAGATTATCCCATTTTGGGCGGGAACCTCTGTTGGTGTTTTAAGCATTATGTTATACTTTAGCTATTGAGAAATAGCAGATCTACAAGCAACTTAAAAAAAGATCTACAAGCTCATATGAGCTTGTAGATCTTGTAGATAAGTTGTGAAAATGTGGCGCAATGTGGCGCAAAAAGAATAATATCAGAGTGAATGTTTTTAACTAAAATATTGGCTTCTGGGGGGGTCCCTGGAACTACATATTTTGAGATGGGGGTCCGTGGCCCAATAGAGATAATTCTGGGGGTCCTTGACGCTCATTTAGTTTCTTTGGAACACTTGTATGAATGAACTAAATACAGACAGACTTTATTATTTATTTAACTCTGAGCCCGGTTGACTTTCACTTTGGGGGGGGGGTTATTGTTTGTATTTGACGTCGTGACGCAAAGCGATGCAGCGAGCGTCGGGTCTTGTTTGGGGCGTGAGGGGTTTTGAAAGTGTATTATGGTTTGTTGATGAAGTTCGTTTGCCTGTTTATTTATTTTATTTCATAGGGAGAGAAACGGGGACAGACGTAGCCCTAGAATGGCTCTTGTTGTTTCATACAGTATGTACAGTATTTCACATACAGAGCCATAGAACACCCTGCTTAATTTCTGGTCGGACGTAAAATGCGCGGCTTAACTGTGATAAATGCTCCCATTAAATAATTCCAAAGACGTGGAGTGAAATATGTTCCAGTTTTATATCCATGTGAAAGTTCTGGCACAAAACGTGTATTTAGTCAATTATCTATTTTTGTGATAGGTGGGATATGTGTTGTTAAAATAGCTCTAGTAATCATTTTGTGTTTAACATAATGTGTCACTATAGACTATAGATCAAGCATTTTAATTATATATTAAGAAAAACAAAACGGGAAGAAAAAACAACCTTTCGTAATAGCATTTTGAATATCCATCGTAACTAAATACATAGGCAGTTTGTTTTAGTGTTGAGTAACAACAATTCATGATATTTTATATTTTTTGTAAAGCACAGACAAACGATTGATTCAACATTTTATTCAGTTTGTAGAATGGTTACAGTTCAATAAAAGTACAGGTCAAAAAACCTGATACGAGGAAAAATAAAATGGTGTAAACTAAGGTTTTTACACCAGGGTCTAAATGTAGACTACAGCAAATCTGGGGAATCTGTAACATGGCAGAAGACCAGTCCGTTCAAATAGTATGTTATTTACTTGCAATTCATCTATACATGGAAACATTTGTTTCATCGCCATCCTATTAATCTAGAATTAGCATGCTCATATACATGTAATGCGTCTAAACAGTTTAGCCTTAAACAATTGTTTAAAAAATACCATATGGATCAACATGTTACACTTGGTTGTAATGTGGATGCATGTGTGCTCAATTACTAAAAGCTTTTCCACACACAATTATTTAGGTTTCTCTCCAGTGTGAATTCTCTGGTGTCTTTTAAGGTTGGCCAAAACAGAGAAGTGTTGTCCACACTGATCACATCCATATGGTTTCTCTCCAGTGTGAATTCGCTTGTGTGTTTTAAGGTTGGCCAATTGAGAGAAGTGTTGTCCACACTGATCACATCCATATGGTTTATCTCCAGTGTGAATTCGCTGGTGACTTTTCAGGGTGGAATTGTCAGAGAAGTGTTGTCCACAATGATCACATCCATAGGGTTTCTCTCCAGTGTGAATTCTCTGGTGTTTTTTAAGGCTGGGCATTTGAGAGAAGTGTTGTCCACACTGATCACATCCATATGGTTTCTCTCCAGTGTGAATTCGCTTGTGTGTTTTAAGGTTGGCCAATTGAGAGAAGTGTTGTCCACAATGATCACATCCATAGGGTTTCTCTCCAGTGTGAATTCTCTGGTGTTTTTTAAGGCTGGGCATTTGAGAGAAGTGTTGTCCACACTGATCACATCCATAGGGTTTCTCGCCAGTGTGAATTGTCTGGTGGCTTTTAAGGTGTGCCATTTGGGAGAAGTGTTGTCCACACTGATCACATCCATAGGGTTTCTCTCCAGTGTGAATTTGCTTGTGTGTTTTAAGGTTGGCCAATTGAGAGAAGTGTTTCCCACACTGATCACATCCATAGGGTTTCTCTCCAGTGTGAATTCTCTGGTGTTTTTTAAGGCTGGACACTCTAGGGAAGTGTTTACCACACTGATCACAGCAGTGGTGTTTTTGCATAGCCAAGCTTCTTTGTTCATTCACCTCTGTTAGAACAGGCAAACCAGGCTGATGATGCAACACTGAATTGGAAACAAAGACAAATTAAACATTGCTTAGTTGTACTTCATGGACTTGCCCAGGCAGAAACTAATGTAAAGTTAATGTACACAATTTTACATTAGCATCCATTTATAGTTCGATTCGATCTGTTGTGCATTTTAGAAAAATAGGTATTTTAAGTCAATGCTAATATTAAAATAAAACAAATACACATGACTATTTCTGACATATAGACAGTTAGTAACTTACAGAGGTCTTGGTGATCATTGGGTCCTCCCTGTTGAGCAGAACTGTTCATGGTGGCATTGGTAGAGTTCATCTTCAGCTGAAGTCTGGAGTCCACAGTCAGATGAGATCAGAAATGATTGATATCCTGGAGGAGTTGTAGAGAACTCTTCTTATACTAGAGAGCCTGAGGTGGAACCACTAACTGCTTGGTGTTGATTGGCCAAAGAGTGGAACAATAGAATAATGTCTCCACCAATCATAACCTAACGAACTGCTGCATGTGCTCCACCCCTCTGTAGCTCCTCCCCCAGGCCATGCTCTGCATCATTCTAGAAATAAACTGTGAGATTGCTTTGTAAGCTTCATATTTAATGAATCTAAACTATATATAGTTATATATATATATATATATATATATATATATATATATATATATATATATATATATATATATATATATATATATATATATATATAAAATAAATCAGGTAACAAACAACTGAAACAAAATAAATGAAAATATCAAAACATAACAGCAGAGAAGAGAGAGAAAGTCAAACTCAACCAAATCCAGTGGGAAACAGAACCGTCCTTAACTGTGATTTAACATAAATAAGAGTGTCAGCATACCGGCTGTTTTCAGCGTGTTTTTACATATGTTGTGCATAAAAACTGCTAGTTTATAATAAACCTTAAAAACATCAAAGGAGTAGTTCCTACCAAACTCTCCATTGGGTCTCCTACTGGAGACTGGGCTTCACAAACTATATGCTATGGGTATTATGTACATGCAATGGGTATCTGGATAATATATGTCTAACGGTATTGAATAATATAAGTGGATATTAATTAATGCAGCAGAGTCAAAGAGGATTGCTCTACATTATTTCAGTAACATCAGAACCAAGTAGAACCAGCTCTGGTGAAGAAACAACTGCTCATACTGTGGTTTACATCACAGCCTCTTACAAATAAAAACAGTTGGGCCTATTTGTTTTCCAAAACACAAACTGCCACTCAACCCTAAAATGATTGCAGCCAGTCTTCATAAATAGTACACAAGCCTTCATATCTTAATTGTCTTTTACCAGTATATTACCACATCCCCTGTAGGCTACCTTTATTATTATTTCATTAAGGTGCAATGTAAGTTCAATTTGTTTCCACTTTAGTATAGAAGACAGTGGTCTGGTTTCTGTACAAAACTGGTCAAGGCCTAACAACTAAGGCTGCAACAACGAATCGATTATATCGATAAAAATCGATAATTGAATTCGTTGCCAGTTTAGCCTTAAACAATTGTTTCAAAAATACCATATGGATCAATATGTTACACTTGATTGTAATGTGGATTCATGTGTGCAGTCATCACATTTTCAGTGGCTCACATTAGTAAAATTCTAACACAAGAACAGTTTAAATCCAGTATGTACAACCTTGTGAAAGTCTAAATTAATTGAATTACTAAAAGCTTTTCCAAACACATCACAATTATTTAGTTTTCTCTTCAGTGTGAATTTGCTGGTGCCTTTTAAGGTGTGCCAAAAGGGAGAAGTGTTGTCCACACTGATCACATCCATAGGGTTTCTCTCCAGTGTGAATTTTCTGGTGGCTTTTAAGGTTGGACATTTGAGAGAAGTGTTGTCCACACTGATCACATCCATAGGGTTTCTCTCCAGTGTGAATTCTCTGGTGTGTTTTAAGGCTGTCCATTCTAGAGAAATGTTGTCCACACTGATCACATCCATAGGGTTTCTCTCCAGTGTGAATTTGCTGGTGACTTCTCAGGGTGGACATTTGAGAGAAGTGTTGTCCACACTGATCACATCCATAGGGTTTCTCTCCAGTGTGAATTATCTGGTGTGTTTTAAGGCTGGCCAAAAGAGAGAAGTGTTGTCCACAATGATCACATCCATAGGGTTTCTCTCCAGTGTGAATTCTCTGGTGTTTTTTAAGGCTGGCCAAATGAGAGAAGTGTTGTCCACACTGATCACATCCATAGGGTTTCTCCCCAGTGTGAATTTTCTGGTGGCTTTTAAGGTTGGACATTTGAGAGAAGTGTTGTCCACACTGATCACATCCATAGGGTTTCTCTCCAGTGTGAATTCGCTGGTGACTTCTCAGGGTGGACTTGTCAGAGAAGTGTTGTCCACACTGATCACATCCATAGGGTTTCTCTCCAGTATGAATTCTCTGGTGTGTTTTAAGGCTGGCCAAAAGAGAGAAGTGTTGTCCACAATGATCACATCCATAGGGTTTCTCTCCAGTGTGAATTCTCTGGTGTGTTTTAAGGCTGGCCAAATGAGAGAAGTGTTTCCCACACTGATCACATCCATAGGGTTTGTCTCCAGTGTGAATTCGCTTGTGTGTTTTAAGGTGGGCCAACTGAGAGAAGTGTTGTCCACACTGATCACATCCATAGGGTTTCTCTCCAGTATGAATTCTCTGGTGACTGGTAAGTTTGGACATTGTAGGGAAGCGTTTACCACACTGATCACAGCAGTGGTGTTTTTGCTTAGCCAACCTTCTTTGTTCATTCACCTCTGGTAGAACCGGAAAACCAGACTGATGATGCAACACTGAATTTGAGACAAAGACAAATGAAACATTGCTTAGTTGTACTTCATGGACTTAAAATCGCATAAACTAATTTGTAGTTAACGTACAGAATATTACATTGGCATCCATTTATAGTTCGATTTGACGTGCATTTTAGAAAAGAGGTATTTTAAGTCAATGCTAATATTAAAATAAAACAAATACACATGACTATTTATGACATAGTGTATATCCATATAGACAGTTAGTAACTTACAGAGGTCTTGGTGATCATTGGGTCCTCCCTGTTGAGCAGAACTGTTCATGGTGGCATCGGTAGAGTTCATCTTCAGCTGAAGTCTGGAGTCCACAGTCAGATGGGATCAGAAAAGATTGATATCCTGGAGGAGTTGTAGAGAACTGCTTGGTGTTGATTGGCCAAAGAGTGGAACAATAGCATGTCTCCACCAATCACAACCTAACAAAATGCTGCATGTGCTCCACCCCTCTGTAGCTCCTCCCCCAGGCCATGCTCTATGCAACATTCTAGAAATAAACTGCTAACTGTGAGATTGCTTTGTAAGCTTCATATGTAATGAATCTAAACTATATCCATATTATGATACATTGATGTATGGACATAAGTACATCCTATTAGTCTATGTGGACGTGAGTAAAGTAAATGCAGGAGTCAGCATAAATCCCAAATAACAGACACTGTCAGAGTCAAAGCATATAATATAGAAAACATGATTAGTTAGTTATTGGTTAATCAGGTAACAAATAACTGAAACAAAATATCAAAACATTACAGTGGAGAAGAAAAATAAAGTCAAACTCAATCAAATCCGGTGGGAAACAGAACCGTCTTTAACTGTGATTTAACATAAATAAGAGTGTCAACATACCTGCTGTTTTCTGGGGGGTTTTACATGTTACATATGTGCATAAAAACTGCTGGTTTATAATAAACCTTACAAGCATCAAATGCGTAGTTCCTACCAAACTCTCCATTGGGTCTCCTACTGGAGACTGGGCTTCACAAACTATATGCTATGGATATTATGTACATGCAATGAGTATCTGGATAATATATGTCTAACAGTATTGAATAATATAAGTGGATATTAATTAATGCAGCAGAATCAAAGAGTATTGCTCCACATTATTTCAGTAACATCAGAACCAAGTAGAACCAGCTCTGGTGAAGAAACAACTGCTCATACTGTGGTTTACATCACAGCCTCTTACAAATAAAAACAGTTAGGCCTATTTGTTTTCCAAAACACCAACTGCCACTCACCCCTAAAATGATTGCAGACAGTCTTCATAAATAGTACACAAGCCTTCATATATTAGTTGTCTTTTACCAGTATACTACCACATCCACTTTTACCTTTATTATTATTAAATCATTAGCAATGTAAGTTCAATTTATTTCCACTTTAGTCCACTTCAGTCAGAACTGCAGCATCACTCCCAATCTTCCGCCGTAGTCTGAAAACCCACATTTTCAGACTCCATAATGGCCCATAGCATTTACCCCACCCCCTTAGGTAGCATTTCTGTAGACTTAGATTTGACATTTGACACAGACTTATAGCATGTTATGAAGACAGCACTATAATTGCATTGTAGGTAGTCATAGCACGTCCTAGTACATATGTATAGCAAAGTAGTTTATATGTATAGTTTCATTATATAGATATTCCACTGTTACTTTCTTAGCTTACGCATGTTTCATGATGAATGTTTTTATGTGATTTATTCCCATGCTTTTTTGTTCTTGCTTAATGTAAATCGCTCTGGATTAAGAGCGTCTGCTAAATGCCTAAATTGTAAATTGTAGTATAGAAGACAGTGGTTTGGTGTCTGTACAAAACTGGTCAAGGCCTAACAACAAATTAGTATATTGTCAAATCATAGCCCATTGTGTAATGTGTAGTCCTGTGTGCAGAAACATGTGTACATACAGTATTATTAATTAATGATCAGGATAAATAATTATCCTTATAATAATAATATCCTATATTCACAATTACATTGTTATTAACAACAGAGACACAATAACAGCAACAACTGTATTTGTGTAAACCTGGGAAACCAGACAACATTAAGTCTTTAAGTCATTGTTCAGGTTGCTCTGAGGGAATGAGGAGCACTCAGGTGTGTGGAATTAGTTTCAATAGGGTTGTGATGACTGCACTTTTATTCAATGTTTTTCTTTTCAAATGTTAAATAATGAACAAAACCCCAGGTTAAAATGTAAACAGGCTAAATGATGATGGCTGATGCTTCACTCACTATAGACAATGCATTCAAATGCAGAGATTAAACGTGTTAATGGTCACTGGTTGTCTGGCATTGGACTGTTAATGATCACATTATGGATGCACTGAGACCATTTTACACCTCTTTGACTCTGAGGAGTTCCAGCAGAACTACAACAATCTGTCACATGGAACGTATTATTATTAAACTTTGTGAAATGTTAAAGGTGTTGTAAGGGATATGTGTTGTTAAAATAGCTCTAGTAATCATTGATGTATAGTTTGTTCAGTAACAGAAGTCTTCCCATGTCTCCATATCCAGTCATAGGACTAATATAGGATACATACAGAAGTGAAACAGGCAGTTTGTTTTAGTGTTGATTAACACAACAATTTAAACCTTTAAAAAATGAATATCATGGAAAGTTTGTTTATTTCCATAATTTCATTCAAAAAGATTTAACTCTCATAGATTATAGATTCAGTGCACACAAGGTAAATTATCAACCATATTTTCAGAATTATGAAAATGTATCAATTTCCTCTATACTTATACTATAGTGTAACAGGGGGGACATATGCTTTATACCATCAGTGGTATAACCTAAAACATTGAAAAAATGGCAAATTAAACAGTGATACTTATTGTGTAGGGTTTCCTCTCAAAAATATATGCTATATATGAAGTAGTTTGGCTAGACAAAATAGTAGGGGACATTTACTGGTGGATTTGCATCAGCGTAACAGGAGGGACAGTAAAGTGAGGGACAAAATTGATTTCAAGATTTTAAGCAGTACAATTACATTTATCACAATAAATAACATTTGGTGAGAAGCATTAGAACTATTACTATAGAATAATATTTCAAAATGTAGATTTAGTTTGAATTTGATTAGATATTGTAACTGAAGATGAAACTAACATTCAGGGGCAATTTTGCATACCTCTACCCAAATGAAAGGGATTATTTTATATTTGTTTCACTCTAAGGTTGTTTCTATGGTGGAAAACCTTTAATATATAAGCTTTTTGTAATTAGTGTGTCCCTGGGAGGACAAATGGCACCAACTTCTAGGAATGACCCTGATTGTGCAAGTGTCAGTGTCATTGCTATCTCTACAGACTAGAGGGACACAAGTTAAGTAGATATAATGTGACACATACATACTGTAGTATTCAATTGGACTTGTAACTTAAGACAACTCTATACTGAGCACGTATTCACATTTGGAAATACACTAGTCTCTTGTGCGTGAGTGGCTGGGTGTGCACATGTCACTGTCTTTGTCCGAGGCTAATCTCACAATCGAGTAATTTGTCACATCATCGACTGGCCACATGAAGTCCAAGATTATCCCATTTTGGGCGGGAACCTCTGTTGGTGTTTTAAGCATTATGTTATACTTTAGCTATTGAGAAATAGCAGATCTACAAGCAACTTAAAAAAAGATCTACAAGCTCATATGAGCTTGTAGATCTTGTAGATAAGTTGTGAAAATGTGGCGCAATGTGGCGCAAAAAGAATAATATCAGAGTGAATGTTTTTAACTAAAATATTGGCTTCTGGGGGGGTCCCTGGAACTACATATTTTGAGATGGGGGTCCGTGGCCCAATAGAGATAATTCTGGGGGTCCTTGACGCTCATTTAGTTTCTTTGGAACACTTGTATGAATGAACTAAATACAGACAGACTTTATTATTTATTTAACTCTGAGCCCGGTTGACTTTCACTTTGGGGGGGGGGTTATTGTTTGTATTTGACGTCGTGACGCAAAGCGATGCAGCGAGCGTCGGGTCTTGTTTGGGGCGTGAGGGGTTTTGAAAGTGTATTATGGTTTGTTGATGAAGTTCGTTTGCCTGTTTATTTATTTTATTTCATAGGGAGAGAAACGGGGACAGACGTAGCCCTAGAATGGCTCTTGTTGTTTCATACAGTATGTACAGTATTTCACATACAGAGCCATAGAACACCCTGCTTAATTTCTGGTCGGACGTAAAATGCGCGGCTTAACTGTGATAAATGCTCCCATTAAATAATTCCAAAGACGTGGAGTGAAATATGTTCCAGTTTTATATCCATGTGAAAGTTCTGGCACAAAACGTGTATTTAGTCAATTATCTATTTTTGTGATAGGTGGGATATGTGTTGTTAAAATAGCTCTAGTAATCATTTTGTGTTTAACATAATGTGTCACTATAGACTATAGATCAAGCATTTTAATTATATATTAAGAAAAACAAAACGGGAAGAAAAAACAACCTTTCGTAATAGCATTTTGAATATCCATCGTAACTAAATACATAGGCAGTTTGTTTTAGTGTTGAGTAACAACAATTCATGATATTTTATATTTTTTGTAAAGCACAGACAAACGATTGATTCAACATTTTATTCAGTTTGTAGAATGGTTACAGTTCAATAAAAGTACAGGTCAAAAAACCTGATACGAGGAAAAATAAAATGGTGTAAACTAAGGTTTTTACACCAGGGTCTAAATGTAGACTACAGCAAATCTGGGGAATCTGTAACATGGCAGAAGACCAGTCCGTTCAAATAGTATGTTATTTACTTGCAATTCATCTATACATGGAAACATTTGTTTCATCGCCATCCTATTAATCTAGAATTAGCATGCTCATATACATGTAATGCGTCTAAACAGTTTAGCCTTAAACAATTGTTTAAAAAATACCATATGGATCAACATGTTACACTTGGTTGTAATGTGGATGCATGTGTGCTCAATTACTAAAAGCTTTTCCACACACAATTATTTAGGTTTCTCTCCAGTGTGAATTCTCTGGTGTCTTTTAAGGTTGGCCAAAACAGAGAAGTGTTGTCCACACTGATCACATCCATATGGTTTCTCTCCAGTGTGAATTCGCTTGTGTGTTTTAAGGTTGGCCAATTGAGAGAAGTGTTGTCCACACTGATCACATCCATATGGTTTATCTCCAGTGTGAATTCGCTGGTGACTTTTCAGGGTGGAATTGTCAGAGAAGTGTTGTCCACAATGATCACATCCATAGGGTTTCTCTCCAGTGTGAATTCTCTGGTGTTTTTTAAGGCTGGGCATTTGAGAGAAGTGTTGTCCACACTGATCACATCCATATGGTTTCTCTCCAGTGTGAATTCGCTTGTGTGTTTTAAGGTTGGCCAATTGAGAGAAGTGTTGTCCACAATGATCACATCCATAGGGTTTCTCTCCAGTGTGAATTCTCTGGTGTTTTTTAAGGCTGGGCATTTGAGAGAAGTGTTGTCCACACTGATCACATCCATAGGGTTTCTCGCCAGTGTGAATTGTCTGGTGGCTTTTAAGGTGTGCCATTTGGGAGAAGTGTTGTCCACACTGATCACATCCATAGGGTTTCTCTCCAGTGTGAATTTGCTTGTGTGTTTTAAGGTTGGCCAATTGAGAGAAGTGTTTCCCACACTGATCACATCCATAGGGTTTCTCTCCAGTGTGAATTCTCTGGTGTTTTTTAAGGCTGGACACTCTAGGGAAGTGTTTACCACACTGATCACAGCAGTGGTGTTTTTGCATAGCCAAGCTTCTTTGTTCATTCACCTCTGTTAGAACAGGCAAACCAGGCTGATGATGCAACACTGAATTGGAAACAAAGACAAATTAAACATTGCTTAGTTGTACTTCATGGACTTGCCCAGGCAGAAACTAATGTAAAGTTAATGTACACAATTTTACATTAGCATCCATTTATAGTTCGATTCGATCTGTTGTGCATTTTAGAAAAATAGGTATTTTAAGTCAATGCTAATATTAAAATAAAACAAATACACATGACTATTTCTGACATATAGACAGTTAGTAACTTACAGAGGTCTTGGTGATCATTGGGTCCTCCCTGTTGAGCAGAACTGTTCATGGTGGCATTGGTAGAGTTCATCTTCAGCTGAAGTCTGGAGTCCACAGTCAGATGAGATCAGAAATGATTGATATCCTGGAGGAGTTGTAGAGAACTCTTCTTATACTAGAGAGCCTGAGGTGGAACCACTAACTGCTTGGTGTTGATTGGCCAAAGAGTGGAACAATAGAATCATGTCTCCACCAATCATAACCTAACGAACTGCTGCATGTGCTCCACCCCTCTGTAGCTCCTCCCCCAGGCCATGCTCTGCATCATTCTAGAAATAAACTGTGAGATTGCTTTGTAAGCTTCATATTTAATGAATCTAAACTATATATAGTTATATATATATATATATATATATATATATATATATATATATATATATATATATATATATATATATATATATAAAATAAATCAGGTAACAAACAACTGAAACAAAATAAATGAAAATATCAAAACATAACAGCAGAGAAGAGAGAGAAAGTCAAACTCAACCAAATCCAGTGGGAAACAGAACCGTCCTTAACTGTGATTTAACATAAATAAGAGTGTCAGCATACCGGCTGTTTTCAGCGTGTTTTTACATATGTTGTGCATAAAAACTGCTAGTTTATAATAAACCTTAAAAACATCAAAGGAGTAGTTCCTACCAAACTCTCCATTGGGTCTCCTACTGGAGACTGGGCTTCACAAACTATATGCTATGGGTATTATGTACATGCAATGGGTATCTGGATAATATATGTCTAACGGTATTGAATAATATAAGTGGATATTAATTAATGCAGCAGAGTCAAAGAGGATTGCTCTACATTATTTCAGTAACATCAGAACCAAGTAGAACCAGCTCTGGTGAAGAAACAACTGCTCATACTGTGGTTTACATCACAGCCTCTTACAAATAAAAACAGTTGGGCCTATTTGTTTTCCAAAACACAAACTGCCACTCAACCCTAAAATGATTGCAGCCAGTCTTCATAAATAGTACACAAGCCTTCATATCTTAATTGTCTTTTACCAGTATATTACCACATCCCCTGTAGGCTACCTTTATTATTATTTCATTAAGGTGCAATGTAAGTTCAATTTGTTTCCACTTTAGTATAGAAGACAGTGGTCTGGTTTCTGTACAAAACTGGTCAAGGCCTAACAACTAAGGCTGCAACAACGAATCGATTATATCGATAAAAATCGATAATTGAATTCGTTGCCAACAAATTATCTTAGCGATTATTATCGCGGGTGTTTTCCAACATTAAAATGTAACATAAAGCTGCTTTCTTTTTACCGTTCAGTAACGGCACTAGGCTGAACGAACAATATGCAACGGGTCGTATAAACACAACACAAGATTGTCTTGAACGTGACCAGAGCGCTCCGCATCTATTCTACCCCTCTCTCTCACAACTTCAGTCTCCCCCACACACACACACACACACACACAGAGGGAGAGCGTCAGCCAAGTGGCTGCGGTGCTCAAAACAGCTGATCTGCAAACTCATCAAATGCCCCAAACAGGTCCCAAAACATGGCATTTGTGAGCAGAGCCACTGTCCATATTTGTTTGTCTTATGAGAAAAAATGCTCCCCAATGTCTGAATCCTGTGAGCTTGCAGGCTGGCTACGACGAGCAGTGTACCGGCCGGTAGCTTGCTAACGATCGTTAGCTCCTCAAATTTGTTCCACCTGTGTAATCACAGCAGCGCATTGAAGTGGGCACAGGGCAAAAGCATCCAGTGCTGTTTAACTTTGGCAATATGTGATACTAGAGCCTAGACCCTAGAGAACATGCCAATATGGCTGCTATGGCGACCCACTGTGGTCAACCCCCGTCAGTACACTCACAAATGTCACTTAGAACATGCAACGTCAATAAAAGAGTCAATACTGCCGCCAAGTGGCCGTTCTCTGCCAACACACCCCAGACTGACTCACCGTTCCTTTCCGTCACGTGACGTCGTCAGGTCTTCTTGTTTACGTTAGGGAGAAAATGTCACTTTCCAACAGCAAATAAATGCACTTTAGCTGGTAGCAAATAGCAATGTTAGCACTTAGCTTTAGATCCCCCTGATGTTATCCAGTTAGCAGACATGAACAACGATGGTATCTCAGCAATGCAAGCACATAGACAATGAACACAACACACTTCACTTCAGGGAACGGCTCATGAGAACGTCCGACCCTTTGTAACACTATTGTGTGGTGCGGTTGTACGCGATGCTCCACTGTGCCGTGCGACGAGGTCCTTCACTCGAGGCTGCGGGGTTAGCATCGACGTCTTTCCTTAGATTGGTAGCCTCTTGTCTTTGGTCTGGAGAGTTGGGAAGTCCCTCTAACGTCCCGATCCAAGTCCCGACTCTTCTTCGGCTTGGCACGGGGTTGACACGGTACTTTTAGGCGACGTCGCCAGTCCCGCTCCTCTTCCTCTCCCAAAAGGCTATCCCACTGGTATAACAATGGCTATTCACACTCGGCTTCACGAGTACGGACTGGCCAAATGCTAAATACCCTCACTTACTTCACTGTGATCACTTGATCACAGGGTTATAGATTGTAATATTACTAGCCACGTATAATTACTGGTAGCGTAAAATTACTGTTCAGATATCACTCGATCTAGAAATTTGACTAAGTGATTTCCCTCTGAAAAGGCTCGCTGGAACCCGACCTTACTGTGCAATTACTCAACTTTACAATAACACTCAAATTTTGTTGTTTATATAGAAAATAGTAAAACACACATTACACACTCATACACGTAGGCCTACACACTTACACTAATCTAAAACTTTGTTATAGACTAGATGCGTGATCCTCTACTACAACATCTATAATTTCCATAGGAAAACCGCACATATATTGTCAAATCCTCTTAGTCTCATAGCCCATTGTGTAATGCGTAGGCCTGTGTGCAGAAACATGTGTCCATACAGTATGATTAATTAATGATCAGGATAAGTCAGGCTAAATTAATTAATCATTATCCTTATAATGATAATCATATCCTATATTCACGATTACATTGTTATTAACAACAGAGACACAATAACAGCAACAACTGTATTTGTGTAAACCTGGGAAACCGGACAACTGAGACTGATCACCTGTTAATGATCACATTATGGATGCACTGAGACCATTTTACACCTCTTTGACTCTGAGGAGTTCCAGCAGAACTACAACAATCTATCACATGGAACGTATTATTATTAAACTTTGTGAAATGTTAAAGGTGTTGTTAAAATAGCTCTAGTAATCATTGATATATAGTTTGTTCAGTAACAGAAGTCTTCCCATGTCTCCATATCCAGTCATAGGACTAATATAGGATACATACAGAAGTGAAACAGGCAGTTTGTTTAGTGTTGATTAACACAACAATTTAAACCTTTTAAAAATGAATATCGTGGAAAGTTGGTTTATTTCCATAATTTAATTCAAAAAGTGAACTTTCATAGATTATAGATTCAGTGCACACAAGGTAAATTATCAACCATATTTTCAGAATTATGAAAATGTATCAATTTCCTCTATACTTATACTATAGTGTAACAGGGGGGACATATGCTTTATACCACATCAGTGGTATAACCTAAAACAACAACAAACAATGGCAAATTAAACAGTGATACTTTTTTTGTGTAGGGTTTCCTCTCAAAAATATATGCTAAATATATATATGCTATATATGAAGTAGTTTGGCTAGACAAAATAGTCAGGGGACATTTACAGGTGGATTTGCATCAGCGTAACAGGAGGGACAGTAAAGTGAGGGACAGTAAGCAGTGAAATTACATTTATCACAATAAATAACATTTGGTGAGAAGCATTAGAACTATGCTATAGAATAATATTTCAAAATTTAGATTTAGTTTGAATTTGATTAGATATTGTAACTAGTGTTTTTGCTTTTTTTACAGTACAGTATTCTGTATTATGACCTTATGCCCTTTGTGTCCCTGGGGGGGACAAATGGCACCAACTACTAGGAATGACCCTGATTGTGTAAGTGTCAGTGTCATTGCTATCTCTACAGACTAGAGGGACGCAAGTCAAGTAGATATAATGTGACACATGCATACAGTAGTATTAAATTGGACTTAAGACAACTCTATACTGAGCAAGTATTCACATTTGGAAATACACTAGTCTCTTGGCGTGTGTGTGTGTGGGTGTGTGTCCATGTGCGTGAGTGGCTGGGTGGGGTAATTCTGGGGGTCCTTGACGCTCATTTAGTTTCTTTGGAACACTTGTATAAATGAACTAAATACAGACAGACTTTATTATTTATTGAACACTGAGCCCGGTTGACTTTGGGGGGGATTATTGTTTGTTGTTTGTAGTTGACGTCGCAACGCGATGCAGCGAGCGTCGGGACTTGTTTGGGGCGTGAGGGGTTTTGAAAGTGTATTATGGTTTGTTGATGAAGTTCGTTTGCCTGTTTATTTATTTTATTTCATAGGGAGAGAAACAGGGACAGAAGAATGGCTCTTGTTGTTTCATACAGTATGTACAGTATTTCACATACAGAGCCATAGAACACCCTGCTTAATTTCTGGTCGGACGTAGAATACGCGGCCTAACTGTGATAAATGCTCCCATTAAATAATTCCAAAGACGTGGAGTGAAATATGGTCCAGATTTATATCCATGTGAAAGTTCTGGCACAAAACGTGTATTTAGTCAATTATCTCTTTTTGTGATAGGTGCTGGGCAGTTAATCACACCACCTGCCAATTGTGTGAATATAGGATACGTACAGAAGTGAAACTGTAAGGGAAACTGGAAGACATTGAACTAAAACACAAGCTGATCAATCTTTGCAGGGTTCTCTCTCCTTTTAGGATGGAATTTGTAACCCACATGTACATTTATTTCTGTTCACCAAAGAGCTACTAAACAAAGACTGCATGGAATGTTTCACTTTCAAACATGTTTGGGGGATTTTAACATCTACTCAGGGGACCCCATTTTTAAGTTGATGTGTTTAACATAATGTGTCACTATAGACTATAGATCAAGCTTGTACATTTTAATTATATACTAAGAAAAACAAAATGGGAAGAAAAAACTACCTTTCGTAATAGCATTTTGAATATCCATCGGATTCGTAACTAAATACATAGGCAGTTTGTTTTAGTGTTGAGTAACACAACAATTAATGATATATCTATATTTTTTGTAAAGCACAGACAAACGATTGATTCAACATTTTATTCAGTTTGTAGAATATGGTTCACACCAACCGAACCAAAGGGGTAAGCGGACCATGGTTCGTTTTAAACGAACCAAACATGTCCGGTGTGAAAGCGCCCTAAATGTCATCAAATGGTGGTTCCGTGGCTCAAATGCCCAATAAGTAAATAATGGGCCTTGATATGAAGAGGGTTGAAAACCACTGATCTAAATGTACAAACTAAAATACAGTAACGAAGGTTTTCAAATTAATGTAGGGGAGTAAAAGTAGAATATTTGCCCCTGAGATGTAGTGGTGAAAGTGAAGTAAAAGTACTGGAAATTGAAATACTCAAGTAAAAAAATAAATAAACATTCACTGTTGTACTTATGTTTATATATATATATATATATATATATATATATATATAAATAAACTGTCCAACAGTTTGTGTAACTATTGTGCCAGAATGGTATACCCCTGCTTTAAAGGAGTAATGCCACGTCTTTCTGGACGGCGAAGCTATGCCCAATTTTGGTCCGAAATCAATTCAAACATTTCTTGTTGGGTTTATTTTTTTCAGTTCCCATTGATGATGAATGGTGAATTTACGTCATGTGTGTCTGAGCAAATCGACACACGTTACGTCATGATGTACGATGATAATACACCCCTCACTTCACACGAGTGTGACTTTTATTTAATACAGCATTTGTCCCCACACATCTCAATATTTGCCAATGACAGGAGAAATTAGGTCAAATTTCCTTCAAATATGACGTAAATTAAACATCAAAACATTAATTGCCATTGACAATGAAGGGAAAATATGTATGTCATATATAGACGAGCAAATCCGCTAACCAGATGTCGGTGGGAGCACTAGGGACCACTAAGGGACCACCATTCTTGATGATGATGTACGATGATGATGAGCACCCCTCACTTCACACGGGTGTGATTTTTGAGTGGCGCAACCACTCCTATAGACAGCTATGTGTGTGGCTGTGTCCCTGTGTCCGAGCACGAAAATAGTATTATAGCGTTTGTTCACCAAGTGTCACTGTTGCACAGCCTGACACAGACACACATGGGCCACGGAGGAGGGCTTGTACAGTACAGTACAGTACAGTACAGTACAGTACAGTACAGTACAGTACAGTACAGTACAGTACAGTACAGTACAGTACAGTACAGTACAGTACAGTACACTTCAGACGGGTCTTTTTATAATATATATACTTTTTTGTTTGTTTTTAAAGGAGAATGATGCCTGGTGCTCTTGGAACCCTCCTCAGAACAGCGGGGGGGAGAGGTACAGATTTGGCTCCCTGCCTCTCCCCGGCCTGTGGACCCGGCAGACCGGTGAGTGTGTTGTTACAATGTTACAATCATGTTGTTACAATGTTATTGCAAGGTTACTACAATGTTGTTACAATGTTAAAAACAGTTTTTGAGGGAATTTGAGTACTTCCGGTCATTCCTTTAAATTTTGAGGTAACATACATGTTTTCTGGGGTTTTTTACATATTTTACATATGTGCATAAAAACTGCTGGTTTATAATAAACCTTACAAGCATCAAATGAGTAGTTCCTACCAAACTCTCCATTGGGTCTCCTACTGGAGACTGGGCTTCACAAACTATATGCTATGGATATTATATGTACATGCAATGGGTATCTGGTTAATATATGTCTAACAGTATTGAATAATATAAGTGGATATTAATTAATGCAGCAGAGTCAAAGAGGATTGCTCCACATTATTTCAGTAACATCAGAACCAAGTAGAACCAGCTCTGGTGAAGAAACAACGTACTGCTCATACTGTGGTTTACATCCCAGCATCTTACAAATAAAAACAGTTTGGCCTATTTGTTTTCCAAAACACAAACTGCCACTCACCCCTAAAATGATTGCAGACAGTCTTCATAAATAGTACACAAGCCTTCATATCTTGGTGTTCTTTTACCAGTATACTACCACATCCCCTTTTACCTTTATTATTATTAAATTATCAATGTTTCCACTTTAGTCCACTTCAGTCAGAACTTTAGCAAACTCCCAATCTTCCGCCGTAGTCTGAAAACCCACATTTTCAGACTCCATAATGGCCCATAGCACTTACCCCACCCCCTTAGATAGCATTTCTGTAGACTTAGATAGCATTCGACACAGACTTATAGCATTCTTATAGCATGCTATGAAGACAGCACTATAATTGCATTGTATGTCATAGCACGTCATAGTACATATGTACTAAAGAGGAAGGTCTTTAGTCCCTTTTTAAAAACGTCCACGGACTGTGGTGCTCTCAGGTGGTCGGGGAGGGCGTTCCACAGCCGAGGGGCAGCTGAGCAGAAGGCCCGGTCCCCCATGGTGCAGAGTTTTGTTCTTGGGTGTTTGAGTGTGTTAGATGTACCGGAGCGGAGGGAGCGGGTGGAGGCTGGGGGTTCAAGGAGTTCCTTTAAGTAGGGGGGGGCGTTGCTGTGGATTGGTGGGTGAGGAGGCAGACCTTGTATTCTATCCTGGAGGAGACGGGAAGCCAGTGAAGGGAGTGGAGTATGGGTGTGATGTGGTCGTATTTTCGCACTCTCACCAGGATCCTAGCAGCACTGTTTTGAATATACTGGAGCCTCTGGATGCTCTTGCTAGGGATCCCGGTGAGAAGTGCATTGCAGTAGTCGAGCCTTGAGGAGACAAAGGCGTGGACAAGTTTTTCTGCATCAGGGAGGGTGAGTGTGGGGCGGAGTCTGGCAATGTTTCGGAGGTGGAAGAAGGAGGTTTTGCAGAGGTGTTTGGTGTGGGGGTCGAAGATCAGGTGGGGGTCCATTTTTACACCCAGGTTGGTGACTACAGGTGAGAGGGGGATGTCTTGGCTGGAGAAGGTGATGCTGGTTATTGGGGAGGATTTGACCTGGTGTGGGGTGCCGATGATAATGGCCTCTGTCTTGGAGCTGTTGAGTTGTATAAAATTGTCGGTCATCCACTCCTTTATCTCCTCAAGGCAGGTGGTTAAAGTGGATGATGGTGACGACAGGGGGGCAGAGGGGAGTGGGATAGTCCTGAGGTAGAGGTGAGTGTCATCAGCGTAGCAATGGTAGGATATGCCATGCTGGCTGATGACACGACCAAGGGGGAGCATATAGAGGGTGAAAAGGGTGGGGCCAAGGACGGAACCTTGGGGCACGCCACAGGTGACAGGGTGTGACCGTGAGTAGGCACCGCCCAGGGAGACACGCTCAGTTCTGTCAGTGAGGTATGAGGTGAACCAGTTGAGTGCAGTGTCGGTGAGTCCTATGGTGGAGTGGAGACGGTTGAGGAGGATGGTGTGGTTGACTGTGTCAAAAGCTGCGGACGCATTATATAGTGCATTATATATAGTTGCATTATATAATATGCAATTATTAAATATAATTCCACTGTTACTTTCTTAGCTTACGCATGTTTCATGATGAATGTTTTTATGTGATTTATTCCCATGCTTTTTTGTTCTTGCTTAATGTAAATCGCTCTGGATTAAGAGCGTCTGCTAAATGCCTAAATTGTAAATTATAGTATAGAATACAGTGGTCTGGTTTCTGTACAAAACTGGTCAAGGCCTAACAACAAATTAGTATATTGTCAAATCATAGCCCATTGTGTAATGTGTAGTCCTGTGTGCAGAAACTTGTGTCCATACAGTATTATTATTTAATGACCAGGATAAATTATCATTATCCTTATAATAATAATCATATCCTATATTCACCAGTAAGACGCGCAAACGCGGGAAGCAAACGCAGCTGAGACCCTGCAGATCATGTCTGTCTGTCTGTGTCTGTCCCGCTGTTACTGTATATGTGGACCTGGCCCCTTTTGTGCCCATATATGGAGCTGAGTGGACCTGGCCCCATTTTGTGCCCATATATGGAGCTGAGTGATTGCTGATGCAACACACTCCATATTTGGATAGCGGGACAGACACACACACACAGACAGACATGATCTGCTAGGTCTCATAGTAAGTGCTCACTGCGTTCGCAATTAACAACAGAGACACAATAACGGCAACAACTGTATTTGTGTAAACCTGGGAAACCAGACAACATTAAGTCTTTAAGTCATTGTTCAGGTTGCTCTGAGGGAATGAGGAGCACTCAGGTGTGTGGAATTAGTTTCAATAGGGTTGTGATGACTGCACTTTTATTCAATGTTTTGTTTTTCAAATGCTAAATAATGAACAAAACCCACATTCTTACCCAGGTTAAAATGTAAAAAGGTTAAAAAACCTTTCATAATTGTATTAAATATTTTAAAGCACAAACAAACGATTGATTCAACATTTTATTCACAGTTCAACAAAAGTACAGGTCAAAACAAAAACAATGTTTACATCAGGGTCCTCCATTTTCAATTAATCAGAACATCTAACATCATACATTTACTTGCAATTCATCTATACATGGAAACATTTGTTTCATCACCATCCTATTAATCTAGAATTAGCATGCTCATATACATGTAATGCGTTTAAACAATTTAGCCTTAAACAATTGTTTAAAAAATACCATATGGATCACACATTTTGTCATTTTCAGTGGCTCAATTAGTTCCACACACATCACAATTATTTAAGTTTCTCTCCAGTGTGAATTATTTGGTGAGTTTTCAGGGTGGACTTGTCAGAGAAGTGTTTTCCACACTGATCACATCCATAGGGTTTCTCTCCAGTGTGAATTTGCTTGTGTGTTTTAAGGCTGGCCAAAAGCGAGAAGTGTTGTCCACAATGATCACATCCATAGGGTTTCTCTCCAGTGTGAATTCTCTGGTGTGTTTTAAGGCTGTCCACTCTAGAGAAATGTTGTCCACACTGATCACATCCATAAGCTTTCTCTCCAGTGTGAATTTTCTGGTGGCTTTTAAGGTTGGACATTTGAGAGAAGTGTTGTCCACACTGATCACATCCATAGGGTTTCTCTCCAGTGTGAATTCGCTTGTGTGTTTTAAGGTTGGCCAAATGAGAGAAGTGTTGTCCACACTGATCACATCCATAGGGTTTCTCTCCAGTGTGAATTCGCTTGTGTGTTTTAAGGTTGGCCAAATGAGAGAAGTGTTGTCCACACTGATCACATCCATAGGGTTTCTCTCCAGTGTGAATTCGCTGGTGACTTCTCAGGGTGGACTTGTCAGAGAAGTGTTGTCCACACTGATCGCATCCATAGGGTTTATCTCCAGTATGAATTATCTTGTGTCTTTTAAGGCTGGACAAAAGAGAGAAGTGTTGTCCACACTGATCACATCCATAGGGTTTCTCTCCAGTGTGGATTTTCTGGTGATTTTTAAGGCTTGACATTTCAGAGAAGTGTTGTCCACACTGATCACATCCATAGGGTTTCTCTCCAGTGTGAATTCGCTGGTGACTTCTCAGGGTGGACTTGTCAGAGAAGTGTTGTCCACACTGATCGCATCCATAGGGTTTCTCTCCAGTGTGAATTATCTGGTGTGTTTTAAGGCTGGCCAAATTAGAGAAGTGTTTCCCACACTGATCACATCCATAGGGTTTCTCTCCAGTGTGAATTCGCTTGTGTGTTTTAAGGTTGGACAAATGAGAGAAGTGTTGTCCACACTGATCACATCCATAGGGTTTCTCTCCAGTGTGAATTCTCTGGTGGCTTTTAAGGTGTGCCATTTGAGAGAAGTGTTGTCCACACTGATCACATCCATAGGGTTTCTCTCCAGTGTGAATTCTCTTGTGTGTTTTAAGGCTGGCCAAATGAGAGAAGTGTTGTCCACACTGATCACATCCATAGGGTTTCTCTCCAGTGTGAATTATCTTGTGTGTTTTAAGGCTGGCCATTTGAGAGAAGTGTTGTCCACATTGATCACATCCATAGGCTTTCTCTCCAGTATGAATTCTCTGGTGTATTTTAAGGCTGGACATTTTAGGGAAGCGTTTACCACACTGATCACATCCATAGGGTTTCTCTCCAGTGTGAATTTTCTTGTGGCTTTTAAGGCTGGACATTGTAGGGAAGCGTTTACCAAGCGTTTGTTCATTCACCTCTGGTAGAACAGGAAAACCAGACTGATGATGCAACACTGAATTGGAGACAAAGACAAATGAAACATTGCTTAGTTGTACTTCATGGACTTAAAATCCATAGAAAATCTGCGGAAACTAATTTGAAGGTAATGTACATAATTTTACATTAGCATCCATTTATAGTTTGATTCGACGATATGTTGTGCATTTTAGTAAAATATGTATTTTAAGTCAATGCTAATATTAAAATAAAACAAATACACATGACTATTTCTGACATAGTGTATCCATATAGACAGTTAGTAACTTACAGAGGTCTTGGTGATCATTGGGTCCTCCCTGTTGAGCAGAACTGTTCATGGTGGCATCGGTAGAGTTCATCTTCAGCTGAAGTCTGGAGTCCACAGTCAGATGAGATCAGAAATGATTGATATCCTGGAGGAGTTGTAGAGAACTCTTCTTATACTAGAGAGCCTGAGGTGGAACCACTAACTGCTTGGTGTTGATTGGCCAAAGAGTGGAACAATAGCATCATGTCTCCACCAATCACAACCTAACAAAATGCTCATGTGCTCCACCCCTCTGTAGCTCCTCCCCCAGGCCATGCTCTATGCAACATTCTAGAAATAAACTGCTAACTGTGAGATTGCTTTGTAAGCTTCATATTTAATTAATCTAAACTATATCCATATTATGATACATTGATGTATGGACATAAGTACATCCTATTAGTCTATGTGGACGTGAGTAAAGTAAATGCAGGAGTCAGCATAAATCCCAAATAACAGACACTGTCAGTCAATTTAGTCAAAGCATGTATATAATATAGAAAACATGATTAGTTAGTTATTGGTAAATCAGGTACCAAATAACTGAAACAAAATATCAAAACATTACAGTGGAGAAGAAAAATAAAGTCAAACTCAATCAAATCCAGTGGGAAACAGAACCGTCTTTAACTGTGATTTAACATAAATAAGAGTGTCAACATACCTGCTGTTTTCTGGGAGTTTTTACATATTTTACATATGTGCATAAAAACTGCTGGTTTATAATAAACCTTACAAGCATCAAATGAGTAGTTCCTACCAAACTCTCCATTGGGTCTCCTACTGGAGACTGGGCTTCACAAACTATATGCTATGGATATTATGTACATGCGATGGGTATCTGGTTAATATATGTATAACAGTATTGAATAATATAAGTGGATATTAATTAATGCAGCAGAGTCAAAGAGGATTGCTCCACATTATTTCAGTAACATCAGAACCAAGTAGAACCAGCTCTGGTGAAGAAACAACTGCTCATACTGTGGTTTACATCACAGCATCTTACACAGAAAAACAGTTAGGCCTATCTGTTTTCCAAAACACAAACTGCCACTCACCCCTACAATGATTGCAGACAGTCTTCATAAATAGTACACAATAGTACACAAGCCTTCATATCTTAGTTGTCTTTTACCCCAGTATACTACCACATCCACTTTTACCTTTATTATTATTAAATTATTAGCAATGTAAGTTCAATTTGTTTCCACTTTAGTCCACTTCAGTCAGAACTGCAGCATCACTCCCAATCCTCCGCCGTAGTCTGAAAACCCACATTTTCAGACTCCATAATGGCCCATAGCACTTACTCCACCCCCTTAGATAGCATTTGACACAGATTTATAGCATGTTATGAAGACAGCACTATAATTGCATTGTATGTAGTCATAGCACGTCATAGTACATATGTATAGCAAAGTAGTTTATATGTATAGTTTCATTATATAGATATTCCACTGTTACTTTCTTAGCTTACGCATGTTTCATGATGAATGTTTTTATGTGATTTATTCCCATGCTTTTTTGTTCTTGCTTAATGTAAATCGCTCTGGATTAAGAGCGTCTGCTAAATGCCTAAATTGTAAATTGTAGTATAGAAGACAGTGGTTTGGTTTCTGTACAAAACTGGTCAAGGCCTAACAACACATTAGTATATCGTCAAATCATAGCCCATTGTGTAATGTGTAGGCCTGTGTGCAGAAACATGTGTCCATACAGTATTATTAATGAATGATCAGGATAAATCATTATCCTTATAATAATAATATCCTATATTCACGATTACATTGTTATTAACAACAGAGACACAATAACAGCAACAACTGTATTCTTACCCAGGTTAAAATGTAAACGGTATAATTGATGATGGCTGATGCTTCATTCACTATAGACAATGCATTCAAATGCAGAGATTAAACGTGTTAATGGTCACTGGTTGTCTGACATTGGACTGATCACCATGTTAATGATCACATTATGGATGCACTGAGACCATTAACCTTACATTACATCTCTTTGACTCTGAGGAGTTCCAGCAGAACTACAACAATCTATCACATTAGTATTACACTTTGTGAAATATTAAAGGATATGTGTTGTTAAAATAGCTCTAGTAATCATTGATATATAGTTTGTTCAGTAACAGAAGTCTTCCCATGTCTCCATATCCAGTCATAGGACTAATATAGGGTACATACAGAAGTGAAACAGGAAGTTTGTTTTAGTGTTGATTAACACAACAATTTAAACCTTTAAAAAATGAAAATCATGGAAAGTTGGTTTATTTCCATAATTTCATTCAAAAAGTTTTAACTTTCATAGATTATAGATTCAGTGCACACAAGGTAAATTATCAACCATATTTTCAGAATTTCAGAAAAGGTATCAATTCCCTCTATAATTAAGCGTAACAGGGGGGACATATGCTTTATACCACATCAGTGGTATAACCTAAAACATTGAAAAAATGGCAAATTAAACAGTGATACTTATACCTATTATTGTGTAGGGTTTTATATGCTAAATATATGCTATATATATGCTATATATGAAGTAGTTTGGCTAGACAAAATAGTCAGGGGACATTTACAGGTTGATTTGCATCAGCGTAACAGGAGGGACAGTAAAGTGAAGGACAGTAAACAGTTAAATTACATTTATCACAATAAATAACATTTGGTGAGAAGCATTAGAACTATACTATAGAATAATATTTCAAAATGTAGATTTAGTTTGAATTTGATTAGATATTGTAACTGAAGATGAAACTAACATTCAGGGGCATTTTTGCATACCTCTACTCTCTAGGGATTCTTTTATATTTGTTTCACTCTAAGGTACAAATATATTTTTTTCTATGGTGGAAAACCTTTAATATATAAGCTTTTTGTAATTAGTGTTTTTGCTTATTATATTAACAGTACAGTATTCTGTATTATGACCTTATGCCATTTGTGTCCCTGGGGGACAAATGTAACACACACACACACACACACACACAGTAATGGCACCAACTTCTAGGAATGACCCTGATTGTGCAAGTGTCAGTGTCATTGCTATCTCTACAGACTAGAGGGACGCAAGTTAATTAGATATAATGTGACACATACATACTGTAGTATTACATTGGACTTGTAACTTAAGACAACTACTGAGCAGGTATTCACATTTGGAAATAGTCTATTGGCTTGTGTGTGTGCGTGCATGTGTGTGAGTGGCTGGGTGTGTGCGTGCCACTGTCTTTGTCCGAGGCTAATCTCACGATCTGCTCCAAGGAAGTACCTTCCTCGGATCTGGCTGAAATCTTGCCCAAATTCGGAGTCATTTGTCACGTCATCGACTGGCCACATGAAGTCCAAGATTATCCCATTCTGGGCGGGAACCCCTGTTGGTGTTTTAAGCATTATGGTATACTTTAGCTATTGGAAAATAGCAGATCTACAAGCTCATCGCACGGTGGCGTACATATTCGATATTTTAAAGCACAAACAAACGATTGATTCAACATTTTATTCACAGTTTGTAGAATGGGTACAGTTCAACAAAAGTACAGGTCAATAAAAAAAACCTGATACAAGGGAAAATATACAAAAACAATGTTTACATCAGGGTCCTCCATTTTCAATTCATCAGAACATCAAACATCATAAATTTACTTGCAATTCATCTATACATGGAAACATTTGTTTCATCGCCATCCTATTAATCTAGAATTAGCATGTTCATATACATGTAATGCGTTTAAACAGTTTAGCCTTAAACAATTGTTTAAAAAATACCATATGGATCAACATGTTACACTTGGTTGTAATGTGGATTCATCACATTTCATCCATAGGGTTTCTCTCCAGTATGAATTATCTCGTGTCTTTTAAGGCTGTCCATTCTAGAGAAGTGTTGTCCACAATGATCACATCCATAGGGTTTCTCTCCAGTGTGAATTTGCTGGTGTGTTTTAAGGTTGGCCAATTTAGAGAAGTGTTGTCCACACTGATCACATCCATAGGGTTTCTCTCCAGTGTGAATTCGCTGGTGACTTTTCAGGGCGGACTTGTCAGAGAAGTGTTGTCCACAATGATCACATCCATAGGGTTTCTCTCCAGTGTGAATTCTCTGGTGTTTTTTAAGGCTGGACATTTGAGAGAAATGTTGTCCACACTGATCACATCCATAGGGTTTCTCGCCAGTGTGAATTGTCTGGTGGCTTTTAAGGTTTGCCATTTTAGAGAAGTGTTGTCCACACTGATCACATCCATAGGGTTTGTCTCCAGTGTGGATTTTCTGGTGGCTTTTAAGGTTGGACATTTGAGAGAAGTGTTGTCCACACTGATCACATCCATAGGGTTTCTCTCCAGTGTGAATTCGCTTGTGTGTTTTAAGGTGTGCCATTGTAGATAAGTGTTGTCCACACTGATCACATCCATAGGCTTTCTCTCCAGTGTGAATTATCTGGTGTGTTTTAAGGCTGGCCAAATGAGAGAAGTGTTTCCCACACTGATCACATCCATATGGTTTGTCTCCAGTGTGAATTTTCTGTTGGCTTTTAAGGTTGGACTTTTTAGAGAAGTGTTGTCCACACTGATCACATCCATAGGGTTTCTCTCCAGTGTGAATTCGCTTGTGTGTTTTAAGGTGTGCCATTGTAGATACGCGTTTACCACACTGATCACAGCAGTGGTGTTTTTGCTTAGCCAAGCTTCTTTGTTCATTCACCTCTGGTAGAATAGGAAGACTAGACTGATGATGCAACACTGAATTGGAGACAAAGACAAATGAAACATTGATTAGTTGTACTTCATGGACTTGTGCAATTTAGAAAAATAGGTATTTTAAGTCAATGCTAATATTAAAAAAATATATATATTTAGTTAGTTAGTAACTTACAGAGGTCTTGGTGATCATTGGGTCCTCCCTGTTGAGCAGAACTGTTCATGGTGGCATCGGTAGAGTTCATCTTCAAGTCTGGAGTCCACAGTCAGATGAGATCAGACATTATTGATATCCTGGAGGACTTGTGGAGAACTCTTCTTATACTAGAGAACCACTAACTGCTTGGTTTTGATTGGCCAAAGAGTGGAACAATAGAATCATGTCTCCACCAATCACAACCTAACAAACTGCTACATGTGCTCCACCCCTCTGTAGCTCCTCCCCCAGGCCATGCTCTATGCAACATTCTAGAAATAAACTCTCTAACTAACTGCTAACTGAGATTGCTTTGTAAGCTTTATATTTAAATCTAAACTATATCCATATTATGATACATTGATGTATGGCCATAAGTGCATCATAATAAATCCCAAATGACAGACTCTGTCAAAGTCAATTTAGTCGAAGCATGCATATAATATAGAAAACATGATTAGTTAGTTATTGGTAAATCGGGTAACAAATAACTGAAACAAAATAAATAAAAAATATCAAAACATAACAGCGGAGAAGTGAAAGAAAGTCAAACTAAATCAAATCCAGTGGGAAACAGAACCGTCTTTAACTGTGATTTAACATAAATAAGAGTGTCAGCATACCTGCTGTTTTCTGGGAGTTTTTACAAAACTGCTGGTTTATAATAAACCTTAAAAACATCAAAGGAGTAGTTCCTACCAAACTCTCCTTTGGGTCTCCTACTGGAGACTGAGGTTCACAAACTATATGCTATGGATATTATGTACATGCAATGAGTATCTGGATAATATATGTTTAACAGTATTGAATAATATAAGTGAATATTAGCAGAGTCAAAGAGGATTGCTCCACATTCTTTCAGTAACATCAGAACCAAGTAGAAACAGCTCTGGTGAAGAAACAACTGCTCATACTGTGGTTTACATCCCAGCATCTTACAAATAAAAACAGTTGGGCCTATTTGTTTTCCAAAACACAAACTGCCACTCACCCCTAAAATGATTGCAGCCAGTCTTCATAAATAGTACACAAGCCTTCATATCTTAATTGCCTTTTACCAGTATATTACCACATCCCCGGTAGGCTACCTTTATTATTATTTAATTAAGGTGCAATGTAAGTTCAATTTGTTTCCACTTTAGTATAGAAGACAGTGGTCTGGTTTCTGTACAAAACTGGTCAAGGCCTAACAACACATTAGTATATTGTCAAATCATAGCCCATTGTGTAATGTGTAGTCCTGTGTGCAGAAACATGTGTCCATACAGTATTATTAATTAATGATCAGGATAAATCATTATCCCTATAATAATAATCATATCCTATATTCACGATTACATTGTTAACAACAGAGACACAATAACAGCAACAACTGTATTTGTGTAAATCTGGGAAACCGGACAACGTTAAGTCCTTAAGTCATTGTTCAGGTTGCTCTGAGGGAATGAGGAGCAACTCACCCGTGTCCGAAATGGTTACCGTGTGGGGGTATCTAGTCTAATGTCTACAGTACTGTACTGGCACACCCAAAACCATATTTACAGTTAATATGTGAGTTTGTGTGTGCGTTAGGTTGCACACAGGTGGTGAAAAAAAAGTTAAGTCTTTAAGTCATTGTTCAGGTTGCTCTGAGGGAATGAGGAGCACTCAGGTCTGTGGAATTAGTTTCAATAGGGTTGTGATGACTGCACTTTTATTCAATGTTTTTTTTTTCAAATGCTAATAATGTACAAAACCCCAGTTTAAAATATAAACAGGCTACATGATGATGGCTGATGATTCATTCACTATAGACAATGCATTCAAATGAAGAGTTTAAACGTGTTAATGGTCACTGGTTGTCTGACATTGGACAGATCACCTGTTAATGATCACATTATGGATGCACTGAGACCATTTTACACCTCTTTGACTCGGATGAGTTTCAGCAGAACTACAACAATCTATCTTGTGAAATGTTAAAGGTGTTGTAAGGGACATGTGTTGTTAAAATAGCTCTAGTAATCATTGATATATAGTTTGTTCAGTAACAGAAGTCTTCCCATGTCTCCATATCCAGTCATAGGACTAATATAGGATACATACAGAAGTGAAACAGGCAGTTTGTTTTAGTGTTGATTAACACAACAATTTAAACCTTTAAAAAACGAAAATCATGGAAAGTTGGTTTATTTCCATAATTTCATTCAAAAATATTTAACTCTCATAGATTATAGATTCAGTGCACACAAGGTAAATTATCAACCATATTTTCAGAATTATGAAAATGTATCAATTTCCTCTATACTTATACTATAGTGTAACAGGGGGGACATATGCTTTATACCACATCAGTGGTATAACCTAAAACATTGAAAAAATGGCAAATTAAACAGTGATACTTATACTTATCATTGTGTAGGGTTTCCTCTCAAAAATATATGCTATATATGAAGTAGTTTGGCTAGACAAAATAGTCAGGGGACATTTACAGGTTGATTTGCATCAGCGTAACAGGAGGGACAGTAAAGTGAGGGACATTGATTTCAAGATTTTAAGCAGTACAATTACATTCATCACAATAAATAACATTTGGCGAGAAGCATTAGAACTATACTATAGAATAATATTTCAAAATTTAGATTTAATTTGACTTTGATTAGATATTGTAACCAATGTTTTTTCTTATTATATTAACAGTACAGTATTCTGTATTATGACCTTATGCCATTTGTGTCCCTGGGAGGGACACATGGCACCAACTACTAGGAATGACCCTGATTGTGCAAGTGTCAGTGTCATTGCTATCTCTACAGACTAGAGGGACGCAAGTTAAGTAGATATAATGTGACACATACATACTGTAGTATTAAATTGGACTTGTGACTTAAGACAACTCTATACTGAGCAGGTACTCACATTTGGAAATACACTAGTCTCTTGGCGTGTGTGTGTGTGTGTGTGTGTGTGTGTGTGTGTGTGTGTGTATGCGTGCATGTGCGTGAGTGGCTGGGTGTGTGCGTGTCACTGTCTTTGTCCGAGGCTAATCTCACAATCGAGTCATTTGTCACGTCATCGACTGGCCACATGAAGTCCAAGATTATCCCATTTTGGGCGGGAACCTCTGTTGGTGTTTTAAGCATTATGTTATACTTTAGCTTTTGAGAAATAGCAGATCTACAAGCTCATATGAACTTGTAGATCTGCTATTTTTTTAAAGTTGTGAAAATGTGGCGCAGTGTGGCGCAAAAAGAATAATAGAGTGAATGTTTTTAACTAAAATATTGGCTTCTGGGGGGTCCCTGGAACTACATATTTTGAGATGGGGGTCCGTGGCCCAATAGAGATAATTCTGGGGGTCCTTGACGCTCATTTAGTTTCTTTGGAACACTTGTATAAAGGAACTAAATGCAGGCAGACTTTATTATTTATTTAACTCTGAGCCCGGTTGACTTGGACTTTGGGGGGGGGTTATTGTTTGTAGTTGACGTCGGCGAGCGTCGGGACTTGTTTGGGGCGTGAGGGGTTTTGAAAGTTTATTATAGTTTGTTGATGAAGTTCGTTTGCCTGTTTATTTATTTTATTTCATAGGGAGAGAAACAGGGACAGACGTAGCCCTAGAACGGCTCTTGTTGTTTCATACAGTATGTACAGTATTTCACATACAGAGCCATAGAACACCCTGCTTAATTTCTGGTCGGACGTAAAATGCGCGGCCTAACTGTGATAAATGCTCCCATTAAATAATTCCAAAGACGTGGAGTGAAATATGTTCCAGTTTTATATCCATGTGAAAGTTCTGGCACAAAACGTGTATTTAGTCAATTATCTCTTTTTGTGATAGGTGCTGGGTAGTTAATCACACCACCTGCAAATTGTTTGAATATAGGATACATACAGAAGTGAAACTGTAAGGGAAACGGGAAGACATTGAACTAAAACACACGCTGATCAATCTTTGCAGGGTTCTCTCTCCTTTTAGGATGGAATTTGTAACCCACATGTACATTTATTTCTGTTCACCAAAGAGATTGTGCGATGGGCAGATTCCTGGTACTAAACAAAGACTGCATGGGATGTTTCACTTTCAAACATGTTTGGGGGATTTTAACATCTACTCAGAGGACCCCATTTTTAAGTTGATGTGTTTAACATAATGTGTCACTATAGATCAAGCTTGTACATTTTAATTATATACTAAGAAAAACAAAATGGGAAGAAAAGACGACCTTTCGTAATAGCATTTTGAATATCCTTCGGATTCGTAACTAAATACATAGGCAGTTTGTTTTAGTGTTGAGTAACACAACAATTAATGATATATCTATATTTTTTGTAAAGCACAAACGATTGATTCAACATTTTATTCAGTTTGTAGAATGGTTACAGTTCAACAAAAGTACAGGTAAATAAAACAGATAAAAATAAAATGGTGTAAACAAAATTGTTTACACCATGGGGGTCCTCCAATTTTCAATTCCCTCCGAACATTTAATGACATACACCAAAATGGTCTAAATGTAAACTACAGCAAATCTGGGGAATCTGTAACATGGCAGAAGACCAGTCCGTTCAAATAGTATGTTACATTTACTTGAAATTCATCTATACATGGAAACATTTGTTTCATCGCCATCCTATCAATCTAGAATTAGCATGCTCATATACATGTAATGCGTTTAAACAGTTTAGCCTTAAACAATTGTTTATAAAATACCAAATTAATCAACATGTTACACTTGTAACATGTGTGCGGTCATCACATTTTCATTGGCTCAATTTAATAAAATTCTAACACAAGAACAGTTTGAATTACTAAAAGCTTTCCACACACATCACAATTATTTAGGTTTCTCTCAAGTGTGAATTCTCTGGTGGCTTTTAAGGCTGGACATTTGAGAGAAGTGTTGTCCACACTGATCACATCCATAGGGTTTCTCTCCAGTGTGAATGCGCTTGTGTGTTTTAAGGTTGGACATTTGAGAGAAGTGTTTCCCACACTGATCACATCCATAGGCTTTCTCTCCAGTGTGAATTCGCTTGTGACTTTTCAGGGTGGCCAACTGAGAGAAGTGTTTCCCACAGTGATCACATCCATAGGGTTTGTCTCCAGTGTGAATTCGCTGGTGACTTTTCAGGGTGGACTTGTCAGAGAAGTGTTGTCCACAATGATCACATCCATAGGGTTTCTCTCCAGTGTGAATTCGCTGGTGACTTTTCAGGGTGGACTTGTCAGAGAAGTGTTGTCCACACTGATCACATCCATAGGGTTTCTCTCCAGTGTGAATTCGCTGGTGACTTTTCAGGGTGGACTTGTCAGAGAAGTGTTGTCCACAATGATCACATCCATAGGGTTTCTCTCCAGTGTGAATTCGCTGGTGGCTTTTAAGGTGTGCTATTTGAGAGAAGTGTTGTCCACACTGATCACATCCATAGGGTTTCTCTCCAGTGTGAATTTGCTTGTGTGTTTTAAGGTGTGCCATTGTAGATAAGTGTTGTCCACACTGATCACATCCATAGGCTTTGTCTCCAGTGTGAATTTTCCGGTGGATTTTAAGCGTGGACATTTGAGAGAAGTGTTGTCCACACTGATCACATCCATAGGGTTTCTCTCCAGTGTGAATTTTCTGGTGGCTTTTAAGGTTGGACATTTGAGAGAAGTGTTGTCCACACTGATCACATCCATAGGGTTTTTCTCCAGTGTGATTTTGCTGGTGGCGTTTAAGGCTGGACATTTGAGAGAAGTGTTGTCCACACTGATCACATCCATAGGGTTTCTCTCCAGTGTGAATTCGCTGGTGACTTTTCAGGGTGGACTTGTCAGAGAAGTGTTGTCCACACTGATCACATCCATAGGGTTTCTCTCCAGTGTGAATTTGCTTGTGTGTTTTAAGGTTGGCCAAATGAGAGAAGCTTTTTCCACACTGATCACATCCATAGGCTTTCTCTCCAGTGTGAATTTTCTGGTGGCTTTTAAGACTGGACATTGTAGGGAAGCGTTTACCACACTGATCACAGCAGTGGTGTTTTTGCTTAGACAACCTTCTTTGTTCATTCACCTCTGGTAGAACCGGAAAACCAGACTGATGATGCAACACTGAATTGGAGACAAAGACAAATGAAACATTGCTTAGTTGTACTTCAACTAAAAATCGCAGACTTAAAATCGCAGAAACTCATTTGAAGTTAACGTACACAATATTACAGTAGCATCCATTTATAGTTCGATTCGACGATCTGCATTTTAGGAAAAAATATTTTAAGTCAATGCTAATATTAAAATAAAACAAATACACATGACTATTTAAGGACATAGTGTATATCCATATAGACAGTTAGTAACTTACAGAGGTCTTGGTCATCATTGGGTCCTCCCTGTTGAGCAGAACTGTTCATGGTGGCATTGGTAGAGTTCATCTTCAGCTGAAGTCTGGAGTCCACAGTCAGATGTGATCAGAAATGATTGATATCCTGGAGGAGTTGTAGAGAACTGACAACTACAAACTCTTCTTATACTAGAGAGCCTGAGGTGGAGCCACTAACTGCTTGGTGTTGATTGGCCAAAGAGTGGAACAATAGCATCATGTCTCCACCAATCACAACCTAAGAAAATGCTGCATGTGCTCCACCCCTCTGTAGCTCCTCCCCCAGGCCATGCTCTATGCAACATTCTAGAAATAAACTGCTAACTGTGAGATTGCTTTGTAAGCTTCATATTTAATGAATCTAAACTATATCCATATTATGATACATTGATGTATGGACATAAGTACATCCTATTAGTCTATGTGGACGTGAGTAAAGTAAATGCAGGAGTCAGCATAAATCCCGAATAACAGACACTGTCAGAGTCAAAGCATGCATATAATATAGAAAACATGATTAGTTAGTTATTGGTTAATCAGGTAACAAATAACTGAAACAAAATATCAAAACATTACAGTGGAGAAGAAAAATAAAGTCAAACTCAATCAAATCCGGTGGGAAACAGAACCGTCTTTAACTGTGATTTAACATAAATAAGAGTGTCAACATACCTGCTGTTTTCTGGGGGTTTTTACATGTTACATATGTGCATAAAAACTGCTGGTTTATAATAAACCTTACAAGCATCAAATGAGTAGTTCCTACCAAACTCTCCATTGGGTCTCCTACTGGAGACTGGGCTTCACAAACTATATGCTATGGATATTATGTACATGCAATGGGTATCTGGTTAATATATGTCTAACAGTATTGAATAATATAAGTGGATATTAATGAATGCAGCAGAATCAAAGAGGATTGCTCCACATTATTTCAGTAACATCAGAACCAAGTAGAACCAGCTCTGGTGAAGAAACAACTGCTCATACTGTGGTTTACATCACAGCCTCTTACACAGAAAAACAGTTTCTAAAAACAGGCCTATTTGTTTTCCAAAACACAAACTGCCACTCACCCCTAAAATGATTGCAGACAGTCTTCATAAATAGTACACAATAGTACACAAGCCTTCATATCTTAGTTGTCTTTTACCCCAGTATACTACCACATCCACTTTTACCTTTATTATTATTATATTATTAGCAATGTAAGTTCAATTTGTTTCCACTTTAGTCCACTTCAGTCAGAACTGCAGCATCACTCCCAATCCTCCGCCGTAGTCTGAAAACCTACATTTTCAGACTCCATAATGGCCCATAGCACTTACTCCACCCCCTTAGATAGCATTTGACACAGATTTATAGCATGTTATGAAGACAGCACTATAATTGCATTGTATGTAGTCATAGCACGTCCTAGTACATATGTATAGCAAAGTAGTTTATATGTATAGTTTCATTATATAGATATTCCACTGTTACTTTTTTAGCTTACGCATGTTTCATGATGAATGTTTTTATGTGATTTATTCCCATGCTTTTTTGTTCTTCCTTAATGTAAATCGCTCTGGATTAAGAGCGTCTGCTAAATGCCTAAATTGTAAATTGTAGTATAGAAGACAGTGGTTTGGTGTCTGTACAAAACTGGTCAAGGCCTAACAACAAATTAGTATATTGTCAAATCATAGCCCATTGTGTAATGTGTAGGCCTGTGTGCAGATACATGTGTCCATACAGTATTATTAATTAATGATCAGGATAAATTATCATTATCCTTATACTAATAATAATATCCTATATTCACGATTGTTATTAACAACAGAGACACAATAACAGCAACAACTGTATTTGTGTAAACCTGTGAAACCGGACAACGTTAAGTCTTTAAGTCATTGTTCAGGTTGCTCTGAGGGAATGAGGAGCACTCAGGTGTGTGGAATTAGTTTCAATAGGGTTGTGATGACTGCACTTTTATTCAATGTTTTGTTTTTCAAATGCTAATAATGAACAAAACCCCTGGTTAAAATGTAAACAGGCTAAATGATGATGGCTGATGCTTCATTCACTATAGACAATGCATTCAAATGCAGATGTTAAACGTGTTAATGGTCACTGGTTGTCTGACATTGGACTACAACAATCTATCACATGGAACATATTATTTTTAAACTTTGTAAAATGTTAAAGGTGTTGTAAGGGACATGTGTTGTTAAAATAGCTCTAGTAATCATTGATATATAGTTTGTTCAGTAACAGAAGTCTTCCCATGTCTCCATATCCAGTCATAGGACTAATATAGGATACATACAGAAGTGAAACAGGCAGTTTGTTTTAGTGTTGATTAACACAACAATTTAAACCTTTAAAAATGAATATCATGGATATAATTTCCATAATTTAATTCAAAAAGTTTTAACTTTCATAGATTATAGATTCAGTGCACACAAGGTCAATTATCAACCATATTTTCAGAATTATGAAAATGTATCAATTTCCTCTATACTCTATAGTGTAGTGTGCTTTATACCACATCAGTGGTATAACCTAAAACATTGAAAAAATGGCAAATTAAACAGTGATACTTATTATTGTGTAGGGTTTCCTCTCAAAAATATATGCTAAATATATGCTAAATATGAAGTAGTTTGGCTAGACAAAATAGTCAGGGGACATTTACAGGTGGATTTGCATCAGCGTACAGGGACAGTAAAGTGAGGGACAACATTGATTTCAAGATTTTAAGCAGTACAATTACATTAATCACAATAAATAACATTTGGTGAGAAGCATTAGAACTATTAGGCTACTATAGAATAATATTTCAAAATTTAGATTTAGTTTGAATTTGATCTATATTGTAACTGAATATGAAACTAACATTCAGGGGCATTTTTGCATAGCTCTACTCAAATGAAAGGGATTCTTTTATATTTGTTTCACTCTAAGGTACAAATATATTTGTTTCTGTGGTGCAAAACCTTTAATATATAAGCTTTTTGTAATTAGTGTTTTTGCTTATTATATTAACAGTACAGTATTCTGTATTATGACCTTATGCCATTTGTGTCCCTGGGAGACACAAGGCACCAACTACTAGGAATGACCCTGATTGTGTAAGTGTCAGTGTCATTGCTATCTCTACAGACTAGAGGGACGCAAGTCAAGTAGATATAATGTGACACATGCATACAGTAGTATTAAATTAGACTTAAGACAACTCTATACTGAGCAGGTATTCACATTTGGAAATACACTAGTCTCTTGTGCGTGAGTGGCTGGGTGTGTGCGTGTCACTGTCTTTGTCCGAGGCTAATCTCACAATCGAGTCATTTGTCACGTCATCGACTGGCCACATGAAGTCCAAGATTATCCCATTTTGGGCGGGAACCTCTGTTGGTGTTTTAAGCATTATGTTATACTTTAGCTATTGAAAAATAGCAGATCTACAAGCAGATGTACAAGCTCATATGAGCTTGAAGTATTATTGTATTATTGTTTGTTTTTTGTAGTTGCCGTCGTGACGCGATGCAGCGAGCGCCGGGACTTGTTTGGGGCGTGAGGGGTTTTGAAAGTGTATTATGGTTTGTTGATGAAGTTCGTTTGCCTGTTTATTTATTTTATTTCATAGGGAGAGAAACAGGGACAGACGTAGCCCTAGAACGGCTCTTGTTGTTTCATACAGTATGTACAGTATTTCACATACAGAGCCATAGAACACCCTGCTAAATAATTCCAAAGACGTGGAGTGAAATATGTTCCAGTTTTATATCCATGTGAAAGTTCTGGCACAAAACGTGTATTTAGTCAATTATCTCTTTTTGTGATAGGTGCTGGGTAGTTAATCACACCACCTGCCAATTGTGTGAATATAGGATACGTACAGAAGTGAAACTGTAAGGGAAACTGGAAGACATTGAACTAAAACACAAGCTGATCAATCTTTGCAGGGTTCTCTCTCCTTTTAGGATGGAATTTGTAACCCACATGTACATTTATTTCTGTTCACCAAAGAGCTACTAAACAAAGACTGCATGGGATGTTTCACTTTCAAACATGTTTGGGGGATTTTAACCTTAATCTACTCAGAGGACCCCATTTTTAAGTTGATGTGTTTAACATAATGTGTCACTATAGACTATAGATCAAGCTTGTACATTTTAATTATATACTAAGAAAAACAAAATGGGAAGAAAAAAACTACCTTTCGTAATAGCATTTTGGATATCCATCGGATTCGTAACTAAATACATAGGAAGTTTGTTTTAGTGTTGAGTAACAACAATTCATGATATATCTATATTTTTTGTAAAGCACAGACAAACGATTGATTCAACATTTTATTCAGTTTGTAGAATGGTTACAGTTCAACAAAAGTACAGGTAAAAAAAACAGTTTAAAAAATGGTGTAAACTAAATTGTTTACACCAGGGTCCTTCAATTTTCAAATCATCCGAACATTTAATGACATACAAATAGTATGGCTATATTAAATTTACTTGCAATTCATCTATACATGGAAACATTTGTTTCATCACCACCATATTAATCTAGAATTAGCATGCTCATATACATGTAATGCGTTTAAACAGTTTAGCCTTAAACAATTGTTTAAAAAATACCATAATTATGGATCAACATGTTACACGTGGTTGTAATGTGGATTCACATGTGTGCAGTCAACACATTTTGTCATTTTCAGTGGCTCAATTAGTTCCACACACATCACAATTATTTAAGTTTCTCTCCAGTGTGAATTATTTGGTGAGTTTTCAGGGTGGACTTGTCAGAGAAGTGTTTTCCACACTGATCACATCCATAGGGTTTCTCTCCAGTGTGAATTCGCTTGTGTCTTTTAAGGTTGGCCAATTGAGAGAAGTGTTGTCCACACTGATCACATCCATAGGGTTTCTCTCCAGTGTGAATTCGCTGGTGACTTTTCAGGGCGGACTTGTCAGAGAAGTGTTGTCCACAATGATCACATCCATAGGGTTTCTCTCCAGTGTGAATTCTCTGATGTGTTTTAAGGCTGTCCATTCTAGAGAAGTGTTGTCCACAATGATCACATCCATAGGGTTTCTCTCCAGTGTGAATTTGCTGGTGTGTTTTAAGGTTGGCCAAATGAGAGAAGTGTTGTCCACACTGATCACATCCATAGGGTTTATCTCCAGTATGAATTTTCTGGTGACTTTTAAGGCTGGCCAATTGAGAGAAGTGTTGTCCACACTGATCACATCCATAGGGTTTCTCTCCAGTATGAATTTTCTGGTGACTTTTAAGGCTGGCCAATTGAGAGAAGTGTTTCCCACACTGATCACATCCATATGGTTTATCTCCAGTATGAATTCGCTTGTGTGTTTTAAGGCTGGTCAAATGAGAGAAGTGTTTCCCACACTGATCACATCCATAGGGTTTCTCTCCAGTGTGAATTCTCTGGTGTTTTTTAAGGCTGGACATTATAGGGAAGCATTTACCACACTGATCACATCCATAGGGTTTCTCTCCAGTGTGAATTCTCTGGTGTTTTTTAAGGCTGGACATTGTAGGGAAGCGTTTACCACACTGATCACAGCAGTGGTGTTTTTGCTTAACCAAGCTTCTTTGTTCATTCACCTCTGGTAAAACAGGTAAACCAGGGTGATGATGCAACACTGAATTGGAAACAAAGACAAATGAAACATTGCTTAGTTGTACTTCATGGACTTAAAATCGCAATTTTACATTAGCATCCATTTATAGTTCGATTCGATCTGTTGTGCATTTTAGAAAAGTCAATGCTAATATTAAAATTAAAACAAATACAAACGATTATTTATGACATAGTGTATATCCATATAGACAGTTAGTAACTTACAGAGGTCTTGGTGATCATTGGGTCCTCCCTGTTGAGCAGAACTGTTCATGGTGGCATTGGTAGAGTTCATCTTCAGCTGAAGTCTGGAGTCCACAGTCAGATGTGATCAGAAATGATTGATATCCTGGAGGAGTTGTAGAGAACTCTTCTTATACTAGAGAGCCTGAGGTGGAACCACTAACTGCTTGGTGTTGATTGGCCAAAGAGTGGAACAATAGCATCATGTCTCCACCAATCACAACCTAACAAAATGCTGCATGTGCTCCACCCCTCTGTAGCTCCTCCCCCAGGCCATGCTCTATGCAACATTCTAGAAATAAACTGCTAACTGTGAGATTTCAGTAACATCAGAACCAAGTAGAACCAGCTCTGGTGAAGAAACAACTGCTCATACTGTGATTTACATCACAGCATCTTACAAATAAAAACAGTTAGGCCTATTTGTTTTCCAAAACACAAACCACTCAGAGACTCAACCCTAATATGATTGCAGACAGTCTTAATAAATAGTACACACGTCTTCATATCTTGTCTTTTACCCTAACCCTTATTTTATTAAGGTGCAATGTAAGTTAAATGTGTTTCCACTATAGTTTAGAAGACAGTGGTCTGGTTTCTGTACAAAACTGGTCAAGGCCTAACAACACATTAGTATATTGTCAAATCCTCTTGTGTAATGTGTAGGCCTGTGTGCAGAAACATGTGTCCATACAGTACTATTATATGATCAGGATGAGTCAGGATAAATGATCATTGTCTTTATAATAATAATCATATCCTATATTCACGATTACATTGTTATTAACAACAGAGACACAATAACAGCAACAACTGTATTTGTGTAAACCTGTCTTTAATGTCTTTAAGTCTTTAAGTCATTGATCAGGTTGCTCTGAGGGAATGCACTCAGGTCTGTGGAATTAGTTTCAATAGGGTTGTGATGACTGCACTTTTATTCAATGTTTTTCTTTTCATATGCTAAATAATGAACAAAACCCACATTCTTACACCAGGTTAAAATGTAAACGGCATAAATGATGATGGCTGATGCTTCATTCACTATAGACAATGCATTCAAATGCAGAGATTAAACATGTTAATGGTCACTGGTTGTCTGGCATTGGACAGATCAACTGTTAATGATCACATTATGGATGCACTGAGACCATTTTACACCTCTTTGACTCTGAGGAGTTTAACATAATGTGTCACTATAGACTATAGATCAAGCTTGTACATTTTAATTATATACTAAGAAAAACAAAACGGGAAGAAAAACAAACTTTCGTAATAGCATTTTGAATATCCATTGTAACTAAATACATCGTCAGTTTGTTTTAGTGTTGAGTAACACAACAATTAATGATATTCTATATTTTTTGTAAAGCACAGACAAACGATTGATTCAACATTTTATTCAGTTTGTAAAATGGTTACAGTTCAACAAAAGTACAGTTTACACCAGGGTCCTCCATTTTTCAATTCATCCGAACATTTAATTACGTACAACTAAAATGGTCTAAATGTAAACTACATCAAATCTAGGGAATCTGTAACATGGCAGAAGACCAGTCCGTTCAAATAGTATGTTAAATTTACTTGCAATTCATCTATACATGGAAACATTTGTTTCATCGCCATCCTATTAATCTAGAATTAGCATGCTCATATACATGTAATGCGTTTAAACAGTTTAGCCTTAAAAAATGTTTAATAAATAACATATGGATCAACACTTGGTTGTAATGTGGATTCATATGTGTGTGGTCATCACATTTCCAGTGGCTCGATCAATTACTAAAAGCTTTTCCACATACATTTACAGAATTATTTAGGTTTCTCTCCACACTGGTCCACACTGGTCCACACTGGTCACATCCATAGGGTTTCTCTCCAGTGTGAATTTTCTGGTGGCTTTTAAGGCTGAACATTTCAGGGAAGTGCTGTCATAGGGTTTCTCTCCAGTGTGAATTCACTACAGACTAGAGGGACGCAAGTTAAGTAGATATAATGTGACACATATATGGGCTCAGATCCACGCCAATATTATCTGTGTGTTCGTAAAAGAAAATGCGTAAAAAAACAATCTGTAAAATAAAAATGCGTAAAAAAACAATCTGTAAAAGAAAAATGCGTAAAAAAACAATCTGTAAAAGAAAAATGCGTAAAAAAACAATCTGTAAAAGAAAAATGCGTAAAAGTTACAGATGCTTTTTTTGGTTCCCCAGTGATATCACTGCCAAAAATCACATGACGGCTGAGAGCCAATCACTTACGAACAGAAAAAAAAACAAGCTAAGTTACAGATGGTTTTTTTGGTTCCCCAGTGATATCACTGCCAAAAATCACATGACGGCTGAGAGCCAATCACGTGAGGCCTTTTCCTCTACCCAATCAAAAAGCTCCATAAGTCTGCCTGGCAACTGAGGTTGCCATGTTTGTCTGGGGCTACGTTATAAGTATAATTATAAGTTTATGAGTTACAAGTTTAGCTATATTATATCCATATCTTGTCTTAAAACAACCACTTAATGGCATTATTGACTAATTCATTATTTTATAATGATATATATATATATATATATATATAAGTTTATGATTTACAAGTTTAGCTATATATCCATATCTTGTCATAAAACAACCACTCAATGGCCAATTGACTAATTCATTATTTTAGTAGCCAATATTAAATAGGGGGGTCTCAAGATTCGGGGACCCCCAGGGACCCCCCGGGACCCCCCAGGGACCCCAAATGGTAACTAATTTTTCAACCGTTTTTTGACGGGGGTTGGCTTGTTGTGATTGTGTCGCCCCCCTGGGGGCGTCTTTGGGGGTCTCAAGGTTCAGGGACCCCCAGGGACCCCCCAGGGACCCCCAAATGGTAACTGTCATTTCTCAACCGTTTTTGACGGGGGTGGGCTCGTTGTGATTGTGTCGCCCCCCTGGGGGCGTTTTTGGGGGTCTCAAGGTTCGGGGACCCCCCAGGGACCCCCAAATGGTAACTCTGTCATTTCTCAACTGTTTTGGACGGGGGTGGGCTCGTTGGAATCGTGTCGCCCCCCTGGGGGCGTCTTTGGGGGTCTCAAGGTGCAGGGACCCCCAGGGACCCCCAAATGATAACTCTGTCATTTCTCAACTGTTTTGGACGGGGGTGGGCTCGTTGGAATCGTGTCGCCCCCCTGTGGTGTCTTTGGGGGTCTCAAGGTGCAGGGACCCCCAGGGACCCCCAAATGGTAACTGTCATTTCTCAACCGTTTTTGACGGGGGTGGGCTCGTTGTGATTGTGTCGCCCCCCTGGGGGCGTCTTTGGGGGTCTCAAGGTTCGGGGACCCCTGGGGACCCCCAAATGGTAACTCTGTCATTTCTCAACCGTTTTGGACGGCGGTCTTCTGTCGTATGTCCTTAGACCTTTAGCTCCGTTGCAGCAAGCCAGTCCAGTGTGTCATTGTCTAGGTCAATTAGCCCACGGTCACCATTCGGTGGCCGGTATATAGGGCAGCTGGTCAGCACATGTCTGTGATGGGTCCCCACATTCGCAGTGGGCACTGTCTGTGAGACCCCACTTCTGCATAGATGCACCAAAGCGTCCGACACCCGTCCTCAGGCGGTTTAGGGTTGTCCACTCCTTGCGGGGGAGGTGCTGGCCAGGAACATCTGTGGGATCCTCAATGTAGTGGTGAAGCCTGGATGGTTCTGCTGCCTTCCACTGGTCCCTCCATCTTGCCTTCACCCAGGAAGCCTTGGAGGTGTCGGCTGGTGTTGTATGGAGCAGTTCCTGGGCCTGTGTGGCAAAGGGCCGCCGGGACTTGAGACGCATGCGCTGTGGTGTCTCTGTGACGACCCCGTGGAGGAGGTGGGCCTCGCTCAGCTGAGCCCTGCGAGCAAGGGCCAGTGTGGCTGCTTCTCGCCTGACCTCTGCGGGGGCGATTCCAGCAAGGACTGGCAGTTGGTTGGTTGGAGTGGCTCGTAGGCATCCAGAGACAGTCCAGTTTTTGGACATGAGGGCTACGGCTCCAGACTGGGGCACAGTACTCAGCGGTGGGGAACACCAGGGCCTCGGTGGAGATGCGCAGCGTCTTCGTGGACGCTCCCCATGTCGTGCCAGCTAGACGCCTTATCAGTGCTGCACGGGCGGTGGTCTTTCCCTTGACGCCGTCCAGGTGTTGCTTAAAGGACAGAGTTCTGTCGAGCTTCACTCCAAGGTATGTCGGGGAGGACTGGTGCTCTAACCGGGCGTTGTCAACCATTGTCAACGGGTTGCTTCCCTGTTGTAGAGGTGGAACATTGTTGCCACAGTCTTCTCAACACTGAGCTTCAGGCGCCAGTCCTTCAGGTATGAAGACAGGATGTTCATGTCCTCAGAGAGGCCTTCCTCTATTGCTTCCCAGGTTGGTTTGCTGAGCAAAATTGCCAGGTCATCTGCGTAGCCGTACTTCCTTGATGTTGTTAGGGGTAGGTCGTGGATGTAGATGTTGAATAACATCGGTGCCAGCACCGAGCCCGTGTTGGAATCGTGTTGCCTCTCTGGGCACATCTACAGTACCCAGTTGAATGCATATTCCTCCTTCCTACACTTAAATATAAATCCCAACAGCTATAGCCTATGTACACCCACGCCAATAAATCACACCTGCATATACAAATTACCCATCATGTTACAAAGCTCTAACACTAATGTAACTGCCTCTGTGTCAGTCAGTGCAGTATTTTTCAGTTATTTATTTAGGTAGGAACCAAAGTTCTCTAGGGCGAATCGCTTGGTTAAATGTCCATATCAAGTGATATCTGAAAAGTGTGTGAGAGAGAGAGAGAGCTATAGTAAGAAGAATATGCAGATGAATATAAATGGTTCTCTCTGTCTCTCCCTCCCATCAATAAAGATCTATCATAAAATGAGTTACCATGTGGGAGCCCCCAGGGGTCCCCGAACCTCCAAAACCCTGATAATGCGCCCAGAGAGGCGACACAATTCCAACGAGCCCACCCCCGTCCAAAACAGTTGAGAAATGACAGAGTTACCATTTGGGTCCCTGAACCTTGAGACCCCCAAAGACGCCCCCAGGGGGGGCGACACGATTCCAACGAGCCCACCCCCGTCCAAAACAGTTGAGAAATGACAGAGTTACCATTTGGGTCCCTGAACCTTGAGACCCCCAAAGACGCCCCCCAGCGGGGCGACACGATTCCAACGAGCCCACCCCCGTCCAAAACAGTTGAGAAATGACAGAGTTACCATTTGGGGGTCCCTGGGGGTCCCTGAACCTTGAGACCCCCAAAGACGCACCCAGGGGGGCGACACGATTCCAACGAGCCCACCCCCGTCCAAAACAGTTGAGAAATGACAGTTACCATTTGGGGGTCCCTGGGGGGTCCCTGGGGGTCCCTGAACCTTGAGACTCCAAAGACACGATTCCAACGAGCCCACCCCCGTCCAAAACAGTTGAGAAATGACAGAGTTACCATTTGGGGGTCCCTGGGGGGTCCCCGAACCTTGAGACCCCCAAAGACGCCCCCAGGGGGGCGACACAATCACAACGAGCCCACCCCCGTCAAAAACGGTTGAGAAATGACAGTTACCATTTGGGGGTCCCTGGGGGGTCCCTGGGGGTCCCTGAACCTTGAGACCCCCAAAGACGCCCCCAGGGGGGCGACACAATCACAACAAGCCAACCCCCGTCAAAAAACGGTTGAAAAATTAGTTACCATTTGGGGTCCCTGGGGGGTCCCGGGGGGTCCCTGGGGGTCCCCGAATCTTGAGACCCCCCTATTTAATATTGGCTACTAAAATAATGAATTAGTCAATTGGCCATTGAGTGGTTGTTTTATGACAAGATATGGATATATAGCTAAACTTGTAAATCATAAACTTATATATATATATATATATATATATATATCATATATATATATCATTATAAAATAATGAATTAGTCAATAATGCCATTAAGTGGTTGTTTTAATCCAAGATATGGATATAATATAGCTAAACTTGTAACTCATAAACTTATACTTATACTTATAACGTAGCCCCAGACAAACATGGCAACCTCAGTTGCCAGGCAGACTTATGGAGCTTTTTGATTGGGTAGAGGAAAAGGCCTCACGTGATTGGCTCTCAGCCGTCATGTGATTTTTGGCAGTGATATCACTGGGGAACCAAAAAAAACATCTGTAACTTAGCTTGTTTTTTTTTCTGTTCGTAAGTGATTGGCTCTCAGCCGTCATGTGATTTTTGGCAGTGATATCACTGGGGAACCAAAAAAAGCATCTGTAACTTTTACGCATTTTTCTTTTACAGATTGTTTTTTTACGCATTTTTCTTTTACAGATTGTTTTTTTACGCATTTTTCTTTTACAGATTGTTTTTTTACGCATTTTTCTTTTACAGATTGTTTTTTTACGCATTTTTCTTTTACAGATTGTTTTTTTACGCATTTTTATTTTACAGATTGTTTTTTTACGCATTTTCTTTTACGAACACACAGATAATATTGGCGTGGATCTGAGCCCATACACATACATACTCTAGTATTAAATGGTACTTGTAACTTAAGACAACTCTACTGAGCAGGAATTCACATTTGGAAATAGTCTCTTGGCTTGTGTGTGTGTGTGTGTGTGTGTGTGTGCGTGGAGCCGTGCGTCCGCGTGCGTGCATGTGCGTGAGTGGCTGGGTGTGTGCGTGTCACTGTCTTTGTCCGAGGCTAATCTCACAATCTGCTCCAAGGAAGTACCTTCCTCGGATCTGGCTGAAATCTTGCCCAAATTCGGAGTCATTTGTCACATCATCGACTGGCCACATGAAGTCCAAGATTATTAGACCTTGTCTTGTTACCTCTTGTAGCTATATTTTCTGCACTGTATACTGCCAAAAAGAGTGCTTCAGACAGTGTACTAGTGCCTGAGGATATGTTGAAATGTAACAATACATTGTCAGAAATTGTGTTTAAAATATGGCAAATATAGAAAAGGGCAAAGGGCTACAGAGGTTGACGTGACTTTGATATGAGTGGTATGAATTATTGAATCATACATTGTAACTATAGTAATCAACAGGGGCTCAACAAGTGTATAATGATAAAGGAGTTTCATTTGTTTGGCTTCCTGTACTCTATACTACAGTAGTGGGCGGCTGTGGTTCAGGAGGTAGAGCAGGTCGTCCAATGATCCATGGGTCAGCGGTTCGAGCAACCCCAAATTGCTCCCGATGTGCTGGTTGGTATACCTTGAATGGCTTCCGCCGCAATGCTATGCAATGCTTCATTCACTATAGACAATGCATTCAAATGCAGAGATTAAACGTGTTAATGGTCACCGGTTGTCTGGCATTGGACAGATCACCTGTTAATGATCACATTATTGATGCACTGAGACCATTTTACACCTCTTTGACTCTGAGGAGTTTCAGCAGAACTACAACAATCTATCACATGGAACGTATTATTATTACACTTTGTGAAATGTTAAAGGTGTTGTAAGGGATATGTGTTGTTAAAATAGCTCTAGTAATCATTGCTATATAGTTTGTTCAGTAACATAATAATTAAGCGTAACAGGGGGGGCATTTATGCTTTATACCACATCAGTGGTATAACCTAAAACATTGAAAAAATGGCAAATTAAACAGTGATACTTATACTTATCATTGACTTACCAGAGTCCTGGTACTGAACAAAGACTGCATGTTTAAAGGGATATTTCACTTTCAAACGTTTTTAAGCTGATTTGTTTAACATAATGTGTCACTATATAGATCAAGTGTACATTTTAATTATATACTAAGAAGAATAAAAAAACGGGACAAAAAAACCTTTCATAATTGTATTAAATATTTTAAAGCACAAACAAACGATTGATTCAACATTTTATTCACAGTTCAACAAAAGTACAGGTCAAAACAAAAATGTTTACATCAGGGTCCTCCATTTTCAATTAATCAGTACATCTAACATCATACATTTACTTGCAATTCATCTATACATGGAAACATTTGTTTCATCACCATCCTATTAATCTAGAATTAGCATGCTCATATACATGTAATGCGTTTAAAATGTTTAGCCTTAAACAATTGTTTAAAAAATACCATATGGATCAACATGTTACACGTGGTTGTAATGTGGATTCACATGTGTGCGGTCAACACATTTTGTCATTTTCAGTGGCTCAATTAGTTCCACACACTAATTATTTAAGTTTCTCTCCAGTGTGAATTTGCTTGTGTGTTTTAAGGCTGGCCAAAAGCGAGAAGTGTTGTCCACAATGATCACATCCATAGGGTTTCTCTCCAGTGTGAATTCTCTGGTGTGTTTTAAGGCTGTCCATTCTAGAGAAATGTTGTCCACACTGATCACATCCATAAGCTTTCTCTCCAGTGTGAATTTTCTGGTGGCTTTTAAGGTTGGACATTTGAGAGAAGTGTTGTCCACACTGATCACATCCATAGGGTTTCTCTCCAGTGTGAATTCGCTTGTGTGTTTTAAGGCTGGCCAAATGAGAGAAGTGTTGTCCACACTGATCACATCCATAGGGTTTCTCTCCAGTGTGAATTCTCTGGTGTTTTTTAAGGCTGGCCAAATGAGAGAAGTGTTGTCCACACTGATCACATCCATAGGGTTTCTCTCCAGTGTGAATTTTCTGGTGGCTTTTAAGGTGTGCCATTTGAGAGAAGTGTTGTCCACACTGATCACATCCATAGGGTTTCTCTCCAGTGTGAATTCTCTGGTGTTTTTTAAGGCTGGCCAAATGAGAGAAGTGTTGTCCACACTGATCACATCCATAGGGTTTCTCTCCAGTGTGAATTCTCTGGTGTTTTTTAAGGCTGGCCAAATGAGAGAAGTGTTGTCCACACTGATCACATCCATAGGGTTTCTCTCCAGTGTGAATTTTCTGGTGGCTTTTAAGGTGTGCCATTCGAGAGAAGTGTTGTCCACACTGACCACATCCATAGGGTTTCTCTCCAGTGTGAATTTGCTTGTGTGTTTTAAGGTTGGCCATTTGAGAGAAGCTTTTTCCACACTGATCACATCCATAGGGTTTATCTCCAGTGTGAATTTTCTGGTGGCTTTTAAGGCTGGACGTTGTAGGGAAGCGTTTACCACACTGATCACAGCAGTGGTGTTTTTGCTTAGCCAACCTTCTTTGTTCATTCACCTCTGGTAGAACCGGAAAACCAGACTGATGATGCAACACTGAATTGGAGACAAAGACAAATGAAACATTGCTTAGTTGTACTTCAACTAAAAATCGCAGACTTAAAATCGCAGAAACTCATTTTAAGTTAACGTACACAATATTACAGTAGCATCCATTTATAGTTCGATTCGACGATCTGTTGTGCATTTTAGGAAAAAATATTTTAAGTCAATGCTAATATTAAAATAAAACCAATACACATGACTATTTAAGGACATAGTGTATATCCATATAGACAGTTAGTAACTTACAGAGGTCTTGGTGATCATTGGGTCCTCCCTGTTGAGCAGAACTGTTCATGGTGGCATCGGTAGAGTTTATCTTCAGCTGAAGTCTGGAGTCCACAGTCAGATGTGATCAGAAATGATTGATATCCTGGAGGAGTTGTAGAGAACTGACAACTACAAACTCTTCTTATACTAGAGAGCCTGAGGTGGAACCACTAACTGCTTGGTGTTGATTGGCCAAAGAGTGGAACAATAGCATCATGTCTCCACCAATCACAACCTAACAAAATGCTGCATGTGCTCCACCCCTCTGTAGCTCCTCCCCCAGGCCATGCTCTATGCAACATTCTAGAAATAAACTGCTAACTGTGAGATTGCTTTGTAAGCTTCATATTTAATGAATCTAAACTATATCCATATTATGATACATTGATGTATGGACATAAGTACATCCTATTAGTCTATGTGGACGTGAGTAAAGTAAATGCAGGAGTCAGCATAAATCCCAAATAACAGACACTGTCAGAGTCAATTTAGTCAAAGCATGCATATAATATAGAAAACATGATTAGTTAGTTATTGGTAAATCAGGTACCAAATAACTGAAACAAAATATCAAAACATTACAGTGGAGAAGAAAAATAAACTCAAACTCAATCAAATCTGGTGGGAAACAGAACCGTCTTTAACTGTGATTTAACATAAATAAGAGTGTCAACATACCTGCTGTTTTCTGGGAGTTTTTACATATGTGGTGCATAAAAACAGCTGGTTTATAATAAACCTTAAAAACATCAAATGAGTAGTTCCTACCAAACTCTCCATTGGGTCTCCTACTGGAGACTGGGCTTCACAAACTATATGCTATGGATATTATGTACATGCAATGGGTATCTGGTTAATATATGTCTAACAGTATTGAATAATATAAGTGGATATTAATTAATGCAGCAGAATCAAGTATTGCTCCACATTCTTTCAGTAACATCAGAACCAAGTAGAACCAGCTCTGGTGAAGAAACAACTGCTCATACTGTGGTTTACATCACAGCATCTTACACAGAAAAACAGTTTGGCCTATTTGTTTTCCAAAACACAAACTGCCACTCACCCCTAAAATGATTGCAGACAGTCTTCATAAATAGTACACAAGCCTTCATATCTTAGTTGTCTTTTACCAGTATACTACCACGTCCACTTTTACCTTTATTATTATTAAATTATTAGCAATGTAAGTTTTGGAAAATTGGAAATTGGAAACAATTTGTTTCCACTTTAGTCCACTTCAGTCAGAACTGCAGCATCACTCCCAATCTTCCGCCGTAGTCTGAAAACCCACATTTTCAGACTCCATCATGGCCCATAGCACTTACCCCACCCCCTTAGATAGCATCTCTGTAGACTTAGATAGCATTTGACACAGACTTATAGCATGTTATGAAGACAGCACTATAATTGCATTGTACGTCATAGTACATATGTTTAGCAAAGTAGTTTATATGTATAGTTTCATTATATAGATATTCCACTGTTACTTTCTTAGCTTACGCATGTTTCATGATGAATGTTTTTATGTGATTTATTCCCATGTTTTTTTGTTCTTGCTTAATGTAAATCGCTCTAGATTAAGAGCGTCTGCTAAATGCCTAAATTGTAGTATAGAAGACAGTGGTTTGGTTTCTGTACAAAACTGGTCAAGGCCTAACAACAAATTAGTATATTGTCAAATCATAGCCCATTGTGTAATGTGTAGGCCTGTGTGCAGAAACATGTGTCCATACAGTATTATGAATTTGGGGCGGCGGTGGCTCAGGGGTAGAGTGCCTGGATGGGAACCGCAAGGTTGCCAGTTCGAACCCGGGCTCCCCCAGAGTTACTGTCGAAGTGTCCTTGAGCAAGACACTGAACCCCTAATTGCTCCCGATGTGCTAGTTGGTGCCTTGCATGGTTTCCGCTGCCATCGGTGTATGAATGGGTGAATGTAATGCACAATCTATGTAAAGCGCCTTGGATAAAGGCGCTATATAAATGCACCATTTACCATTTACCATTTACCATTTATGAATTAATGATCAGGATAAATTATCATTATCCTTATACTAATAATCATATCCTATATTCACAATTGTTATTAACAACAGAGACACAATAACAACTGTATTTGTGTAAACCTGGGAAACCGGACAACGTTAAGTCTTTAAGTCATTGTTCAGGTTGCTCTGAGGGAATGAGGAGCACTCAGGTGTGTGGAATTAGTTTCAATAGGGTTGTGATGACTGCACTTTTATTCAATGTTTTTTTTTTCCAAATGCTAATAATGAACAAAACCCCAGTTTAAAATGTAAACAGGCTAAATGATGATGGCTGATGCTTCATTCACTATAGACAATGCATTCAAATGAAGAGATTAAACGTGTTAATGGTCACTGGTTGTCTGGCATTGGACAGGTCACCTGTTAATGATCACATTATGGATGCACTGAGACCATTTTACACCTCTTTGACTCGGATGAGTTTCAGCAGAACTACAACAATCTATCTTGTGAAATGTTAAAGGTGTTGTAAGGGACATGTGTTGTTAAAATAGCTCTAGTAAACATTGATGTATAGTTTGTTCAGTAACAGAAGTCTTCCCATGTCTCCATATCCAGTCATAGGACTAATATAGGATACATACAGAAGTGAAACAGGCAGTTTGTTTTAGTGTTGATTAACACAACAATGTAAACCTTTAAAAAATGAATATCGTGGAAAGTTGGTTTATTTCCATAATTTCATTCAAGAAGTTTTAACTTTCATAGATTATAGATTCAGTGCACACAAGGTCAATTATCAACCATATTTTCAGAATTATGAAAATGTATGAATTTCCTCTATACTTATACTATAGTGTAACAGGGGGGACATCTGCTTTATACCACATCAGTGGTATAACCTAAAACATTGAAAAAATGGCAAATTAAACAGTGATACCTATTATTGTGTAGGGTTTCCTCTCAAAAATATATGCTATATATGAAGTAGTTTGGCTAGACAAAATAGTCAGGGGACATTTACAGGTGGATTTGCATCAGCGTAACAGGTAGGACAGTAAAGTGAGGGACAACATTGATTTTTAGCAGTACAATTACATTTATCACAATAAATAATATAATATTTGGTGAGAAGCATTAGAACTATACTATAGAATAATATTTCAAAATTTACATTTAGTTTGAATTTGATTAGATATTGTAACTAGTGTTTTTGCTTATTATATTAACAGTACAGTATTCTGTATTATGACCTTATGCCATTTGTGTCCCTGGGGGGGACAAATGGCACCAACTTCTAGGAATGACCCTGATTGTGTAAGTGTCAGTGTCATTGCTATCTCTACAGACTAGAGGGACGCAAGTCAAGTAGATATAATGTGACACATACATACTGTAGTATTAAATTGGACTTGTAACTTAAGACAACTCTATACTGAGCAGGAATTCACATTTGGAAATAGTCTATTGGCTTGTGTGTGTGCGTGCGTCCGTGTGTGAGTGGCTGGGTTTGTGCGTGTCACTGTCTTTGTCCGAGGCTAATCTCACAATCTGCTCCAAGGAAGTACCTTCCTCGGATCTGGCTGAAATCTTGCCCAAATTCGGAGTCATTTGTCACGTCATCGACTGGCCGCATGAAGTCCAAGATTATCCCATTCTGAGCGGGAACCCCCTGTTGGTGTTTTAAGCATTATGTTATACTTTAGCTATTGAAAAATAGCAGATCCACAAGCTCATTGCACGGTGGCGTACATATTCAATATTTTAAAGCACAAACAAACGATTGATTCAACATTTTATTCACAGTTTGTAGAATGGGTACAGTTCAACAAAAGTACAGGTCAAAACAAAAAACCTGATACAAGGAAAAATAAACAAAACCAATGTTTACATCAGGGTCCTCCATTTTCAATTCATCAGAACATCTAACATCATAAATGTACTTGCAATTCATCTATACATAGAAACATTTGTTTCATCGCCATCCTATTAATCTAGAATTAGCATGTTCATATACATGTAATGCGTTTAAACAGTTTAGCCTTAAACAATTGTTTAAAAAATACCATATGGATCAACATGTTACACTTGGTTGTAATGTGGATTCATCACATTTTCAACTGTTTAAACGCATTACATGTATTACAGTAATACATGTAATGCGTTTAAACAAACAATTGTTTAATAAATACCATATTAATCAACATGTTACACTTGGTTGTAATGATATTTTCAGTGGCTCAATTTAGTAAAATTCTAACACAAGAACAGTTTAAATCCAGTGTGTACAAACTTGTGTATTTTAATTACTAAAGGCTTTCCACACACATCACAATTATTTAGGTTTCTCTCCAGTGTGAATATGCTTGTGTGTTTTAAGGTTGGCCAAAACAGAGAAGTGTTGTCCACAATGATCACATCCATAGGGTTTCTCTCCAGTGTGAATTCGCTGGTGTCTTTTAAGGCTGGCCAAAACAGAGAAGTGTTGTCCACAATGATCACATCCATAGGGTTTCTCTCCAGTGTGAATTCGCTGGTGACTTTTCAGGTTGGACTTGTCAGAGAAGTGTTGTCCACAATGATCACATCCATAGGGTTTCTCTCCAGTATGAATTATCTCGTGTCTTTTAAGGCTGGCCAAAACAGAGAAGTGTTGTCCACAATGATCACATCCATAGGGTTTCTCTCCAGTGTGAATTCGCTGGTGACTTTTCAGGTTGGACTTGTCAGAGAAGTGTTGTCCACAATGATCACATCCATAGGGTTTCTCTCCAGTGTGAATTTGCTGGTGGTTTTTAAGGTGTGCCATTCGAGAGAAGTGTTGTCCACACTGATCACACCCATAGGCTTTCTCTCCAGTGTGAATTATCTGGTGTGTTTTAAGGTCGTCCATTCTAGAGAAATGTTGTCCACACTGATCACATCCATAGGGTTTCTCTCCAGTGTGAATTCGCTGGTGCCTTTTAAGGTGCGCCATTAGAGAGAAGTGTTGTCCACACTGATCACATCCATAGGCTTTCTCTCCAGTGTGAATTCTCCGGTGTCTTTTAAGGTTGGTCAAAAGAGAGAAGTGTTGTCCACACTGATCACATCCATAGGCTTTCTCTCCAGTGTGAATTTTCTGGTGGCTTTTAAGGTTGGACATTCGAGAGAAGTGTTGTCCACACTGATCACATCCATAGGGTTTCTCTCCAGTATGAATTCTCTGGTGACTGTTAAGTTTGGACATTGTAGGGAAGCGTTTACCACACTGATCACAGCAGTGGTGTTTTTGCTTAGCCAAGCTTATTTGTTCATTCACCTCTGGTAGAACCGGAAAACCAGACTGATGATGCAACACTGAATTGTAGACAAAGACAAATGAAACATTGCTTAGTTGTACTTCAACTTAAAATCGCAGAAACTCATTTGAAGTTAATGTACAAAATATTACATTAGCATCTATTTATAGTTTGATTCGACGATCTGTTGTGCATTTTAGAAAAAGGTATTTTAAGTCAATGCTAATATTAAAATAAAACAAATGCACACGACTATTTCTGACATAGTGTATATCCATATAGACAGTTAGTAACTTACAGAGGTCTTGGTGATCATTGGGTCCTCCCTGTTGAGCAGAACTGTTCATGGTGGCATTGGTAGAGTTCATCTTCAGCTGAAGTCTGGAGTCCACAGTCAGATGGGATCAGAAAAGATTGCTATCCTGGAGGAGTTGTGGAGAACTCTTCTTATACTAGAGAGCCTGAGGTGGAACCACTAACTTCTTGGTGTTGATTGGCCAAAGAGTGGAACAATAGCATCATGTCTCCACCAATCACAACCTAACAAAATGCTGCATGTGCTCCACCCCTCTGTAGCTCCTCCCCCAGGCCATGCTCTATGCAACATTCTAGAAATAAACTGCTAACTGTGAGATTGCTTTGTAAGCTTCATATTTAATGAATCTAAACTATATCCATATTATGATACATTGATGTATGGACATAAGTACATCCTATTAGTCTATGTGGACGTGAGTAAAGTAAATGCAGGAGTCAGCATAAATCCCAAATAACAGACACTGTCAGAGTCAAAGCATGATAGTATAGAAAACATGATTAGTTATTGGTATTGGTAGTTATTGGTAAATCAGTTAAAAAAAAAAAAAACATTACAGCGGATAATAGAAATAAAGTCAAACTCAATCAAATCCAGTGGGAAACAGAACCGTCTTTAACTGTGATTTAACATAAATATTTGTACATGTGTGGTGCATAACAACTGCTGGTTTATAATAAACCTTAAACATCAAAGGAGTAGTTCCTACCAAACTCTCCATTGGGTCTCCTACTGGTGACTGAGGTTCACAAACTATATGCTATGGATATTATGTACATGCAATGAGTACCTGGATAATATATGTTTAACAGTATTGAATAATATTAGTGGATATTAATTAATGAATGCAGCAGAGTCAAAGATGATTGCTCCCCATTCTTTCAGTAACATCAGAACCAAGTAGAACCAGCTCTGGTGAAGAAACAACTGCTCATACTGTGGTTTACATCCCAGCATCTTACAAAGAAAAACAGTTCAACACAAACTGCCACTCACCCCTAAAATGATTGCAGACAGTCTTCATAAATAGTACACAAGCCTTCATATCCTGTCTTTTACCAGTATACCACATCCCCTGTGCCTTTATTATTATTTTATTAATGTGCAATGTAAGTTCAATTTGTTTCCACTTTAGTATAGAAGACAGTGGTCTGGTTTCTGTACAAAACTGGTCAAGGCCTAACAACACATTAGTATATTGTCAAATCCTCTTAGTCTCTGAGGGAATGAGGAGCACTCAGGTGTGTGGAATTAGTTTCAATAGGGTTGTGATGACTGCACTTTTATTCAATGTTTTTTTTTTCAAATGCTAATAATGAACAAAACCCCAGTTTAAAATGTAAACAGGCTAAATGATGATGGCTGATGCTTCATTCACTATAAACAATGCATTCAAATGCAGAGATTAAACGTGTTAATGGTCACTGGTTGTCTGACATTGGACAGATCACCTGTTAATGATCACATTATGGATGCACTGAGACCATTTTACACCTCTTTGACTCGGATGAGTTTCAGCAGAACTACAACAATCTATCTTGTGAAATGTTAAAGGTGTTGTAAGGGACATGTAAGGGTGTTGTTAAAATAGCTCTAGTAATCATTGATATATAGTTTGTTCAGTAACAGAAGTCTTCCCATGTCTCCATATCCAGTCATAGGACTAATATAGGATACATACAGAAGTGAAACAGGCAGTTTGTTTTAGTGTTGATTAACACAACAATTTAAACCTTTAAAAAATGAAAATCATGGAAAGTTAGTTTATTTCCATAATTTCATTGAAAAAGTTTTAACTTTCATAGATTATAGATTCAGTGCACACAAGGTAAATTATCAACCATATTTTCAGAATTATGAAAATCTATCAATTTCCTCTATACTTATACTATAGTGTAACAGGGGGGACATATGCTTTATACCACATCAGTGGTATAACCTAAAACATTGAAAAAATGGCAAATTAAACAGTGATACTTATACTTATTATTGTGTAGGGTTTCCTCTCAAAAATATATGCTATATATGAAGTAGTTTGGCTAGACAAAATAGTCAGGGGACATTTACAGGTGGATTTGCATCAGCGTAACAGGAGGGACAGTAAAGTGAGGGACAACATTGATTTAAAGATTTTAAGCAGTACAATTACATTCATCACAATAATTAACATTTGGCGAGAAGCATTAGAACTATACTATAGAATAATATTTCAAAATGTAGATTTAATTTGACTTTGATTAGATATTGTAACCAATGTTTTTGCTTATTATATTAACAGTACAGTATTCTGTATTATGACCTTATGCCATTTGTGTCCCTGGGGGACAAATGGCACCAACTACTAGGAATGACCCTGATTGTGTCAGTGTCATTGCTATCTCTACAGACTAGAGGGACGCAAGTTAAGTAGATATAATGTGACACATACATACTGTAGTATTAAATTGGACTTGTAACTTAAGACAACTCAATACTGAGCAGGTATTCACATTTGGAAATGGTCTATTGGCTTGTGTGTGTGCGTGCATGTGCGTGAGTGGCTGGGTGTGTGTGTGCGTGTGTGCGTGCGTCCGTGTGCGTCACTGTCTTTGTCCGAGGCTAATCTCACAATCTGCTCCAAGGAAGTACCTTCCTCGGATCTGGCTGAAATCTTGCCCAAATTCGGAGTCATTTGTCACGTCATCGACTGGCCACATGAAGTCCAAGATTATCCCATTCTGGGCGGGAACCCCTGTTAGTGTTTTAAGCCTTATGGTATACTTTAGCTATTGAAAAATAGCAGATCTACAAGCTCATCGTGCGGTGGCGTACATATTCGATATTTTAAAGCACAAACAAACGATTGATTCAACATTTTATTCACAGTTTGTAGAATGGGTACAGTTCAACAAAAGTACAGGTCAATACAAAAAACACAAAAACAATGTTTACATCAGGGTCCTCCATTTTCAATTAATCAGAACATCTAACATCATAAATTTACTTGTAATTCATCTATACATGGAAATATTTGTTTCATCACCATCATATTTATCTAGAATTAGCATGCTCATATACATGTAATGCGTTTAAACAGTTTAGCCTTAAACAATTGTTTAAAAAATACCATATGGATCAACATGTTACACTTGGTTGTAATGTGAATTCACATGTGTGCGGTCAACACATTGTGTCATTTTCAGTGGCTCAATTAGTTCCACACACATCACAATTATTTAAGTTTCTCTCCAGTGTGAATTATCTGGTGAGTTTTCAGGGTGGACTTGTCAGAGAAGTGTTTTCCACACTGATCACACCCATAGGGTTTCTCTCCCGTATGAATTATCTCGTGTCTTTTAAGGCTGGCCAAAACAGAGAAGTGTTGTCCACAATGATCACATCCATAGGGTTTATCTCCAGTGTGAATTCTCTGGTGTTTTTTAAGGCTGGGCATTTGAGAGAAGTGTTGTCCACACTGATCACATCCATAGGGTTTCTCTCCAGTGTGAATTCGCTGGTGACTTCTCAGGGTGGACTTGTCAGAGAAGTGTTGTCCACACTGATCACATCCATAGGGTTTCTCTCCAGTATGAATTCTCTGGTGTGTTTTAAGGCTGGCCAAAAGAGAGAAGTGTTGTCCACAATGATCACATCCATAGGGTTTCTCTCCAGTGTGAATTCTCTGGTGTGTTTTAAGGCTGGCCAAATGAGAGAAGTGTTTCCCACACTGATCACATCCATAGGGTTTCTCTCCAGTGTGAATTTTCTGGTGACTTTTAAGGTTGGCCAAATGAGAGAAGTGTTGTCCACACTGATCACATCCATAGGGTTTCTCTCCAGTGTGAATTTTCTGGTGGCTTTTAAGGTGTGCCATTTGAGAGAAGTGTTGTCCACACTGATCACATCCATAGGGTTTCTCTCCAGTGTGAATTCTCTGGTGTTTTTTAAGGCTGGCCAAATGAGAGAAGTGTTGTCCACACTGATCACATCCATAGGGTTTCTCTCCAGTGTGAATTTTCTGGTGACTTTTAAGGTTGACCAAATGAGAGAAGTGTTGTCCACACTGATCACATCCATAGGGTTTCTCTCCAGTGTGAATTCTCTGGTGTTTTTTAAGGCTGGCCAAATGAGAGAAGTGTTGTCCACACTGATAACATCCATATGGTTTCTCTCCAGTGTGAATTTTCTGGTGACTTTTAAGGTTGGCCAAAAGAGAGAAGTGTTGTCCACACTGATCACATCCATAGGGTTTCTCTCCAGTGTGAATTCTCTGGTGTGTTTTAAGGCTGGACATTGTAGGGAAGCGTTTACCACACTGATCACAGCAGTGGTGTTTTTGCCTAGCCAAGCTTATTTGTTCATTCACCTCTGGTAGAACAGGAAAACCAGATTGATGATGCAACACTGAATTGGAAACAAAGACAAATGAAACATTGCTTAGTTGTACTTCATGGACTTAAAATCGCAGAAACTATGTGAAGTTAATGTACACAATTTTACATTAGCATCCATTTATAGTTCGATTCGATATGTTGTGCATTTTAGAAAAATATGTGTTTTAAGTCAATGCTAATATTAAAATAAAACAAATACACATGACTATTTCTGACATAGTGTATATCCATATAGACAGTTAGTAACTTACAGAGGTCTTGGTGATCATTGGGTCCTCCCTGTTGAGCAGAACTGTTCATGGTGGCATTGGTAGAGTTCATCTTCAGCTGAAGTCTGGAGTCCACAGTCAGATGTCAGGAGAACTCTTCTTATACTAGAGAGCCTGAGGTGAAACCACTAACTGCTTGGTGTTGATTGGCCAAAGAGTGGAACAATAGCATCATGTCTCCACCAATCACAACCTAACAAAATGCTGCATGTGCTCCACCCCTCTGTAGCTCCTCCCCCAGGCCATGCTCTATGCAACATTCTAGAAAGAAACTGCTAACTGTGAGATTGCTTTGTAAGCTTCATATTTAATGAATCTAAACTATATCCATATTATGATACATTGATGTATGGACATAAGTACATCCTATTAGTCTATGTGGACGTGAGTAAAGTAAATGCAGGAGTCAGCATGAATCCCAAATAACAGACACTGTCAGAGTCAATTTAGTCAAAGCATGTATATAATATAGAAAACATGATTAGTTAGTTGGTAAATCAGGTACCAAATAACTGAAACAAAATATCAAAACATTACAGTGGAGAAGAAAAATAAAGTCAAACTCAATCAAATCCGGTGGGAAACAGAACCGTCTTTAACTGTGATTTAACATAAATAAGAGTGTCAACATAACTGCTGTTTTCTGGGGGTTTTTACATGTTACATATGTGCATAAAAACTGCTGGTTTATAATAAACCTTACAAGCATCAAATGAGTAGTTCCTACCAAACTCTCCATTGGGTCTCCTACTGGAGACTGGGCTTCACAAACTATATGCTATGGATATTATGTACATGCAATGAGTATCTGGATAATATATGTGGATATTAATTAATGCAGCAGAATCAAAGAGTATTGCTCCACATTATTTCAGTAACATCAGAACCAAGTAGAACCAGCTCTGGTGAAGAAACAACTGCTCATACTGTGGTTTACATCACAGCATCTTACACAGAAAAACAGTTAGGCCTATTTGTTTTCCAAAACACAAACTGCCACTCACCCCTAAAATGATTGCAGACAGTCTTCATAAATAGTACACAATAGTACACAAGCCTTCATATCTTAGTTGTCTTTTACCAGTATACTACCACATCCACTTTTACCTTTATTATTATTAAATTATTAGCAATGTAAGTTAAATTTGTTTCCACTTTAGTCCACTTCAGTCAGAACTGCAGCATCACTCCCAATCTTCCGCCGTAGTCTGAAAACCCACATTTTCAGACTCCATAATGGCCCATAGCACTTACCCCACCCCCTTAGATAGCATCTCTGTAGACTTGGATAGCATTTGACACAGACTTATAGCATGTTATGAAGACAGCACTATAATTGCATTGTATGTAGTCATAGCACGTCATAGTACATATGTATAGCAAAGTAGTTTATATGTATATGTATGTTTATATGTGTATATATAGATATTCCACTGTTACTTTCTTAGCTTACGCATGTTTCATGGTGAATGTTTTTATGTGATTTATTCCCATGCTTTTTTGTTCTTGCTTAATGTAAATCGCTCTGGATTAAGAGCGTCTGCTAAATGCCTAAATTGTAAATTGTAGTATAGAAGACAGTGGTTTGGTTTCTGTACAAAACTGGTCAAGGCCTAACAACAAATTAGTATATTGTCAAATCATAGCCCATTGTGTAATGTGTAGTCCTGTGTGCAGATACATGCTCTGAGGGAATGAGGAGCACTCAGGTGTGTGGAATTAGTTTCAATAGGGTTGTGATGACTGCACTTTTATTCAATGTTTTGTTTTTCAAATGCTAATAATGAACAAAACCCCTGGTTAAAATGTAAACAGGCTAAATGATGATGGCTGATGCTTCATTCACTATAGACAATGCATTCAAATGCAGATGTTAAACGTGTTAATGGTCACTGGTTGTCTGACATTGGACTACAACAATCTATCACATGGAACGTATTATTTTTAAACTTTGTGAAATGTTAAAGGTGTTGTAAGGGATATGTGTTGTTTAAATAGCTCTAGTAATCATTGATATATAGTTTGTTCAGTAACAGAAGTCTTCCCATGTCTCCATATCCAGTCATAGGACTAATATAGGATACATACAGAAGTGAAACAGGCAGTTTGTTTTAGTGTTGATTAACACAACAATTTAAACCTTTAAAAATGAATATCATGGATATCATTTTTATAGATTCAGTGCACACAAGGTCAATTATCAACCATATTTTCAGAATTATGAAAATGTATCAATTTCCTCTATACTCTATAGTGTAGTGTAGTGTGCTTTATACCACATCAGTGGTATAACCTAAAACATTGAAAAAATGGCAAATTAAACAGTGATACTTATTATTATTGTGTAGGGTTTCCTCTCAAAAATATATGCTAAATATATATATGCTATATATGAAGTAGTTTGGCTAGACAAAATAGTCAGGGGACATTTACAGGTTGATTTGCATCAGCGTAACAGGAGGGACAGTAAAGTGAAGGACAACATTGATTTCAAGATTTTAAGCATCACAATTACATTCATCACAATAAATAACATTTGGTGAGAAGCATTAGAACTATACTATAGAATAATATTTCAAAATGTAGATTTAGTTTGAATTTGATTTGATATTGTAACTGAAGATGAAACTAACATTCAGGGGCATTTTTGCATACCTCTACTCAAATGAAAGGGATTATTTTATATTTGTTTCACTCTAAGGTACAAATATATTTGTTTCTATGGTGGAAAACCTTTAATATATAAGCTTTTTGTAATTGGTGTTTTTGCTTGTTATATTAACAGTACAGTATTCTGAATTATGACCTTATGCCATTTGTGTCCCTGGGAGGCACCAACTACTAGGAATGACCCTGATTGTGCAAGTGTCAGTGTCATTGCTATCTCTACAGACTAGAGGGACGCAAGTCAAGTAGATATAATGTGACACATACATACTGTAGTATTAAATTGGACGTGTAACTTAAGACAACTCTACTGAGCACATATTCACATTTGGAAATACACTAGTCTCTTGTGCGTGAGTGGCTGGGTGTGCACATGTCACTGTCTTTGTCCGAGGCTAATCTCACAATCGAGTAATTTGTCACGTCATCGACTGGCCACATGAAGTCCAAGATTATCCCATTTTGGGCGGGAACCTCTGTTGGTGTTTTAAGCATTATGTTATACTTTAGCTATTGAGAAATAGCAGATCTACAAGCAACTTAAAAAAAAGATCTACAAGCTCATATGAGCTTGTAGATAAGTTGTGAAAATGTGGCGCAAAAAGAATAATATCAGAGTGAATGTTTTTAACTAAAATATTGGCTTCTGGGGGGGTCCCTGGAACTACATATTTTGAGATGGGGGTCCGTGGCCCAATAGAGATAATTCTGGGGGTCCTTGACGCTCATTTAGTTTCTTTGGAACACTTGTATGAATGAACTAAATACAGACAGACTTTATTATTTATTTAACTCTGAGCCCGGTTGACTTTGACTTTGGGGGGGGTTATTGTTTGTATTTGACGTTGTGACGCAAAGCGATGCAGCGAGCGTCGGGTCTTGTTTGGGGCGTGAGGGGTTTTGAAAGTGTATTATGGTTTGTTGATGAAGTTCGTTTGCCTGTTTATTTATTTTATTTCATAGGGAGAGAAACAGGGACAGACGTAGCCCTAGAACGGCTCTTGTTGTTTCATACAGTATGTACAGTATTTCACATACAGAGCCATAGAACACCCTGCTTCATTTCTGGTCGGACGTAAAATGCGCGGCCTAACTGATAAATGCTCCCATTAAATAATTCCAAAGATGTGGAGTGAAATATGGTCCAGTTTTATATCCATGTGAAAGTTCTGGCACAAAACGTGTATTTAGTCAATTATCTATTTTTGTGATAGGTGGGATATGTGTTGTTAAAATAGCTCTAGTAATCATTGATATATAGTTTGTTCAGTAACAGAATTATTCCCATGTCTCCATATCCAGTCATAGGACAAATATAGGATACATACAGAAGTGAAACTGTAAGGGAAACTGGAAGACACAAGCTGATACATCCTTGCAGGGTTCTCTCTCCTTTTAGGATGGAAGTTGTAACCCACGTGTACATGTATTTCTGTTTACCGAAGATACTGTGCGATGGGCAGACTCCTGGTACTGAACAAAGACGACATGTTTAAAGAGATGTTTCACTTTCAAACGTTAGGGGGATCTACTCAGACTTTTGTGAGGACCCTATTTTTTAAGTTGATTTGTTTAACATAATTTGTCACTATATAGATCAAGTGTACATTTTAATTATATACTAAGGAAAAAACGTTCATTATTGTATTCTATATTTTAAAGCACGAACAAATGATTGATTCAACATTTTATTCACAGTTTGTAGAATGGGTACAGTTCAACAAAAGTACAGGTCAATACAAAAAACCTGATACGAGGAAAAATAAACAAAAACAATGTTTACATCAGGGTCCTCCATTTTAAATTCATCAGAACATCTAACAACATTCATCACATTTTCAGTGGCTCAAATTAGTAAAATTCTAACACAAGAACAGTTTAAATCCAGTATGTACAACCTTGTGAAAGTCTAAATTAATTGAATTACTAAAAGCTTTTCCAAACACATCACAATTATTTAGGTTTCTCTTCAGTGTGAATTTGCTGGTGCCTTTTAAGGTGTGCCAAAAGGGAGAAGTGTTGTCCACACTGATCACATCCATAGGGTTTCTCTCCAGTGTGAATTTTCTGGTGGCTTTTAAGGTTGGACATTTGAGAGAAGTGTTGTCCACACTGATCACATCCATAGGGTTTCTCTCCAGTGTGAATTCTCTGGTGTGTTTTAAGGCTGTCCATTCTAGAGAAATGTTGTCCACACTGATCACATCCATAGGGTTTCTCTCCAGTGTGAATTTGCTGGTGACTTCTCAGGGTGGACTTGTAAGAGAAGTGTTGTCCACACTGGTCACATCCATAGGGTTTCTCTCCAGTATGAATTATCTGGTGTGTTTTAAGGCTGGCCAAAAGAGAGAAGTGTTGTCCACAATGATCACATCCATAGGGTTTCTCTCCAGTGTGAATTCTCTGGTGTTTTTTAAGGCTGGCCAAATGAGAGAAGTGTTGTCCACACTGATCACATCCATAGGGTTTCTCCCCAGTGTGAATTTTCTGGTGGCTTTTAAGGTTGGACATTTGAGAGAAGTGTTGTCCACACTGATCACATCCATAGGGTTTCTCTCCAGTGTGAATTCGCTGGTGACTTCTCAGGGTGGACTTGTCAGAGAAGTGTTGTCCACACTGATCACATCCATAGGGTTTCTCTCCAGTATGAATTCTCTGGTGTGTTTTAAGGCTGGCCAAAAGAGAGAAGTGTTGTCCACAATGATCACATCCATAGGGTTTCTCTCCAGTGTGAATTCTCTGGTGTGTTTTAAGGCTGGCCAAATGAGAGAAGTGTTTCCCACACTGATCACATCCATAGGGTTTGTCTCCAGTGTGAATTTTCTGGTGGCTTTTAAGGTGTGCCATTTCAGAGAAGTGTTGTCCACACTGATCACATCCATAGGGTTTCTCTCCAGTGTGAATTCTCTGGTGTTTTTTAAGGCTGGCCAAATGAGAGAAGTGTTGTCCACACTGATCACATCCATAGGGTTTCTCTCCAGTGTGAATTCTCTGGTGTTTTTTAAGGTTGGACATTTGAGAGAAGTGTTGTCCACACTGATCACATCCATGGGGTTTCTCTCCAGTGTGAATTATCTGGTGTGTTTTAAGGCTGGACATTGTAGGGAAGCGTTTACCACACTGATCACAGCAGTGGTGTTTTTGCCTAGCCAAGCTTCTTTGTTCATTCACCTCTGGTAGAACAGGTAAACCAGATTGATGATGCAACACTGAATTGGAAACAAAGACAAATGAAACATTGCTTAGTTGTACTTCATGGACTTAAAATCACACTATGTGAAGTTAATGTACACAACTTTACATTAGCATCCGTTTATAGTTCGATTCGATATGTTGTGCATTTTAGAAAAATATGTATTTTAAGTCAATGCTAATATTAAAATAAAACAAATACACATGACTATTTCTGACATAGTGTATATCCATATAGACAGTTAGTAACTTACAGAGGTCTTGGTGATCATTGGGTCCTCCCTGTTGAGCAGAACTGTTCATGGTGGCATTGGTAGAGTTCATCTTCAGCTGAAGTCTGGAGTCCACAGTCGGATGAGATCAGAAATGATTGATATCCTGGAGGAGTTGTGGAGAACTCTTCTTATACTAGAGAGCCTGAGGTGGAACCACTAACTGCTTGGTGTTGATTGGCCAAAGAGTGGAACAATAGCATCATGTCTCCACCAATCACAACCTAACAAAATGCTGCATGTGCTCCACCCCTCTGTAGCTCCTCCCCAGGCATTGAGGGGTTTTGAAAGTGTATTATGGTTTGTTGATGAAGTTCGTTTGCCTGTTTATTTATTTTATTTCATAGGGAGAGAAACAGGGACAGACGTAGCCCTAGAACGGCTCTTGTTGTTTCATACAGTATGTACAGTATTTCACATACAGAGCCATAGAACACCCTGCTTCATTTCTGGTCGGACGTAAAATGCGCGGCCTAACTGATAAATGCTCCCATTAAATAATTCCAAAGATGTGGAGTGAAATATGGTCCAGTTTTATATCCATGTGAAAGTTCTGGCACAAAACGTGTATTTAGTCAATTATCTATTTTTGTGATAGGTGGGATATGTGTTGTTAAAATAGCTCTAGTAATCATTGATATATAGTTTGTTCAGTAACAGAATTATTCCCATGTCTCCATATCCAGTCATAGGACAAATATAGGATACATACAGAAGTGAAACTGTAAGGGAAACTGGAAGACACAAGCTGATACATCCTTGCAGGGTTCTCTCTCCTTTTAGGATGGAAGTTGTAACCCACGTGTACATGTATTTCTGTTTACCGAAGATACTGTGCGATGGGCAGACTCCTGGTACTGAACAAAGACGACATGTTTAAAGAGATGTTTCACTTTCAAACGTTAGGGGGATCTACTCAGACTTTTGTGAGGACCCTATTTTTTAAGTTGATTTGTTTAACATAATTTGTCACTATATAGATCAAGTGTACATTTTAATTATATACTAAGGAAAAAACGTTCATTATTGTATTCTATATTTTAAAGCACGAACAAATGATTGATTCAACATTTTATTCACAGTTTGTAGAATGGGTACAGTTCAACAAAAGTACAGGTCAATACAAGAAATCTGATACGAGGAAAAATAAACAAAAACAATGTTTGAATCAGGGTCCTCCATTTTCAATTCATCAGAACATCTAACATCGTAAATTTACGCCATCCTATCAATCTAGAATTAGCATGCTCATATACATGTAATGCGTTTAAACAGTTTAGCCTTAAACAATTGTTTATAAAATACCATATGGATCAACATGTTACACTTGGTTGTAATGTGGATTCATGTGTGCGGTCATCACATTTTCAGTGGCTCAATTTAGTAAAATTCTAACACAAGAACAGTTTAAATCCAGTGTGTACAACCTTGTGAAAGTCTAAACTATTTGAATTACTAAAAGCTTTCCACACACATCACAATTTTTTAGGTTTTTCTCCAGTGTGAATTCTCTGGTGGCTTTTAAGGCTGGACATTTGAGAGAAGTGTTGTCCACACTGATCACATCCATAGGGTTTCTCTCCAGTGTGAATTTGCTTGTGTGTTTTAAGGTTGGTCAAATGAGAGAAGTGTTTCCCACACTGATCACATCCATAGGGTTTCTCTCCAGTGTGAATTCGCTGGTGACTTTTCAGGGTGGACATGTCAGAGAAGTGTTGTCCACAATGATCACATCCATAGGGTTTCTCTCCAGTGTGAATTCGCTGGTGGCTTTTAAGGTGTGCCATTCGAGAGAAGTGTTGTCCACACTGGTCACATCCATAGGGTTTCTCTCCAGTGTGAATTAGCTGGTGTTTTCTCATGGTGGACATGTCAGAGAAGTGTTGTCCACAATGATCACATCCATAGGGTTTCTCTCCATTGTGAATTCTCTGGTGGCTTTTAAGGCTGGTCAGTTGAGAGAAGTGTTGTCCACACTGATCACATCCATAGGGTTTCTCTCCGGTGTGAATTCGCTTGTGTGTTTTAAGGCTGTGCATTCTAGAGAAATGTTGTCCACACTGATCACATCCATAGGGTTTCTCTCCAGTGTGAATTCGCTGGTGACTTTTCAGGGTGGACATGTCAGAGAAGTGTTGTCCACAATGATCACATCCATAGGGTTTCTCTCCAGTGTGAATTCGCTGGTGTGTTTTAAGACTGTCCATTCTAGAGAAGTGTTGTCCACACTGATCACATCCATAGGGTTTCTCTCCAGTGTGAATTTTCTGGTGTGTTTTAAGGCTGGCCATTTGAGAGAAGTGTTGTCCACACTGATCACATCCATAGGCTTTCTCTCCAGTGTGAATTCTCTTGTGTGTTTTAAGGCTGGCCATTTGAGAGAAGTGTTGTCCACACTGATCACATCCATAGGCTTTCTCTCCAGTATGAATTCTCTGGTGTATTTTAAGGCTGGACATTTTAGGGAAGCGTTTACCACACTGATCACATCCATAGGGTTTCTCTCCAGTGTGAATTTTCTTGTGGCTTTTAAGGCTGGACATTGTAGGGAAGCGTTTACCACACTGATCACATCCATAGGGTTTCTCTCCAGTGTGAATTTTCTTGTGGCTTTTAAGGCTGGACATTGTAGGGAAGCGTTTACCAAGCGTTTGTTCATTCACCTCTGGTAGAACAGGAAAACCAGACTGATGATGCAACACTGAATTGGAGACAAAGACAAATGAAACATTGCTTAGTTGTACTTCATGGACTTAAAATCCATAGAAAATCTGCAGAAACTAATTTGAAGGTAATGTACAGAATTTTACATTAGCATCCATTTATAGTTTGATTTGATCTGTTGTGCATTTTAGAAAAATATGTATTTTAAGTCAATGCTAATATTAAAATAAAACAAATACATTTCTGACATAGTGTATATCCATATAGACAGTTAGTAACTTACAGAGGTCTTGGTGATCATTGGGTCCTCCCTGTTGAGCAGAACTGTTCATGGTGGCATTGGTAGAGTTCATCTTCAGCTGAAGTCTGGAGTCCACAGTCAGATGTGATCAGAAATGATTGATATCCTGGAGGAGTTGTGGAGAACTCTTCTTATACTAGAGAGCCTGAGGTGGAACCACTAACGACTTGGTGTTGATTGGCCAAAGAGTGGAACAATAGCATCATGTCTCCACCAATCACAACCTAACAAAATGCTGCATGTGCTCCACCCCTCTGTAGCTCCTCCCCCAGGCCATGCTCTATGCAACATTCTAGAAATAAACTGCTAACTGTGAGATTGCTTTGTAAGCTTCATATTTAATGAATCTAAACTATATCCATATCATGATACATTGATGTATGGGCATAAGTACATCCTATTAGTCTATGTGGACGTGAGTAAAGTAAATGCAGGAGTCAGCATAAATCCCAAATAACAGACACTGTCAGAGTCAATTTAGTCAAAGCATGCATATAATATAGAAAACATGATTAGTTAGTTATTGGTAAATCAGGTACCAAATAACTGAAACAAAATATCAAAACATTACAGTGGAGAAGAAAAATAAAGTCAAACTCAATCAAATCCGGTGGGAAACAGAACCGTCTTTAACTGTGATTTAACATAAATAAGAGTGTCAACATACCTGCTGTTTTCTGGGGTTTTTTACATGTTACATATGTGCATAAAAACTGCTGGTTTATAATAAACCTTACAAGCATCAAATGAGTAGTTCCTACCAAACTCTCCATTGGGTCTCCTACTGGAGACTGGGCTTCACAAACTATATGCTATGGATATTATGTACATGCAATGAGTATCTGGATAATATATGTGGATATTAATTAATGCAGCAGAGTCAAAGAGGATTGCTCCACATTATTTCAGTAACATCAGAACCAAGTAGAACCAGCTCTGGTGAAGAAACAACTGCTCATACTGTGGTTTACATCCCAGCATCTTACAAATAAAAACAGTTTGGCCTATTTGTTTTCCAAAACACAAACTGCCACTCACCCCTAAAATGATTGCAGACATATTTCATAAATAGTACACAATAGTACACAAGCCTTCATATCTTAGTTGTCTTTTACCAGTATACTACCACATCCACTTTTACCTTTATTATTATTAAATTATTAGCAATGTAAGTTCAATTTGTTTCCACTTTAGTCCACTTCAGTCAGAACTGCAGCATCACTCCCAATCTTCCGCCGTAGTCTGAAAACCCACATTTTCAGACTCCATAATGGCCCGTAGCACTTACCCCACCCCCTTAGATAGCATCTCTGTAGACTTAGATACATTTGACACAGACTTATAGCATGTTATGAAGACAGCACTATAATTGCATTGTATGTAGTCATAGCACGTCATAGTACATATGTATAGCAAAGTAGTTTATATGTATAGTTTCATTATATAGATAATCCACTGTTACTTTCTTTGCTCACGCATGTTTCATGATGAATGTTTTTATGTGATTTATTCCCATGCTTTTTTGTTCTTGCTTAATGTAAATCGCTCTGGATTAAGAGTGTCTGCTAAATGCCTAAATTGTAAATTGTAGTATAGAAGACAGTGGTTTGGTTTCTGTACAAAACTGGTCAAGGCCTAACAACAAATTAGTATATTGTCAAATCATAGCCCATTGTGTAATGTGTAGGCCTGTGTGCAGATACATGTGTCCATACAGTATTATGAATTAATGATCAGGATAAATTATCATTATCCTTATACTAATAATCATATCCTATATTCACGATTGTTATTAACAACAGAGACACAATAACAGCAACAACTGTATTTGTGTAAACCTGGGAAACCGGACAACGTTAAGTCTTTAAGTCATTGTTCAGGTTGCTCTGAGGGAATGAGGAGCACTCAGGTGTGTGGAATTAGTTTCAATAGGGTTGTGATGACTGCACTTTTATTCAATGTTTCTTTTTCAAATGCTAAATAATGAACAAAACATCAGGTTAAAATGTAAACAGGCTAAATGATGATGGCTGTTTTACACCTCTTTGACTCAGATGAGTTTCAGCAGAACTACAACAATCTATCACATGGAACGTATTATTATTAAACTTTGTGAAATGTTAAAGGTGTTGTAAGGGATATGTGTTGTTAAAATAGCTCTAGTAATCATTGCTATATAGTTTGTTCAGTAACATAATAATTAAGCGTAACAGGGGGGGCATTTATGCTTTATACCACATCAGTGGTATAACCTAAAACATTGAAAAAATGGCAAATTAAACAGTGATACTTATACTTATCATTGACTTACCAGACTCCTGGTACTGAACATAATGTGTCACTATATAGATCAAGTACATTTTAATTATATACTAAGAAGAATAAAAAAACGGGACAAAAAAACCTTTCATAATTGTATTAAATATTTTAAAGCACAAACAAACGATTGTTTCAACATTTTATTCACAGTTCAACAAAAGTACAGGTCAAAACAAAAACAATGTTTACATCAGGGTCCTCCATTTTCAATTAATCAGAACATCTAACATCATACATTTACTTGCAATTAATCTATACATGGAAACATTTGTTTCATCACCATCCTATTAATCTAGAATTAGCATGCTCATATACATGTAATGCGTTTAAACAGTTTAGCCTTAAACAATTGTTTAAACAACAAACAAATTATTTATTCAACATTTTATTCACAGTTTGTAGAATGGGTACAGTTCAACAAAACTACAGGTCAATACAAAAAACCTGATATGAGGATGCAGAACTTATTATTTAATATATCCTTATTATTTGATTAAGGTGCAATGTAAGTTAAATTTGTTTCCACTTTAGTATAGAAGACAGTGGTCTGGTTTCTGTACAAAACTTTACAACATTAGTATATTGTCAAATCCTCTTAGTCTCATAGCCCATTGTGTAATGCGTAGGCCTGTGTGCAGAAACATGTGTCCATACAGTATGATTAATTAATGATCAGGATAAGTCAGGCTAAATTAATTAATCATTATCCTTATAATAATAAAAAATAACCTATATTCACAATTACATTGCTATTAACAACAGAGGCACAATAACAGCAACAACTGTATTTGTGTAAACCTGGGAAACCGGACAACGTTAAGTCTTTAAGCCATTGTTCAGGTTGCTCTGAGGGAATGAGGAGCACTCAGGTCTGTGGAATTAGTTTCAATAGCGTTGTGATGACCTGAACAAAAACCCAGGTTAAAATGTAAACAGGCTCCGCTAAATGATGATGGCTGATGCTTCATTCACTATAGACAATGCATTCAAATGCAGAGATTAAACGTGTTAATGGTCACTGGTTGTCTGACATTGGACAGATCACCTGTTAATGATCACATTATGGATGCACTGTGACCATTTTACACCTCTTTGACTCGATGACTTTTGTGTCACTATATATATCAAGTGTACATTTTAATTATATACTAAGAAGAAAAAACAGGAAAAAAAACTCATTGTATTCTATATTTTAAAGCACGAACAAATGATTGATTCAACATTTTATTCACAGTTTGTAGAATGGGTACAGTTCAACAAAAGTACAGGTCAATACAAAAAACCTGATACGAGGAAAAATAAACAAACAGTGTTTACATCAGGGTCCTCCATTTTCAATTCATCAGAACATCATAAATTTACTTGCAATTCATCTATACATGGAAACATTTGTTTCATCGCCATCCTATTAATCTAGAATTAGCATGCTCATATACATGTAATGCATTTAAACAGTTTAGCCTTAAACAATTGTTTAAAAATACCATATGGATCAACATGTTACACTTGGTTGTAATGTGGATTAATCACATTTTCAACTGTTTAAACGCATTACATGTATTACAGTAATACATGTAATGCGTTTAAACAGTTTAGCCTTAAACAATTGTTTAATAAATATCATATGAATCAACATGTTACACTTGGTTGTAATGACATTTTCAGTGGCTCAATTTAGTAAAATTCTAACACAAGAACAGTTTAAATCCAGTGTGTACAACCTTGTGAAAGTCTAAATTATTTGAATTACTAAAAGCTTTCCACACACATCACAATTATTTAGGTTTCTCTCCAGTGTGAATTCTCTGGTGGCTTTTAAGGTGTGACATTTGAGAGAAGTGTTTCCCACACTGATCACATCCATAGGGTTTCTCTCCAGTGTGAATTAGCTTGTGTGTTTTAAGGTTGGCATTTTAGAGAAGTGTTTCCCACACTGATCACATCCATAGGGTTTATCTCCAGTGTGAACTTTCTCGTGGCTTTTAAGGCTGGACAAAAGAGAGAAGTGTTGTCCACACAAATCACATCCATATGGTTTCTCTCCAGTGTGAATTCTCTGGTGTTTTTTCAGGGTGGACTTATCAGAGAAGTGTTGTCCACACTGATCACATCCCTAGGGTTTCTCTCCAGTGTGAATTCGCTGGTGACTTTTCAGGGTGGAATTGTCAGAGAAGTGTTGTCCACAATGATCACATCCATAGGGTTTCTCTCCAGTGTGAATTCTCTGGTGTTTTTTAAGGCTGGCCATTTGAGAGAAGTGTTGTCCACACTGATCACATCCATAGGGTTTCTCTCCAGTGTGAATTCGCTTGTGTGTTTTAAGGCTGTCCATTCTAGAGAAATGTTGTCCACACTGATCACATCCATAGGCTTTCTCTCCAGTGTGAATTTTCTGGTGGCTTTTAAGCTGTGCCATTTGAGAGAAGTGTTGTCCACACTGATCACATCCATAGGGTTTCTCTCCAGTGTGAATTCGCTTGTGTGTTTTAAGGTTGGCCAAATGAGAGAAGCTTTTTCCACACTGATCACATCCATAGGCTTTCTCTCCAGTGTGAATTTTCTGGTGGCTTTTAAGGCTGGACATTGTAGGGAAGCGTTTACCACACTGATCACAGCAGTGGTGTTTTTGCTTAGCCAACCTTCTTTGTTCATTCACCTCTGGTAGAACCGGAAAACCAGACTGATGATGCAACACTGAATTGGAGACAAAGACAAGTGAAACATTGCTTAGTTGTACTTCAACTAAAAATCGCAGACTTAAAATCGCAGAAACTCATTTGAAGTTAACGTACACAATATTACAGTAGCATCCATTTATAGTTCGATTCGATGATCTGTTGTGCATTTTAGGAAAAAATATTTTAAGTCAATGCTAATATTAAAATAAAACAAATACACATGACTATTTAAGGACATAGTGTATATCCATATAGACAGTTAGTAACTTACAGAGGTCTTGGTGATCATTGGGTCCTCCCTGTTGAGCAGAACTGTTCATGGTGGCATCGGTAGAGTTCATCTTCAGCTGAAGTCTGGAGTCCATAGTCAGATGTGATCAGAAATGATTTATATCCTGGAGGAGTTGTAGAGAACTGACAACTACAAACTCTTCTTATACTAGAGAGCCTGAGGTGGAACCACTAACTGCTTGGTGTTGATTGGCCAAAGAGTGGAACAATAGCATCATGTCTCCACCAATCACAACCTAACAAAATGCTGCATGTGCTCCACCCCTCTGTAGCTCCTCCCCCAGGCCATGCTCTATGCAACATTCTAGAAATAAACTGCTAACTGTGAGATTGCTTTGTAAGCTTAATATTTAATTAATCTAAACTATATCCATATTATGATACATTGATGTGTGGACATAAGTACATCCTATTAGTCTATGTGGACGTGAGTAAAGTAAATGCAGGAGTCATGCATGAATCCCAAATAACAGACACTGTCAGAGTCAAAGCATGATAGTATAGAAAACATGATTAGTTAGTTATTGGTAAATCAGTTAAAAAAAAAAAACATTACATTGTGCAAGTGTCAGTGTCATTGCTATCTCTACAGAATTTGATTAGATATTGTAACTGAAGATGAAACTAACATTCAGGGGCATTTTTCCTTACCTCTACTCAAATGAAATGGATTATTTTATATTTGTTTCACTCTAAGGTACAAATATATTTTTTGCTATGGTAGAAAACCTTTAATAGTATAAGATAAGCCTTTTGTAATTAGTGTTTTTGCTTATTATATTAACAGTACAGTATTCTGTATTATGACCTTATGCCATTTGTGTCCCTGGGGGACAAATGGCACCAACTACTATGAATGACCCTGATTGTGTAAGTGTAAGTGTCATTTATTTATTTTATTTCATAGGGAGAGAAACAGGGACAGACGTAGCCCTAGAACGGCTCTTGTTGTTTCATACAGTATGTACAGTATTTCACATACAGAGCCATAGAACACCCTGCTTAATTTCTGGTCGGACGTAAAATGCGCGGCCTAACTGTGATAAATGCTCCCATTAAATAATTCCAAAGACGTGGAGTGAAATATGGTCCAGTTTTATATCCATGTGAAAGTTCTGGCACAACACGTGTATTTAGTCAATTATCTCTTTTTGTGATAGGTGGGATATGTGTTGTTAAAATAGCTCTAGTAATCATTGATATATAGTTTGTTCAGTAACAGAATTATTCCCATGTCTCCATATCCAGTCATAGGACAAATATAGGATACATACAGAAGTGAAACTGTAAGGGAAACTGGAAGACACAAGCTGATACATCCTTGCAGGGTTCTCTCTCCTTTTAGGATGGAAGTTGTAACCCACGTGTACATGTATTTCTGTTTACCAAAGATATTGTGCGATGGGCAGACTCCTGGTACTGAACAAAGACTGCATGTTTAGAGAGATGTTTCACTTTCAAACATTAGGGGGATCTACTCAGACTTTTGTGAGGACCCTATTTTTTAAGTTGATTTGTTTAACATAATGTGTCACTATATAGATCAAGTGTACATTTTAATTATATACTAAGGAGAAAAACGTTCATAATTGTATTCTATATTTTAAAGCACGAACAAATGATTGATTCAACATTTTATTCACAGTTTGTAGAATGGGTACAGTTCAACAAAAGTACAGGTCAATACAAGAAATCTGATACGAGGAAAAATAAACAAAAACAATGTTTGAATCAGGGTCCTCCATTTTCAATTCATCAGAACATCTAACATCGTAAATTTACGCCATCCTATCAATCTAGAATTAGCATGCTCATATACATGTAATGCGTTTAAACAGTTTAGCCTTAAACAATTGTTTATAAAATACCATATGGATCAACATGTTACACTTGGTTGTAATGTGGATTCATATGTGTGCGGTCATCACATTTTCAGTGGCTCAATTTAGTAAAATTCTAACACAAGAACAGTTTAAATCCAGTGTGTACAACCTTGTGAAAGTCTAAACTATTTGAATTACTAAAAGCATTCCACACACATCACAATTTTTTAGGTTTTTCTCCAGTGTGAATTCTCTGGTGGCTTTTAAGGCTGGACATTTGAGAGAAGTGTTGTCCACACTGATCACATCCATAGGGTTTCTCTCCAGTGTGAATTCGCTTGTGTCTTTTAAGGTTGGCCAAATGAGAGAAGTGTTGTCCACAATGATCACATCCATAGGGTTTCTCTCCAGTGTGAATTCTCTGGTGGGTGTTCAGGGTGGACTTGCCAGAGAAGTGTTGTCCACACTGATCACATCCATAGGGTTTCTCTCCAGTGTGAATTCGCTGGTGGCTTTTAAGGTGTGCCATTCGAGAGAAGTGTTGTCCACAATGGTCACATCCATAGGGTTTCTCTCCAGTGTGAATTAGCTGGTGTTTTCTCATGGTGGACATGTCAGAGAAGTGTTGTCCACAATGATCACATCCATAGGGTTTCTCTCCATTGTGAATTCTCTGGTGGCTTTTAAGGCTGGCCAATTGAGAGAAGTGTTGTCCACACTGATCACATCCATAGGGTTTCTCTCCGGTGTGAATTCGCTTGTGTGTTTTAAGGCTGTGCATTCTAGAGAAATGTTGTCCACACTGATCACATCCATAGAGTTTCTCTCCAGTGTGAATTCGCTGGTGACTTTTAAGGTGTGCCATTTGAGAGAAGTGTTGTCCACACTGATCACATCCATATGGTTTCTCTCCAGTGTGAATTTTCTGGTGTGTTTTAAGGCTGTCCATTCTAGAGAAGTGTTGTCCACACTGATCACATCCATAGGGTTTCTCTCCAGTGTGAATTTTCTGGTGTGTTTTAAGGCTGGCCATTTGAGAGAAGTGTTGTCCACACTGATCACATCCATAGGCTTTCTCTCCTGTGTGAATTCTCTTGTGTGTTTTAAGGCTGGCCATTTGAGAGAAGTGTTGTCCACACTGATCACATCCATAGGCTTTCTCTCCAGTATGAATTCTCTGGTGTATTTTAAGGCTGGACATTTTAGGGAAGCGTTTACCACACTGATCACATCCATAGGGTTTCTCTCCAGTGTGAATTTTCTTGTGGCTTTTAAGGCTGGACATTGTAGGGAAGCGTTTACCACACTGATCACATCCATAGGGTTTCTCTCCAGTGTGAATTTTCTTGTGGCTTTTAAGGCTGGACATTGTAGGGAAGCGTTTACCAAGCGTTTGTTCATTCACCTCTGGTAGAACAGGAAAACCAGACTGAGGATGCAACACTGAATTGGAGACAAAGACAAATGAAACATTGCTTAGTTGTACTTCATGGACTTAAAATCCATAGAAAATCTGCAGAAACTAATTTGAAGGTAATGTACAGAATTTTACATTAGCATCCATTTATAGTTCGATTCGACGTTCTGTTGTGCATTTTAGAAAAATATGTATTTTAAGTCAATTCTAATATTAAAATAAAACAAATACACACGACTATTTATGACATAGTGTATATCCATATAGACAGTTAGTAACTTACAGAGGTCTTGGTGATCATTGGGTCCTCCCTGTTGAGCAGAACTGTTCATGGTGGCATTGGTAGAGTTCATCTTCAGCTGAAGTCTGGAGTCCACAGTCAGATGAGATCAGAAATGATTGATATCCTGGAGGAGTTGTGGAGAACTCTTCTTATACTAGAGAGCCTGAGGTGGAACCACTAACTGCTTGGTGTTGATTGGCCAAAGAGTGGAACAATATAATCATGTCTTCACCAATCACAACCTAACAAACTGCTGCATGCTCCACCCCTCTGTAGCTCCTCCCCCAGGCCATGCTCTATGCAACATTATAGAAATAAACTGCTAACTGTGAGATTGCTTTGTAAGCTTCATATTTTATGAATCTTAACTATATATTATGAGCATAAATCCCAAATAACAGACTGTCAGAGTCAACGCATGCATATAATATAGAAAACATGATTAGTTAGTTATTGGTAAATCAGGTAACAAATAACCGAAGAAAAAAAAACTCAATCAAATCCAGTGGGAAACAGAACCGTCTTTAACTGATTTAACATAAATAAGAGTGTCAGCATACCTGCTGTTTTCTGGGTGTTTTTACATATGTTGTATGAATAATATAAGTGGATATTAATTAATGCAGCAGAGTCAAAGAGGAATGCTCCATATTCTTTCACTAACATCAGAACCAAGTAGAACTCTGGTGAAGAAACAACTGCTCATACTGTGGTTTACATCACAAATTACATTACAAAACACAAACTGCCACTCACCCCTACAATGATTGCAGACAGTCTTCATAAATAGTACACAAGCCTTCATATCCTACTTACCAGTATACCACCACATCCCCTGTACCTTGTTTATTATTTTATTAAGGTGCAATGTAAGTTCAATTTGTTTCCACTTTAGTATAGAAGACAGTGGTCATCAAAACTGGTCAAGGCCTAACAACACATTAGTATATTGTCAAATCATAGCCCATTGTGTAATGTACAGTATAGATACATATAGTATTATTAATTCATGATCAGGATAAGTCAGGATAAATTATTATTATCCTTATAATAATAATCATATCCTATATTCACGATTACATTGCTATTAACAACAGAGAGACAATAACAGCAACAACTGTATTTGTGTAAACCTGGGAAACCTGTCATTGTTCAGGTTGCTCTGAGGGAATGAGGAGCACTCAGGTGTGTGGAATTAGTTTCAATAGGGTTGTGATGACTGCACTTTTATTCAATGTTTCTTTTTCAAATGCTAAATAATGAACAAAACCCCAGGTTAAAATGTAAACAGGCTAAATGATGATGGCTGATGCTTCATTCACTATAGACAATGCATTCAAATGCAGAGATTAAACGTGTTAATGGTCACTGGTTGTCTGGCATTGGACAGATCACCTGTTAATGATCACATTATGGATGCACTGCGACCTGCTGTTCAGTAACAGAATAATTAAGCGTAACAGGGGGGACATTTATGCTTTATACCACATCAGTGGTATAACCTAAAACATTGAAAAAAATGGCAAATTAAACAGTGATACTTATACTTATCATTGTGTAGGGTTTCCTCTCAAAAATATATGCTATATATGAAGTAGTTTGACTAGACAAAATAGTCGGGGGACAGTAAAGTGAGGGACAAAATTGATTTCAAATTTTGTAAACCTGGGAAACCGGACAACTTTAAGTCATTGTTCAGGTTGCTCTGAGGGAATGAGGAGCACTCAGGTGTGTGGAATTAGTTTCAATAGGGTTGTGATGACTGCACTTTTATTCAATGTTTCTTTTTCAAATGCTAAATAATGAACAAAACCCCAGGTTAAAAACAGGCTAAATGATGATGGCTGATTCACTATTAGACAATGCATTCAAATGCAGAGATTAAACGTGTTAATGGTCACTGGTTGCCTGGCAGGTTGGCCTTCATATCTTGTATTCAACCAGTATACTACCAAATCCCCTGTGCTTTTATTATTATTTTTATTAAGGTACAATGTAAGTTCAATTTGTTTCCACTTTAGTATAGAAGATAGTGGTCTGGTTTCTGTACAAAACTGGTCAAGGCCTAACAATACATTAGTATATTGTCAAATCCTCTTAGTCTCATAGCCCATTGTGTAATGTGTAGGCCTGTGTGAAGAAACATGTGTCCATACAGTATTATTAATTAATGATCAGAATAAGTCAGGATAAATTATCATTATCCTTATAATAATAGGGTTGTGATGACTGCACTTTTATTCAATGTTTTTTTATTCTAAATAATGAACAAAACCCACATTATTACCCCAGGTTAAAATGTAAACAGGCTAAATGGTGATGGCTGATTCACTATAGACAATGCATTCAAATGCAGAGATTAAACATGTTAATGGTCACTGGTTGTCTGGCATTGGACAGATCAACTGTTAATGATCACATTATGGATGAACTGAGACCATTTTACACCTCTTTGACTCGGATGAGTTTCAGCAGAACTACAACAATCTATCACATGGAACGTATTATTATTAAACTTTGTGAAATGTTAAAGGTGTAAGGGATATGTGTTGCTCTGGTAATCATTGATATATAGTTTGTTCAGTAACAGAAGTCTTCCCATGTCTCCATATCCAGTCATAGGACTAATATAGGATTCATACAGAAGTGAAACTGTAAGGGAAACTGGAAGACATTGAACTAAAACACAAGCTGATACATCTTTGCAGCGTTCTCTCTCCTTTTAGGATGGAATTTGTAACCCATGTGTACATTTATTTCTGTTTACCAAACAGCGATGGGCAGTATTGGGCAGACTCCTGGTACTGAACAAAGACTGCATGTTTAAAGGGATGGTTCACTTTCGAACGTTTTTAAGTTGATTTGTTTAACATAATGTGTCACTATATAGATCAAGTGTACATTTTAATTATATACTAAGAAGAAGAATAAAACGGGAGAAAAAAAAACTTTCATAATTGTATTCGATATTTTAAAGCACAAACAAACGATTGATTCAACATTTTATTCACAGTTTGTAGAATGGGTACAGCTCAACAAAAGTACAGGTCAATACAAAAAACCTGATACAAGGAAAAATAAACAAAAACAATGTTTACATCCATCAGGGTCCTCCATTTTCAATTCATCAGAACATCTAACATCATAAATGTACTTGCTAACTGTTAACTACAGCAAATCTGGGGAATCTGTAAAATGGCAGAAGACCAGTCCGTTCAAATAGTATGTTACATTTACTTGCAATTCATCTATACATGGAAACATTTGTTTCATCGCCATCCTATTAATCTAGAATTAGCATGCTCATATACATGTAATGCATTCAAACAGTTTAGCCTCAAACAATTGTTTAAAAAATACCATATGGATCAACATGTTACACTTGGTTGTAATGTGGATTCATGTGTGCTCAATTACTAAAAGCTTGTCCACACACATCACAATTATTTAGGTTTCTCTCCAGTGTGAATTCTCTGGTGTCTTTTAAGGTTGGCCAAAAGAGAGAAGTGTTGTCCACACTGATCACATCCATATGGTTTCTCTCCAGTGTGAATTCGCTTGTGTGTTTTAAGGCTGGCCAATTGAGAGAAGTGTTGTCCACAATGATCACATCCATAGGGTTTCTCTCCAGTGTGAATTCGCTTGTGTCTTTTAAGGCTGACCAAATGAGAGAAGTGTTGTCCACACTGATCACATCCATAGGCTTTCTCTCCAGTGTGAATTCGCTTGTGTGTATTAAGGTTGGCCAAAACAGAGAAGTGTTGTCCACACTGATCACATCCATAGGGTTTCTCTCCAGTGTGAATTCGCTTGTGTTTTTTAAGGCTGGCCAATTGAGAGAAGTGTTCTCCACACTGATCACATCCATAGGGTTTCTCTCCAGTGTGAATTCGCTTGTGTTTTTTAAGGCTGTCCAAATGAGAGAAGTGTTGTCCACACTGATCACATCCATAGGGTTTCTCTCCAGTGTGAATTCGCTTGTGTTTTTTAAGGCTGTCCAAATGAGAGAAGTGTTGTCCACACTGATCACATCCATAGGGTTTCTCTCCAGTATGATTGCTCTGGTGTCTGGTAAGTTTGGACATTGTAGGGAAGCGTTTACCACAATGCTCACATCCATATGGTTTCTCTCCAGTGTGAATTCTCTGGTGTGTTTTAAGGCTGGACATTTTAGGGAAGCGTTTACCACACTGATCACATCCATAGGGTTTCTCTCCAGTGTGAATTCTCTGGTGTGTTTTAAGGTTGGCCAAATGAGAGAAGCTTTTTCCACACTGATCACATCCATAGGCTTTCTCTCCAGTGTGAATTTTCTGGTGGCTTTTAAGGCTGGACATTGTAGGGAAGCGTTTACCACACTGATCACAGCAGTGGTGTTTTTGCTTAGCCAACCTTCTTTGTTCATTCACCTCTGGTAGAACCGGAAAACCAGACTGATGATGCAACACTGAATTGGAGACAAAGACAAGTGAAACATTGCTTAGTTGTACTTCAACTAAAAATCGCAGACTTAAAATCGCAGAAACTCATTTGAAGTTAACGTACACAATATTACAGTAGCATCCATTTATAGTTCGATTCGATGATCTGTTGTGCATTTTAGGAAAAAATATTTTAAGTCAATGCTAATATTAAAATAAAACAAATACACATGACTATTTAAGGACATAGTGTATATCCATATAGACAGTTAGTAACTTACAGAGGTCTTGGTGATCATTGGGTCCTCCCTGTTGAGCAGAACTGTTCATGGTGGCATCGGTAGAGTTCATCTTCAGCTGAAGTCTGGAGTCCATAGTCAGATGTGATCAGAAATGATTGATATCCTGGAGGAGTTGTAGAGAACTGACAACTACAAACTCTTCTTATACTAGAGAGCCTGAGGTGGAACCACTAACTGCTTGGTGTTGATTGGCCAAAGAGTGGAACAATAGCATCATGTCTCCACCAATCACAACCTAACAAAATGCTGCATGTGCTCCACCCCTCTGTAGCTCCTCCCCCAGGCCATGCTCTATGCAACATTCTAGAAATAAACTGCTAACTGTGAGATTGCTTTGTAAGCTTAATATTTAATTAATCTAAACTATATCCATATTATGATACATTGATGTGTGGACATAAGTACATCCTATTAGTCTATGTGGACGTGAGTAAAGTAAATGCAGGAGTCATGCATGAATCCCAAATAACAGACACTGTCAAAGCATGATAGTATAGAAAACATGATTAGTTAGTTATTGGTAAATCAGTTAAAAAAAAAAAACATTACATTGTGCAAGTGTCAGTGTCATTGCTATCTCTACAGAATTTGATTAGATATTGTAACTGAAGATGAAACTAACATTCAGGGGCATTTTTCCTTACCTCTACTCAAATGAAATGGATTATTTTATATTTGTTTCACTCTAAGGTACAAATATATTTTTTGCTATGGTAGAAAACCTTTAATAGTATAAGATAAGCCTTTTGTAATTAGTGTTTTTGCTTATTATATTAACAGTACAGTATTCTGTATTATGACCTTATGCCATTTGTGTCCCTGGGGGACAAATGGCACCAACTACTATGAATGACCCTGATTGTGTAAGTGTAAGTGTCATTTATTTATTTTATTTCATAGGGAGAGAAACAGGGACAGACGTAGCCCTAGAACGGCTCTTGTTGTTTCATACAGTATGTACAGTATTTCACATACAGAGCCATAGAACACCCTGCTTAATTTCTGGTCGGACGTAAAATGCGCGGCCTAACTGTGATAAATGCTCCCATTAAATAATTCCAAAGACGTGGAGTGAAATATGGTCCAGTTTTATATCCATGTGAAAGTTCTGGCACAACACGTGTATTTAGTCAATTATCTCTTTTTGTGATAGGTGGGATATGTGTTGTTAAAATAGCTCTAGTAATCATTGATATATAGTTTGTTCAGTAACAGAATTATTCCCATGTCTCCATATCCAGTCATAGGACAAATATAGGATACATACAGAAGTGAAACTGTAAGGGAAACTGGAAGACACAAGCTGATACATCCTTGCAGGGTTCTCTCTCCTTTTAGGATGGAAGTTGTAACCCACGTGTACATGTATTTCTGTTTACCAAAGATATTGTGCGATGGGCAGACTCCTGGTACTGAACAAAGACTGCATGTTTAGAGAGATGTTTCACTTTCAAACATTAGGGGGATCTACTCAGACTTTTGTGAGGACCCTATTTTTTAAGTTGATTTGTTTAACATAATGTGTCACTATATAGATCAAGTGTACATTTTAATTATATACTAAGGAGAAAAACGTTCATAATTGTATTCTATATTTTAAAGCACGAACAAATGATTGATTCAACATTTTATTCACAGTTTGTAGAATGGGTACAGTTCAACAAAAGTACAGGTCAATACAAGAAATCTGATACGAGGAAAAATAAACAAAAACAATGTTTGAATCAGGGTCCTCCATTTTCAATTCATCAGAACATCTAACATCGTAAATTTACGCCATCCTATCAATCTAGAATTAGCATGCTCATATACATGTAATGCGTTTAAACAGTTTAGCCTTAAACAATTGTTTATAAAATACCATATGGATCAACATGTTACACTTGGTTGTAATGTGGATTCATATGTGTGCGGTCATCACATTTTCAGTGGCTCAATTTAGTAAAATTCTAACACAAGAACAGTTTAAATCCAGTGTGTACAACCTTGTGAAAGTCTAAACTATTTGAATTACTAAAAGCATTCCACACACATCACAATTTTTTAGGTTTTTCTCCAGTGTGAATTCTCTGGTGGCTTTTAAGGCTGGACATTTGAGAGAAGTGTTGTCCACACTGATCACATCCATAGGGTTTCTCTCCAGTGTGAATTCGCTTGTGTCTTTTAAGGTTGGCCAAATGAGAGAAGTGTTGTCCACAATGATCACATCCATAGGGTTTCTCTCCAGTGTGAATTCTCTGGTGGGTGTTCAGGGTGGACTTGCCAGAGAAGTGTTGTCCACACTGATCACATCCATAGGGTTTCTCTCCAGTGTGAATTCGCTGGTGGCTTTTAAGGTGTGCCATTCGAGAGAAGTGTTGTCCACAATGGTCACATCCATAGGGTTTCTCTCCAGTGTGAATTAGCTGGTGTTTTCTCATGGTGGACATGTCAGAGAAGTGTTGTCCACAATGATCACATCCATAGGGTTTCTCTCCATTGTGAATTCTCTGGTGGCTTTTAAGGCTGGCCAATTGAGAGAAGTGTTGTCCACACTGATCACATCCATAGGGTTTCTCTCCGGTGTGAATTCGCTTGTGTGTTTTAAGGCTGTGCATTCTAGAGAAATGTTGTCCACACTGATCACATCCATAGAGTTTCTCTCCAGTGTGAATTCGCTGGTGACTTTTAAGGTGTGCCATTTGAGAGAAGTGTTGTCCACACTGATCACATCCATATGGTTTCTCTCCAGTGTGAATTTTCTGGTGTGTTTTAAGGCTGTCCATTCTAGAGAAGTGTTGTCCACACTGATCACATCCATAGGGTTTCTCTCCAGTGTGAATTTTCTGGTGTGTTTTAAGGCTGGCCATTTGAGAGAAGTGTTGTCCACACTGATCACATCCATAGGCTTTCTCTCCTGTGTGAATTCTCTTGTGTGTTTTAAGGCTGGCCATTTGAGAGAAGTGTTGTCCACACTGATCACATCCATAGGCTTTCTCTCCAGTATGAATTCTCTGGTGTATTTTAAGGCTGGACATTTTAGGGAAGCGTTTACCACACTGATCACATCCATAGGGTTTCTCTCCAGTGTGAATTTTCTTGTGGCTTTTAAGGCTGGACATTGTAGGGAAGCGTTTACCACACTGATCACATCCATAGGGTTTCTCTCCAGTGTGAATTTTCTTGTGGCTTTTAAGGCTGGACATTGTAGGGAAGCGTTTACCAAGCGTTTGTTCATTCACCTCTGGTAGAACAGGAAAACCAGACTGAGGATGCAACACTGAATTGGAGACAAAGACAAATGAAACATTGCTTAGTTGTACTTCATGGACTTAAAATCCATAGAAAATCTGCAGAAACTAATTTGAAGGTAATGTACAGAATTTTACATTAGCATCCATTTATAGTTCGATTCGACGTTCTGTTGTGCATTTTAGAAAAATATGTATTTTAAGTCAATTCTAATATTAAAATAAAACAAATACACACGACTATTTATGACATAGTGTATATCCATATAGACAGTTAGTAACTTACAGAGGTCTTGGTGATCATTGGGTCCTCCCTGTTGAGCAGAACTGTTCATGGTGGCATTGGTAGAGTTCATCTTCAGCTGAAGTCTGGAGTCCACAGTCAGATGAGATCAGAAATGATTGATATCCTGGAGGAGTTGTGGAGAACTCTTCTTATACTAGAGAGCCTGAGGTGGAACCACTAACTGCTTGGTGTTGATTGGCCAAAGAGTGGAACAATATAATCATGTCTTCACCAATCACAACCTAACAAACTGCTGCATGCTCCACCCCTCTGTAGCTCCTCCCCCAGGCCATGCTCTATGCAACATTATAGAAATAAACTGCTAACTGTGAGATTGCTTTGTAAGCTTCATATTTTATGAATCTTAACTATATATTATGAGCATAAATCCCAAATAACAGACTGTCAGAGTCAACGCATGCATATAATATAGAAAACATGATTAGTTAGTTATTGGTAAATCAGGTAACAAATAACCGAAGAAAAAAAACCTCAATCAAATCCAGTGGGAAACAGAACCGTCTTTAACTGATTTAACATAAATAAGAGTGTCAGCATACCTGCTGTTTTCTGGGTGTTTTTACATATGTTGTATGAATAATATAAGTGGATATTAATTAATGCAGCAGAGTCAAAGAGGAATGCTCCATATTCTTTCACTAACATCAGAACCAAGTAGAACTCTGGTGAAGAAACAACTGCTCATACTGTGGTTTACATCACAAATTACATTACAAAACACAAACTGCCACTCACCCCTACAATGATTGCAGACAGTCTTCATAAATAGTACACAAGCCTTCATATCCTACTTACCAGTATACCACCACATCCCCTGTACCTTGTTTATTATTTTATTAAGGTGCAATGTAAGTTCAATTTGTTTCCACTTTAGTATAGAAGACAGTGGTCATCAAAACTGGTCAAGGCCTAACAACACATTAGTATATTGTCAAATCATAGCCCATTGTGTAATGTACAGTATAGATACATATAGTATTATTAATTCATGATCAGGATAAGTCAGGATAAATTATTATTATCCTTATAATAATAATCATATCCTATATTCACGATTACATTGTTATTAACAACAGAGAGACAATAACAGCAACAACTGTATTTGTGTAAACCTGGGAAACCTGTCATTGTTCAGGTTGCTCTGAGGGAATGAGGAGCACTCAGGTGTGTGGAATTAGTTTCAATAGGGTTGTGATGACTGCACTTTTATTCAATGTTTCTTTTTCAAATGCTAAATAATGAACAAAACCCCAGGTTAAAATGTAAACAGGCTAAATGATGATGGCTGATGCTTCATTCACTATAGACAATGCATTCAAATGCAGAGATTAAACGTGTTAATGGTCACTGGTTGTCTGGCATTGGACAGATCACCTGTTAATGATCACATTATGGATGCACTGCGACCTGCTGTTCAGTAACAGAATAATTAAGCGTAACAGGGGGGACATATGCTTTATACCACATCAGTGGTATAACCTAAAACATTGAAAAAAATGGCAAATTAAACAGTGATACTTATACTTATCATTGTGTAGGGTTTCCTCTCAAAAATATATGCTATATATGAAGTAGTTTGACTAGACAAAATAGTCGGGGGACAGTAAAGTGAGGGACAAAATTGATTTCAAATTTTGTAAACCTGGGAAACCGGACAACTTTAAGTCATTGTTCAGGTTGCTCTGAGGGAATGAGGAGCACTCAGGTGTGTGGAATTAGTTTCAATAGGGTTGTGATGACTGCACTTTTATTCAATGTTTCTTTTTCAAATGCTAAATAATGAACAAAACCCCAGGTTAAAAACAGGCTAAATGATGATGGCTGATTCACTATTAGACAATGCATTCAAATGCAGAGATTAAACGTGTTAATGGTCACTGGTTGCCTGGCAGGTTGGCCTTCATATCTTGTATTCAACCAGTATACTACCAAATCCCCTGTGCTTTTATTATTATTTTTATTAAGGTACAATGTAAGTTCAATTTGTTTCCACTTTAGTATAGAAGATAGTGGTCTGGTTTCTGTACAAAACTGGTCAAGGCCTAACAATACATTAGTATATTGTCAAATCCTCTTAGTCTCATAGCCCATTGTGTAATGTGTAGGCCTGTGTGAAGAAACATGTGTCCATACAGTATTATTAATTAATGATCAGAATAAGTCAGGATAAATTATCATTATCCTTATAATAATAGGGTTGTGATGACTGCACTTTTATTCAATGTTTTTTTATTCTAAATAATGAACAAAACCCACATTATTACCCCAGGTTAAAATGTAAACAGGCTAAATGGTGATGGCTGATTCACTATAGACAATGCATTCAAATGCAGAGATTAAACATGTTAATGGTCACTGGTTGTCTGGCATTGGACAGATCAACTGTTAATGATCACATTATGGATGAACTGAGACCATTTTACACCTCTTTGACTCGGATGAGTTTCAGCAGAACTACAACAATCTATCACATGGAACGTATTATTATTAAACTTTGTGAAATGTTAAAGGTGTAAGGGATATGTGTTGCTCTGGTAATCATTGATATATAGTTTGTTCAGTAACAGAAGTCTTCCCATGTCTCCATATCCAGTCATAGGACTAATATAGGATTCATACAGAAGTGAAACTGTAAGGGAAACTGGAAGACATTGAACTAAAACACAAGCTGATACATCTTTGCAGCGTTCTCTCTCCTTTTAGGATGGAATTTGTAACCCATGTGTACATTTATTTCTGTTTACCAAACAGCGATGGGCAGTATTGGGCAGACTCCTGGTACTGAACAAAGACTGCATGTTTAAAGGGATGGTTCACTTTCGAACGTTTTTAAGTTGATTTGTTTAACATAATGTGTCACTATATAGATCAAGTGTACATTTTAATTATATACTAAGAAGAAGAATAAAACGGGAGAAAAAAAAACTTTCATAATTGTATTCGATATTTTAAAGCACAAACAAACGATTGATTCAACATTTTATTCACAGTTTGTAGAATGGGTACAGCTCAACAAAAGTACAGGTCAATACAAAAAACCTGATACAAGGAAAAATAAACAAAAACAATGTTTACATCAGGGTCCTCCATTTTCAATTCATCAGAACATCTAACATCATAAATGTACTTGCTAACTGTTAACTACAGCAAATCTGGGGAATCTGTAAAATGGCAGAAGACCAGTCCGTTCAAATAGTATGTTACATTTACTTGCAATTCATCTATACATGGAAACATTTGTTTCATCGCCATCCTATTAATCTAGAATTAGCATGCTCATATACATGTAATGCATTCAAACAGTTTAGCCTCAAACAATTGTTTAAAAAATACCATATGGATCAACATGTTACACTTGGTTGTAATGTGGATTCATGTGTGCTCAATTACTAAAAGCTTGTCCACACACATCACAATTATTTAGGTTTCTCTCCAGTGTGAATTCTCTGGTGTCTTTTAAGGTTGGCCAAAAGAGAGAAGTGTTGTCCACACTGATCACATCCATATGGTTTCTCTCCAGTGTGAATTCGCTTGTGTGTTTTAAGGCTGGCCAATTGAGAGAAGTGTTGTCCACAATGATCACATCCATAGGGTTTCTCTCCAGTGTGAATTCGCTTGTGTCTTTTAAGGCTGACCAAATGAGAGAAGTGTTGTCCACACTGATCACATCCATAGGCTTTCTCTCCAGTGTGAATTCGCTTGTGTGTATTAAGGTTGGCCAAAACAGAGAAGTGTTGTCCACACTGATCACATCCATAGGGTTTCTCTCCAGTGTGAATTCGCTTGTGTTTTTTAAGGCTGGCCAATTGAGAGAAGTGTTCTCCACACTGATCACATCCATAGGGTTTCTCTCCAGTGTGAATTCGCTTGTGTTTTTTAAGGCTGTCCAAATGAGAGAAGTGTTGTCCACACTGATCACATCCATAGGGTTTCTCTCCAGTGTGAATTCGCTTGTGTTTTTTAAGGCTGTCCAAATGAGAGAAGTGTTGTCCACACTGATCACATCCATAGGGTTTCTCTCCAGTATGATTGCTCTGGTGTCTGGTAAGTTTGGACATTGTAGGGAAGCGTTTACCACAATGCTCACATCCATATGGTTTCTCTCCAGTGTGAATTCTCTGGTGTGTTTTAAGGCTGGACATTTTAGGGAAGCGTTTACCACACTGATCACATCCATAGGGTTTCTCTCCAGTGTGAATTCTCTGGTGTGTTTTAAGATGTGACATTTGAGAGAAGTGTTGTCCACAATGATCACATCCATAGGGTTTCTCTCCAGTGTGAATTTTCTGGTGGCTTTTAAGGCTGGACATTGTAGTGAAGCGTTTATCACAATGATCACATCCATAGGGTTTCTCTCCAGTGTGAATTCTCTGGTGGCTTTTAAGGTTGGCCAAATGAGAGAAGTGTTGCCCACACTGATCACATCCATAGGGTTTCTCTCCAGTATGAATTCTCTGGTGACTGGTAAGTTTGGACATTTTAGGGAAGCGTTTACCACACTGATCACAGCAGTGGTCTTTTTGCTTAGCCAAGCTTCTTTGTTCATTCACCTCTGGTAGAACAGGAAAACCAGACTGATGATGCAACACTGAATTGGAGACAAAGACAAATGAAACATTGCTTAGTTGTACTTCATGGACATAAAATAGCAGAATCTAATTTGACGTTAACATACACAATATTACATTAGCATCCATTTATAGTTCGATTCGACGATCTGTTGTGCATTTTAGAAAAATAGGTATTTCAAGTCAATGCTAATATTAAAATAAAACAAATACACATGACTATTTCTGACATAGTGTATATCCATATAGACAGATAGTAACTTACAGAGGTCTTGGTGATCATTGGGTCCTCCCTGTTGAGCAGAACTGTTCATGGTGGCATCGGTAGAGTTCATCTTCAGCTGAAGTCTGGAGTCCACAGTCAGATGTGATCAGAAATGATTGATATCCTGGAGGAGTTGTGGAGAACTCTTCTTATACTAGAGAGCTTGAGGTGGAACCACTAACTACTTGGTGTTGATTGGCCAAAGAGTGGAACAATATAATCATGTCTTCACCAATCACAACCTAACAAAATGCTGCATGTGCTCCACCCCTCTGTAGCTCCTCCCCCAGGCCATGCTCTATGCAACATTCTAGAAATAAACTGTGAGATTGCTTTGTAAGCTTCATATTTAATTAATCTAAACTATATATTATGATACATTGATGTATGGACATAAGTACATCCTATTAGTCTATGCGGACGTGAGTAAAGTAAATGCAGGCGTCAGCATGAATCCCAAATAACAGACACTGTCAGAGTCAAAGCATGCATATAATATAGAAAACATGATTAGTTAGTTATTGGTAAATCAGGTAACAAATAACTGAAACAAAATAAATAAAAAAATAGCATTACAGCAGAGAAGAGAGAAAGTCAAACTCAATCAAATCCAGTGGGAAACAGAACCGTCTTTACTGTCTTTTACATATGTTGTGCATAAAAACTGCTAGTTTATAATAAACCTTAAAAACATCAAAGGAGTAGTTCCTACCAAACTCTCCATTGGGTCTCCTACTGGAGACTGAGGTTCACAAACTATATGCTATGGATATTATGTACATGCAATGAGTATCTGGATAATATATGTCTAACCGTATTGAATAATATAAGTGGATATTCATTAATGCAGCAGAGTCAGAGGATTGCTCCACATTCTTTCAGTAACATCAGAACCAAGTAGAACCAGCTCTGGTGAAGAAACAACTGCTCATACTGTGGTTTACATCACAGCATCTTACAAATAAAAACAGTTAGGCCTATTTGTTTTCCAAAACACAAACTTCCACTCACCCCTACAATGATTGCAGACAGTCTTCATAAATAGTACACAAGCCTTCATATGTTAATTGTCTTTTACCAGTATACTACCACATCCCCTGTAGGCTACCTTTATTATTATTATTTTATTAGGTGCAATGTAAGTTCAATTTGTTTCCACTTTAGTATAGAAGACAGTGGTCTGGTTTCTGTACAAAACTGGTCAAGGCCTAACAACACATTAGTATATTGTCAAATCATAGCCCATTGTGTAATGTGTAGTCCTGTGTGCAGAAACATGTGTCCATACATTATTATTAATTCATGATCAGGATAAATCATTATCCTTATAATAATAATCATATTCTATATTCACGATTACATTGTTAACAGAGACACAATAACAGCAACTGAATTTGTGTAAACCTGGGAAACCGGACAACGTTAAGTCCTTAAGTTGTTGTTCAGGTTGCTCTGAGGGAATGAAGAGCACTCAGGTGTGTGGAATTAGTTTCAATAGGGTTGTGATGACTGCACTTATTCAATGTTTTTTTTTCAAATGCTAATAATGAACAAAACCCCAGGTTAAAATGTAAACAGGCTAAATGATGATGGCTGATGCTTCATTCACTATAGACAATGCATTCAAATGCAGAGATTAAACGTGTTAATGGTCACTGGTTGTCTGACATTGGACAGATCACCATGTTAATGATCACATTATGGATGCACTGAGACCATTTTACACCTCTTTGACTCTGAGGAGTTCCAGCAGAACTACAACAATATATCACATGGAACGTATTATTATTAAACTTTGTGAAATGTTAAAGGATATGTGTTGTTAAAATAGCTCTAGTAATCATTGATATATAGTTTGTTCAGTAACAGAAGTCTTCCCATGTCTCCATATCCAGTCATAGGACTAATATAGGATACATACAGAAGTGAAATAGTCAGTTTGTTTTAGTGTTGATTAACACAACAATTTAAACCTTTAAAAAATGAATATCATGGAAAGTTGGTTTATTTCCATAATTTAATTCAAAAAGTTTTAACTTTCATAGATTATAGATTCAGTGCACGCAAGGTAAATTATCAACCATATTTTCAGAATTATGAAAATATATCAATTTCCTCTATACTATAGTGTAACAGGGGGGACATATGCTTTATACCACATCAGTGGTATAACCTAAAACATTGAAAAAATGGCAAATTAAACAGTGATACTTATACTTATCATTGTGTAGGGTTTCCTCTCAAAAAATATATGCTATATATGAAGTAGTTTGGCTAGACAAAATATTCAGGGGACAACATTGATTTCAAGATTTTAAGCAGTACATTTATCACGAGTAAGACGCGCAAACGCGGGAAGCGAACGCAGATCGTAAATTGCAATAACAATTCACCATGACTCAGCCATAACCATATAAGGAGTCCCCAAAGCAGCTATACGTCCAAATATGGAGTGTGTTGCATCAATGACAAACAAATCACTCAGCTCCATATATGGGCACAAAGGGGGGACGGACACACACACAGACATAATCTGCTAGGTCTCATAGTAAGTGCTCACTGCATTCGCAACAATAAATAACATTTGGTGAGAAGCATTAGAACTATACAATAGAATAATATTTCAAATTTTTGATTTAGGTTATCAAGTGTACATTTTAATTATATACTAAGAAGAAGAAAAAACAGGAAAACTTCCATAATTGTATTCTATATTTTAAAGCACGAACAAATTATTTATTCAACATTTTATTCAGTTTGTAGAATGGGTACAGTTCAACAAAAGTACAGGTCAATACAAAAAACCTGATATGAGGATGCAGAACTTATTATTTAATATATCCTTATTATTTGATTAAGGTGCAATGTAAGTTAAATTTGTTTCCACTTTAGTATAGAAGACAGTGGTCAAGGCCTAACAAGACATTAGTATATTGTCAAATCCTCTTAGTCTCATAGCCCATTGTGTAATGCGTAGGCCTGTGTGCAGAAACATGTGTCCATACAGTATTATTAATTAATGATCAGGATAAGTCAGGCTAAATTAATTAATTGTTATCCTTATAATAATAACCATAACCTATATTCACAATTACATTGTTATTAACAACAGAGGCACAATAGCAGCAACAACTGTATTTGTGTAAACCTGGGAAACCGGACAACGTTAAGTATTTAAGCCATTGTGCAGGTTGCTCTGAGGGAATGAGGAGCACTCAGGTCTGTGGAATTAGTTTCAATAGCGTTGTGATGACCTGAACAAAACCCCAGGTTAAAATGTAAACAGGCTCCGCTAAATGATGATGGCTGATGCTTCATTCACTATAGACAATGCATTCAAATGCAGAGATTAAACGTGTTAATGGTCACTGGTTGTCTGACATTGGACAGATCACCTGTTAATGATCACATTATGGATGCACTGTGACCATTTTACACCTCTTTGACTCGATGACTTTTGTGTCACTATATATATCAAGTGTACATTTTAATTATATACTAAGAAGAAAAAACAGGAAAAAAATTCATTCATTCACTCATAATTGTATTCTATATTTTAAAGCACGAACAAATGATTGATTCAACATTTTATTCACAGTTTGTAGAATGGGTACAGTTCAACAAAAGTACAGGTCAATACAAAAAACCTGATACGAGGAAAAATAAACAAACAATGTTTACATCAGGGTCCTCCATTTTCAATTCATCAGAACATCATAAATGTACTTGCAATTCATCTATACATGGAAACATTTGTTTCATCGCCATCGTATTAATCTAGAATTAGCATGCTCATATACATGTAATGCATTTAAACAGTTTAGCCTTAAACAATTGTTTAAAAATACCATATGGATCAACATGTTACACTTGGTTGTAATGTGGATTCATCACATTTTCAACTGTTTAAACGCATTACATGTATTACAGTAATACATGTAATGCGTTTAAACAATTGTTTAATAAATACCATATGAATCAACATGTTACACTTGGTTGTAATGACATTTTCAGTGGCTCAATTTAGTAAAATTCTAACAAGAACAGTTTAAATCCAGTGTGTACAACCTTGTGAAAGTCTAAATTATTTGAATTACTAAAAGCTTTCCACACACATCACAATTATTTAGGTTTCTCTCCAGTGTGAATTCTCTGGTGGCTTTTAAGGTGTGACATTTGAGAGAAGTGTTTCCCACACTGATCACATCCATAGGGTTTCTCTCCAGTGTGAATTTTCTGGTGGCTTTTAAGGTTGGACATTTGAGAGAAGTGTTGTCCACACTGATCACATCCATAGGGTTTCTCTCCAGTGTGAATTCTCTGGTGTGTTTTAAGGCTGTCCATTCTAGAGAAATGTTGTCCACACTGATCACATCCATAGGATTTCTCTCCAGTGTGAATTCTCTTGTGTGTTTTAAGGCTGGCCAAATGAGAGAAGTGTTGTCCACACTGATCACATCCATAGGGTTTCTCTCCAGTGTGAATTTTCTGGTGGCTTTTAAGGTTGGACTTGTCAGAGAAGTGTTGTCCACACTGGTCACATCCATAGGGTTTCTCTCCAGTATGAATTCTCTGGTGTGTTTTAAGGCTGGCCATTTGAGAGAAGTGTTGTCCACACTGATCACATCCATAGGGTTTCTCTCCAGTGTGAATTCTCTGGTGTGTTTTAAGGCTGTCCATTCTAGAGAAATGTTGTCCACACTGATCACATCCATAGGGTTTCTCTCCAGTGTGAATTTGCTGGTGGTTTTTAAGGTGTGCCATTCGAGAGAAGTGTTGTCCACACTGATCACACCCATAGGCTTTCTCTCCAGTGTGAATTATCTGGTGTGTTTTAAGGTCGTCCATTCTAGAGAAATGTTGTCCACACTGATCACATCCATAGGGTTTCTCTCCAGTGTGAATTCGCTGGTGCCTTTTAAGGTGCGCCATTAGAGAGAAGTGTTGTCCACACTGATCACATCCATAGGCTTTCTCTCCAGTGTGAATTCTCCGGTGTCTTTTAAGGTTGGTCAAAAGAGAGAAGTGTTGTCCACACTGATCACATCCATAGGCTTTCTCTCCAGTGTGAATTTTCTGGTGGCTTTTAAGGTTGGACATTCGAGAGAAGTGTTGTCCACACTGATCACATCCATAGGGTTTCTCTCCAGTATGAATTATCTGGTGACTGGTAAGTTTGGACATTGTAGGGAAGCGTTTACCACACTGATCACAGCAGTGGTGTTTTTGCTTAGCCAAGCTTCTTTGTTCATTCACCTCTGGTAGAACAGGAAAACCAGACTGATGATGCAACACTGAATTGTAGACAAAGACAAATGAAACATTCTTAGTTGTACTTCAACTTAAAAACGCAGAAACTCATTTGAAGTTAATGTACAACATATTACATTAGCATCTATTTATAGTTTGATTCGACGATCTGTTGTGCATTTTAGAAAAAGGTATTTTAAGTCAATGCTAATATTAAAATAAAACAAATACACATGACTATTTATGATATAGTGTATATCCATATAGACAGTTAGTAACTTACAGAGGTCTTGGTGATAATTGGGTCCTCCCTGTTGAGCAGAACTGTTCATGGTGGCATTGGTAGAGTTCATCTTCAGCTGAAGTCTGGAGTCCACAGTCAGATGGGATCAGAAAAGATTGATATCCTGGAGGAGTTGTGGAGAACTCTTCTTATACTAGAGAGCCTGAGGTGGAACCACTAACTGCTTGGTGTTGATTGGCCAAAGAGTGGAACAATAGAATCATGTCTCCACCAATCACAACCTAACAAACTGCTCCATGTGCTCCACCCCTCTGTAGCTCCTCCCCCAGGCCATGCTCTATGCAACATTCTAGAAATAAACTGTGAGATTGCTTTGTAAGCTTCATATTTAATTAATCTAAACTATATATTATGATACATTGATGTATGGACATAAGTACATCCTATTAGTCTATGTGGACGTGAGTAAAGTAAATGCAGGCGTCAGCATGAATCCCAAATAACAGACACTGTCAGAGTCAAAGCATGCATATAATATAGAAAACATGATTAGTTAGTTATTGGTAAATCAGGTAACAAATAACTGAAACAAAATAAATAAATAAATAGCATTACAGCAGAGAAGAGAGAAAGTCAAACTCAATCAAATCCAGTGGGAAACAGAACCGTCTTTACTGTCTTTTACATATGTTGTGCATAAAAACTGCTAGTTTATAATAAACCTTAAAAACATCAAAGGAGTAGTTCCTACCAAACTCTCCATTGGGTCTCCTACTGGAGACTGAGGTTCACAAACTATATGCTATGGATATTATGTACATGCAATGAGTATCTGGATAATATATGTCTAACCGTATTGAATAATATAAGTGGATATTAATTAATGCAGCAGAGTCAGAGGATTGCTCCACATTCTTTCAGTAACATCAGAACCAAGTAGAACCAGCTCTGGTGAAGAAAGAAGTTGAGAGAAGTGTTGTCCACACTGATCACATCCATAGGGTTTCTCTCCAGTGTGAATTCTCTGGTGTGTTTTAAGGCTGTCCATTCTAGAGAAATGTTGTCCACACTGATCACATCCATAGGGTTTCTCTCCAGTGTGAATTTGCTGGTGGTTTTTAAGGTGTGCCATTCGAGAGAAGTGTTGTCCACACTGATCACACCCATAGGCTTTCTCTCCAGTGTGAATTATCTGGTGTGTTTTAAGGTCGTCCATTCTAGAGAAATGTTGTCCACACTGATCACATCCATAGGGTTTCTCTCCAGTGTGAATTCGCTGGTGCCTTTTAAGGTGCGCCATTAGAGAGAAGTGTTGTCCACACTGATCACATCCATAGGCTTTCTCTCCAGTGTGAATTCTCCGGTGTCTTTTAAGGTTGGTCAAAAGAGAGAAGTGTTGTCCACACTGATCACATCCATAGGCTTTCTCTCCAGTGTGAATTTTCTGGTGGCTTTTAAGGTTGGACATTCGAGAGAAGTGTTGTCCACACTGATCACATCCATAGGGTTTCTCTCCAGTATGAATTATCTGGTGACTGGTAAGTTTGGACATTGTAGGGAAGCGTTTACCACACTGATCACAGCAGTGGTGTTTTTGCTTAGCCAAGCTTCTTTGTTCATTCACCTCTGGTAGAACAGGAAAACCAGACTGATGATGCAACACTGAATTGTAGACAAAGACAAATGAAACATTCTTAGTTGTACTTCAACTTAAAAACGCAGAAACTCATTTGAAGTTAATGTACAACATATTACATTAGCATCTATTTATAGTTTGATTCGACGATCTGTTGTGCATTTTAGAAAAAGGTATTTTAAGTCAATGCTAATATTAAAATAAAACAAATACACATGACTATTTATGATATAGTGTATATCCATATAGACAGTTAGTAACTTACAGAGGTCTTGGTGATAATTGGGTCCTCCCTGTTGAGCAGAACTGTTCATGGTGGCATTGGTAGAGTTCATCTTCAGCTGAAGTCTGGAGTCCACAGTCAGATGGGATCAGAAAAGATTGATATCCTGGAGGAGTTGTGGAGAACTCTTCTTATACTAGAGAGCCTGAGGTGGAACCACTAACTGCTTGGTGTTGATTGGCCAAAGAGTGGAACAATAGAATCATGTCTCCACCAATCACAACCTAACAAACTGCTCCATGTGCTCCACCCCTCTGTAGCTCCTCCCCCAGGCCATGCTCTATGCAACATTCTAGAAATAAACTGTGAGATTGCTTTGTAAGCTTCATATTTAATTAATCTAAACTATATATTATGATACATTGATGTATGGACATAAGTACATCCTATTAGTCTATGTGGACGTGAGTAAAGTAAATGCAGGCGTCAGCATGAATCCCAAATAACAGACACTGTCAGAGTCAAAGCATGCATATAATATAGAAAACATGATTAGTTAGTTATTGGTAAATCAGGTAACAAATAACTGAAACAAAATAAATAAATAAATAGCATTACAGCAGAGAAGAGAGAAAGTCAAACTCAATCAAATCCAGTGGGAAACAGAACCGTCTTTACTGTCTTTTACATATGTTGTGCATAAAAACTGCTAGTTTATAATAAACCTTAAAAACATCAAAGGAGTAGTTCCTACCAAACTCTCCATTGGGTCTCCTACTGGAGACTGAGGTTCACAAACTATATGCTATGGATATTATGTACATGCAATGAGTATCTGGATAATATATGTCTAACCGTATTGAATAATATAAGTGGATATTAATTAATGCAGCAGAGTCAGAGGATTGCTCCACATTCTTTCAGTAACATCAGAACCAAGTAGAACCAGCTCTGGTGAAGAAACAACTGCTCATACTGTGGTTTACATCACAGCCTCTTACAAGTAAAAACAGTTGTTTTCCAAAACACAAACTTCCACTCACCCCTACAATGATTGCAGACAGTCTTCATAAAATAGTACACAAGCCTTCATATCTTAATTGTCTTTTACCAGTATACTACCACATCCCCTGTAGGCTACCTTTATTATTATTATTTTATTAGGTGCAATGTAAGTTCAATTTGTTTCCACTTTAGTATAGAAGACAGTGGTCTGGTTTCTGTACAAAACTGGTCAAGGCCTAACAAGACATTAGTATAATATTGTCAAATCATAGCCCATTGTGTAATGTGTAGTCCTGTGTGCAGAAACATGTGTCCATACAGTATTATTAATTAATGACCAGGATAAATCATTATCCTTATAATAATAATCATATCCTATATTCACGATTCTTATTAACAACAGAGACACAATAACAGCAATAACTGTATTTGTGTAAACCTGGGAAACCGGACAACGTTAAGTCTTTAAGTCATTGTTCAGGTTGCTCTGAGGGAATGAGGAGCACTCAGGTGTGTGGCATTAGTTTCAATAGGGTTGTGATGACTGCACTTTTATTCAATGTTTCTTTTTCAAATGCTAAATAATGAACAAAACCCCAGGTTAAAATGTAAACAGGCTAAATGATGATGGCTGATGATTCATTCACTATAGACAATGCATTCAAATGCAGAGATTAAACGTGTTAATGGTCACTGGTTGTCTGGCATTGGACAGATCACCTGTTAATGATCACATTATGGATGAACTGAGACCATTTTACACCTCTTTGACTCGGATGAGTTCCAGCAGAACTACAACAATCTATCACATGGAACGTATTATTAACTTTGTGAAATGTTAAAGGTGTTGTAAGGGATATGTGTTGTTAAAATAGCTCTAGTAATCATTGCTATATAGTTTGTTCAGTAACATAATAATTAAGCGTAACAGGGGGGGCATTTATGCTTCATACCACATCAGTGGTATAACCTAAAACATTGAAAAAATGGCAAATTAAACAGTGATACATATCATTGACTTACCAGAGGAGAGGAGGAGTTGTGGAGAACTCTTCTTATACTAGAGAGCCTGAGGTGGAACCACTAACGGCTTGGTGTTGATTGGCCAAAGAGTGGAACAATGCTGCATGTGCTCCACCCCTATGTAGCTCCTCCCCCAGGCCATGCTCTATATGCAACATTCTAGAAATAAACAGAGATTGCTTTGTAAGCTTCATATTTAATGAATCTAAACTATATAACCAAATAACAGACACTGTCAGAGTCAACAAGATTAAAAAATATCAAAACATAACAGCAGAGAAGAAAGTCAAACTCAACCAAATCCAGTGGGAAACAGATCCGTCCTTAACTGTGATTCAACATAAAGAAGAGTGTCAGCATACCTGCTGTTTTCTGGGTGTTTTTACATATGTTGTGCATAAAAACTGCTGGTTTATAATAAACCTTAAAAACATCAAAGGAGTAGTTCCTACCAAACTCTGCATTGGCTCTCCTACTGGAGACTGAGGTTCACAAACTTTATGCTATGGGTATTATGTACATGCAATGAGTATCTGGATAATATATGTCTAACAGTATTGAATAATATAAGTGGATATTAATTAATGAAGCAGAGTCAAAGAGGATTGCTCCACATTCTTTCAGTAACTTCAGAACCAAGTAGAACCAGCTCTGGTGAAGAAACAACTGCTCATACTGTGGTTTACATCACAGCCTCTTACAAATAAAAACAGTTAGGCCTATTTGTTTTCCAAAACACAAACTGCCACTCACCCCTACAATGATTGCAGACAGTCTTCATAAAATAGTACACAAGCCTTCATATCATTATTGTCTTTTACCAGTATACTACCACATCCCCTGTATGCTACCTTTATTATTATTATTTTTTATTAGGTGCAATGTAAGTTCAATTCGTTTCCACTTTAGTATAGAAGACAGTGCTCTTTAAAACTGGTCAAGGCCTAACAACACATTAGTATATTGTCAAATCATAGCCCATTGTGTAATGTGTAGTCCTGTGTGCAGAAACATGTGTCCATACAGTATTATTAATTAATGATCAGGATAAATCATTATCCTTATAATAATAATCATATCCTATATTCACGATTACATTGTTAACAACAGAGACACAATAACAGCAACTGTATTTGTGTAAATCTGGGAAACCGGACAACGTTAAGTCCTTAAGTCATTGTTCAGGTTGCTCTGAGGGAATGAAGAGCACTCAGGTGTGTGGATTTTTTTTCAAATGCTAATAATGAACAAAACCCCAGGTTAAAATGTAAACAGGCTAAATGATGATGGCTGATGCTTCAATCACAATAGACAATGCATTCAAATGCAGAGATTAAACGTGTTAATGGTCACTGGTTGTCTGACATTGGACTGATCACCATGTTAATGATCACATTATGGATGCACTGAGACCATTTTACACCTCTTTGACTCTGAGGAGTTTCAGCAGAACTACAACAATCTATCACATGGAACGTATTATTAACTTTGTGAAATGTTAAAGGTGTTGTAAGGGATATGTGTTAAAATAGCTCTAGTAATCATTGCTATATAGTTTGTTCAGTAACATAATAATTAAGCGTAACAGGGGGGGCATTTATGCTTTATACCACATCAGTGGTATAACCTAAAACATTGAAAAAATGGCAAATTAAACAGTGATAATTATACTTATCATTGACTTACCAGACTCCTGGTACTGAACAAAGACTGCATGTTTAAAGGGATATTTCACTTTCAAACGTTTTTAAGCTGATTTGTTTAACATAATGTGTCACTATATAGATCAAGTGTACATTTTAATTATATACTAAGAATAAAAGAACGGGACAAAAAAACCTTTCATAATTGTATTAAATATTTTAAAGCACAAACAAACGATTGATTCAACATTTTATTCACAGTTCAACAAAAGTACAGGTCAAAACAAAAACAATGTTTACACCAGGGTCCTCCATTTTCAATTAATCAGAACATCTAACATCATACATTTACTTGCAATTAATCTATACATGGAAACATTTGTTTCATCACCATCCTATTAATCTAGAATTAGCATGCTCATATACATGTAATGCAGTTTAGCCTTAAACAATTGTTTAAAAAATACCATATGGATCAACATGTTACACTTGGTTGTAATGTGGATTCACATGTGTGCGGTCAACACATTTTGTCATTTTCAGTGGCTCAATTAGTTCCACACACATCACAATTATTTAAATTTCTCTCCAGTGTGAATTTGCTTGTGTGTTTTAAGGCTGGCCAAAAGCGAGAAGTGTTGTCCACAATGATCACATCCATAGGGTTTCTCTCCAGTGTGAATTCTCTGGTGTGTTTTAAGGCTGTCCATTCTAGAGAAATGTTGTCCACACTGATCACATCCATAAGCTTTCTCTCCAGTGTGAATTTTCTGGTGGCTTTTAAGGTTGGCCAAATGAGAGAAGTGTTGTCCACAATGATCACATCCATAGGGTTTCTCTCCAGTGTGAATTCGCTGGTGGCTTTTAAGGTGTGCCATTTGAGAGAAGTGTTGTCCACACTGATCACATCCATAGGGTTTCTCTCCATTGTGAATTCTCTGGTGGCTTTTAAGGCTGGCCAATTGAGAGAAGTGTTGTCCACACTGATCACATCCATAGGGTTTCTCTCTGGTGTGAATTCGCTTGTGTGTTTTAAGGCTGTGCATTCTAGAGAAATGTTGTCCACACTGATCACATCCATAGGGTTTCTCTCCAGTGTGAATTCGCTGGTGACTTTTAAGGTGTGCCATTTGAGAGAAGTGTTGTCCACACTGATCACATCCATAGGGTTTCTCTCCAGTGTGAATTTTCTGGTGTGTTTTAAGGCTGTCCATTCTAGAGAAGTGTTGTCCACACTGATCACATCCATAGGGTTTCTCTCCAGTGTGAATTATCTTGTGTGTTTTAAGGCTGGCCAAATGAGAGAAGTGTTGTCCACACTGATCACATCCATAGGCTTTCTCTCCAGTGTGAATTCTCTTGTGTGTTTTAAGGCTGGCCATTTGAGAGAAGTGTTGTCCACACTGATCACATCCATAGGCTTTCTCTCCAGTATGAATTCTCTGGTGTATTTTAAGGCTGGACATTTTAGGGAAGCGTTTACCACACTGATCACATCCATAGGGTTTCTCTCCAGTGTGAATTTTCTTGTGGCTTTTAAGGCTGGACATTGTAGGGAAGCGTTTACCACACTGATCACATCCATAGGGTTTCTCTCCAGTGTGAATTTTCTTGTGGCTTTTAAGGCTGGACATTGTAGGGAAACGTTTACCAAGCGTTTGTTCATTCACCTCTGGTAGAACAGGAAAACCAGACTGATGATGCAACACTGAATTGGAGACAAAGACAAATGAAACATTGCTTAGTTGAAGGTAATTTGAAGGTAATGTAAAGAATTTACATTAGCATCCATTTATAGTTTGATTCGACGATCTGTTGTGCATTTTAGAAAAATATGTATTTTAAGTCAATGCTAATATTAAAATAAAACAAATACACACGACTATTTCTGACATAGTGTATATCCATATAGACAGTTAGTAACTTACAGAGGTCTTGGTGATCATTGGGTCCTCCCTGTTGAGCAGAACTGTTCATGGTGGCATTGGTAGAGTTCATCTTCAGCTGAAGTCTGGAGTCCACAGTCAGATGTGATCAGAAATGATTGATATCCTGGAGGAGTTGTGGAGAACTCTTCTTATACTAGAGAGCCTGAGGTGGAACCACTAACTGCTTGGTGTTGATTGGCCAAAGAGTGGAACAATATAATCATGTCTTCACCAATCACAACCTAACAAACTGCTGCATGCTCCACCCCTCTGTAGCTCCTCCCCCAGGCCATGCTCTATGCAACATTATAGAAATAAACTGCTAACTGTGAGATTGCTTTGTAAGATTCATATTTAATGAATCTTAACTATATATTATGAGCATAAATCCCAAATAACAGACTGTCAGAGTCAACGCATGCATATAATATAGAAAACATGATTAGTTAGTTATTGGTAAATCAGGTAACAAATAACTGAAGAAAAAAAAAAACTCAATCAAATCCAGTGGGAAACAGAACCGTCTTTAACTGATTTAACATAAATAAGAGTGTCAGCATACCTGCTGTTTTTTGGGTGTTTTTACATATGTTGTATGAATAATATAAGTGGATATTAATTAATGCAGCAGAGTCAAAGAGGAATGCTCCATATTCTTTCAGTAACATCAGAACCAAGTAGAACCAGCTCTGGTGAAGAAACAACTGCTCATACTGTGGTTTACATCACAGCCTCTTACAAGTAAAAACAGTTAGGCCTATTTGTTTTCCAAAACACAAACTGCCACTCACCCCTAAAATGATTGCAGACAGTCTTCATAAAGAGTACACAAGCCTTCATATCTTACTTACCAGTATACCACCACATCCCCTGTACCTTGTTTATTATTTTATGAAGGTGCAATGTAAGTTCAATTTGTTTCCACTTTAGTATAGAAGACAGTGGTCTTCAAAACTGGTCAAGGCCTAACAACACATTAGTATATTGTCAAATCATATCCCATTGTGTAATGTGTAGTTCTGTGTGCAGAAACATGTGTCCATACAGTATTATGAATTAATGATCAGGATAAATCATTATCCTTATAATAATAATCATATCCTATATTCACGATTGCATTGTTATTAACAACAGAGACACAATAACAGCAACAACTGTATTTGTGTAAATCTGGGAAACCGGACAACGTTAAGTCCTTAAGTCATTGTTGCTCTGAGGGAATGAGGAGCACCCAGGTGTGTGGAATTAGTTTCAATAGGGTTGTGATGACTGCACTTTTATTCAATGTTTTTTTTTTTCAAATGCTAAATAATGAACAAAACCACAGGTTAAAATGTAAACAGGCTAAATGATGATGGCTGATGAATCATTCACTATAGACAATGCATTCAAATGCAGAGATTAAACGTGTTAATGGTCACATTGGACAGATCACCTGTTAATGATCACATTATGGATGCACTGAGACCATTTTACACCTCTTTGACTCAGTTTCAGCAGAACTACAACAATCTATCACATGGAACGTATTATTATTGAACTGTGAAATGTTAAAGGTGTTGTAAGGGATATGTGTTAAAATAGCTCTAGTAATCATTGACATATAGTTTGTTCAGTAACATAAGTCTTCCCATTTCTCCATATCCATGGGCATAGGACTAATATAGGATACATACAGAAGTTAAACATGTTAATGGTCACTGGTTGTCTGGCATTGGACTGTTAATGATCACATTATGGATGCACTGAGACCATTTTACACCTCTTTGACTCTGAGGAGCAGAACTACAATCTATCACATGGAACGTATTATTATTATTAAACTTTGTGAAATGTTAAAGGTGTTGTAAGGGATATGTGTTAAAATAGCTCTAGTAATCATTGATATATAGTTTGTTCAGTAACAGAAGTCTTCCCATGTCTCCATATCCAGTCATAGGACTAATATAGGATACATACAGAAGTGAAACAGGCAGTTTGTTTTAGTGTTGATTAACACAAGAATTTAAACCTTTAAAAAATGAATATCGTGGAAAGTTGGTTTATTTCCATAATTTCATTCAAGAAGTTTTAACTCTCATAGATTATAGATTCAGTGCACACAAGGTCAATTATCAACCATATTTTCAGAATTATGAAAATGTATCAATTTCCTCTATACTTATACTATAGTGTAACAGGGGGGACATATGCTTTATACCACATCAGTGGTATAACCTAAAACATTGAATAAATGGCAAATTAAACAGTGATACTTAGGCTATACTTATTATTGTGTAGGGTTTCCTCTCAAAAATATATGCTAAATATATGCTATATATGAAGTTGTTTGGCTAGACAAAATAGTCAGGGGACATTTACAGGTGGATTTGCATCAGCGTAACAGGAGGGACAGTAAAGTGAGGGACATTGATTTCAAGATTTTAAGCAGTACAATTACATTCATCACGATAAATAACATTTGGCGAGAAGCATTAGAACTATACTATAGAATAATATTTCAAAATGTAGATTTAATTTGACTTTGATTAGATATTGTAACTAGTGTTTTTGCTTATTATATTAACAGTACAGTATTCTGTATTATGACCTTGCCATTTGTGTCCCTGGGGGGGACACAAGGTACCAACTTCTAGGAATGACCCTGATTGTGTAAGTGTCGGTGCCATTGCTATCTCTACAGACTAGAGGGACGCAAGTTAATTAGATATAATGTGACACATACATACTGTAGTGTTAAATTGGACTTGTAACTTAAGACAACTCTATACTGAGCACATATTCACATTTGGAAATACACTAGTCTCTTGTGTGTGAGTGGCTGGGTGTGCACATGTCACTGTCTTTGTCCGAGGCTAATCTCACAATTGAGCAATTTGTCACGTCATCGACTGGCCACATGAAGTCCAAGATTATCCCATTTTGGGCGGGAACCTCTGTTGGTGTTTTAAGCATTATGTTATACTTTAGATATTGAGAAATAGCAGATCTACAAGCAGATCTACAAGCTCATATGAGCTTGTAGGTCTGCTATTTCTTTTTAAAGTTGTGAAAATGTGGCGCAAAAAGAATAATAGAGTGAATGTTTTTAACTAAAATATTGGCTTCTGGGGGGTCCCTGGAACTACATATTTTGAGATGGGGGTCCGTAGCCCAATAGAGATAATTCTGGGGGTCCTTGACGCTCATTTAGTGTCTTTGGAACACTTGTATAAAGGAACTAAATACAGGCAGACTTTATTATTTATTTAACACTGAGCCCGGTTGACTTTGACGTTGTGACGCAAAGCGATGCAGCGAGCGTCGGGTCTTGTTTGGGGCGTGAGGGGTTTTGAAAGTGTATTATGGTTTGTTGATGAAGTTCGTTTGCCTGTTTATTTATTTTATTTCATAGGGAGAGAAACAGGGACAGACGTAGCCCTAGAACGGCTCTTGTTGTTTCATACAGTATGTACAGTATTTCACATACAGAGCCATAGAACACCCTGCTTAATTTCTGGTCGGACGTAAAATGCGCAGCCTAACTGTGATAAATGCTCCCATTAAATAATTCCAAAGACGTGGAGTGAAATATGGTCCAGTTTTATATCCATGTGAAAGTTCTGGCACAAAACGTGTATTTAGTCAATTATCTCTTTTTGTGATAGGTGGGATATGTGTTGTTAAAATAGCTCTAGTAATCATTGATATATAGAGAAGTGTTGTCCACACTGATCACATCCATAGGGTTTCTCTCCAGTGTGAATTATCTTGTGTGTTTTAAGGCTGGCCAAATGAGAGAAGTGTTGTCCACACTGATCACATCCATAGGCTTTCTCTCCAGTGTGAATTCTCTTGTGTGTTTTAAGGCTGGCCATTTGAGAGAAGTGTTGTCCACACTGATCACATCCATAGGCTTTCTCTCCAGTATGAATTCTCTGGTGTATTTTAAGGCTGGACATTTTAGGGAAGCGTTTACCACACTGATCACATCCATAGGGTTTCTCTCCAGTGTGAATTTTCTTGTGGCTTTTAAGGCTGGACATTGTAGGGAAGCGTTTACCACACTGATCACATCCATAGGGTTTCTCTCCAGTGTGAATTTTCTTGTGGCTTTTAAGGCTGGACATTGTAGGGAAACGTTTACCAAGCGTTTGTTCATTCACCTCTGGTAGAACAGGAAAACCAGACTGATGATGCAACACTGAATTGGAGACAAAGACAAATGAAACATTGCTTAGTTGAAGGTAATTTGAAGGTAATGTAAAGAATTTACATTAGCATCCATTTATAGTTTGATTCGACGATCTGTTGTGCATTTTAGAAAAATATGTATTTTAAGTCAATGCTAATATTAAAATAAAACAAATACACACGACTATTTCTGACATAGTGTATATCCATATAGACAGTTAGTAACTTACAGAGGTCTTGGTGATCATTGGGTCCTCCCTGTTGAGCAGAACTGTTCATGGTGGCATTGGTAGAGTTCATCTTCAGCTGAAGTCTGGAGTCCACAGTCAGATGTGATCAGAAATGATTGATATCCTGGAGGAGTTGTGGAGAACTCTTCTTATACTAGAGAGCCTGAGGTGGAACCACTAACTGCTTGGTGTTGATTGGCCAAAGAGTGGAACAATATAATCATGTCTTCACCAATCACAACCTAACAAACTGCTGCATGCTCCACCCCTCTGTAGCTCCTCCCCCAGGCCATGCTCTATGCAACATTATAGAAATAAACTGCTAACTGTGAGATTGCTTTGTAAGCTTCATATTTAATGAATCTTAACTATATATTATGAGCATAAATCCCAAATAACAGACTGTCAGAGTCAACGCATGCATATAATATAGAAAACATGATTAGTTAGTTATTGGTAAATCAGGTAACAAATAACTGAAGAAAAAAAAAAACTCAATCAAATCCAGTGGGAAACAGAACCGTCTTTAACTGATTTAACATAAATAAGAGTGTCAGCATACCTGCTGTTTTTTGGGTGTTTTTACATATGTTGTATGAATAATATAAGTGGATATTAATTAATGCAGCAGAGTCAAAGAGGAATGCTCCATATTCTTTCAGTAACATCAGAACCAAGTAGAACCAGCTCTGGTGAAGAAACAACTGCTCATACTGTGGTTTACATCACAGCCTCTTACAAGTAAAAACAGTTAGGCCTATTTGTTTTCCAAAACACAAACTGCCACTCACCCCTAAAATGATTGCAGACAGTCTTCATAAAGAGTACACAAGCCTTCATATCTTACTTACCAGTATACCACCACATCCCCTGTACCTTGTTTATTATTTTATGAAGGTGCAATGTAAGTTCAATTTGTTTCCACTTTAGTATAGAAGACAGTGGTCTTCAAAACTGGTCAAGGCCTAACAACACATTAGTATATTGTCAAATCATATCCCATTGTGTAATGTGTAGTTCTGTGTGCAGAAACATGTGTCCATACAGTATTATGAATTAATGATCAGGATAAATCATTATCCTTATAATAATAATCATATCCTATATTCACGATTGCATTGTTATTAACAACAGAGACACAATAACAGCAACAACTGTATTTGTGTAAATCTGGGAAACCGGACAACGTTAAGTCCTTAAGTCATTGTTGCTCTGAGGGAATGAGGAGCACCCAGGTGTGTGGAATTAGTTTCAATAGGGTTGTGATGACTGCACTTTTATTCAATGTTTTTTTTTTTCAAATGCTAAATAATGAACAAAACCACAGGTTAAAATGTAAACAGGCTAAATGATGATGGCTGATGAATCATTCACTATAGACAATGCATTCAAATGCAGAGATTAAACGTGTTAATGGTCACATTGGACAGATCACCTGTTAATGATCACATTATGGATGCACTGAGACCATTTTACACCTCTTTGACTCAGTTTCAGCAGAACTACAACAATCTATCACATGGAACGTATTATTATTGAACTGTGAAATGTTAAAGGTGTTGTAAGGGATATGTGTTAAAATAGCTCTAGTAATCATTGACATATAGTTTGTTCAGTAACATAAGTCTTCCCATTTCTCCATATCCATGGGCATAGGACTAATATAGGATACATACAGAAGTTAAACATGTTAATGGTCACTGGTTGTCTGGCATTGGACTGTTAATGATCACATTATGGATGCACTGAGACCATTTTACACCTCTTTGACTCTGAGGAGCAGAACTACAATCTATCACATGGAACGTATTATTATTATTAAACTTTGTGAAATGTTAAAGGTGTTGTAAGGGATATGTGTTAAAATAGCTCTAGTAATCATTGATATATAGTTTGTTCAGTAACAGAAGTCTTCCCATGTCTCCATATCCAGTCATAGGACTAATATAGGATACATACAGAAGTGAAACAGGCAGTTTGTTTTAGTGTTGATTAACACAAGAATTTAAACCTTTAAAAAATGAATATCGTGGAAAGTTGGTTTATTTCCATAATTTCATTCAAGAAGTTTTAACTCTCATAGATTATAGATTCAGTGCACACAAGGTCAATTATCAACCATATTTTCAGAATTATGAAAATGTATCAATTTCCTCTATACTTATACTATAGTGTAACAGGGGGGACATATGCTTTATACCACATCAGTGGTATAACCTAAAACATTGAATAAATGGCAAATTAAACAGTGATACTTAGGCTATACTTATTATTGTGTAGGGTTTCCTCTCAAAAATATATGCTAAATATATGCTATATATGAAGTTGTTTGGCTAGACAAAATAGTCAGGGGACATTTACAGGTGGATTTGCATCAGCGTAACAGGAGGGACAGTAAAGTGAGGGACATTGATTTCAAGATTTTAAGCAGTACAATTACATTCATCACGATAAATAACATTTGGCGAGAAGCATTAGAACTATACTATAGAATAATATTTCAAAATGTAGATTTAATTTGACTTTGATTAGATATTGTAACTAGTGTTTTTGCTTATTATATTAACAGTACAGTATTCTGTATTATGACCTTGCCATTTGTGTCCCTGGGGGGGACACAAGGTACCAACTTCTAGGAATGACCCTGATTGTGTAAGTGTCGGTGCCATTGCTATCTCTACAGACTAGAGGGACGCAAGTTAATTAGATATAATGTGACACATACATACTGTAGTGTTAAATTGGACTTGTAACTTAAGACAACTCTATACTGAGCACATATTCACATTTGGAAATACACTAGTCTCTTGTGTGTGAGTGGCTGGGTGTGCACATGTCACTGTCTTTGTCCGAGGCTAATCTCACAATTGAGCAATTTGTCACGTCATCGACTGGCCACATGAAGTCCAAGATTATCCCATTTTGGGCGGGAACCTCTGTTGGTGTTTTAAGCATTATGTTATACTTTAGATATTGAGAAATAGCAGATCTACAAGCAGATCTACAAGCTCATATGAGCTTGTAGGTCTGCTATTTCTTTTTAAAGTTGTGAAAATGTGGCGCAAAAAGAATAATAGAGTGAATGTTTTTAACTAAAATATTGGCTTCTGGGGGGTCCCTGGAACTACATATTTTGAGATGGGGGTCCGTAGCCCAATAGAGATAATTCTGGGGGTCCTTGACGCTCATTTAGTGTCTTTGGAACACTTGTATAAAGGAACTAAATACAGGCAGACTTTATTATTTATTTAACACTGAGCCCGGTTGACTTTGACGTTGTGACGCAAAGCGATGCAGCGAGCGTCGGGTCTTGTTTGGGGCGTGAGGGGTTTTGAAAGTGTATTATGGTTTGTTGATGAAGTTCGTTTGCCTGTTTATTTATTTTATTTCATAGGGAGAGAAACAGGGACAGACGTAGCCCTAGAACGGCTCTTGTTGTTTCATACAGTATGTACAGTATTTCACATACAGAGCCATAGAACACCCTGCTTAATTTCTGGTCGGACGTAAAATGCGCAGCCTAACTGTGATAAATGCTCCCATTAAATAATTCCAAAGACGTGGAGTGAAATATGGTCCAGTTTTATATCCATGTGAAAGTTCTGGCACAAAACGTGTATTTAGTCAATTATCTCTTTTTGTGATAGGTGGGATATGTGTTGTTAAAATAGCTCTAGTAATCATTGATATATAGTTTGTTCAGTAACAGAAGTCTTCCCATGTCTCCATATCCAGTCATAGGACAAATATAGGATACATACAGAAGTGAAACTGGAAGGGAAACTGGAAGACACAAGCTGATACATCCTTGCAGGGTTCTCTCTCCTTTTAGGATGGAAGTTGTAACCCACGTGTACAAGTATTTCTGTTTACCAAAGATATTGTGCGATGGGCAGACTCCTGGTACTGAACAAAGACGACATGTTCAAACGTTAGGGGGATCTACTCAGACTTTTGTGAGGACCCTATTTTTTAAGTTGATTTGTTTAACATAATTTGTCACTATATAGATCAAGTGTACATTTTAATTATATACTAAGGAAAAAACGTTCATTATTGTATTCTATATTTTAAAGCACAAACAAATGTTTGATTCAACATTTTATTCACAGTTTGTAGAATGGGTACAGTTCAACAAAAGTACAGGTCAATACAAGAAATCTGATACGAGGAAAAATAAACAAAAACAATGTTTGAATCAGGGTCCTCCATTTTCAATTCATCAGAACATCTAACATCGTAAATTTACGCCATCCTATTAATCTAGAATTAGCATGCTCATATACATGTAATGTGTTTAAACAGTTTAGCCTCAAACAATTGTTTAAAAATACCATATGAATCAACATGTTACACTTGGTTGTAATGTGGATTCATATGTGTGCGGTCATCACATTTTCAGTGGCTCAATTTAGTAAAATTCTAACACAAGAACAGTTTAAATCCAGTGTGTACAACCTTGTGAAAGTCTAAACTATTTGAATTACTAAAAGCTTTCCACACACATCACAATTTTTTAGGTTTTTCTCCAGTGTGAATTCTCTGGTGGCTTTTAAGGCTGGACATTTGAGAGAAGTGTTGTCCACACTGATCACATCCATAGGGTTTCTCTCCAGTATGAATTATCTGGTGTCTTTTAAGGCTGGTCATTTGAGAGAAGTGTTTCCCACACTGATCACATCCATATGGTTTATCTCCAGTGTGAATTCGCTGGTGACTTTTCAGGGTGAAATTGTCAGAGAAGTGTTGTCCACAATGATCACATCCATAGGGTTTCTCTCCAGTGTGAATTCTCTGGTGTTTTTTAAGGCTGTGCATTTGAGAGAAGTGTTGTCCACACTGATCACATCCATATGGTTTCTCTCCAGTGTGAATTCGCTTGTGTGTTTTAAGGTTGGCCAAATGAGAGAAGTGTTGTCCACACTGATCACATCCAAAGGCTTTCTCTCCAGTGTGAATTTTCTGGTGGCTTTTAAGGTTGGACATTTGAGAGAAGTGTTGTCCACACTGATCACATCCATAGGGTTTCTCTCCAGTATGCATTTTCTGGTGACTTTTAAGGCTAGACATTTGAGAGAAGTGTTGTCCACACTGATCACATCCATATGGTTTCTCTCCAGTGTGAATTCGCTTGTGTGTTTTAAGGTTGGCCATTTGAGAGAAGTGTTTCCCACACTGATCACAACCATATGGTTTATCTCCAGTGTGAATTCGTTGGTGACTTTTCAGGGTGGAATTGTCAGAGAAGTGTTGTCCACAATGATCACATCCATAGGGTTTCTCTCCAGTGTGAATTCTCTGGTGTTTTTTAAGGCTGGGCATTTGAGAGAAGTGTTGTCCACACTGATCACATCCATATGGTTTCTCTCCAGTGTGAATTCGCTTGTGTGTTTTAAGGTTTGCCAAATGAGAGAAGTGTTGTCCACACTGATCACATCCATAGGGTTTTTCGCCAGTGTGAATTGTCTGGTGGCTTTTAAGGTGTGCCATTTGAGAGAAGTGTTGTCCACACTGATCACATCCATAGGGTTTCTCTCCAGTGTGAATTGTCTGGTGGCTTTTAAGCTGTGCCATTTGAGAGAAGTGTTGTCCACACTGATCACATCCATAGGGTTTCTCTCCAGTGTGAATTTGCTTGTGTGTTTTAAGGCTGGACACTCTAGGGAAGTGTTTACCACACTGATCACAGCAGTGGTGTTTTTGCATATCCAAGCTTCTTTGTTCATTCACCTCTGGTACAGGCAAACCAGGCTGATGATGCAACACTGAATTGGAAACAAAGACAAATGAAACATTGCTTAGTTGTACTTCATGGACTTAAAATCGCAGAAACTATGTGAAGTTAATGTACACAACTTTACATTAGCATCCATTTATAGTTCGATTCGATATGTTGTGCATTTTAGAAAAATATGTATTTTAAGTCAATGCTAATATTAAAATAAAACAAATACACATTATTTCTGACATAGTGTATATCCATATAGACAGTTAGTAACTTACAGAGGTCTTGGTGATCATTGGGTCCTCCCTGTTGAGCAGAACTGTTCATGGTGGCATTGGTAGAGTTCATCTTCAGCTGAAGTCTGGAGTCCACAGTCAGATGTGATCAGAAATGATTGATATCCTGGAGGAGTTGTGGAGAACTCTTCTTATACTAGAGAGCCTGAGGTGGAACCACTAACTGCTTGGTGTTGATTGGCCAAAGAGTGGAACAATAGCATCATGTCTCCACCAATCACAACCTAACAAAATGCTGCATGTGCTCCACCCCTCTGTAGCTCCTCCCCCAGGCCATGCTCTATGCAACATTCTAGAAATAAACTGCTAACTGTGAGATTGCTTTGTAAGCTTCATATTTAATGAATCTAAACTATATCCATATTATGATACATTGATGTATGGACATAAGTACATCCTATTAGTCTATGTGGACGTGAGTAAAGTAAATGCAGGAGTCAGCATAAATCCCAAATAACAGACACTGTCAGAGTCAATTTAGTCAAAGCATGCATATAATATAGAAAACATGATTAGTTAGTTATTGGTAAATCAGGTAACAAATAACTGAAACAAAATATCAAAACATTACAGTGGAGAAGAAAAATAAAGTCAAACTCAATCAAATCCGGTGGGAAACAGAACCGTCTTTAACTGTGATTTAACATAAATAAGAGTGTCAACATACCTGCTGTTTTCTGGGGTTTTTACATGTTACATATGTGCATAAAAACTGCTGGTTTATAATAAACCTTACAAGCATCAAATGAGTAGTTCCTACCAAACTCTCCATTGGGTCTCCTACTGGAGACTGGGCTTCACAAACTATATGCTATGGATATTATGTACATGCAATGGGTATCTGGTTAATATATGTCTAACAGTATTGAATAATATAAGTGGATATTAATTAATGCAGCAGAATCAAAGAGGATTGCTCCACATTCTTTCAGTAACTTCAGAACCAAGTAGAACCAGCTCTGGTGAAGAAACAACTGCTCATACTGTGGTTTACATCACAGCATCTTACACAGAAAAACAGTTTGGCCTATTTGTTTTCCAAAACACAAACTGTCACTCACCCCTAAAATGATTGCAGACATTCTTCATAAATAGTACACAAGCCTTCATATTTAGCCTTCTCTTTAACAGTATACTACCACATCCCCTGTTCCTTTATTATTGTTTTATTAAGGTGCAATGTAAGTTCAATTTGTTTCCACTTTACTATAGAAGACAGTGGTCTGGTTTCTGTACAAAACTGGTCAAGGCCTAACAACACATTAGTATATTGTCAAATCCTCTTAGTCTCATAGCCCATTGTGTAATGTGTAGGCCTGTTTGCAGAAACGTGTCCATACAGTATTATTAATTAATGATCAGGATAAGTCAGGATAAATTATCATTATCCTTATAATAATAATAATCATATCCTATATTCACGATTACATTGTTATTAACAACATGAGGGAATGAGGAGCACTCAGGTGTGTGGAATTAGTTTCAATAGGGTTGTGAGGACTGCACTTTAATTCAATGTTTATTTTTCAAATGCTAAATAATGAACAAAACCCCAGGTTAAAATGTAAACAGGCTAAATGATGATGGCTGATGCTTCATTCACTATAGACAATGCATTCAAATGCAGATATTAAACGTGTTAATGGTCACTGGTTGTCTGACATTGGACAGATCACCTGTTAATGTTTGTAGAATGGGTACAGTTCAACAAAAGTACAGGTCAATACAAAAACCTGATATGAGGATGCAGAACTTATTATTTAATATATCCTTATTTTATTAAGGTGCAATGTAAGTTCAATTTGTTTCCACTTTAGTATAGAAGACAGTGGTCTGGTTTCTGTACAAAACTCGTCAAGGCTAACAAGACATTAGTATATTGTCAAATCCTCTTAGTCTCATAGCCCATTGTGTAATATGTAGGCCTGTGTGAAGAAACCTGTGTCCATACAGTATTATTAATTAATGATCAGGATAAGTCAGGCTAAATTAATTAACTATTAACAACAGAGACACAATAACAGCAACAACTGTATTTGTGTAAACCTGGGAAACCGGACAACGTTAAGTATTTAAGCCATTGTGCAGGTTGCTCTGAGGGAATGAGGAGCACTCAGGTGTGTGGAATTAGTTTCAATAGCGTTGTGATGACCTGAACAAAACCCCAGGTTAAAATGTAAACAGGCTAAATGATGATGGCTGATGCTTCATTCACTATAGACAATGCATTCAAATGCAGAGATTAAACGTGTTAATGGTCACTGGTTGTCTGACATTGGACAGATCACCTGTTAATGATCACATTATGGATGCACTGTGACCATTTTACACCTCTTTGACTCGATGACTTTTGTGTCACTATATATATCAAGTGTACATTTTAATTATATACTAAGAAGAAAAAACAGGAAAAAAAACTTTCATAATTGTATTCTATATTTTAAAGCACGAACAAATGATTGATTCAACATTTTATTCACAGTTTGTAGAATGGGTACAGTTTAACAAAAGTACAGGTCAATACAAAAAACCTGATGCGAGGAAAAATAAACAAACAATGTTTACATCAGGGTCCTCCATTTTCAATTCATCAGAACATCATACATGTACTTGCAATTCATCTATACATGGAAACATTTGTTTCATCGCCATCCTATTAATCTAGAATTAGCATGCTCATATACATGTAATGCGTTTAAACAGTTTAGCCTTAAACAATTGTTTAAAAAATACCATATGGATCAACATGTTACACTTGGTTGTAATGTGGATTCATCACATTTTCAACTGTTTAAATGCATTACATGTATTACAGTAATACATGTAATGCGATTAAACAGTTTAGCCTTAAACAATTGTTTAATAAATATCATATGAATCAACATGTTACACATGGTTGTAATGACATTTTCAGTGGCTCAATTTAGTAAAATTCTAACACAAGAACAGTTTAAATCCAGTGTGTACAACCTTGTTTGGATTGTCTGACATTGGACAGATCACCTGTTAATGATCACATTATGGATGAACTGAGACCATTTTACACCTCTTTGACTCGGATGAGTCTCAGCAGAACTACAACAATCTATCACATGGAACGTATTATTATTAAACTTTGTGAAATGTTAAAGGTGTAAGGGATATGTGTTGCTCTGGTAATCATTGATATATAGTTTGTTCAGTAACAGAAGTCTTCCCATGTCTCCATATCCAGTCATAGGACTAATATAGGATACATACAGAAGTGAAACTGTAAGGGAAACTGGAAGACATTGAACTAAAACACAAGCTGATTAATCTTTGCAGCGTTCTCTCTCCTTTTAGGATGGAATTTGTAACCCATGTGTACATTTATTTCTGTTTACCAAACAGCGATGGGCAGTATTGGGCAGACTCCTGGTACTGAACAAAGACTGCATGTTTAAAGGGATGGTTCACTTTCAAACGTTTTTAAGTTGATTTGTTTAACATAATGTGTCACTATAAAGATCAAGTGTACATTTTAATTATATACTAAGAAGAAGAATAAAACGGGAGAAAAAAAAACTTTCATAATTGTATTCGATATTTTAAAGCACAAACAAACGATTGATTCAACATTTTATTCACAGTTTGTAGAATGGGTACAGCTCAACAAAAGTACAGGTCAATACAAAAAACCTGATACAAGGAAAAATAAACAAAAACAATGTTTACATCAGGGTCCTCCATTTTCAATTCATCAGAACATCTAACATCATAAATTTACTTGCTAACTGTTAACTACAGCAAATCTGGGGAATCTGTAAAATGGCAGAAGACCAGTCCGTTCAAATAGTATGTTACATTTACTTGCAATTCATCTATACATGGAAACATTTGTTTCATCCCCATCCTATTAATCTAGAATTAGCATGCTCATATACATGTAATGCGTTTAAACAGTTTAGCCTCAAACAATTGTTTAAAAAATGCCATATGGATCAACATGTTACACTTGGTTGTAATGTGGATGCATGTGTGCTCAATTACTAAAAGCTTTTCCACACACATCACACTTATTTAGGTTTCTCTCCAGTGTGAATTCTCTGGTGTCTTTTAAGGTTGGCCAAAAGAGAGAAGTGTTGTCCACACTGATCACATCCATATGGTTTCTCTCCAGTGTGAATTTGCTTGTGTCTTTTAAGGCTGGCCAAATGAGAGAAGTGTTGTCCACACTGATCGCATCCATAGGGTTTCTCTCCAGTGTGAACTTTCTGGTGGCTTTTAAGGCTGGACATGTGAGAGAAGTGTTGTCCACACTGATCACATCCATAGGGTTTCTCTCCAGTGTGAACTTTCTGGTGGCTTTTAAGGCTGGACATGTGAGAGAAGTGTTGTCCACACTGATCACATCCATAGGGTTTCTCTCCAGTGTGAATTCGCTGGTGACTTGTCAGGGCGGACTTGTCAGAGAAGTGTTGTCCACACTGATCACATCCATAGGGTTTCTCTCCAGTGTGAATTCTCTGGTGTGTTTTAAGGTGTGCTATTGTAGATAAGTGTTTCCCACACTGATCACATCCATAGGGTTTATCTCCAGTGTGAATTTTCTGGTGACTTTTCAGGCTGGAAAACCGAGAGAAGTGTTGTCCACACTGATCACATCCATAGGGTTTATCTCCAGTGTGAATTCTCTGGTGGCTTTTAAGGTATGCCATTTGAGAGAAGTGTTGTCCACACTGATCACATCCATAGGGTTTCTCTCCAGTGTGAATTAGCTGGTGACTTTTCAGGTTGGAAAACTGAGAGAAGTGTTGTCCACACTGATCACATCCATAGGGTTTCTCTCCAGTGTGAATTCTCTGGTGTTTTTTAAGGTTGGCCAAATGAGAGAAGTGTTGTCCACACTGATCACATCCATAGGGTTTCTCTCCAGTGTGAATTCTCTGGTGTTTTTTAAGGCTGGACATTTGAGAGAAATGTTGTCCACACTGATCACATCCATAGGGTTTCTCTCCTGTGTGAATTCTATGGTGTTTTTTAAGGCTGGACATTTGAGAGAAATGTTGTCCACACTGATCACATCCATAGGGTTTCTCTCCAGTGTGAATTCTATGGTGTGTTTTAAGGCTGGACATTGTAGGAAAGCGTTTACCACACTGATCACAGCAGTGGTGTTTTTGCTTAGCCAAGCTTCTTTGTTCATTCACCTCTGGTAGAACAGGTAAACCAGATTGTAACACTGAATTGGAAACAAAGACAAATGAAACATTGCTTAGTTGTACTTCATGGACTTAACATCGCAACTATGTGAACTTAATGTACACAATTTTACATTAGCATCCATTTATAGTTCGATTCGATGTGTTGTGCATTTTAGAAAAATATGTATTTTAAGTCAATGCTAATATTAAAATAAAACAAATACACATGACTATTTCTTACATAGTGTATATCCATATAGACAGTTAGTAACTTACAGAGGTCTTGGTGATCATTGGGTCCTCCCTGTTGAGCAGAACTGTTCATGGTGGCATTGGTAGAGTTCATCTTCAGCTGAAGTCTGGAGTCCATAGTCAGATGAGATCAGAAATGATTGATATCCTGGATGAGTTGTGGAGAACTCTTCTTATACTAGAGAGCCTGAGGTGGAACCACTAACGACTTGGTGTTGATTGGCCAAAGAGTGGAACAATAGCATCATGTCTCCACCAATCACAACCTAACAAAATGCTGCATGTGCTCCACCCCTCTGTAGCTCCTCCCCCAGGCCATGCTCTATGCAACATTCTAGAAATAAACTGCTAACTGTGAGATTGCTTTGTAAGCTTCATATTTAATGAATCTAAACTATATCCATATTATGATACATTGATGTATGGACATAAGTACATCCTATTAGTCTATGTGGACGTGAGTAAAGTAAATGCAGGAGTCAGCATGAATCCCAAATAACAGACACTGTCAGAGTCAATTTAGTCAAAGCATGCATATAATATAGAAAACATGATTAGTTAGTTATTGGTAAATCAGGTAACAAATAACTGAAACAAAATATCAAAACATTACAGTGGAGAAGAAAAATAAAGTCAAACTCAATCAAATCCGGTGGGAAACAGAACCGTCTTTAACTGTGATTTAACATAAATAAGAGTGTCAACATACCTGCTGTTTTCTGGGGTTTTTACATGTTACATATGTGCATAAAAACTGCTGGTTTATAATAAACCTTACAAGCATCAAATGAGTAGTTCCTACCAAACTCTCCATTGGGTCTCCTACTGGAGACTGGGCTTCACAAACTATATGCTATGGATATTATGTACATGCAATGGGTATCTGGTTAATATATGTCTAACAGTATTGAATAATATAAGTGGATATTAATTAATGCAGCAGAATCAAAGAGGATTGCTCCACATTCTTTCAGTAACTTCAGAACCAAGTAGAACCAGCTCTGGTGAAGAAACAACTGCTCATACTGTGGTTTACATCACAGCATCTTACACAGAAAAACAGTTTGGCCTATTTGTTTTCCAAAACACAAACTGCCACTCACCCCTAAAATGATTGCAGACATTCTTCATAAATAGTACACAAGCCTTCATATTTAGCCTTCTCTTTAACAGTATACTACCACATCCCCTGTTCCTTTATTATTGTTTTATTAAGGTGCAATGTAAGTTCAATTTGTTTCCACTTTACTATAGAAGACAGTGGTCTGGTTTCTGTACAAAACTGGTCAAGGCCTAACAACACATTAGTATATTGTCAAATCCTCTTAGTCTCATAGCCCATTGTGTAATGTGTAGGCCTGTTTGCAGAAACGTGTCCATACAGTATTATTAATTAATGATCAGGATAAGTCAGGATAAATTATCATTATCCTTATAATAATAATAATCATATCCTATATTCACGATTACATTGTTATTAACAACATGAGGGAATGAGGAGCACTCAGGTGTGTGGAATTAGTTTCAATAGGGTTGTGAGGACTGCACTTTAATTCAATGTTTATTTTTCAAATGCTAAATAATGAACAAAACCCCAGGTTAAAATGTAAACAGGCTAAATGATGATGGCTGATGCTTCATTCACTATAGACAATGCATTCAAATGCAGATATTAAACGTGTTAATGGTCACTGGTTGTCTGACATTGGACAGATCACCTGTTAATGTTTGTAGAATGGGTACAGTTCAACAAAAGTACAGGTCAATACAAAAACCTGATATGAGGATGCAGAACTTATTATTTAATATATCCTTATTTTATTAAGGTGCAATGTAAGTTCAATTTGTTTCCACTTTAGTATAGAAGACAGTGGTCTGGTTTCTGTACAAAACTCGTCAAGGCTAACAAGACATTAGTATATTGTCAAATCCTCTTAGTCTCATAGCCCATTGTGTAATATGTAGGCCTGTGTGAAGAAACCTGTGTCCATACAGTATTATTAATTAATGATCAGGATAAGTCAGGCTAAATTAATTAACTATTAACAACAGAGACACAATAACAGCAACAACTGTATTTGTGTAAACCTGGGAAACCGGACAACGTTAAGTATTTAAGCCATTGTGCAGGTTGCTCTGAGGGAATGAGGAGCACTCAGGTGTGTGGAATTAGTTTCAATAGCGTTGTGATGACCTGAACAAAACCCCAGGTTAAAATGTAAACAGGCTAAATGATGATGGCTGATGCTTCATTCACTATAGACAATGCATTCAAATGCAGAGATTAAACGTGTTAATGGTCACTGGTTGTCTGACATTGGACAGATCACCTGTTAATGATCACATTATGGATGCACTGTGACCATTTTACACCTCTTTGACTCGATGACTTTTGTGTCACTATATATATCAAGTGTACATTTTAATTATATACTAAGAAGAAAAAACAGGAAAAAAAACTTTCATAATTGTATTCTATATTTTAAAGCACGAACAAATGATTGATTCAACATTTTATTCACAGTTTGTAGAATGGGTACAGTTTAACAAAAGTACAGGTCAATACAAAAAACCTGATGCGAGGAAAAATAAACAAACAATGTTTACATCAGGGTCCTCCATTTTCAATTCATCAGAACATCATACATGTACTTGCAATTCATCTATACATGGACACATTTGTTTCATCGCCATCCTATTAATCTAGAATTAGCATGCTCATATACATGTAATGCGTTTAAACAGTTTAGCCTTAAACAATTGTTTAAAAAATACCATATGGATCAACATGTTACACTTGGTTGTAATGTGGATTCATCACATTTTCAACTGTTTAAATGCATTACATGTATTACAGTAATACATGTAATGCGATTAAACAGTTTAGCCTTAAACAATTGTTTAATAAATATCATATGAATCAACATGTTACACATGGTTGTAATGACATTTTCAGTGGCTCAATTTAGTAAAATTCTAACACAAGAACAGTTTAAATCCAGTGTGTACAACCTTGTTGGTTCAGGTTGCTCTGAGGGAATGAAGAGCACTCAGGTGTGTGGAATTTTTTTCAAATGCTAATAATGAACAAAACCCCAGGTTAAAATGTAAACAGGCTAAATGATGATGGCTGATGCTTCATTCACTATAGACAATGCATTCAAATGCAGAGATTAAACGTGTTAATGGTCACTGGTTGTCTGACATTGGACAGATCACCATGTTAATGATCACATTATGGATGCACTGAGACCATTTTACACCTCTTTGACTCTGAGGAGTTCCAGCAGAACTACAACAATCTATCACATGGAACGTATTATTATTATTAAACTTTGTGAAATGTTAAAGGATATGTGTTCAGTAACAGAAGTCTTCCCATGTCTCCATATCCAGTCATAGGACTAATATAGGATACATACAGAAGTGAAACAGGCAGTTTGTTTTAGTGTTGATTAACACAACAATTTAAACCTTTAAAAAATGAATATCATGGAAAGTTGGTTTATTTCCATAATTTAATTCAAAAAGTTTTAACTTTCATAGATTATAGATTCAGTGCACACAAGGTAAATTATCAACCATATTTTCAGAATTATGAAAATATATCAATTTCCTCTATACTATAGTGTAACAGGGGGGACATATGCTTTATACCACATCAGTGGTATAACCTAAAACATTGAAAAAATGGCAAATTAAACAGTGATACTTATACTTATCATTGTGTAGGGTTTCCTCTCAAAAAATATATGCTATATATGAAGTAGTTTGGCTAGACAAAATATTCAGGGGACAACATTGATTTCAAGATTTTAAGCAGTACATTTATCACGAGTAAGACGCGCAAACGCGGGAAGCGAACGCAGATCGTAAATTGCAATAACAATTCACCATGACTCAGCCATAACCATATAAGGAGTCCCCAAAGCAGCTATACGTCCAAATATGGAGTGACAAACAAATCACTCATATATGGGCACAAAGGGGGGACGGACACACAATCAGACATGATCTGCTAGGTCTCATAGTAAGTGCTCACTGAATTCGCAATCACTGCGTTCGTGCACTGTGACCATTTTACACCTCTTTGACTTGATTACTTTTGTGTCACTATATATATCAAGTGTACATTTTAATTATATACTAAGAAGAAAAAACAGGAAAAAAAACGTTCATAATTGTATTCTATATTTTAAAGCACGAACAAATGATTGATTCAACATTTTATTCACAGTTTGTAGAATGGGTACAGTTGAACAAAAGTACAGGTCAATACAAAAAACCTGATGCGAGGAAAAATAAACAAACAATGTTTACATCAGGGTCCTCCATTTTCAATTCATAAATTTACTTGCAATTCATCTATACATGGAAACATTTGTTTCATCGCCATCCTATTAATCTAGAATTAGCATGCTCATATACATGTAATGCGTTTAAACAGTTTAGCCTTAAACAATTGTTTAAAAAATACCATATGGATCAACATGTTACACTTGGTTGTAATGTGGATTCATCACATTTTCAACTGTTTAAACGCATTACATGTATTACAGTAATACATGTAATGCGATTAAACAGTTTAGCCTTAAACAATTGTTTAATAAATATCATATGAATCAACATGTTACACTTGGTTGTAATGACATTTTCAGTGGCTCAATTTAGTAAAATTCTAACACAAGAACAGTTTAAATCCAGTGTGTACAACCTTGTGAAAGTCTAAATTATTAGAATTACTAAAAGCTTTCCACACACATCACAATTATTTAGGTTTCTCTCCAGTGTGAATTCTCTGGTGGCTTTTAAGGTGTGACATTTGAGAGAAGTGTTTCCCACACTGATCACATCCATAGGGTTTCTCTCCAGTGTGAATTAGCTTGTGTGTTTTAAGGTTGGACATTTTAGAGAAGTGTTTCCCACACAAATCACATCCATATGGTTTCTCTCCAGTGTGAATTCTCTGGTGTTTTTTCAGGGTGGACTTATCAGAGAAGTGTTGTCCACACTGATCACATCCATAGGGTTTCTCTCCAGTGTGAATTCGCTTGTGTGTTTTAAGGCTGGTCAACTGAGAGAAGTGTTGTCCACACTGATCACATCCATAGGGTTTCTCTCCAGTGTGAATTCGCTCGTGTGTTTTAAGGCTGGCCAAATGAGAGAAGTGTTGTCCACACTGATCACATCCATAGGGTTTCTCTCCAGTGTGAATTCGCTGGTGTGTTTTAAGGCTGGCCAAATGAGAGAAGTGTTGTCCACACTGATCACATCCATAGGGTTTCTCTCCAGTGTGAACTTTCTCGTGGCTTTTAAGGCTGGACAAAAGAGAGAAGTGTTGTCCACACAAATCACATCCATATGGTTTCTCTCCAGTGTGAATTCTCTGGTGTTTTTTCAGGGTGGACTTATCAGAGAAGTGTTGTCCACACTGATCACATCCATAGGGTTTCTCTCCAGTGTGAATTCGCTTGTGTGTTTTAAGGCTGGCCAACTGAGAGAAGTGTTGTCCACACTGATCACATCCATAGGGTTTCTCTCCAGTGTGAATTCGCTTGTGTGTTTTAAGGCCGGCCATTTGAGAGAAGTGTTGTCCACACTGATCACATCCATAGGCTTTCTCTCCAGTATGAATTCTCTGGTGTATTTTAAGGCTGGACATTTTAGGGAAGCGTTTACCACACTGATCACATCCATAGGCTTTCTCTCCAGTGTGAATTATCTTGTGTGTTTTAAGGCTGGCCATTTGAGAGAAGTTTTGTCCACACTGATCACATCCATAGGGTTTCTCTCCAGTGTGAATTTTCTTGTGGCTTTTAAGGCTGGACATTGTAGGGAAGCGTTTACCAAGCGTTTGTTCATTCACCTCTGGTAGAACAGGGAAACCAGACTGATGATGCAACACTGAATTGGAGACAAAGACAAATGAAACATTGCTTAGTTGTACTTCATGGACTTAAAATCCATAGAAAATCTGCAGAAACTAATTTGAAGGTAATGTACAGAATTTTACATTAGCATCCATTTATAGTTTGATTCGACGATCTGTTGTGCATTTTAGTAAAAGATGTATTTTAAGTCAATGCTAATATTAAAATAAAACAAATACACATGACTATTTATGACATAGTGTATATCCATATAGACAGTTAGTAACTTACAGAGGTCTTGGTGATCATTGGGTCCTCCCTGTTGAGCAGAACTGTTCATGGTGGCATTGGTAGAGTTCATCTTCAGCTGAAGTCTGGAGTCCACAGTCAGATGTGATCAGAAATGATTGATATCCTGGAGGAGTTGTAGAGAACTGACAACTACAAACTCTTCTTATACTAGAGAGCCTGAGGTGGAACCACTAACTGCTTGGTGTTGATTGGCCAAAGAGTGGAACAATAGCATCATGTCTCCACCAATCACAACCTAACAAAATGCTGCATGTGCTCCACCCCTCTGTAGCTCCTCCCCCAGGCCATGCTCTATGCAACATTCTAGAAATAAACTGCTAACTGTGAGATTGCTTTGTAAGCTTCATATTTAATGAATCTAAACTATATCCATATTATGATACATTGATGTATGGACATAAGTACATCCTATTAGTCTATGTGGACGTGAGTAAAGTAAATGCAGGAGTCAGCATGAATCCCAAATAACAGACACTGTCAGAGTCAAAGCATGCATATAATATAGAAAACATGATTAGTTAGTTATTGGTTAATCAGGTAACAAATAACTGAAACAAAATATCAAAACATTACAGTGGAGAAGAAAAATAAAGTCAAACTCAATCAAATCCGGTGGGAAACAGAACCGTCTTTAACTGTGATTTAACATAAATAAGAGTGTCAACATACCTGCTGTTTTCTGGGGGGTTTTACATGTTACATATGTGCATAAAAACTGCTGGTTTATAATAAACCTTACAAGCATCAAATGAGTAGTTCCTACCAAACTCTCCATTGGGTCTCCTACTGGAGACTGGGCTTCACAAACTATATGCTATGGATATTATGTACATGCAATGGGTATCTGGTTAATATATGTCTAACAGTATTGAATAATATAAGTGGATATTAATTAATGCAGCAGAATCAAAGAGTATTGCTCCACATTATTTCAGTAACATCAGAACCAAGTAGAACCAGCTCTGGTGAAGAAACAACTGCTCATACTGTGGTTTACATCACAGCATCTTACAAATAAAAACAGTTAGGCCTATTTGTTTTCCAAAACACAAACTGCCACTCACCCCTAAAATGATTGCAGACAGTCTTCATAAATAGTACACAATAGTACACAAGCCTTCATATCTTAGTTGTCTTTTACCAGTATACTACCACATCCACTTTTACCTTTATTATTATTAAATTATTAGCAATGTAAGTTCAATTTGTTTCCACTTTAGTCCACTTCAGTCAGAACTGCAGCATCACTCCCAATCTTCCGCCGTAGTCTGAAAACCCACATTTTCAGACTCCATCATGGCCCATAGCACTTACCCCACCCCCTTAGATAGCATCTCTGTAGACTTAGATAGCATTTGACACAGACTTATAGCATGTTATGAAGACAGCACTATAATTGCATTGTACGTCATAGTACATATGTTTAGCAAAGTAGTTTATATGTATAGTTTCATTATATAGATATTCCACTGTTACTTTCTTAGCTTACGCATGTTTCATGATGAATGTTTTTATGTGATTTATTCCCATGTTTTTTTGGTTCTGGATTAAGAGCGTCTGCTAAATGCCTAAATTGTAGTATAGAAGACAGTGGTTTGGTTTCTGTACAAAACTGGTCAAGGCCTAACAACAAATTAGTATATTGTCAAATCATAGCCCATTGTGTAATGTGTAGGCCTGTGTGCAGAAACATGTGTCCATACAGTATTATGAATTAATGATCAGGATAAATTATCATTATCCTTATACTAATAATCATATCCTATATTCACAATTGTTATTAACAACAGAGACACAATAACAGCAACAACTGTATTTGTGTAAACCTGGGAAACCGGACAACGTTAAGTCTTTAAGTCATTGTTCAGGTTGCTCTGAGGGAATGAGGAGCACTCAGGTCTGTGGAATTAGTTTCAATAGGGTTGTGATGACTGCACTTTTATTCAATGTTTTGTTTTTCAAATGCTAATAATGAACAAAACCCCAGGTTAAAATGTAAACAGGCTAAATGATGATGGCTGATGCTTCATTCACTATAGACAATGCATTCAAATGCAGATGTTAAACGTGTTAATGGTCACTGGTTGTCTGACATTGGACTACAACAATCTATCACATGGAACGTATTATTTTTAAACTTTGTGAAATGTTAAAGGTGTTGTACGGGATATGTGTTGTTAAAATAGCTCTAGTAATCATTGATATATAGTTTGTTCAGTAACAGAAGTCTTCCCATGTCTCCATATCCAGTCATAGGACTAATATAGGATACATACAGAAGTGAAACAGGCAGTTTGTTTTTGTGTTGATTAACACAACAATTTAAACCTTTAAAAAATGAATATAATGGAAAGTTGGTTTATTTCCAAGTTTTAACTTTCATAGATTATAGATTCAGTGCACACAAGGTAAATTATCAACCATATTTTCAGAACGAAGTATGAAAATGTATACATTTTCTCTATACTTACTTATACTATATAAGTAAGTTAGGGTCCCCCCTGTAACAGGGGGGACATATGCTTTATACCACATCAGTGGTATAACCTAAAACATTGAAAAAATGGCAAATGAAACAGTGATACTTATACTTATTATTGTGTAGGGTTTCCTCTAAAAAATATATGCTATATATGAAGTAGTTTGGCTAGACAGGTGGATTTGCATCAGCGTAACAGGAGGGACAGTAAAGTGAGGGACAACATTGATTTCAAGATTTTAAGCAGTACAATTACATTTATCACAATAAGGGAGGGGAGGGGACACAAGGCACCAACTACTAGGAATGACACTGATTGTGTAAGTGTCAGTGTGGAATTAGTTTCAATAGGGTTGAGAGTACATGAACAAAACCCCAGGTTAAAATGTAAATAGGCTAAATGATGATGGCTCAAATGTAGAGATTAAACGTGTTAATGGTCACTGGTTGTCTGACATTGGACAGATCACCTGTTAATGATCACATTATGGATGAACTGAGATTATTTTACACCTCTTTGACTCGATGACTTTTGTGTCACTATATAGATCAAGTGTACATTTTAATTATAAAATAAAATTATATAAGAAGAAAAAACAGGAAAAAAACTTTCATAATTGTATTCTATATTTTAAAGCACGAACAAATGATTGATTCAACATTTTATTCACAGATTGTAGAATGGGTACAGTTCAACAAAAGTACAGGTCAATACAAAAAACCTGATACGAGGAAAAATAAACAAAAACAATGTTTACATCAATTAATCAGAAAATCATAAATGTACTTGCAATTCATCTATACATGGAAACATTTGTTTCATCCCCATCCTATTAATCTAGAATTAGCATGCTCATATACATGTAATGCATTTAAACAGTTTAGCCTTAAACAATTGTTTAAAAAATACTGTGTGGATCAACATGTTACACTTGGTTGTAATGTGGATTCATCACATTTTCAACTGTTTAAACGCATTACATGTATTACAGTAATACATGTAATGCGTTTAAACAGTTTAGCCTTAAACAATTGTTTAATAAATATCATATGAATCAACATGTTACACTTGGTTGTAATGACATTTTCAGTGGCTCAATTTAGTAAAATTCTAACACAAGAACAGTTTAAATCCAGTGTGTACAACCTTGTGAAAGTCTAAATTATTTGAATTACTAAAAGCTTTCCACACACATCACAATTATTTAGGTTTCTCTCCAGTGTGAATTCTCTGGTGGCTTTTAAGGTGTGACATTTGAGAGAAGTGTTGTCCACACTGATCACATCCATAGGGTTTATCTCCAGTGTGAACTTTCTGGTGGCTTTTAAGGCTGGACAAATGAGAGAAGTGTTTCCCACACTGATCACATCCATAGGGTTTATCTCCAGTGTGAACTTTCTGGTGGCTTTTAAGGCTGGACAAATGAGAGAAGTGTTGTCCACACAAATCACATCCATATGGTTTCTCTCCAGTGTGAATTCGCTTGTGTGTTTTAAGGCTGTCAATTCTAGAGAAGTGTTGTCCACACTGATCACATCCATAGGCTTTCTCTCCAGTGTGAATTTTCTGGTGGCTTTTAAGGCTGGACATTTGAGAGAAGTGTTGTCCACACTGATCACATCCATAGGGTTTCTCTCCAGTGTGAATTCGCTTGTGTGTTTTAAGGTTGGACATTCGAGAGAAGTGTTGTCCACACTGATCACATCCATAGGCTTTCTCTCCAGTGTGAATTCTCTTGTGTGTTTTAAGGCTGGCCATTTTAGGGAAGCGTTTACCACACTGATCACATCCATAGGGTTTCTCTCCAGTGTGGATTTTCTTGTGGCTCTTAAGGCTGGACATTGTAGGGAAGCGTTTACCACACTGATCACATCCATAGGGTTTCTCTCCAGTGTGAATTTTCTTGTGGCTCTTAAGGCTGGACATTGTAGGGAAGCGTTTACCACACTGATCACATCCATAGGGTTTCTCTCCAGTGTGAATTTTCTTGTGGCTTTTAAGGCTGGACATTGTAGGGAAGCGTTTACCAAGCGTTTGTTCATTCACCTCTGGTAGAACAGGAAAACCAGACTGATGATGCAACACTGAATTGGAGACAAAGACAAATGAAACATTGTTTAGTTGTACTTCATGGACTTAAAATCCATAGAAAATCTGCAGAAACTAATTTGAAGGTAATGTACAGAATTTTACATTAGCATCCATTTATAGTTTGATTCGACGATCTGTTGTGCATTTTAGAAAAACATGTATTTTAAGTCAATGCTAATATTAAAATAAAACAAATACACACGACTATTTCTGACATAGTGTATATCCATATAGACAGTTAGTAACTTACAGAGGTCTTGTTGATCATTGGGTCCTCCCTGTTGAGCAGAACTGTTCATGGTGGCATCGGTAGAGTTCATCTTCAGCTGAAGTCTGGAGTCCACAGTCAGATGTGATCAGAAATGATTGATATCCTGGAGGAGTTGTGGAGAACTCTTCTTATACTAGAGAGCCTGAGGTGGAACCACTAACTGCTTGGTGTTGATTGGCCAAAGAGTGGAACAATATAATCATGTCTTCACCAATCACAACCTAACAAACTGCTGCATGCTCCACCCCTCTGTAGCTCCTCCCCCAGGCCATGCTCTATGCAACATTATAGAAATAAACTGCTAACTGTGAGATTGCTTTGTAAGCTTCATATTTAATGAATCTTAACTATATATTATGAGCATAAATCCCAAATAACAGACTGTCAGAGTCAACGCATGCATATAATATAGAAAACATGATTAGTTAGTTATTGGTAAATCAGGTAACAAATAACTGAAGAAAAAAACTCAATCAAAACTCAATCAAATCCAGTGGGAAACAGAACCGTCATTAACTGATTTAACATAAATAAGACTGTCAGCATACCTGCTGTTTTCTGGGTGTTTTTACATATGTTGTATGAATAATATATATGAAGGTGCAATGTAGGCTAAGTTCAATTTGTTTCCACTTTAGTATAGAAGACAGTGGTCTTCAAAACTGGTCAAGGCCTAACAACACATTAGTATATTGTCAAATCATAGCCCATTGTGTAATGTGTAGGCCTGTGTGCAGAAACATGTGTCCATACAGTATTATTAATTAATGATCAGGATAAATCATTATCCTTTTAATAATAATAATCATATCCTATATTCACGATTACATTGTTAACAACAGAGACACAATAATAGCAACAACTGTATTGGTGTAAACCTGGGAAACCGGACAACGTTAAGTCTTTAAGTCATTGTTCAGGTTGCTCTGAGGGAATGAGGAGCACTCAGGTGTGTGGAATTAGTTTCAATAGGGTTGTGATGACTGCACTTTTATTCAATGTTTCTTTTTCAAATGCTAAATAATGAACACAACCCCTGCAGTTAAAATGTAAACAGGCTAAATGATGATGGCTGATGATTCATTCACTATAGACAATGCATTCAAATGCAGATGTTAAACGTGTTAATGGTCACTGGTTGTCTGACATTGGACAGATCACCTGTTAATGATCACATTATGGATGCACTGAGACCGTTTTACACCTCTTTGACTCTGAGGAGTTTAACATAATGAGTCACTATAGACTAGATCAAGCTTGTACATTTTAATTATATACTAAGAAAAACAAAACAGGAAGAAAAACAAACTTTCGTAATAGCATTTTCAATATCCATTTTAACTAAATATATTGTCAGTTTGCATAGTGTTGAGTAACACAACAATTAATGATATTCTATATTTTTTGTAAAGCACAGACAAACGATTGATTCAACATTTTATTCAGTTTGTAAAATGGTTACAGTTCAACAAAAGTACAGTTTACACCAGGGCCCTCCATTTTTCAATTCATCCGAACATTTAATGACGTACAACTAAAATGGTCTAAATGTAAACTACAGCAAATCTGGGGAATCTGTAACATGGCAGAAGACCAGTCCGTTCAAATAGTATGTTACATTTACTTGCAATTCATCTATACATGGAAACATTTGTTTCATCGCCATCCTATTAATCTAGAATTAGCATGTTCATATACATGTAATGCGTTTAAACAGTTTAGCCTTACAAAATGTTTAATAAATAACATATGGATCAACACTTGGTTGTAATGTGGATTCATATGTGCGGTCATCACATTTCCAGTGGCTCAATTACTAAAAGCTTTTCCACATACATCAGAATTATTTAGGTTTCTCTCCTGTGTGAATTTTCTGGTGGCTTTTAAGGCTGGACATATGAGATAAGTGTTGTCCACACTGTTCACATCCATAGGCTTTCTCTCCAGTGTGAATTTGCTTGTGTGTTTTAAAGTTGGCCAAATGAGAGAAGTGTTGTCCACACTGATCACATCCATAGGGTTTCTCTCCAGTGTGAATTTGCTTGTGTGTTTTAAGGTTGGCCAAATGAGAGAAGTGTTGTCCACACTGGTCACATCCATAGGGTTTTTCTCCAGTGTGAATTTTCTGGTGGCTTTTAAGGCTGAACATTTCAGGGAAGTGCTGTCATAGGGTTTCTCTCCAGTGTGAATTCACTACAGACTAGAGGGACGCAAGTTAAGTAGATTTAATGTGACACATACATACTCTAGTATTAAATGGTACTTGTAACTTAAGACAACTCTACTGAGCATGGTATTCACATTTGGAAATAGTCTATTGGTTGGGGGGGGGGGTGCGTGTGTGGCTGGGTGTGTGCGTGTCACTGTCTTTGTCCGAGGCTAATCTCACAATCTGCTCCAAGGAAGTACCTTCCTCGGATCTGGCTGAAATCTTGCCCAAATTCGGAGTCATTTGTCACGTCATCGACTGGCCACATGAACTTGTTCTAGGACACCTCTTGTAGCTATATTTTCTGTACTGATATACTGCCAAAAAGAGTGCTTCAGACAGTGTAGTAGTGCCTGAGGATATGTTGAAATGTAGCAATACATTGTCAGAAATTGTGTTTATATAATAATATAGAAAATGGCAAAGGGCTACAGAGGTTGACGTGACTTTGATATGAGTGGTATGCATTATTGAATCATACATTGTAACTATAGTAATCAACAGGGGCTCAACAAGTGTATAATGATAAAGGAGTTTCATTTGTTTGGCTTCCTGTACTCTATACTACAGTAGTGGGCGGCTGTGGTTCAGGAGGTAGAGCAGGTCGTCCAATGATCCATGGGTGAGCGGTTCGAGCAACCCCAAATTGCTCCCGATGTGCTGGTTGGTATACCTTGCATGGCTTCCGCCGCAATCGGTTTATGAATGGGTGAATGTAATGAACAATCTATGTAAAGCAAATGCACCATTTACCATTTACAGTACACACCACAAAAAAACCTTTAATATATAAGCTTTTTGTAATTAGTGTTTTTGCTTATTATATTAGCAGTACGGTATTCTGTATTATGACCTTATGCCATTTGTGTCCCTGGGAGGACAAATGGCACCAACTACTAGGAATGACCCTGATTGTGCAAGTGTCAGTGTCATTGCTATCTCTACAGACTAGAGGGACGCAAGTTAAGTAGATATAATGTGACACATACATACTGTAGTATTAAATTGGACTTGTAACTTAAGACAACTCTATACTGAGCACGTATTCACATTTGGAAATAGTCTATTGGCTTGTGTGTGTGTGTGTGTGTGTGTGTGTGCGTGCGTGGCTGGGTGTGTGCGTGTCACTGTCTTTGTCCGAGGCTAATCTCACAATCTGCTCCAAGGAAGTACCTTCCTCGGATCTGGCTGAATTCTTGCCCAAATTCGGAGTCATTTGTCACGTCATCGACTGGCCACATGAAGTCCAAGATTATCCCATTCTGGGCGGGAACCCCTGTTGGTGTTTTAAGCATTATGGTATACTTTAGCTATTGACAAATAGCAGATCTACAAGCTCATCGCGCGGTGGCGTACATATTCGATATTTTAAAGCACAAACAAATTATTGATTCAACATTTTATTCACAGTTTGTAGAAAGGGTACAGTTCAACAAAAGTACAGGTCAATACAAAAAACCTGATACAAGGAAAAATAAACAAAAACAATGTTTACATCAGGGTCCTCCATTTTCAATTCATCAGAACATCATACATTTACTTGCAATTCATCTATACATGGAAACATTTGTTTCATCACCATCCTATTAATCTAGAATTAGCATGCTCATATACATGTAATGCGTTTAAACAGTTTAGCCTTAAACAATTGTTTAAAAAATACCATAATTATGGATCAACATGTTACACTTGGTTGTAATGTGGATTCATCACATTTTCAACTGTTTAAACACATTACATGTATTACAGTAATACATGTAATGCGTTTAAACAGTTTAGCCTTAAACAATTGTTTAATAAATACCATATGAATCAACATGTTACACTTGGTTGTAATGACATTTTCAGTGGCTCAATTTAGTAAAATTCTAACACAAGAACAGTTTAAATCCAGTGTGTACAACCTTGTGTATTTTAATTACTAAAAGCTTTCCACACACATCACAATTATTTAGGTTTCTGTCCAGTGTGAATTAGCTTGTGTGTTTTAAGGTTGGACATTTGAGAGAAGTGTTTCCCACACTGATCACATCCATATGGTTTATCTCCAGTGTGAACTTTCTGGTGGCTTTTAAGGCTGGCCAAAAGAGAGAAGTGTTGTCCACACAAATCACATCCATATGGTTTCTCTCCAGTGTGAATTCTCTGGTGTTTTTTAAGGCTGTCAATTCTAGAGAAATGTTGTCCACACTGATCACATCCATAGGCTTTCTCTCCAGTGTGAACTTTCTGGTGGCTTTTAAGGCTGGCCAAAAGAGAGAAGTGTTGTCCACACAAATCACATCCATATGGTTTCTCTCCAGTGTGAATTCTCTGGTGTTTTTTAAGGCTGTCAATTCTAGAGAAATGTTGTCCACACTGATCACATCCATAGGCTTTCTCTCCAGTGTGAACTTTCTGGTGGCTTTTAAGGCTGGCCAAAAGAGAGAAGTGTTGTCCACACAAATCACATCCATAGGCTTTCTCTCCAGTGTGAATTTTCTGGTGGCTTTTAAGGTTGCACATTTGAGAGAAGTGTTGTCCACACTGATCACATCCATATGGTTTGTCTCCAGTGTGAATTTTCTGGTGGCTTTTAAGGTTGGACATTCGAGAGAAGTGTTGTCCACACTGATCACATCCATAGGCTTTCCCTCCAGTGTGAATTATCTTGTGTGTGTTAAGGCTGGCCATTTGAGAGAAGTGTTGTCCACACTGATCACATCCATAGGCTTTTTCTCCAGTATGAATTCTCTGGTGTATTTTAAGGCTGGACATTTTAGGGAAGCGTTTACCACACTGATCACATCCATAGGGTTTCTCTCCAGTGTGAATTTTCTTGTGGCTCTTAAGGCTGGACATTGTAGGGAAGCGTTTACCACACTGATCACATCCATAGGGTTTCTCTCCAGTGTGAATTTTCTTGTGGCTTTTAAGGCTGGACATTGTAGGGAAGCGTTTACCAAGCGTTTGTTCATTCACCTCTGGTAGAACAGGAAAACCAGACTGATGATGCAACACTGAATTGGAGACAAAGACAAATGAAACATTGCTTAGTTGTACTTCATGGATTTAAAATCCATAGAAAATCTGCAGAAACTAATTTGAAGGTAATGTACAGAATTTTACATTAGCATCCATTTATAGTTTGATTCGACGATCTGTTGTGCATTTTAGAAAAATATGTATTTTAAGTCAATGCTAATATTAAAATAAAACAAATACACATGACTATTTAAGGACATAGTGTATATCCATATAGACAGTTAGTAACTTACAGAGGTCTTGGTGATCATTGGGTCCTCCCTGTTGAGCAGAACTGTTCATGGTGGCATCGGTAGAGTTCATCTTCAGCTGAAGTCTGGAGTCCACAGTCAGATGAGATCAGAAATGATTGATATCCTGGAGGAGTTGTGGAGAACTCTTCTTATACTAGAGAGCCTGAGGTGGAACCACTAACTGCTTGGTGTTGATTGGCCAAAGAGTGGAACAATATAATCATGTCTTCACCAATCACAACCTAACAAACTGCTGCATGCTCCACCCCTCTGTAGCTCCTCCCCCAGGCCATGCTCTATGCAACATTATAGAAATAAACTGCTAACTGTGAGATTGCTTTGTAAGCTTCATATTTAATGAATCTTAACTATATATTATGAGCATAAATCCCAAATAACAGACTGTCAGAGTCAACGCATGCATATAATATAGAAAACATGATTAGTTAGTTATTGGTAAATCAGGTAACAAATAACTGAAGAAAAAAAATCAATCAAATCCAGTGGGAAACAGAACCGTCTTTAACTGATTTAACATAAATAAGAGTGTCAGCATACCTGCTGTTTTTTGGGTGTTTTTACATATGTTGTATGAATAATATAAGTGGATATTAATTAATGCAGCAGAGTCAAAGAGGAATGCTCCATATTCTTTCAGTAACATCAGAACCAAGTAGAACCAGCTCTGGTGAAGAAACAACTGCTCATACTGTGGTTTACATCACAGCCTCTTACAAGTAAAAACAGTTAGGCCTATTTGTTTTCCAAAACACAAACTGCCACTCACCCCTAAAATGATTGCAGACATTCTTCATAAAGAGTACACAAGCCTTCATATCCTACTTACCAGTATACCACCACATCCCCTGTGCCTTGTTTATTATTTTTTTAAGGTACAATGTAAGTTTGATTTGTTTCCACTTTAGTATAGAAGACAGTGGTCTTCAAAACTGGTCAAGGCCTAACAACACATTAGTATATTGTCAAATCATAGCCCATTGTGTAATGTGTAGTTCTGTGTGCAGAAACATGTGTCCATACAGTATTATTAATTCATGATCAGGATAAATTAGTATTATCCCTATAATAATAATCATATCCTATATTCACGATTACATTGTTATTAACAACAGAGACACAATAACAGCAACAACTGTATTTGTGTAAACCTGGGAAACCGGACAACATTAAGTCTTTAAGTCATTGTTCAGGTTGCTCTGAGGGAATGAGGAGCACTCAGGTGTGTGGAATTAGTTTCAATAGGGTTGTGATGACTGCACTTTTATTCAATGTTTCTTTTTCAAATGCTAATAATGAACAAAACCCCAGGTTAAAATGTAAACAGGCTAAATGATGATGGCTGATGCTTCATTCACTATAGACAATGCATTCAAATGCAGAGATTAAACGTGTTAATGGTCACTGGTTGTCTGACATTGGACAGATCAACTGTTAATGATCACATTATGGATGCACTGAGACCGTTTTACACCTCTTTGACTCTGAGGAGTTTAACATAATGTGTCACTATAGACTATAGATCAAGCTTGTACATTTTAATTATATACTAAGAAAAACAAAACAGGAAGAAAAACAAACTTTCGTAATAGCATTTTCAATATCCATTTTAACTAAATACATTGTCAGTTTGCATAGTGTTGAGTAACACAACAATTAATGATATTCTATATTTTTTGTAAAGCACAGACAAACGATTCATTCAACATTTTATTCAGTTTGTAAAATGGTTACAGTTCCAACAAAAGTACAGTTTACACCAGGGTCCTCCATTTTTCAATTCATCCGAACATTTAATTACGTACAACTAAAATGGTCTAAATGTAAACTACAGCAAATCTGGGGAATCTGCAACATGGCAGAAGACCAGTCCGTTCAAATAGTATGTTCCATTTACTTGCAATTCATCTATACATGGAAACATTTGTTTCATCACCATCCTATTAATCTAGAATTAGCATGCTCATATACATGTAATGCGTTTAAACAGTTTAGCCTTAAAAAATGTTTAATAAATAACATATGGATCAACATGTTACACTTGGTTGTAATGTGGATTCATATGTGTGGTCATCACATTTCCAGTGGCTCAATTACTAAAAGCTTTTCCACATACATTTACAGAATTATTTAGGTTTCTCTCCTGTGTGAATTTTCTGGTGGCTTTTAAGGCTGGACATATGAGCGAAGTGTTGTCCACACTGTTCACATCCATAGGGTTTCTCTCCAGTGTGAATTTGCTTGTGTGTTTTAAGATTGGCCGAATTAGAGAAGTGTTGTCCACACTGGTCACATCCATAGGGTTTCTCTCCAGTGTGAATTTTCTGGTGGCTTTTAAGGCTGAACATTTCAGGGAAGTGCTGTCATAGGGTTTCTCTCCAGTGTGAATTCACTACAGACTAGAGGGACGCAAGTTAAGTAGATATAATGTGACACATACATACTCTAGTATTAAATGGTACTTGTAACTTAAGACAACTCTACTGAGCAGGAATTCACATTTGGAAATAGTCTCTTGGCTTGTGTGTGTGTGCGTGGAGCCGTGTGTCCGCGTGCGTGCATGTGCGTGAGTGGCTGGGTGTGTGTGCGTGTCACTGTCTTTGTCCGAGGCTAATCTCACAATCTGCTCCAAGGAAGTACCTTCCTCTGATCTGGCTGAAATCTTGCCCAAATTCGGAGTCATTTGTCACACCATCGACTGGCCACATGAAGTCCAAGATTATTAGACCCTATCTTGTTATAGGACACCTCTTGTAGCTATATTTTCTGTACTGATATACTGCCAGAAAGAGTGCTTCAGACAGTGTACTAGTGCCTGAGGATATGTTGAAATGTAACAATACATTGTCAGAAATTGTGTTTAAAATATGTCAAATATAGAAAATGGCAAAGGGCTACAGAGGTTGACGTGGTTGACTTTGATATGAGTGGTATGCATTATTGAATCATACATTGTAACTATAGTAATCAACAGGGGCTCAACAAAGGAGTTTCATTTGTTTGGCTTCCTGTACTCTATACTACAGTAGTGGGCGGCTGTGGTTCAGGAGGTAGAGCAGGTCGTCCAATGATCCATGGGTCAGCGGTTCGAGCAACCCCAAATTGCTCCCGATGTGCTGGTTGGTATACCTTGCATGGCTTCCGCCGCAATCGGTTTATGAATGGGTGAATGTAATGAACAATCTATGTAAAGCAAATGCACCATTTACCATTTACAGTACACACCAAGTAGGCCTAGTTAAGTATTAAGTAGTAAAA